>NW_027667967.1:600000-1200000 GCF_963924665.1 Micromys minutus
AATTTTGTACCAAAATAAAAGAAATTTCTGCCTTTTTGCCCCAAAATAAGAGAAATTCTTGCCTTCTTTCCCTGAAATAAGTGAAATTTCTGCAATTTTGCCCAAAATAAAAAAAATTTCTGCAATTTTGCCACAAAATAAGGGATATTTCTGCAATTTTGCCCCAAAATAAGGGGAATTTCTGACGTTATGCCCTGAAATAAGTAGAATTTCTGTCTTTTTGCCCCAAAATAATTTGAATTTCTGCATTTTCCCTCAAAATTAGGGGAATTTGTGCAATTTTGCTTCCAAACACAGGGAATTTCTTCCTTATTACACCAAAATAATGGGAATTTCTCCATTTTTGCACCAATATAAGGGGAATTTCTGAGATTTTGCTCCAAAATACAGAAAATTTCTGCCATATTGCCTAAAATTAAGTGGAATTTCTGCCTTTTTGCCCTGAAATATTTGAAATTTCTGCAATTTTACCCCAAAATAAGGGGAATTTCTGTTTTTGGCCCCAAAATTAGGGGAATTTCTGCTTTTTTCCACAAAATAAGGCAAATTTCTGACTTTTTGCCCTAAAATAAGTGAAATTTCTGCAATTTTGCCCCAAAATAAGAGAAATTTCTGCCTTTTTGCCTCCAAATAAGGGGAATTTCAGCCTTTTTACCTCAAAATAAGGAGAATTTCTGCATTTTTGCCTCAAAATATTAGAAATTTATGCCTTTTTGCCCAAAATAAGAAAAATTTCTGCAATTTTGTACCAAAATATTGGAATTTTCTGTTTTTTTGCCCCAAAATATGAAAATTTCTGCTTTTTTCCCTGAAATAAGTGAAATTTCTCCAATTTTGCCCCAAAATAAATGAAATTTCTGCAATTTTGCCCCAAAATAAAAAAAATTTCTGAAATTTTGCCCCAAAATAAGTGGAATTTCTGAGTTTTGCCCCAAAAATAAGGAGAATTTCTGTCTTTTTGCCCCAACATATAGGGAATTTCTGCCTTTTTGTCCCACAATTAGGTTAATTTCTGCAATTTTGCTCCAAAATACGGGGAATTTCTGCATTTTTGCCCGAAAATAAGAAGAATGCATACCTTTTTGCCATAAAAAAGTCAAATTTCTGTAATTTTGCTCCAAAATAAGAGGAATTTCTGCTTTTTTGCCTCTAAATATGTGGAATTTCTGTCTTTTTCCCCCAAAACAAAAGGAATTTCTGTCTTTTTTGCACCAAAATAAGGAAATTTTCTGACTTATTACCCTGAAATAAGTAAAATTTCTGCAATTTTGCCCCAACATAAGGGAAATTTCTGCCTTTTTGCCCACAAATAAGGGGAATTTCACACTTTTACCTCAAAATAAGGGGAATTTCTGCATTTTTGCCACAAAATAATAGGAATTTCTGCCTTTTTGCCCCAAAATAAGGAAAATTTCTGACTTTTTTCCTGAAATAAGTGAAATTTCTGCAATTTTGCCCCAAAATAAGTGAAATTTCTGCAATTTTGCCCCAAAATAAAGAAAATCTCTGGAATTTTGCCCCAAAATAAGTGGAATTTCTGAGTTTTTCCCCCAAATAAGGAGAATTTCTGTCTTTTTGCCCCAACATATAGGGAATTTCTGCCTTTTTGCCACACAATTAGGGGAATTTCTGCCTTTTTGCCCGAAAATAAGAAGAATGCATAACTTTTTGCCATGAAAAAGAGAAATTTCTTCATTTTTGCTCCAAAATAAGGGGAATTTCTGCTTTTTTGCCTCTAAATAAGTGGAATTTCTGTTCTTTTCCCCCAAAACAAAGGTAATTTCTGTCTTTTTTGCCCCAAAATAAAAAAATTTCTGACTTATTACCCTGAAGTAAGTAAAATTTCTGCAATTTTGCCCCAAAATAAGGGGAAATTCTGCTTTTTTTGCCTCTAAATTAGTGGAATTTATGTATTTTACCCCCAAAACAAAGGGAATTTCTGTCTTTTTTGCCGAAAATAAGGAAAATTTCTGACTTATTATTCTGAAATAAGTAAAATTTCTGCAATTTTTCCCCAAAATAAGGGAAATTTCTGCCTCTTTGCCCCCAAATAAGGGGAATTTCACCCTTTTGACCTCAAAATAAAAGGAATTTCTGCATTTTTGCCACAAAATATTAGGAATTTCTGCCTTTTTGCCCCAAAATAAGGATAATTTCTGCATTTTTTTCACTGAAATAAGTGAAATTTCTGCAATTTTGCCCCAAAATAAGTGATATTTCTGCAATTTTGTCCCAAAATAAGGGAAATTTCTGGAATTTTGCCCCAAAATAAGTGGAATTTCTGAGTTTTGCCCCAAAATAAGAAGAATTTCTGTTTTTTGCCCTAACATATAGGGAATTTCTGCCTTTTTGCCCCACAATTAGGGGAATTTCTGCAATTTTGCTCCAAAATACAAAGAATTTCTGCTTTTTAGCCTGAAAATAAGGGGAATGTATACCTTTTGCCACAAAAAAGAGAAATTTCTTCATTTTTGCTCCAAAATAAAAGAAATTTCTGCTTTTTTGCCTCTATAAAAGTGGAATTTCTTCCTTTTTTCCCCAAAAACAAAGGGTATTTCTGTCTTTTTGCCCCAAAATAAGGAAAATTTCTGACTTATTACCCTGAAATTAGTGATATTTTTGCAATTTTGCCCCAAAATAAGGAAATTTCTGCCTTTTTGCCACCAATTAAGGGGAATTTCAGCCTTTTTCCTCAAAAAGGGGAATTTCTGCATTTTTGCCACAAAATATGGGAAATTTCTGCTTTTTTACTCCAAAATAGGAAAAAGTTCTGCAATTTTGTACCAAAATAAAAAAAATTACTGCCTTTTTGCCCCAAAATAAGAAAATTTCATTTTTTTTGAAATAAGTGAAATTTCTGCAATTTTGCCCCAAAATAAATGTAATTTCTGCAATTTTGCCCCAAAATAAGTGAAATTTCTGGAATTTTGCTCCAAAATAAGTGGAATTTCTGAGTTTTGCCCTAAAATAAGGGGAATTTCTGTCTTTTTGCCCCAACATTTAGTGAATTTCTGCCTTTTTGTCCCACAATTTGGGAAATTTCTGCAATTTTGCTCCAAAATAAAGAGAATTTCGTCCTTTTTGCCCAAAAATAAGAAGAATGCATACCTTTATGCCCTTAAAAAGTGAAATTTCTTCATTTTTGCTCTAAAATAAGGGGAATTTCTGCTTTTTTGCCTCTAAAAAAGTAAAATTTCTGTCTTTTTCCCCCAAAACAAAGTTTATTTCTGTTTTTTGGCCCCAAAATAAGGAAAATTTCTGACTTATTACCCTGAAATAAGTGAAATTTCAGCAATTTTGCCCCAAAATAAGAGAAATTTCTGAATTTTGCCCTCAAATAAGGGGAATTTCAGCCTTTTACCTCAAAATAAGAGAAATTTCTGAATTTTTGCCCCAAAATATGGGAAATTTCCTTCTTTTTGCCCCAAAATAAGAAAAAATTCTGCAATTTTGTTACAAAATAAAAGAAATTTCTGACTTTTGGCCCCAAAATAAGAAAATTTCTGCTTTTTTTTCTGAAATAAGTGAAATTTCTGCAATTTTGCCCCAAAATAAGTTAAATTTCTGAGTTTTGCCCTAAAATAAGGAGAATTTCTGTCTTTTTGCCACTACATATAGGGAATTTCTGCCTTTTGCCGCACAATTAGGGGAATTTCTGCAATTTTGCTGCAAAATACGGGGAATTTCTGCATTTTTTGTCCGAAAATAATAAGAATGCATACCATTTTGCCAAAAAAAATGGAAATTTCTTCATTTATGCTCCAAAATGAGGGGAATTTCTGCTTTTATGCCTCTAAATAAGTGGAATTTCTGTCTTTTTCCCCCAAAACAAAGGGAATTTCTGTCTTTTTTGCCCCAAAATAAGGAAAACTTCTGACTTATTACCCTGAAATAAGTGAAATTTCTGCAATTTTGCCCCAAAATAAGGGAAATTACTGCCTTTTTACCCTCAAATAAAAGGAATTTCAGCCTTTTTACCTCAATATAGGGGGAATTTCAGCTTTTTTGCACCAAAATATGAGGAATTTCAGCCTTTTTGCCACAAAGTAAGAAAAATTTCTGCAATTCTGTACCAAAATAAAAGAAATTTCTAAAATTTTGCCCGAAAATAAAGGAAATTTCTGCAATTTTGCCCCAAAATAAGAGAAATTTCTGCCTTTCAGCCACAAAATAAGGGAAATTTCTGTCTTTTTGCCCCAAAATAAAAGGAATTTCAGCCTTTTTACCTCATAATAAGGGGAATATCTGCATTTTTGCCCCAAAATATGGGGAATTTCTGCATTTTTGCCTCAAAATAAAGAAAATTTCTTCAATTGTGTACCAAAATAAAAGAAATTTCTGCCTTTTTGCCCCAAAATAAAAGAAATTCCTGCCTTCTTTCCCTGAAATAAGTGAAATTTCTGCAATTTTGCCCATAATAAGAAAAATTTCTGCAATTTTTCCACAAAATAAGGGAAATTTCTGCAATTTTGCCCCAAAATAAGGGGAATTTCTGACTTTTTGCCGTGAAATAAGGAGAATTTCTTTCTTTTTGCCCCAAAATAATGTGAATTTCTGCATTTTCTCTCAAAATTTGGGGAATTTGTGCAATTTTGCTTCAAAATATGGGGAATTTCTGCCTTATTGCACCAAAATAAAGGGAATTTCTGCAATTTTGCCCCAAAATAAGGGAAATTTCTGCATTTTTGCCACAAAATAAGGGGAATTTCTGCATTTTAGCCCCAAAATAAAAAAAATTTCTGCAATTTTGTACCAAAATAACAGAAATTTCTGCCTTTTTGCCCCAAAATAAGAGAAAGTCCTGCCTTCTTTCCCAGAAATAAGTGAAATTTCTGCAATTTTGCCCAAAATAAGAAAAATTTCTGCAATTTTGCCCCAAAATAAGGGGAATTTCTGACGTTATGCCCTGAAATAAGGAGAATTTCTGTCTTTTTGCCCCAAAATAATTTGAATTTCTGCATTTTCCCTCAAAATTAGGGGAATTTGTGCAATTTTGCTTCCAAACACAGGGAATTTCTTCCTTATTACACCAAAATAATGGGAATTTCTCCATTTTTGCACCAATATAAAGGGAATTTCTTAGATTTTGCTCCAAAATACAGAAAATTTCTGCCTTATTGCCTAAAATTAAGTGGAATTTCTGCCTTTTTGCACTTAAATATTTGAAATTTCTGCAATTTTACCCCAAAATAAGGGGAATTTCTGTTTTTGGCCCCAAAATTAGGGGAATTTCTGCTTTTTGCCACAAAATAAGGCAAATTTCTGACTTTTTGCCCTAAAATAAGTGAAATTTCTGCAATTTTGCCCCAAAATAAGAGAAATTTCTGCCTTTTTACCTCCAAATAAGGGGAATTTCAGCCTTTTTACCTCAAAATGAGAGAATTTCTGAATTTTCCCCCAAAATATGGGAAATTTCTGCCTTTTTGCCCAAAATAAGAAAAATTTCGGCAATTTTGTACCACAATATGGGAAACTTCTGCCTTTATACCCCAAAATAAGAAAATTTCTGCTTTTTTTTCCTGAAATAAGTGAAATTTCTCCAATTTTGCCCCAAAATAAGTGAAATTTCTGCAATTTTGCCCCAAAATAAAGGAAATTTCTGGAATTTTGCCCCAAAATAAGTGGAATTTCTGAGTTTTGCCCCAAAATAAGGAAAATTTCTGTCTTTTTGCCCCAACATATAGGGAATTTCTGCCTTTTTGCCCCACAATTAGGATAATTTCTGCAATTTTGCTCCAGAATACAGGGAATTTCTGCCTTTTTGCCCGAAAATAAGAAGAATGCATACCTTTTTGCCATAAAAAAGGGAAATTTCTGTAATTTTGCTCCAAAATAAAAGGAATTTCTGCTTTTTTGCCTCGAAATATGTGGAATTTCTGTCTTTTTCCCCCAAAACAAAGGGAATTTCTGTCTTTTTTGCACCAAAATAAGGAAAATTTCTGACTTAATATTCTGAAATAAGTGAAATTTCTGCAATTTTGCCCCAAAATAAGGGAAATTTCTGCCTTTTTGCCCCCAAATAAGGGTAATTTCAGCCTTTTTACCTCAAAATAAGGGGAATTTCTGCATTTTTGCCACAAAATATTAGGAATTTCTGTGTTTTGCCCCAAAATAAGGAAAATTTCTGCCTTTTTTCCCTGAAATAAGTGAAATTTCTGCAATTTTTCCCAAAAATAAGTGAAATATCTGCAATTTTGCCCCAAAATATGGGAAATTTCTGGAATTTTGCCCCAAAATAAATGGAATTTCTGAGTTTTGCCCCAAAATAAGGAGAATTTCTGTTTTTTGCCCTAACATATATGGAATTTCTGCCTTTTTGCCCCACAATTAGGGGAATTTCTGCAATTTTGCTCCAAAATACAAAGAATTTCTGCTTTTTAGCCTGAAAATAAGAGGAATGTATACCTTTTGCCACAAAAGAGAAATTTCTTCATTTTTGCTCCAAAATAAGGGGAATTTCTGCTTTTTGCCTCTAAAATGTGGAATTTCTGTCTTGTTCCCCCAAAACAAAGGGAATTTCTGTCTTTTTGCCCCAAAATAAAGAAAATTTCTGACTTATTACTCTGAAATAAGTGAAATTTTTCAATTTTGTCCCAAAATAAGGAAATTTCTGCCTTTTTGCCCCCAATTAAGGGGAATTTCAGCCTTTTTCCTCAAAATAAGAAGAATTTCTGCATTTTTGCCCCAAAATATAGGAAATTTCTGCCTTTTTATTCCAAAATAAGAAAAATTTCTGCAATTTTGTACCAAAATAAAAAAATTTCTGCCTTTTTGCCCCAAAATAAGAAAATTTCATTTTTTTTTTTGAAATAAGTGAAATTTCTGCAATTTTGCCACAAAATAAGTGTAATTTCTGCAATTTTGCCCCAAAATAATTGAAATTTCTGGAATTTTGCTCCAAAATAAGTGGAATTTCTGAGTTTTGCCCTAATAAGGAGAATTTCTGTCTTTTTGCCCCAACATATAGGGAATTTCTGCCTTTCTGTCCCACAATTTGGGAAATTTCTCCAATTTTGCTCCAAAATAAGGGGAATTTTGGCCTTTTTGCCCAAAAATAAGAAGAATGCATACCTTTTTGTCCTTAAAATTGATATTTCTTCATTTTTGCTCCAAAATAAGGGGAATTTCTGCTTTTTGCCTCTAAAAAAGTGGAATTTCTTTCTTTACCCCCCAAAACAAAGGGAATTTCTGTTTTTTGGCCCCAAAATAAGGAAAATTTCTGACTTATTACTCTGAAATAAGTGAAATTTTTGCAATTTTGCCCCAAAATAAGAGAAATTTCTGCCTTTTTTCCCCCAAATTAGGGGAATTTCAGCCTTTTACCTCAAAATAAGAGAAATTTCTGCATTTTTGCCTCAAAATATGGGAAATTTCTGCCTTTTTGCCCCAAAATAAGAAAAAATTCTGCAATTTTGTAACAAAATAAAAGAAATTTCTGCCTTTTGGCCTCAAAATAAAAAAATTTCTGCTTTTTGTTCTGAAATAAGTGAAATTTCTGCAATTTTGCCCCAAAATACGTTAAATTTCTGCGTTTTGCCCTAAAATTAGGAGAATTTCTGTTTTTTGCCCCAACATATAGGGAATTTCTGCCTTTTTGCCCCACAATTAGTGGAATTTCTGCAATTTTGCTCCAAAATACGGGGAATTTCTGCCTTTTTTTCTCCGAAAATAATAAGAATGCATACCTTTTTGCCATAAAAAAAGGAAATTTCTTCATTTTTGCTCCAAAATGAGGGGAATTTCTGCTTTTATGCCTCTAAATAAGTGGAATTTCTGTCTTTTTCCCCCAAAACAAAAGGATTTTCTGTCTTTTTTGCTTCAAAATAAGGAAAATTTCTGACTTATTACCCTGAAATAAGTGAAATTTCTGCAATTTTGCCTCAAAATAAGGGAAATTTCTGCCTTTTTACCCCCAAATAAAGAGAATTTCAGCCTTTTTACCTCAAAATAAGGGGAATTTCTGCATTTTTGCCCCAAAATATGGGAAATTTCTGTCTTTTTGCCCAAAATAAGAAAAATTTCTGCAATTTTGTACCAAAATATGGGAAGTTTCTGTCTTTTTGCCCCAAAATAAGGAAAATTTCTGCCTTTTTTCCCTGAAATAAGTGAAATTTCTCCAATTTTGTCCCAAAATAAGTGAAATTTCTGCAATTTTGCCCCAAAATATGGGAAATTTCTGGAATTTTGCCCCAAAACAAGTGGAATTTCTGAGTTTTGCCCCAAAATAAGGAGAATTTCTGTTTTTTGCCCTAACATATAGGGAATTTCTGCCTTTTTGCCCCACAATTAGGGGAATTTCTGCAATTTTGCTCCAAAATACAAAGGATTTCTGCTTTTTAGCCTGAAAATAAGGGGAATGTATACCTTTTGCTACAAAAAAGAGAAATTTCTTCATTTTTGCTCCAAAATAAAAAGAAGTTCTGGTTTTTTGCCTCTCAAAAAGTGGAATTTCTGTCTTTTTCCCCAAAAACAAAGGGAATTTTCTGTCTTTTTGCCCCAAAATAAAGAAAATTTCTGACTTATTACCCTGAAATAAGTGAAATTTTTCAATTTTGCCACAAAATAAGGAAATTTCTGCCTTTTTGCCCCCAATTAAGGGGAATTTCAGCCTTTTTTCCTCAAAATAAGGGGAATTTCTGCATTTTTGCCCCAAAATATAGGAAATTTCTGCCTTTTTACTCCAAAATAAGAAAAATTTCTGCAATTTTGTACCAAAATAAAAAAATTTCTGCCTTTTTGCCCCAAATTAAGAAAATTTCATTTTTTTTGAAATAAGTGAAATTTCTGCAATTTTGCCACAAAATAAGTGTAATTTCTGCAATTTTGCCCTAAAATAAGTGAAATTTCTGGAACTTTGCTCCAAAATAAGTGGAATTTCTGAGTTTGGCCCTAAAATAAGGAGAATTTCTGTCTTTTTGCCCCAACTTATTGGGAATTTCTGCCTTTCTGTCCCACAATTTGGGAAATTTCTGCAATTTTGCTCCAAAATAAGGGGGATTTTGGCCTTTTTGCCCAAAAATAAGAAGAATGCATACCTTTTTGCCCTTAAAAAGTGATATTTCTTCATTTTTGCTCCAAAATAAGGGGAATTTCTGCTTTTTTGCCTCTAAAAAAGTGGAATTTCTGTCTTTTCCCCCCAAACAAAAAGAATTTCTGTTTTTTGGCCCCAAAATAAGGAAAATTTCTGACTTATTACCCTTAAATAAGTGAAATTGCTGCAATTTTTGCTGCCTTTTTACCCCCAAATAAGGGGAATTTCAGCCTATTTACCTCAAAATAAGGGAAATTTCTGCATTTTTGCCCCAAAATATGGGAAATTTCTGCGTTTTAGCCCCAAAATAAGAAAAATTTCGGCAATTTTGTACCAAAATAAAAAAAAATTCTGCCTTTTTGCTCCAAAATAAGAAAATTTCTGCATTTTTTCTAAAATAAGTGAAATTTCTTCAATTTTGCCCAAAATAAGTGAAATTTCTGCAATTTTGTTCCAAAATAAGGGAAATTTCTGGAATTTTGCTCCAAAATAAGTGGTATTTCTGAGTTTTGCCCCAAAATAAGGAGAATTTCTGTCCTTTTGCCCCAACATATAGGGAATTTCTGCCTTTTTGCCCCACCTTTAAAGGAATTTCTGCAATTTTGCTCCAAAATACGGGGAATTTCTGCCTTTTTGTCCGAAAATAAGAAGAATGCATAACTTTTTGCCATAAAAAATGGAAATTTCTTCATTTTTGCTTCAAAATAAAGGGAATTTCTGCTTTTTTGCCTCTAAATAAGTGTAATTTCTGTCTTTTTCCCCCAAAACAAAGGGAATTTTTGTCTTTTTTGCCCTAAATAAAAAAAATTTCTGACTTATTACCCTGAAATAAGTGAAATTTCTGCAATTTTGCCCCAAAATAAGGGAAATTTCTGCCCTTTTCCCCCAAATATGGGGAATTTCAGCCTTTTTACCTAAAAGTAAGGGGAATTTCTGCATTTTGCCACAAAATATTAGGAATTTCAGCCCTTTTGCCCCAAAATAAAGAAAATTTCTGCCTTTTTTCCCTGAAATAAGTGAAATTTCTCCAATTTTGTCCCAAAATAAGTGAAATTTCTGCAATTTTGCCCCAAAATAAGGGAAATTTCTGAAATTTTGCCCCAAAATAAGTGGAATTTCTGAGTTTTGCCCCAAAATAAGGAGAATTTCTGTCTTTTTGCCCCAACATATAGGAAATTTCTGCCTTTTTGACCCACAATTAGGGGAATTTCTGCAATTTTGCTCCAAAATATGGGGAATTTCTGCCTTTTTGTCCGAAAATAAGAAGAATGCATACCTTTTTTCCATAAAAAAGGGAAATTTCTTCATTTTTGCTCCAAAATAAGGAAAATTTCTGCTTTTTTGCCTCTAAATAAGTAGAATTTCTGTCTTTTTGCCCCAAAACAAAGGGAAATTCTGTCTTTTTTGCCCCAAAATTAAAAAAATTTCTGACTTATTACCCTGAAATAAGTGAAATTTCTGCAATTTTGCCCCAAAATAAGGGAAATTTCTGTTTTTTTGCCCCCAAATATGGGAAATTTCAGCCTTTTTACCTAAAAGTAAAAGGAATTTCTGCATTTTTGCCACAAAATATTAGGAATTACAGCCTTTTTGCTTCAAAATAAAGAAAATTACTGCCTTTTTTCCCTGAAATATTTGAAATTTCTGAAATTTTGCCCCCAAATAAGTGAAATTTCTGCAATTTTGTCCCAAAATAAGGGAAATTTATGGAATTTTGCCCCCAAATATGTGGAATTTTTGAGTTTTGCCCCAAAATAATGAGAATTTCTGTATTTTTGCCCCAACATATAGGGAATTTCTGCCTTGTTGCCCCACAATTAGGGGAATTTCTGCAATTTTGCTCCAAAATACGGGGAATTTCTGCCTTTTTGCCCGAAAATAAGTAGAATGCATACCTTTTTGCCATAAAAAAGAGAAATTTCTTCATTTTTGCTCCAAAATAAGGGGAATTTCTGCATTTTTGCCCCAAAATATGGGAAATTTCTGCCTTTTTGCCCCAAAATAAGAAAAAATTCTGCAATTTTGTACCAAAATAAAAGAAATTTCTGCCTTTTTGCCTTAAAATAAGAAAATTTCTGCTTTTTTTTCTGAAATAACTGAAATTTCTGCAATTTTGCCCCAAAATAAGTGAAATTTCTGAGTTTTGCTACAAAATAAAGAGAATTTCTGTTATTTTGCCCCAACATATAAGGAATTTCTGCCTTTTTGCCCCACAATTAGGGGAATTTATGAAATTTTGCTCTATAATATGAGGAATTTCTGCCTTTTTGTCCGAAAATAAGAATGCATACCTTTTTGCCATAAAAAAGTGAAATTTTTTCATTTTTGCTCCAAAATAAGAGGAATTTCTGCTTTTTTCCTCTAAATAATTGGAATTTCTGTTTTTTCCCCCAAAACAAAAGGAATTTCTGTCTTTTTTGCCCCAAAATAAGGGAAATTTCTGATTTATTACCCTGAAATAAGTAAAATTTCTGCAATTTTGCCCCAAAATTTGGGAAATTTCTGCCTTTTTACCTTCAAATAAGGGGAATTTCAGCCTTTTTACCTCAAAATAAGTAACATTTCTGCATTTTTGCAACAAAATATTAGGAATTTCTGCCTTTTTGCCCCAAAATAAGAAAAATTTCTGACTTATTACCCTGAAATAAGTGAAATATCTGCAATTTTGCCCCAAAATATGGGAAATTTCTGCTTTTTTTCCTGCAAAATAAGAAAAATTTCTACAATTTTGTACCAAAATAATAGAAATTACTGCCTTTTTGCCCCAAAATAAGTGAAATTTCTGGAATTTTGCTCCAAAATAAGAGGAATTTCTGAGTTTTGTCCCAAAATAAAGAGAATTTCTGTTTTTTTGCCTTAACATATAGGGAATTTCTGCCTTTTTGCCCCACAATTAGGGGAATTCCTGCAATTTTGCTCCAAAATACGGGGAATTTCTGCTTTTTTGCCTGAAAATAAGAAGAATGCATACCTTTTTGCCATAAAAAAGGGAAATTTCTTCATTTTTGCTCCTAAATAAGTGGAATTTCTGCTTTTTTGCCTCTAAATAAGTGGAATTTATGTATTTTTCCCCCAAAACAAAGGGAATGTCTGTCTTTTTTGCACAAAATAAGGAAAATTTCTGACTTATTATCCTGAAATAAGTGAAATTTCTGCAATTTTGCCCCAAAATAGGGGAAATTTCTGCTTTTTTGCCCCCAAATAATGGGAATTTCAGCCTTTTTACCTCAAAATAATGGGAATTTTTGCATTTGTGCCACAAAATATTAGGAATTTCTGCCTTTTTGCCCCAAAATAAGGAAAATTTCTTACTTATTACCCTGAATTAAGTGAAATTTTTGCAATTTTGCCCCAAAATAAGGAAATTTCTGACTTTTTGCTTCCAATTAAGGGGAATTTCAGCCTTTTTCATCAAAATAAGGGGAATTTCGGCATTTTTGCCCCAAAATATGGGAAATTTCTGCTTTTTTGCTCCAAAATAAGAAAAATTTCTGCAATTTTTTACCAAAATAAAAGAAATTTCTGCCTTCTTGCCCCAAAATAAGAAAATTTCTGCTTTTTTTTTGAAATAAGTGAAATTTCTGCAATTTTGCCCAAAAATAAGGGAAATCTTTAGAATTTTGCCCCAAAATAAGTGGAATTTCTGAGTTCTGCCCCAAAATTAGGAGAATTTCTGTCTTTTTGCCCCAACATATAGGGAATTTCTGACTTTTTGCCCCACAATTAGGGGAATTTCTGCAATTTTGCTCCAAAATACGGGGAATTTCTGCCTTTTTTCCTGAAAATAAGAAGAATGCATAACTGTTTGCCATAAAAAAGGGAAATTTCTTCATTTTTGCTCCAAAATAAGGGGAATTTCTGCTTTTTTGCCTCTAAATAAGTGGAATTTCTGTTTTTTTCCCCGAAAACAAAGGTAATTTCTGTATTTTTTGCCACAAAATAAGGAAAATTTCTGACTTATTACCCTGAAGTAAGTGAAATTTCTGCAATTTTGCCCCAAAATAAGGAGAATTTCTGCTTTTTTGCCTCTAAATAAGTGGAATTTATGTATTTTTCCCACAAAACAAAGGGAAATTCTGTCTTTTTTGCCCAAAATAAGGAAAATTTCTGACTTATTACCCTAAAATAAGTGAAATTTCTGCAATTTTGCCCCAAAATAATGGAAATTTCTGCCTTTTTGCCCCCAAATAAGGGGAATTTCAGCCTTTTTATCTCAAAATAAGGGGAATTTCTGCATTTTGCAACAAAATATTAGGAATTTCTGCCTTTTTGCCCCAAAATAAGAAAAATTTCTGACTTATTACCCTGAAGTAAGTGAAATTTTTGCAATTTTGCCACAAAATAAGGAAATTTCTGCCTGTTTGCCCCCAATTAAGGGGAATTTCAGGCTTTTTCCTCAAAATAAGGGGAATTTCTGCATTTTTGCCCTAAAATATGGGAAATTTCTGCCTTTTTGCTACAAAATAAGAAAAATTTCTACAATTTTGTACCAAAATAATAGAAATTACTGCCGTTTTGCCCCAAAATAAGTGAAATTTCTGGAATTTTGCTCCAAAATAAGAGGAATTTCTGAGTTTTGTCCCAAAATAAAGAGAATTTCTGTCTTTTTGCCTTAACATATAGGGAATTTCAGCATTTTTGCCACACAATTAGGGGAATTCCTGCAATTTTGCTCCAAAAGACGGGGAATTTCTGCCTTTTTGCCCGAAAATAAGAAGAATGCATACCTTTTTGCCATAAAAAAGGGAAATTTCTTCATTTTTGCTCCTAAATAAGGGGAATTTCTGCTTTTTTGCCTCTAAATAAGTGGAATTTATGTATTTTTCCCCCAAAACAAAGGGAATTTCTGTCTTTTTTGCCCAAAATAAGGAAAATTTCTGACTTATTATCCTGAAATAAGTGAAATTTCTGCAATTTTGCCCCAAAATAAGGGAAATTTCTGCATTTTTGCCCCCAAATAATGGGAATTTCAGCCTTTTTACCTCAAAATAAGGGGAATTTTTGCATTTGTGCCACAAAATATTAGGAATTTCTGCCTTTTTGCCCCAAAATAAGGAAAATTTCTTACTTATTACCCTGAATTAAGTGAAATTTTTGCAATTTTGCCCCAAAATAAGGAAATTTCTGACTTTTTGCTTCCAATTAAGGGGAATTTCAGCCTTTTTCATCAAAATAAGGGGAATTTCGGCATTTTTGCCCCAAAATATGGGAAATTTCTGCTTTTTTGCTCCAAAATAAGAAAAATTTCTGCAATTTTTTACCAAAATAAAAGAAATTTCTGCCTTCTTGCCCCAAAATAAGAAAATTTCTGCTTTTTTCTGAAATAAGTGAAATTTCTGCAATTTTGCCCAAAAATAAGGGAAATCTTTAGAATTTTGCCCCAAAATAAGTGGAATTTCTGAGTTCTGCCCCAAAATTAGGAGAATTTCTGTCTTTTTGCCCCAACATATAGGGAATTTCTGACTTTTTGCCCCACAATAGGGGAATTTCTGCAATTTTGCTCCAAAATACGGGGAATTTCTGCCTTTTTTCCTGAAAATAAGAAGAATGCATAACTTTTTGCCATAAAAAAGGGAAATTTCTTCATTTTTGCTCCAAAATAAGAGGAATTTCTGCTTTTTTGCCTCTAAATAAGTGGAATTTCTGTCTTTTTCCACGAAAACAAAGGTAATTTCTGTATTTTTTGCCACAAAATAAGGAAAATTTCTGACTTATTACCCTGAAGTAAGTGAAATTTCTGCAATTTTGCCCCATAATAAGGAGAATTTCTGCTTTTTTGCCTCTAAATACGTGGAATTCATGTATTTTCCTCCAAAACAAAGGGAAATTCTGTCTTTTTTGCCCAAAATAAGGACAATTTCTGACTTATTACCCTAAAATAAGTGAAATTTCTGCAATTTTGCCCCAAAATAATGGAAATTTCTGCCTTTTTGCCCCCAAATAAGGGGAATTTCAGCCTTTTTATCTCAAAATAAGGGGAATTTCTGCATTTTGCCACAAAATATTAGGAATTTCTGCCTTTTTGCCCCAAAATAAGAAAAATTTCTGACTTATTGCCCTGAAGTAAGTGAAATTTTTGCAATTTTGCCACAAAATAAGGAAATTTCTGCCTGTTTGCCCCCAATTAAGGGGAATTTCAGGATTTTTCCTCAAAATAAGGGGAATTTCTGCATTTTTGCCCTAAAATATGGGAAATTTCTTCCTTTTTGCTACAAAATAAGAAAAATTTCTACAATTTTGTACCAAAATAATAGAAATTTCTGCCTTTTTGCCCCAAAATAAGTGAAATTTCTGGAATTTCGCTCCAAAATAAGAGGAATTTCTGAGTTTTGCCCCAAAATAAAGAGAATTTCTGTCTTTTTGCCTTAACATATAGTGAATTTCTGCATTTTTGCCCCACAATTAGGGGAATTTCTGCAATTTTGCTCCAAAATATGGAGAATTTCTGCTTTTTTGCCCAAAAATAAGAAGAATGCATAGCTTTTTGCCATAAAAAAGTGAAATTTCTTCATTATTGCTCCAAAATAAGGGGAATTTCTCCTTTTTTGCATCTAAATAAGTGGAATTTCTGTCTTTTTCCCCCAAAACAAAGGGAATTTCTTTCTTTTTTGCCCCAAAATAAGGAAAATTCCTGACTTATTACCCTGAAATAAGTGAAATTTCTGCAATTGTGGCCCAAAATAATGGAAATTTCTGCCTTTTTGCACCCAAATAAGGGGAATTTCAGCCTTTTTACCTCAAAATAAGGGGAATTTTTGCATTTGTGCCACAAAATATTAGGAATTTCTGCCTTTTTGCTTCAAAATAAGGAAAATTTCTGACTTATTACCCTGAAATAAGTGAAATTTCTGCAATTTTGCCCCAAAATAAAAAAATTTCTGCTTTTTTTCTGAAATAAGTGAATTTTCTGCAATTTTGCCCAAAATAAGTGAATTTCTGCAATTTTGCCCCAAAATAAGGGAAATTATTGGAATTATGCCCCAAAATAAGTGGAATTTCTGAGTTTTGCCCCAAAATAAGGAGAATTTCTGTATTTTTGCCCCAACATATTGGGAATTTCTGCATTTTTGCCCCACAATTTGGGAAATTTCTGCAATTTTGCTCCAAAATAAGGGGACTTTCTGCTTTTTTGCCCAAAAATAAGAAGAATGCAGACCTTTTTGCCCTTAATAAGTGAAATTTCTTCATTTTTGCTCCAAATTAAGGGGAATTTCTGCTTTTTTGCCTCTAAAAAAGTGGAATTACTGTCTTTTTCCCCCAAAACAAAGGTTATTTCTGATTTTTGGCCCCAAAATAAGGAAAATTTCTGACTTATTACCCAAAAATAAGTGAAATTTCTGCAATTTTGCCCCAAAATAAGAGAAATTTCTGCCTTTTTGCCCCCAAATAAGGGGAATTTCAGCCTTTTACCTCAAAATAAGAGAAATTACTGCATTTTTGCTCCAAAATATGGGAAATTTCTGCCTTTTTGCCCCAAAATAAAAAAAATTCTGCAATTTTGTAACAAAATAAAAGAAATTTCTGCCTTTTGGCCCCCAAATAAAGTTAATTTCAGCCATTTTACCTCAAAATAAGGGGAATTTCTGCATTTTTGCGACAAAATATTAGGAATTTCTGCCTTTTTGCCCCAAAATAAGGAAAATTTCTTACTTATTACCCTGTAATAAGTGAAATTTTTGCAATTTTGCCCTAAAATAAGGAAATTTCTGACTTTTTGCCCCCAATTTAGGGGAATTTCAGCCTTTTTCCTCAAAATAAAAGGAATTTCTGCATTTTTGCCCCAAAATATGGGAAATTTCTGCTTTTTTGCTCCAAAATAAGAAAAATTTCTGAAATTTTGTACCAAAATAAAAGAAATTTCTGCAATTTTGCCTGAAAATAAGGGAAATCTCTGGAATTCTGCCCCAAAATAAGTGGAATTTCTGAGTTCTACCCCAAAATAAGGAGAATTTCTGTCTTTTTGCCCCAACATATAGGGAATTTCTGCCTTTTTGCCCCACAATTAGGGGAATTTCTGCAAATTTGCTCCAAAGTACGGGGAATTTCTGCCTTTTGCCCGAAAAAAGAAGAATACATAACTGTTTGCCATAAAAAAGGGAAATTTCTTCATTTTTCCTCCAAAATAAAGGGAATTTCTGCTTTTTTGCCTCTTAATAAGTGGAATTTCTGTCTTTTTCCCCCAAAACAAAGGTAATTTTTGTATTTTTTGCCCCAAAATAAAAAAAATTTCTGACTTATTACCCTGAAGTAAGTGAAATTTCTGCAATTTTGCCCCAAAATAAGGGTAATTTCTGCTTTTTTGCCTCTAAATTAGTGGAATTTATGTATTTTTTTCCCAAAGCAAAGGGAATTTCTGTCTATTTTGCCCAAACTAAGAAAAATTTCTGACTTATTACCCTAAAATAAGTGAAATTTCTGCAATTTTGCCCCAAAATAATGGAAATTTCTGCCTTTTTGCCCCCAAATAAGGGGAATTTCAGCCTTTTTATCTCAAAATAAGGGGAATTTCTGCATTTTTGCCACAAAATATTAGGAATTTCTGCCTTTTGTCCCAAAATAAGGAAAATTTCTGACTTATTACCCTTAAATAAGTGAAATTTTTGCAATTTTGTCACAAAATAAGGAAATTTCTGCCTGTTTGCCCCCAATTAAGGGGAATTTCAGCCTTTTTATCTCAAAATAAGGGGAATTTCTGCATTTTTGCCCCATAATATGGGAAATTTCTGATTTTTGCTACAAAATAAGAAAAATTTCTAAAATTTTGTAACAAAATGAAAGAAATTTCAGCCTTTTTGCCCAAAAATAAGTGAAATTTCTGGAATTTTGCTCCAAAATAAGTGGAATTTCTGTGTTTTCCCCCAAAATAAGGAGAATTTCTGCATTTTTGCCCCACAATTTGGAAAATTTCTGCAATTTTGCTCCAAAATAAGGGGAATTTCTGCTTTTTTGCCCAAAAATAAGAAGAATGCATACCTTTTTGCCTTTAAAAGGTGAAATTTCTTTATTTTTGCTCCAAAATAAAGGGAATTTCTGCTTTTTTGCCTCTAAAAAAGTGGAATTTCTGTCTTTTTCCCCCAAAACAAAGTTTATTTCTGTTTTTTGGCCCCAAAATAAGAAAAATTTCTGACTTATTACCCTGAAATAAGTGAAATTTCTGCAATTTTGCCCCAAATAAGAGAAATTTCTGCCTTTTTGCCCCCAAATAAGGGGAATTTCAGCCTTTTACTTCAAAATAAAAGAAATTTCTGCATTATTGCCCCAAAATATGGGAAATTTCTGCATTTTTGCCCCAAAATAAAAAAAAATTCTGCTATTTTGTTACAAAATAAAAGAAATTTCAGGCTTTTGGCCCCAAAATAAGAAAATTTCTGCTTTTTTTTCTGAAATAAGTGAAATTTCTGCAATTTTGCCCCAAAATAAGTTAAATTTCTGAGTTTTGCCCTAAAATAAGGAGATTTTCTGTCTTTTTGCCCCAACATATAGGGAATTACTGCATTTTTGCCCCACAATTTGGGGAATTTCTGCAATTTTGCTCCAAAATACGGGGAATTTCTGCCTTTTTTGTCCGAAAATAATAAGAATGCATACCTTTTTGCCATAAAAAAGGGAAATTTCTTCATTTTTGTCCAAAATGAGGGGAATTTCTGCTTTTATGCCTCTAAATAAGTGGAATTTCTGTCTTTTTCCCCCAAAACAAAGGGTATTTCTGTCTTTTTTGCCCCAAAATAAGGAAAATTTCTGACTTATTACCCTGAAATAAGTGAAATTTCTACAAATTTGCCCAAAAGTAAGGGAAATTTCTGCTTTTTTACCCTCAAATAAGGGGAATTTCAGCCTTTTTACCTCAAAATAAAGGAAATTTCTGCATTTTTGCCCCAAAATATGGGAAATTTCTGACTTTTTGCCCAAAATAAGAAAAATTTCTGCAATTTTGTACCAAAATATGGGAAATTTCTGCCTTTTTGCCCCAAAATAATGAAAATTTCTGCCTTTTTTCCCTGAAATAAGTGAAATTTCTCCAATTTTGTCCCAAAATAAGTGAAATTTCTGCAATTTTGCCCCAAAATAAGGGAAATTTCTGGAATTTTGCCCCAAAATAAGTGGAATTTCTGAGTTTTGCCCCAAAATAAGGAGAATTTCTGTGTTTTTGCCCCAACATATAGGGAATTTCTGCCTTTTTGCCCGAAAATAAGAAGAATGCATACCTTTTTGCGATAAAAAAGGGAAATTTCTGTAATTTTGCTCCAAAATAAGGGGAATTTCTGCTTTTTGCCTATACATATGTCGAATTTCTCTCTTTTTCCCCCAAAACAATAGGAATTTCTGTCTTTTTTGCAACAAAATAAGGAAATTTTCTGACTTATTACTCTGAAATAAGGGAAATTTCTGCAATTTTGCCACAAAATAAGGGAAATTTCAGTCTTTTTGCCCCCAAATAAGGGGAATTTCTCCCTTTTACCTCAAAATAAGGGGAATTTCTGCATTTTTGCAACAAAATATTAGGAATTTCTGCCTTTTTGCCCCAAAATAAGGAAAATTTCTGCCTTTTTTCCCTGAAATAAATGAAATTTCTGCAATTTTGCCCCAAAATAAGTGAAATTTCTGCAATTTTGTCCCAAAATAAGGGAAATCTCTGGAATTTTGCCCCAAAATAAGTGGAATTTCTGAGTTTTGCACCAAAATAAGGAGAATTTCTGTCTTTTTGCCCTAACATATAGGGAATTTCTGCCTTTTTGCCCCACAATTAGGGGAATTTCTAGAATTTTGCTCCAAAATACGGGGAATTTCTGCTTTTTAGCCCGAAAATTAGGGGAATGTATACCTTTTGCCACAAAAAAATGAAATTTCTTCATTTTTGCTCCAAAATAAGGGAATTTCTTCTTTTTTGCCTCTAAATAAGTGGAATTTCTGTCTTTTTCCCCCAAAACAAAAAGAATTTCTGTATTTTTTGCCCCAAGATAAGGAAAATTTCTGATTTATTACCCTTAAATAAGTGAAATTGCTGAAATTTTGCCTCAAAATAAGAAAAATTTCTCCCTTTTTGCCGCCAAATAAGGGGAATTTCAGTCTTTTTACATCAAAATAAGGGAAATTTCTGCATTTTTGCCCCAAAATATGGGAAATTTCTGCGTTTTTGCCCCAAAATAAGAAAAATTTCTTCAATTTTGTACCAAAATACAAGAAATTTCTGCCTTTTTGCCCCAAAATAAAAAAATTTCTGTTTTATTCTGAAATAAGTGAAATTTCTTCATTTTTGCTCCAAAATAAGTGAAATTTCTGCAATTTTGCCCCAAAATAAGGGAAATTTCTGGAATTTTGCCCCAAAATAAGTGGTATTTCTGAGTTTTGCCCGAAAATAAGGAGAATTTCTGTCTTTTTGACCCAACATAGAGGGAATTTCTGCCTTTTTGCCCCACAATTAGGGGAATTTCTGCAATTTTGCCCCAAAATACGGGGAATTTCTGCCTTTTTGCCCGTAAATAAGAAAAATGCATACCTTTTTGCCATAAAAAGGGAAATTTCTTCATTTTTGCTCCAAAATGGGAATTTCTGCTTTTTTGCCTCTAAATAAGTGGAATTTCTGTCTTTTTTCCCAAAAACAAAAGGAATTTCTGTCTTTTTGCCCCAATATAAGGAAAATTTTTGACTTTTTTCCCTGAAATAAGTGAAATTTTTGCAATTTTGACCCAAAATAAGTTAAATTTCTGATTTTTTGCCCCCAAATAAGGGAATTTCAGAGTT
Organism: Micromys minutus; assembly: GCF_963924665.1. Lineage (NCBI taxonomy): Eukaryota > Metazoa > Chordata > Mammalia > Rodentia > Muridae > Micromys > Micromys minutus. Next base: position 620,774 of record NW_027667967.1, read on the forward strand.
TTTACCCCAAAATAAGAGGAATTTCTGCATTTTTGCCCCAAAATATGGGAAATTTCTTCCTTTTTGCCCCAAAATAAGGAAAATTTCTGCAATTTTGTACCAAAATAAAAGAAATTTCTGCATTTTTGCCCCAAAATAAGAAAATTTCTGCTTTTTTTTTCTAAAATAACTGAAATTTTTGCAATTTTGCCCCAAAATAAGTGAAATATCTGAGTTTTGCCACAAAATAAAGAGAATTTCTGTTTTTTTGCCCCAACATAAGGAATTTCTGCTTTTTTGCCCCACAATTAGGAAAATTTCTGCAATTTTGCACCAAAATACGGGGAATTTCTGCCTTTTTGTCTGAAAATAAGAAGAATGCATACCTTTTTGCCATAAAAAAGAGAAATTTTTTCATTTTTGCTCCAAAATAAGAAGAATTTCTGCTTTTTTTCTCTAAATAATTCGGATTTCTGTTTTTTCCCCCAAAACAAAGAGAATTTCTGTCTTTTTTGCCACAAAATAAAAAAAAAAATTTCTGATTTCTTACCCTGAAATAAGTGAAATTTCTGCAATTTTGCCTCAAAATAAGAGAAATTTCTGCCTTTTTGCCCCCAAATAAGGGGAATTTCAGCCTTTTTACCTCAAAATAAGGGGAATTTCTGCATTTTTGCTTCAAAATATGGGAAATTTCTGCCTTTTTGCCCCAAAATAAGAAAATTTTTGCTTTTTTTCCTTGAAATAAGTGAAATTTCTGCAATTTGGCCCCAAAATATGGGAAATTTCTGGAATTTTGCCCCAAAATAAGTGGAATTTCTCAGTTTTGCCCCAAAATAAGAAGAATGTCTGTCTTTTTGCCCCAACATATAGGGAATTTCTGCCTTTTTGCCCCACAATTAGGGGAATTTCTGCAATGTTGCTCAAAATACGGGGAATTTCTGCCTTTTTGTCTGAAAATAAGAAGAATGCATACCTTTTTGCCATAAAAAAGGGAAATTTCTTCATTTTTGCTCCAAAATAAAGGGAATTTCTGCCTTTTTGACTCTAAATAAGAGGAATTTCTGTCTTTTTCCCCTAAAACAAAGGGAATTTCTGTCTTTTTTGTTCCAAAATAAGGAAAATTTCTTACTTATTACCCTGAAATAAGTGAAATTTCTGCAATTTTGCCCTAAAATAAGGGAAATTACTGCCTTTTTGCCCCCAAATAAGGGAAATTTCAGCCTTTTTACCTCAAAATAAAGGGAATTTCTGCATTTTTTGCCACAAAGTAGTAGGAATTTCTGTTTTTTGCCCCAAAATAAGGAAAATTTCTGCCTTTTTTCCCTGAAATAAGTGAAATTTCTGCAATTTTGCCCCAAAATATGTGAAATTTCTGCAATTTTGCCATAAAATAAGGTAAATTTCTGGAATTTTGCCCCAAATAAGTGGAATTTCTGAGTTTTGCCACAAAATAAGGAGAATTTCTGTCTTTTTGCCCCAACATATAGGGAATTTCTACCTTTTTGCCTGACAATTAGGGGAATTTCTGCAATTTTGCTCCAAAATACGGGGCATTTCTGCCTTTTTGCCCGAAAATAAGAAGAATGCATACCTTTTTGCCATAAAAAAAGGGAAATTTCTTCATTTTTGCTCCAAAATAAGGAAAATTTTTTTTTTGCCTTTAAATAAGTGGAATTACTGTCTTTTTCCCCCAAAACAAAGGAAATTTCTGTATTTTTTGCCCCAAGATACGGAAAATTTCTGACTTATTACCCTGAAATAAGTGAAATTGCTGCAATTTTGCCTCAAAATAAAAAAAGTTTCTCTCTCTTTGCCCCCAAATAATGGGAATTTCATCCTTTTTACGTCAAAATAAGGGAAATTTCTGCATTTTTGCCCCAAAATATGGGAAATTTCTGCGTTTTTGCCCCAAAATAAAAAAAATTTCTTCAATTTTGTACCAAAATAAAAGAAATTTCTGCCTTTTGCCCCAAAATAAAAAATTTCTGCTTTTTTTCTGAAATAAGTGAAATTTCTGCAATTTTGCCCAAAATAAGTGAAATTTCTGCAATTTTTCCCCAAAATAAGGGAAATTTCTGGAATTTTGCCCCAAAATAAGTGGTATTTCTGAGTTTTGCCCCAAAATAAGGAGAATTTCTGCATTTTTGCCCCAACATATAGGGAATTTCTGCCTTGTTGCCCCACAATTAGGGGAATTTCTTCAATTTTGCTCCAAAATACGGGGAATTTCTGCCTTTTTGCCCGAAAATAAGTAGAATTCATACCTTTTTGCCATAAAAAAGGGAAATTTCTTCATTTTTGCTTCAAAATGAGAAGATTTTCTGCTTTTTTGCCTCTAAATAAGTGGAATTTCTGTCTTTTTTCCCCAAAACAAAAGGAATTTCTGTCTCTTTGGCCCAAAATAAGGAAAATTTCTGACTTTTTTCTATGAAATAAGTGAAATTTCTGCAATTTTGCCCCAAAATAAGTGAAATTTCTGCTTTTTTGCCTCCAAATAAGGGAATTTCAGACTTTTTACCCCAAAATAAAAGGAATTTCTGCATTTTTGCACCAAAATAAAAGAAATTTCTGCCTTTTTGCCCCAAAATAAGAACAATTTCTGCAATTTTGTACCAAAATAAAAGAAAGTTCTGCCTTTTTGCCCCAAAATAAGAAAATTTCTGCTTTTTTTTTCTGAAATAACTGAAATTTCTGCAATTTTACCCGAAAATAAGTGAAATTTCTGAGTTTTGCCATAAAATAAGGAGAATTTCTGTTTTTTTGGCCCAACATATAATAAATTTCTGCCTTTTTGCCCCACAATAAGGGGAATTTCTGCAATTTTGCTCCAAAATACGAGGAATTTCTGCCTTTTTGTCTGAAAATAAGAAGAATGCATACCTTTTTGCCATAAAAAAAGGAAATTTTTACATTTTTGCTCTAAAATAAGAAGAATTTATGCTTTCTTACTCTAAATAATTCGAATTTCTGTTTTTTCCCCCAAAACAAAGGGAATTTCTTTATTTTTTGCCCCAAAATAAAGAAAATTTCTGATTTATTACCCTGAAGTAATGAAATTTCGGCAATTTTGCCTCAAAATAAGAGAAATTTCTGCCTTTTTGCCCCCAAATAAGGGGAATTTCAGCCTTTTTACCTCAAAATACGGAAAATTTCTGCATTTTTGCTTCAAAATATGGGAAATTTCTGCCTTTTTGCCCCAAAATAAGAAAATTTTTGCTTTTTTTCCTTGAAATAAGTGAAATTTCTGAAATTTTGCCCCAAAATAAGTGAAATTTCTGCAATTTGGCCCCAAAATATGGAAATTTCTGAAATTTTGCCCCCAAATAAGTGGAATTTCATAGTTTTGCTACAAAATAAGAAGAATGTCTGTCTTTTTGCCCAAACATATAGGGAATTTCTGCCTTTTTGCCACACAATTAGGGGAATTTCTGCAATGTTGCTCAAAATACGGGGAATTTCTGCCTTTTTGCCTGAAAATAAGAAAAATGCATACCTTTTTGCCATAAAAAAGGGAAATTTCTTCATTTTTGCTCCAAAATAAGGGGAATTTCTGCCTTTTTGACTCCAAATAAGTGGAATTTCTGTCTTTTTCCCCCAAAACAAAGGGAATTTCTGTCTTTTTTGTTCCAAAATAAGGAAAATTTCTTACTTATTACCCTGAAATAAGTGAAATTTCTGCAATTTTGCCCCCAAATAAGGGAAATTACTGCCTTTTTGCCCCCAAGTAAGGGGAATTTCAGCCTTTTTACCTCAAAATAAGGGGAATTTCTGCATTTTTGCCACAAAATATTAGGAATTTCTGTTTTTTGCTCCAAAATAAGGAAAATTTCTACCTTTTTTCACTGAAATAAGTGAAATTTTTGCAATTTTGCCCCAAAAGAAGTGAAATTTCTGCAATTTTGCCCGAAAATAAGGTAAATTTCTGGAATTTTGCCCCAAATAAATGGAATTTCTGAGTTTTGCCCCAAAATAAGGAGAATTTCTGTCTTTTTGCTCCAACATATAGGGAATTTCTACCTTTTTGCCCGACAATTAGGGGAATTTCTGCAATTTTGCTCCAAAATACGGGGAATTTCTGCCTTTTTGCCCGAAAATAAGAAGAATGCATACCTTTTTGCCATAAAAAAGGGAAATTTCTTCATTTTTGCTCCAAAATAAGGAAAATTTCTGCTTTTTTGCCTCTAAATAAGTGTAATTTCTGTTTTTTTCCCCCAAAACAGAGGGAATTTCTGTCTTTTTTGCCCCAAAATATGGAAAATTTCTTACTTATTACCCTGAAATAAGTGAAATTTCTGCAATTTTGCCCCAAAATAAGGAAAATTTCGGCCTTTTTACCCCCAAATAAGGGGAATTTCACCGTTTCTACCTCAAAATAAAGGGAATTTCTGCATTTTTGACACAAAATATTAGGAATTTCTGAATTTTTGCCCCAAAATAAGGAAAATTTCTGCCTTTTTTCCCTGAAATAAGTGAAATTTCTGCAATTTTGGCCCAAAATAAGTGAAATTTCTGCCTTTTTGCCCCCAAATAAGGGGAATTTTAGCCTTTTTACCTCAAAATAAGGGGAATTTCTGCATTTTTGCCCCAAAATATCGGAAATTTCTGCCTTTTTGCCCCAAACTAAGAAAAATTTCTGCAATTTTGTACCAAAATAAAAGAAATTTCTGCCATTTTGCTTCCAAATAAAAAAATTTCTACTTTTTTTTCTGAAAAAAGTGAAATTTCTGAAATTTTGCCCCAAAATAAGTGAAATTTCTACAATTTTGCCTCAAAATAAGTGAAATTTCTGGAATTTTGCCCCATAATAAGTGGAATTTCTGTCTTTTTTCCCCAAAACAAAGGGAATTTCTGTATTTTTGCCTCAACATATTGGGAATTTCTGCATTTTTGCCCCACAATTTGGGAAATTTCTGCAATTTTGCTCTAAAATAAGGGGAATTTCTGCCTTTTTGCCCAAAAATAAGAAGAATGCATACCTTTTTGCCCTTAATAACTGAAATTTCTTCATTTTTGCTCCAAAATAAGGGGAATTTCTGCTTTTTTGCCTCTAAAAAAGTGGAATTTCTGTCTTTTTCCCCCAAAAACAAAGGTTATTTCTGTTTTTTGGCTACAAAATAAGTTAAATTTCTAACTTATTACCCTGAAATAAGTGAAATTTCTGCAATTTTGCCCAAAAATAAGAGAAATTTCTGCCTTTTTGCCCCCAAATAACGGGAATTTCAGCCTTTTACCTCAAAATAAGAGAAATTTCTGCATTTTTACCCCAAAATATGGGAAATTTCTGCCTTATGGCCCCAAAATAAGAAAATTTCTGCTTTTTTTTTCTGAAATAAGTGAAATTTCTGCAATTTTGCCCCAAAATAATTTAAATTTCTGAGTTTTGCCCTAAAATAAGGAGAATTTCTGTCTTTTTGCCCCAACATATAGGGAATTACTGCATTTTTGCGCCACAATTAGGGGAATTTTGGCAATTTTGCTCTAAAATATGGGGAATTTCTGCCTTTTTTGTCCGAAAATAATAATAATGCATACCTTTTTGCCATAAAAAAGGGAATTTTCTTCATTTTTGTCTAAAATTAGGGGAATTTTTGCTTTTATGCCTCTAAATAAGTGGAATTTCTGTCAGTTTCCCCCAAAACAAAGGGAATTTCTGTCTTTTTTGCCCCAAAATAAGGAAAATTTCTGACTTATTACCCTGAAATAAGTGAAGTTTCTGCAATTTTGCCCCAAAATTAGAGAAATTTCTGTTTTTTAACCCCAAATAAGGGGAATTTCAGCATTTTACCTCAAAATAAGGGGAATTTCTGCATTTTTTTCCCCAAAATATGGGAAATTTTTGCCTTTTTGCCAAAAATAAGAAAAAATTTCTGCAATTTTGTACCAAAATATGGGAAATTTCTGCCTTTTTGCCCCAAAATAAGGAAAATTTCTGCCTTTTTTCTCTGAAATAAGTGAAATTTCTCCAATTTTGTCCCAAAATAAGTGCAATTTCTGCAATTATGCCCCAAAATAAGGGAAATTTCTGGAATTTTGCCACAAAATATGTGGAATTTCTGAGTTTTGACCCAAAATAAGGAGAATTTCTGTCTTTTTATCCCAACATATAGGGAATTTCTGCCTTTTTGCCCCACAATTAGGTTAATTTCTGCAATTTTGTTCCAAAATACAGAGAATTTCTGCCTTTTTGCCAGAAAATAAGAAGAATGCATACCTTTTTGCCATAAAAAAGGGAAATTTCTGTAATTTTGCTCCAAAATAAGGGGAATTTCTGCTTTTTGCCTCTAAATATGTGGAGTTTCTTTCTTTTTCCCCCAAAACAAAGAAAATTTCTGTCTTTTTTGCAACAAAATAAAGAAATTTTCTGACTTATTACCCTGAAATAAGTGAAATTTCTGCAATTTTCCCCAAAATAAGGGAAATTTCTGCCCTTTTGCCCCCAAATAAGAGGAATTTCACCCTTCTACCTCAAAATAAGGAGAATTTCTGCATTTTTGCAACAAAATATTAGGAATTACTGCCTTTTTGCCCCAAAATAAGGAAAATTTCTGCCTTTTTTACCTGAAATAAGTGAAATTTCTGCAATTTTGCCCCAAAATAAGGGACATCTCTGAAATTTTGCCCCAAAATAAGTGGAATTTCTTAGTTTTGCCCCAAAATAAGGAGAATTTCTGTCTTTTTGCCCTAACATATAGGGAATTTCTGCCTTTTTGCCCCACAATTAGGGGAATTTCTAGAATTTTGCTCCAAAATACGGGGAATTTTTGCTTTTTAGCCCGAAAATAAGGGGAATGTATACCTTTTGCCACAAAAAAGGGAAATCTTCATTTTTGCTTCAAAATAAGGGGAATTTCTGCATTTTTGCCTCTAAATAAGTGGAATTTCTGTCTTTTTCCCCCAAAACAAAGGGAATTTCTGTATTTTTTGCCCCAAGATAAGGAAAATTTCTGACTTATCACCCTGAAATAAGTGAAATTGCTGTATTTTGTCTCAAAATAAGAAAAATTTCTCACTTTTTGCCCCCAAATAAGGGGAATTTCAGCCTTTTTACGTCAAAAAAAGGGAAATTTCTGCATTTTTGCCCCAATATATGGGAACTTTCTGCGTTTTTGCCCCAAAATAAGAAAAATTTCTTCAATTTTGTACCAAAATAAAAGAAATTTCTGCCTTTTTCCCCCAAAATAAAAAAAATTCTGCTTTTTTTCTGAAATAATTGAAATTTCTGCAATTTTGCCCAAAATAAGTGAAATTTCTGCAATTTTGCCCCAAAATGAAGGAAATTTCTGGAATTTTGCCTCAAAATAAGTGGTATTTCTGAGTTTTGCCACAAAATAAGGAGAATTTCTCTCTTTTTGCCCCAACATATAGGGAATTTCTGCATTTTTGCCCCACAATTAGGGGAATTTCTGCAATTTTGCTCCAAAATACGGGGAATTTCTGCCTTTTTGTCCGAAAATAAGAAGAATGCATACCTTTTTGCCATAAAAAGGGGAAATTTCTTCATTTTTGCTCCAAAATAAGGGGAATTTCTGCATTTGCCTCTAAATAAGTGGAATTTCTGTCTTTTTCCCCCCCAAAAAAAGGAAATTTCTGTCTTTTTTGCCCCAAAATAAGGAAAATTTCTGACTTATTACCCTGAAATAAGTGAAATTTCTGCAATTTTGCCCCAAAATAAAGGAAATTTCTGCCTTTTTGCCCCCAAATAAGGGGAATTTCAGCCTTTTTACCTCAAAATAAGGGGAATTTCTGCATTTTTGCTTCAAAATATGGGAAATTTCTGCTTTTTTGCCCCAAAATAAAAAAATTTCTGCTTTTTTTTCCTGAAATAAGTGAAATTTCTGAAATTTTGCCCCAAAATAAGTGAAATTTCTGCAATTTGGCCCCAAAATATGGGAAATTTCTGGAATTTTGCCTCAAAATAAGTAGAATTTCTCAGTTTTGCCCCAAAATAAGAAGAATGTCTGTCTTTTTGCCCCAACATATAGGGAATTTCTGCATTTTTGCCCCACAATTAGGGGAATTTCTGCAATGTTGCTCAAAATACAGGGAATTTCTGCCTTTTTGCCTGAAAATAAGAAGAATGCATACCTTTTTCCATAAAAAAAAGAAATTTCTTCATTTTTGCTTCAAAATAAGGGGAATTTCTGCCTTTTTGAATCTAAATAAGTGGAATTTCTGTCTTTTTCCCCCAAAACAAAGGGAATTTCTGTCTTTTTTCTTCCAAAATAAAAAAAAATTCTTACTTATTACCCTGAAATAACTGAAATTTCTTCAATTTTGCCCCAAAATAAGGGAAATTACTGCCTTTTTGCCCCCAAATAAGGGTAATTTCAGCCTTTTTACCTCAAAATATGGGGAATTTCTGCATTTTTGCCACAAAATATTAGGAATTTCTGCTTTTTGCCCCAAAATAAGGAAAATTTCTGCCTTTTTTCCCTGAAATAAGTGAAATTTCTGCAATTTTGCCCCAAAATAAGTGAAATTTCTGCAATTTTGTTCTAAAATAAGGTAAATTTCTGGAATTTTGCCCCAAATAAGTGGAATTTCTGAGTTTCGCCCCAAAATAAGGAGAATTTCTGTCTTTTTGCCCCAACATATAGGGAATTTCTACCTTTTTGCCCGAAAATTAGGGGAATATCTGCAATTTTGCTCCAAAATACGGGGAATTTCTGCCTTTTTGCCCGAAAATAAGAAGAATGCATACCTTTTTGCCATAAAAAAGTGAAATTTCTTCATTTTTGCTCCAAAATAAAAAAAATTTCTGCTTTTTTGCCTCTAAATAAGTGGCATTTCTGTCTTTTTCCCCCAAAACAAAGGGAATTTCTTTCTTTTTTGCCCCAAAATATGGAAAATTTCTTACTTATTACCCTGAAATAAGTGAAATTTCTGCAAATTTGCCCCAAAATAAGCGAAATTTCGGCATTTTTACCCCCAAATAAGGGGAATTTCACCCTTTTTACCTCAAAATAAAGAGAATTTCTGCATTTTTGCCACAAAATATTAGGAATTTCTGCCTTTTTTCCCCAAAATAAGGAAAATTTCTGCCTTTTTTTCCCTGAAATAAGTAAAATTTCCGCAAGTTTGGCCAAAATAAGTGAAATTTCTGCCTTTTTGCCCCCAAATAAGGGGAATATTAGCCTTTTTACCTCAAAATAAGGAGAATTTCTGCATTTTTGCCCTAAATATGGGAAATTTCTGCCTTTTTGCCCCAAAATAAGAAAAATTTCTGCAATTTTGTACCAAAATAAAAGAAATTTCTGCCTTTTTGCTTCCAAATAGAAAAATTTCTACTTTTTTTTCTGAAAAAAGTGAAATTTCTGAAATTTTGCCCCAAAATAAGTGAAATTTCTACAATTTTGCCCCAAAATAAGTGAAATTTCTGGAATTTTGCCCCAAAATAAGTGGAATTTCTGTCTTTTTCCCCTAAAACAAAGGGAATTTCTGTATTTTTTGAACCAAGATAAGGAAAATTTCTGACTTATTACCCTGAAATAAGTGAAATTGCTGCAATTTTGCCTCAAAATAAGAAAAATTTCTCCCTTTTTGCCCCCAAATAAGGGGAATTTCAGCCTTTTTACGTCAAAAAAAGGGAAATTTCTGCAGTTTTGCCCCAAAATATGGGAAATTTCTGCGTTTTTGCCCCAAAATAAGAAAAATTTCTTCAATTTTATACCAAAATAAAAGAAATTTCTGCCTTTTTGCCCCAAAATAAAAAAAATTCTGCTTTTTTTCTGAAATAAGTGAAATTTCTGCAATTTTGCCCAAAATAAGTGAAATTTCTGCAATTTTTCCACAAAATAAGGGAAATTTCTGGAATTTTGCCTCAAAATAAGTGGTATTTCTGAGTTTTGCCACAAAATAAGGAGAATTTCTGTCCTTTTGCCCCAACATATAGGGAATTTCTGCCTTTTTGCCCCACAATTAGCGGAATTTCTGCAATTTTGCTCCAAAATACAGGGAATTTCTGCCTTTTTATCCGAAAATAAGAAGAATGCATACCTTTTTGCCATAAAAAAGGGAAATTTCTTAATTTTTGCTCCAAAATAAGGGGAATTTCTGCATTTGCCTCTAAATAAGTGGAATTTCTGTCTTTTTCCCCCAAAACAAAGGGAATTTCTGTCTTTTTTGCCCCAAAATAAGGAAAATTTCTGACTTATTACCCTGAAATAAGTGAAATTTCTGCAATTTTGCCTCAAAATAAAGGAAATTTCTGCCTTTTTGCCCCCAAATAAGGGGAATTTCAGCCTTTTTACCTCAAAATAAGGGGAATTTCTGCATTTTTGCTTCAAAATATGGGAAATTTCTGCCTTTTTGCCCCAAAATAAAAAAATTTCTGCTTTTTTTCCCTGAAATAAGTGAAATTTCTGAAATTTTGCCCCAAAATAAGTGAAATTTCTGCAATTTGGCCCCAAAATATGGGAAATTTCTGGAATTTTGCCCCAAAATAAGTGGAATTTCTCAGTTTTGCCCCAAAATAAGAAGAATGTCTGTCTTTTTGCCCCAACATATAGGGAATTTCTGCCTTTTTGCCCCACAATTAGGGGAATTTCTGCAATGTTGCTCAAAATACAGGGAATTTCTGCCTTTTTGCCAGAAAATAAGAAGAATGCATAACTTTTTGCAATAAAAAAGGGAAATTTCTTCATTTTTGCTTCAAAATAAGGTGAATTTCTGCCTTTTTGACTCTAAATAAGTGGAATTTCTGTCTTTTTCCCCCAAAACAAAGGGAATTTCTGTCTTTTTTCTTCCAAAATAAAAAAAAAATTCTTACTTATTACCCTGAAATAACTGAAATTTCTTCAATTTTGCCCCAAAATAAGGGAAATTACTGCCTTTTTGCCTCCAAATAAGGGTAATTTCAGCCTTTTTACCTCAAAATAAGGGGAATTTCTGCATTTTTGCCACAAAATATTAGGAATTTCTGCTTTTTGCCCCAAAATACGGAAAATTTCTGCCTTTTTTCCCTGAAATAAGTGAAATTTCTGCAATTTTGCCCCAAAATAAGTGAAATTTCTGCAATTTTGTTCTAAAATAAGGTAAATTTCTGGAATTTTTCCCCAAATAAGTGGAATTTCTGAGTTTCGCCCCAAAATAAGGAGAATTTCTGTCTTTTTGCCCCAACATATAGGGAATTTCTACCTTTTTGCCCGAAAATTAGGGGAATTTCTGCAATTTTGCTCCAAAATACGGGGAATTTCTGCCTTTTTGCCCGAAAATAAGAAGAATGCATACCTTTTTGCCATAAAAAAGGGAAATTTCTTCATTTTTGCTCCAAAATAAAAAAAATTTCTGCTTTTTTGCCTCTAAATAAGTGGTATTTCTGTCTTTTTCCCCCAAAACAAAGGGAATTTCTGTCTTTTTTGCCCCAAAATATGGAAAATTTCTTACTTATTACCCTGAAATAAGTGAAATTTCTGCAATTTTGCCCCAAAATAAGCGAAATTTCGGCATTTTTACCCCCAAATAAGGGGAATTTCACCCTTTTTACCTCAAAATAAAGAGAATTTCTGCATTTTTGCCACAAAATATTAGGAATTTCTGCCTTTTTGCCCCAAAATAAGGAAAATTTCTGCCTTTTTTTCCCTGAAATAAGTGAAATTTCCACAAGTTTGGCCAAAATAAGTGAAATTTCTGCCTTTTTGCCCCCAAATAAGGGGAATTTTAGCCTTTTTACATCAAAATAAGGAGAATTTCTGCATTTTTGCCCTAAAATATGGGAAATTTCTGCCTTTTTGCCCCAAAATAAGAAAAATTTCTGCAATTTTGTACCAAAATAAAAGAAATTTCTGCCTTTTTGCTTCCAAATAGAAAAATTTCTACTTTTTTTTCTGAAAAAAGTGAAATTTCTGAAATTTTGCCCCAAAATAAGTGAAATTTCTACAATTTTGCCCCAAAATAAGTGAAATTTCTGGAATTTTGCCCCAAAATAAGTGGAATTTCTGTCTTTTTCCCCTAAAACAAAGGGAATTTCTGTATTTTTTGCACCAAGATAAGGAAAATTTCTGACTTATTACCATGAAATAAGTGAAATTGCTGCAATTTTGCCTCAAAATAAGAAAAATTTCTCGCTTTTTGCCCCCAAATAAGGGGAATTTCAGCCTTTTTACATCAAAAAAAGGGAAATTTCTGCAGTTTTGCCCCAAAATATGGGAAATTTCTGCGTTTTTGCCCCAAAATAAGAAAAATTTCTTCAATTTTGTACCAAAATAAAAGAAATTTCTGCCTTTTTGCCCCAAAATAAAAAAAATTCTGCTTTTTTTCTGAAATAAGTAAAATTTCTGCAATTTTGCCCAAAATAAGTGAAATTTCTGCAATTTTTCCACAAAATAAGGGAAATTTCTGGAATTTTGCCTCAAAATAAGTGGTATTTCTGAGTTTTGCCACAAAATAAGGAGAATTTCTGTCCTTTTGCCCCAACATATAGGGAATTTCTGCCTTTTTGCCCCACAATTAGCGGAATTTCTGCAATTTTGCTCCAAAATACGGGGAATTTCTGCCTTTTTATCCGAAAATAAGAAGAATGCATACCTTTTTGCCATAAAAAAGGGAAATTTCTTAATTTTTGCTCCAAAATAAGGGGAATTTCTGCATTTGCCTCTAAATAAGTGGAATTTCTGTCTTTTTCCCCCAAAACAAAGGGAATTTCTGTCTTTTTTGCCCCAAAATAAGGAAAATTTCTGACTTATTACCCTGAAATAAGTGAAATTTCTGCAATTTTGCCTCAAAATAAAGGAAATTTCTGCCTTTTTGCCCCCAAATAAGGGGAATTTCAGCCTTTTTACCTCAAAATAAGGGGAATTTCTGCATTTTTGCTTCAAAATATGGGAAATTTCTGCCTTTTTGCCCCAAAATAAAAAAATTTCTGCTTTTTTCCCTGAAATAAGTGAAATTTCTGAAATTTTGCCCCAAAATAAGTGAAATTTCTGCAATTTGGCCCCAAAATATGGGAAATTTCTGGAATTTTGCCCCAAAATAAGTGGAATTTCTCAGTTTTGCCCCAAAATAAGAAGAATGTCTGTCTTTTTGCCCCAACATATAGGGAATTTCTGCCTTTTTGCCCCACAATTAGGGGAATTTCTGCAATGTTGCTCAAAATACAGGGAATTTCTGCCTTTTTGCCTGAAAATAAGAAGAATGCATACCTTTTTGCCATAAAAAAGGGAAATTTCTTCATTTTTGCTTCAAAATAAGGGGAATTTCTGCCTTTTTGACTCTAAATAAGTGGAATTTCTGTCTTTTTCCCCCAAAACAAAGGGAATTTCTGTCTTTTTCCTTCCAAAATAAAAAAAATTTCTTACTTATTACCCTGAAATAACTGAAATTTCTTCAATTTTGCCCCAAAATAAGGAAATTACTGCCTTTTTGCCCCCAAATAAGGGTAATTTCAGCCTTTTTACCTCAAAATAAGGGGAATTTCTGCATTTTTGCCACAAAATATTAGGAATTTCTGCTTTTTGCCCCAAAATAAGGAAAATTTCTTCCTTTTTTCCCTGAAATAAGTGAAATTTCTGCAATTTTGCCCCAAAATAAGTGAAATTTCTGCAATTTTGTTCTAAAATAAGGTAAATTTCTGGAATTTTTCCCCAAATAAGTGGAATTTCTGAGTTTTGCCCCAAAATAAGGAGAATTTCTGTCTTTTTGCCCCAACATATAGGGAATTTCTACCTTTTTGCCCGAAAATTAGGGGAATTTCTGCAATTTTGCTCCAAAATACGCGGAATTTCTGCCTTTTTGCCCGAAAATAAGAAGAATGCATACCTTTTTGCCATAAAAAAGGGAAATTTCTTCATTTTTGCTCCAAAATAAAAAAAATTTCTGCTTTTTTGCCTCTAAATAAGTGGTATTTCTGTCTTTTTCCCCCAAAACAAAGGGAATTTCTGTCTTTTTTGCCCCAAAATATGGAAAATTTCTTACTTATTACCCTGAAATAAGTGAAATTTCTGCAATTTTGCCCAAAATAAGCGAAATTTCGGCATTTTTACCCCCAAATAAGGGGAATTTCACCCTTTTTACCTCAAAATAAAGGGAATTTCTGCATTTTTGCCACAAAATATTAGGAATTTCTGCCTTTTTGCCCCAAAATAAGGAAAATTTCTGCCTTTTTTTCCCTGAAATAAGTGAAATTTCCACAAGTTTGGCCAAAATAAGTGAAATTTCTGCCTTTTTGCCCCCAAATAAGGGGAATTTTAGCATTTTTACCTCAAAATAAGGAGAATTTCTGCATTTTTGCCCTAAAATATGGGAAATTTCTGCCTTTTTGCCCCAAAATAAGAAAAATTTCTGCAATTTTCTACCAAAATAAAAGAAATTTCTGCCTTTTTGCTTCCAAATAGAAAAATTTCTACTTTTTTTCTGAAAAAAATGAAATTTCTGAAATTTTGCCCCAAAATAAGTGAAATTTCTACAATTTTGCCCCTAAATAAGTGAAATTTCTGGAATTTTGCCCCAAAATAAGTGGAATTTCTGTGTTTTTCCCCTAAAACAAAGGGAATTTCTGTATTTTTTGCACCAAGATAAGGAAAATTTCTGACTTATTACCATGAAATAAGTGAAATTGCTGCAATTTTGCCTCAAAATAAGAAAAATTTCTCCCTTTTTGCCCCCAAATAAGGGGAATTTCAGCCTTTTTACGTCAAAAAAAGGGAAATTTCTGCAGTTTTGCCCCAAAATATGGGAAATTTCTGCGTTTTTGCCCCAAAATAAGAAAAATTTCTTCAATTTTGTACCAAAATAAAAGAAATTTCTGCCTTTTTGCCCCAAAATAAAAAAAATTCTGCTTTTTTTCTGAAATAAGTGAAATTTCTGCAATTTTGCCCAAAATAAGTGAAATTTCTGCAATTTTTTCACAAAATAAGGGAAATTTCTGGAATTTTGCCTCAAAATAAGTGGTATTTCTGAGTTTTGCCACAAAATAAGGAGAATTTCTGTCCTTTTGCCCCAACATATAGGGAATTTCTGCCTTTTTGCCCCACAATTAGCGGAATTTCTGCAATTTTGCTCCAAAATACAGGGAATTTCTGCCTTTTTATCCAAAAATAAGAAGAATGCATACCTTTTTGCCATAAAAAAGGGAAATTTCTTAATTTTTGCTCCAAAATAAGGGGAATTTCTGCATTTGCCTCTAAATAAGTGGAATTTCTGTCTTTTTCCCCCAAAACAAAGGGAATTTCTGTCTTTTTTGCCCCAAAATAAGGAAAATTTCTGACTTATTACCCTGAAATAAGTGAAATTTCTGCAATTTTGCCTCAAAATAAAGGAAATTTCTGCCTTTTGGCCCCCAAATAGGGGAATTTCAGCCTTTTTACCTCAAAATAAGGGGAATTTCTGCATTTTTGCCACAAAATATTAGGAATTTCTGCTTTTTGCCCCAAAATAAGGAAAATTTCTTCCTTTTTTCCCTGAAATAAGTGAAATTTCTGCAATTTTGCCCCAAAATAAGTGAAATTTCTGCAATTTTGTTCTAAAATAAGGTAAATTTCTGGAATTTTTCCCCAAATAAGTGGAATTTCTGAGTTTTGCCCCAAAATAAGGAGAATTTCTGTCTTTTTGCCCCAACATATAGGGAATTTCTACCTTTTTGCCCGAAAATTAGGGGAATTTCTGCAATTTTGCTCCAAAATACGCGGAATTTCTGCCTTTTTGCCCGAAAATAAGAAGAATGCATACCTTTTTGCCATAAAAAAGGGAAATTTCTTCATTTTTGCTCCAAAATAAAAAAAATTTCTGCTTTTTTGCCTCTAAATAAGTGGTATTTCTGTCTTTTTCCCCCAAAACAAAGGGAATTTCTGTCTTTTTTGCCCCAAAATATGGAAAATTTCTTACTTATTACCCTGAAATAAGTGAAATTTCTGCAATTTTGCCCAAAATAAGCGAAATTTCGGCATTTTTACCCCCAAATAAGGGGAATTTCACCCTTTTTACCTCAAAATAAAGGGAATTTCTGCATTTTTGCCACAAAATATTAGGAATTTCTGCCTTTTTGCCCCAAAATAAGGAAAATTTCTGCCTTTTTTTCCCTGAAATAAGTGAAATTTCCACAAGTTTGGCCAAAATAAGTGAAATTTCTGCCTTTTTGCCCCCAAATAAGGGGAATTTTAGCATTTTTACCTCAAAATAAGGAGAATTTCTGCATTTTTGCCCTAAAATATGGGAAATTTCTGCCTTTTTGCCCCAAAATAAGAAAAATTTCTGCAATTTTCTACCAAAATAAAAGAAATTTCTGCCTTTTTGCTTCCAAATAGAAAAATTTCTACTTTTTTTCTGAAAAAAATGAAATTTCTGAAATTTTGCCCCAAAATAAGTGAAATTTCTACAATTTTGCCCCTAAATAAGTGAAATTTCTGGAATTTTGCCCCAAAATAAGTGGAATTTCTGTGTTTTTCCCCTAAAACAAAGGGAATTTCTGTATTTTTTGCACCAAGATAAGGAAAATTTCTGACTTATTACCATGAAATAAGTGAAATTGCTGCAATTTTGCCTCAAAATAAGAAAAATTTCTCCCTTTTTGCCCCCAAATAAGGGGAATTTCAGCCTTTTTACGTCAAAAAAAGGGAAATTTCTGCAGTTTTGCCCCAAAATATGGGAAATTTCTGCGTTTTTGCCCCAAAATAAGAAAAATTTCTTCAATTTTGTACCAAAATAAAAGAAATTTCTGCCTTTTTGCCCCAAAATAAAAAAAATTCTGCTTTTTTTCTGAAATAAGTGAAATTTCTGCAATTTTGCCCAAAATAAGTGAAATTTCTGCAATTTTTTCACAAAATAAGGGAAATTTCTGGAATTTTGCCTCAAAATAAGTGGTATTTCTGAGTTTTGCCACAAAATAAGGAGAATTTCTGTCCTTTTGCCCCAACATATAGGGAATTTCTGCCTTTTTGCCCCACAATTAGCGGAATTTCTGCAATTTTGCTCCAAAATACAGGGAATTTCTGCCTTTTTATCCAAAAATAAGAAGAATGCATACCTTTTTGCCATAAAAAAGGGAAATTTCTTAATTTTTGCTCCAAAATAAGGGGAATTTCTGCATTTGCCTCTAAATAAGTGGAATTTCTGTCTTTTTCCCCCAAAACAAAGGGAATTTCTGTCTTTTTTGCCCCAAAATAAGGAAAATTTCTGACTTATTACCCTGAAATAAGTGAAATTTCTGCAATTTTGCCTCAAAATAAAGGAAATTTCTGCCTTTTGGCCCCCAAATAGGGGAATTTCAGCCTTTTTACCTCAAAATAAGGGGAATTTCTGCATTTTTGCTTAAAAATATGGGAAATTTCTGCCTTTTTGCCCCAAAATAAAAAAATTTCTGCTTTTTTTCCCTGAAATAAGTGAAATTTCTGAAATTTTGCCCCAAAATAAGTGAAATTTCTGCAATTTGGCCCCAAAATATGGGAAATTTCTGGAATTTTGCCCCAAAATAAGTGGAATTTCTCAGTTTTGCCCCAAAAAAAGAAGAATGTCTGTCTTTTTGCCCAAACATATAGGGAATTTCTGCCTTTTTGCCCCACAATTAGAGGAATTTCTGCAATGTTGCGCAAAATACAGAAAATTTCTGCCTTTTTGCCTGAAAATAAGAAGAATGCATACCTTTTTGCCATAAAAAAGGGAAATTTCTTCATTTTTGCTTCAAAATAAGGGGAATTTCTGCCTTTTTGACCCTAAATAAGTGGAATTTCTGTCTTTTTCCCCAAAACAAAGGGAATTTCTGTCTTTTTTCTTCCAAAATAAAAAAAAATTCTTACTTATTACCCTGAAATAACTGAAATTTCTTCAATTTTACCCCAAAATAAGGGAAATTACTGCCTTTTTGCCCCCAAATAAGGGTAATTTCAGCCTTTTTACCTCAAAATAAGGGGAATTTCTGCATTTTTGCCACAAAATATTAGGAATCTCTGCTTTTTGCCCCAAAATAAGGAAAATTTCTGCCTTTTTTCCCTGAAATAAGTGAAATTTCTGCAATTTTGCCCCAAAATAAGTGAAATTTCTGCAATTTTGTTCTAAAATAAGGTAAATTTCTGGAATTTTGCCCCAAATAAGTGGAATTTCTGAGTTTCGCCCCAAAATAAGGAGAATTTCTGTCTTTTTGCCCCGACATATAGGGAATTTTTACCTTTTTGCCCGACAATTAGGGGAATTTCTGCAATTTTGCTCCAAAATACGGGGAATTTCTGCCTTTTTGCCCGAAAATAAGAAGAATGCATACCTTTTTGCCATAAAAAAGGGAAATTTCTTCATTTTTGCTCCAAAATAAGGAAAATTTCTGCTTTTTTGCCTCTAAATAAGTGGTATTTCTGTCTTTTTCCCCCAAAACAAAGGGAATTTCTGTCTTTTTTGCCCCAAAATATGGAAAATTTCTTACTTATTACCCTGAAATAAGTGAAATTTCTGCAATTTTGCCCCATAAAAAGCGAAATTTCGGCATTTTTACCCCCAAATAAGGGGAATTTCACCCTTTTTACCTCAAAATAAAGGGAATTTCTGCATTTTTGCCACAAAATATTAGGAATTTCTGCCTTTTTGCCCCAAAATAAGGAAAATTTCTGCCTTTTATTCCCTGAAATAAGTGAAATTTCCGCAAGTTTGGCCAAAATAAGTGAAATTTCTGCCTTTTTGCCCCCAAATAAGGGAAATTTTAGCCTTTTTACCTCAAAATAAAGAGAATTTCGGCATTTTTGCCCTAAAATATGGGAAATTTCTGCCTTTTTGCCCCAAAATAAGAAAAATTTCTGCAATTTTGTACCAAAATAAAAGAAATTTCTGCCTTTTTGCTTCCAAATAGAAAAATTTCTACTTTTTTTTTTTGAAAAAAGTGAAATTTCTGAAATTTTGCCCCAAAATAAGTGAAATTTCTACAATTTTGCCCCAAAATAAGTGAAATTTCTGGAATTTTGCCCCAAAATAAGTGGAATTTCTGTCTTTTTCCCCCAAAACAAAGGGAATTTCTGTATTTTTTGCCCCAAGATAAGGAAAATTTCTGACTTATTACCCTGAAATAAGTGAAATTGCTGCAATTTTGCCTCAAAATAAGAAAAATTTCTCCCTTTTTGCCCCCAAATAAGGGGAATTTCAGCCTTTTTACGTCAAAAAAAGGGAAATTTCTGCAGTTTTGCCCCAAAATAAGAAAAATTTCTTCAATTTTGTACCAAAATAAAAGAAATTTCTGCCTTTTTGCTCCAAAATAAAAAAAATTCTGCTTTTTTCTGAAAAAAGTGAAATTTCTGCAATTTTGCCCAAAATAAGTGAAATTTCTGCAATTTTTCCACAAAATAAGGGAAATTTCTGGAATTTTGCCTCAAAATAAGTGGTATTTCTGAGTTTTGCCACAAAATAAGGAGAATTTCTGTCCTTTTGCCCCAACATATAGGGAATTTCTGCCTTTTTGCCCCACAATTAGCGGAATTTCTGCAATTTTGATCCAAAATACGGGGAATTTCTGCCTTTTTGTCCAAAAATAAGAAGAATGCATACCTTTTTGCCATAAAAAAGGGAAATTTCTTCATTTTTGCTCCAAAATAAGGGGAATTTCTGCATTTGCCTCTAAATAAGTGGAATTTCTGTCTTTTTCCCCCAAAACAAAGGGAATTTCTGTCTTCTTTGCCCCAAAATAAGGAAAATTTCTGACTTATTACCCTGAAATAAGTGAAATTTCTGCAATTTTGCCTCAAAATAAAGGAAATTTCTGCCTTTTTGCCCCCAAATAAGGGGAATTTCAGCCTTTTTACCTCAAAATAAGGGGAATTTCTGCATTTTTGCTTCAAAATATGGGAAATTTCTGCCTTTTTGCCCCAAAATAAAAAAATTTCTGCTTTTTTTCCCTGAAATAAGTGAAATTTCTGAAATTTTGCCCCAAAATAAGTGAAATTTCTGCAATTTGGCCCCAAAATATGGGAAATTTCTGGAATTTTGCCCCAAAATAAGTGGAATTTCTCAGTTTTGCCCCAAAATAAGAAGAATGTCTGTCTTTTTGCCCCAACATATAGGGAATTTCTGCCTTTTTCCCCCACAATTAGGAGAATTTCTGCAATGTTGCTAAAAATACAGGGAATTTCTGCCTTTTTGCCTGAAAATAAGAAGAATGCATACCTTTTTGCCATAAAAAAGGGAAATTTCTTCATTTTTGCTTCAAAATAAGGGGAATTTCTGCCTTTTTGACTCTAAATAAGTGGAATTTCTGTCTTTTTCCCCCAAAACAAAGGGAATTTCTGTCTTTTTTCTTCCAAAATAAAAAAAATTTCTTACTTATTACCCTGAAATAACTGAAATTTCTTCAATTTTGCCCCAAAATAAGGGAAATTACTGCCTTTTTGCCCCCAAATAAGGGTAATTTCAGCCTTTTTACCTCAAAATAAGGGGAATTTCTGCATTTTTGCCAAAAAATATTAGGAATTTCTGCATTTTGCCCCAAAATAAGGAAAATTTCTGCCTTTTTTCCCTGAAATAAGTGAAATTTCTGCAAATTTGCCCCAAAATAAGTGAAATTTCTGCAATTTTGTTCTAAAATAAGGTAAATTTCTGGAATTTTGCCCCAAATAAGTGGAATTTCTGAGTTTCGCCCCAAAATAAGGAGAATTTCTGTCTTTTTGCCCCAACATATAGGGAATTTCTACCTTTTTGCCCGACAATTAGGGGAATTTCTGCAATTTTGCTCCAAAATACAGGGAATTTCTGCCTTTTTGCCCGAAAATAAGAAGAATGCATACCTTTTTGCCATAAAAAAGGGAAATTTCTTCATTTTTGCTCCAAAATAAGGAAAATTTCTGCTTTTTTGCCTCTAAATAAGTGGTATTTCTGTCTTTTTCCCCCAAAACAAAGGGAATTTCTGGTTTTTTTTGCCCCAAAATATGGAAAATTTCTTACTTATTACCCTGAAATAAGTGAAATTTCTGCAATTTTGCCCCAAAATAAGCGAAATTTCAGCATTTTTACCCCCAAATAAGGGGAATTTCACCCTTTTTACCTCAAAATAAAGGGAATTTCTGCATTTTTGCCACAAAATATTAGGAATTTCTGCCTTTTTGCCCCAAATTAAGGAAAATTTCTGCATTATTTCACTGAAATAAGTGAAATTTCCGCAAGTTTGGCCCAAAATAAGTGAAATTTCTGCCTTTTTGCCCCCAAATAAGTGGAATTTTATCTTTTACCTCAAAATAAGGGGAATTTCTGCATTTTTGCCATAAAATATGGGAAATTTCTGCCTTTTTGCCCCAAAATAAGAAAAATTTCTGCAATTTTGTACCAAAATAAAAGAAATTTTTGCCTTTTTGCTTCCAAATAGAAAAATTTCTACTTTTTTTTTCTGAAAAAAGTGAAATTTCTGAAATTTTGCCCCAAAATAAGTGAAATTTCTACAAATTTGCCCCAAAATAAGTGAAATTTCTGGAATTTTGCCCCAAAATAAGTGGAATTTCTGTCTTTTTCCCCCAAAACAAAGGGAATTTCTGTATTTTTTGCCCCAAGATAAGGAAAATTTCTGACTTATTACCCTGAAATAAGTGAAATTGCTGCAATTTTGCCTCAAAATAAGAAAAATTTCTCCCTTTTTGACCCCAAATAAGGGGAATTTCAGCCTTTTTACGTCAAAAAAAGGGAAATTTCTGCAGTTTTGCCCCAAAATATGGGAAATTTCTGCGTTTTTGCCCCAAAATAAGAAAAATTTCTTCAATTTTGTACCAAAATAAAAGAAATTTCTGCCTTTTTGCCCCAAAATAAAAAAAATTCTGCTTTTTTTCTGAAATAAGTGAAATTTCTGCAATTTTGCCCAAAATAAGTAAAATTTCTGCAATTTTTCCACAAAATAAGGGAAATTTCTGGAATTTTGCCTCAAAATAAGTGGTATTTCTGAGTTTAGCCACAAAATAAGGAGAATTTCTGTCCTTTTGCCCCAACATATAGGGAATTTCTGCCTTTTTGCCCCACAATTAGGGGAATTTCTGCAATTTTGCTCCAAAATACGGGGAATTTCTGCCTTTTTGTCCGAAAATAAGAAGAATGCATACCTTTTTGCCATAAAAAAGGGAAATTTCTTCATTTTTGCTCCAAAATAAGGGGAATTTCTGCATTTGCCTCTAAATAAGTGGAATTTCTGTCTTTTTCCCCCAAAACAAAGGGAATTTCTGTCTTTTTTGCCCCAAAATAAGGAAAATTTCTGACTTATTACCCTGAAATAAGTGAAATTTCTGCAATTTTGCCTCAAAATAAAGGAAATTTCTGCTTTTTTGCCCCCAAATAAGGGGAATTTCAGCCTTTTTACCTCAATATAAGAGGAATTTCTGCATTTTTGCTTCAAAATATGGGAAATTTCTGCCTTTTTGCCCCAAAATAAAAAAATTTCTGCTTTTTTTATCTGAAATAAGTGAAATTTCTGAAATTTTGCCCCAAAATAAGTGAAATTTCTGCAATTTGGCCCCAAAATATGGGAAATTTCTGGAATTTTGCCCCAAAATAAGTGGAATTACTCAGTTTTGCCCCCAAATAAGAAGAATGTCTGTCTTTTTGCCCCAACATATAGGGAATTTCTGCCTTTTTGCCCCACAATTAGGGGAATTTCTGCAATGTTGCTCAAAATACAGGGAATTTCTGCCTTTTTGCCTGAAAATAAGAAGAATGCATACCTTTTTGCCATAAAAAAGGGAAATTTCTTCATTTTTGCTTCAAAATAAGGGGAATTTCTGCCTTTTTGACTCTAAATAAGTGGAATTTCTGTCTTTTTCCCCCAAAACAAAGGGAATTTCTGTCTTTTTTCTTCCAAAATAAAAAAAATTTCTAACTTATTACCCTGAAATAACTGAAATTTCTTCAATTTTGCCCCAAAATAAGGGAAATTACTTCCTTTTTGCCCCCAAATAAGGGTAATTTCAGCCTTTTTACCTCAAAAAAAGGGGAATTTCTGCATTTTTGCCACAAAATATTAGGAATTTCTGCTTTTTGCCCCAAAATAAGGAAAATTTCTGCCTTTTTTCCCTGAAATAAGTGAAATTTCTGCAATTTTGCCCCAAAATAAGTGAAATTTCTGCAATTTTGTTCTAAAATAAGGTAAATTTCTGGAATTTTGCCCCAAATAAGTGGAATTTCTGAGTTTCGCCCCAAAATAAGGAGAATTTCTGTCTTTTTGCCCCAACATATAGGGAATTTCTACCTTTTTGCCCGACAATTAGGGGAATTTCTGCAATTTTGCTCCAAAATACGGGGTATTTCTGCCTTTTTGCCCGAAAATAAGAAGAATGCATACCTTTTTGCCATAAAAAAGGGAAATTTCTTCATTTTTGCTCCAAAATAAGGAAGATTTCTGCTTTTTTGCCTCTAAATAAGTGGTATTTCTGTCTTTTTCCCCCAAAACAAAGGGAATTTCTGTCTTTTTTGCCCCAAAATATGGAAAATTTTTTACTTATTACCCTGAAATAAGTGAAATTTCTGCAATTTTGCCCCAAAATAAGCGAAATTTCGGCATTTTTACCCCCAAATAAGGGGAATTTCACCCTTTTTACCTCAAAATAAAGGGAATTTCTGCATTTTTGCAACAAAATATTAGGAATTTCTGCCTTTTTGCCCCAAATTAAGGAAAATTTCTGCCTTTTTTTCCCTGAAATAAGTGAAATTTCCGCAAGTTTGGCCCAAAATAAGTGAAATTTCTGCCTTTTTGCCCCCAAATAAGTGGAATTTTAGCTTTTACATCAAAATAAGGGGAATTTCTGCATTTTTGCTCTAAAATATGGGAAA
Source organism: Micromys minutus (assembly GCF_963924665.1). Classification (NCBI taxonomy): domain Eukaryota; kingdom Metazoa; phylum Chordata; class Mammalia; order Rodentia; family Muridae; genus Micromys; species Micromys minutus. Next base: position 644,453 of record NW_027667967.1, read on the forward strand.
TTTCTGCCTTTTTGCCCCAAAATAAGAAAAATTTCTGCAATTTTGTACCAAAATAAAAGAAATTTCTGCCTTTTTGCTTCCAAATAGAAAAATTTCTACTTTTTTTTCTGAAAGAAGTGAAATTTCTGCAATTTTGCCCCAAAATAAGTGAAATTTCTACAAATTTGCCCCAAAATAAGTGAAATTTCTGGAATTTTGCCCCAAAATAAGTGGAATTTCTGTCTTTTTCCCCCAAAACAAAGGGAATTTCTGTATTTTTTGCCCCAAGATAAGGAAAATTTCTGACTTATTACCCTGAAATAAGTGAAATTGCTGCAATTTTGCCTCAAAATAAGAAAAATTTCTCCCTTTTTGCCCCCAAATAAGGGGAATTTCAGCCTTTTTACGTCAAAAAAAGGGAAATTTCTGCAGTTTTGCCCCAAAATATTGGAAATTTCTGCGTTTTTGCCCCAAAATAAGAAAAATTTCTTCAATTTTGTACCAAAATAAAAGAAATTTCTGCCTTTTTGCCCCAAAATAAAAAAAATTCTGCTTTTTTTCTGAAATAAGTGAAATTTCTGCAATTTTGCCCAAAATAAGTAAAATTTCTGCAATTTTTCCACAAAATAAGGGAAATTTCTGGAATTTTGCCTCAAAATAAGTGGTATTTCTGAGTTTAGCCACAAAATAAGGAGAATTTCTGTCCTTTTGCCCCAACATATAGGGAATTTCTGCCTTTTTGCCCCACAATTAGGGGAATTTCTGCAATTTTGCTCCAAAATACGGGGAATTTCTGCCTTTTTGTCCGAAAATAAGAAGAATGCATACCTTTTTGCCATAAAAAAGGGAAATTTCTTCATTTTTGCTCCAAAATAAGGGGAATTTCTGCATTTGCCTCTAAATAAGTGGAATTTCTGTCTTTTTCCCCCAAAACAAAAAGAATTTCTGTCTTTTTTGCCCCAAAATAAGGAAAATTTCTGACTTATTACCCTGAAATAAGTGAAATTTCTGCAATTTTGCCTCAAAATACAGGAAATTTCTGCCTTTTTGCCCCCAAATAAGGGGAATTTCAGCCTTTTTACCTCAAAATAAGGGGAATTTCTGCAATTTTGCTTCAAAATATGGGAAATTTCTGCCTTTTTGCCCCAAAATAAAAAAAATTTCTGCTTTTTTTCCCTAAAATAAGTGAAATTTCTGAAATTTTGCCCCAAAATAAGTGAAATTTCTGCAATTTGGCCCCAAAATATGGGAAAATTCTGGAATTTTGCCCCAAAATAAGTGGAATTACTTAGTTTTGCCCCCAAATAAGAAGAATGTCTGTCTTTTTGCCCCAACATATAGGGAATTTCTGCCTTTTTGCCCCACAATTAGGGGAATTTCTGCAATGTTGCTCAAAATACAGGGAATTTCTGCCTTTTTGCCTGAAAATAAGAAGAATGCATACCTTTTTGCCATAAAAAAGGGAAATTTCTTCATTTTTGCTTCAAAATAAGGGGAATTTCTGCCTTTTTGACTCTAAATAAGTGGAATTTCTGTCTTTTTCCCCCAAAACAAAGGGAATTTCTGTCTTTTTTCTTCCAAAATAAAAAAAATTTCTTACTTATTACCCTGAAATAACTGAAATTTCTTCAATTTTGCCCCAAAATAAGGGAAATTACTGCCTTTTGCCCCCAAATAAGGGTAATTTCAGCCTTTTTACCTCAAAATAAGGGGAATTTCTGCATTTTTGCCACAAAATATTAGGAATTTCTGCTTTTTGCCCCAAAATAAGGAAAATTTCTGCCTTTTTTTCCCTGAAATAAGTGAAATTTCTTCAATTTTGCCCCAAAATAAGTGAAATTTCTGCAATTTTGTTCTAAAATAAGGTAAATTTCTGGAATTTTGCCCCAAATAAGTGGAATTTCTGAGTTTCGCCCCAAAATAAGGAGAATTTCTGTCTTTTTGCCCCAACATATAGGGAATTTCTACCTTTTTGCCCGACAATTAGGGGAATTTCTGCAATTTTGCTCCAAAATACGGGGAATTTCTGCCTTTTTGCCCGAAAATAAGAAGAATGCATACCTTTTTGCCATAAAAAAGGGAAATTTCTTCATTTTTGCTCCAAAATAAGGAAAATTTCTGCTTTTTTGCCTCTAAATAAGTGGTATTTCTGTCTTTTTCCCCCAAAACAAAGGGAATTTCTGACTTTTTTGCCCCAAAATATGGAAAATTTCTTACTTATTACCCTGAAATCAGTGAAATTTCTGCAATTTTGCCCCAAAATAAGCGAAATTTCGGCATTTTTACCCCCAAATAAGGGGAATTTCACCCTTTTTACCTCAAAATAAAGGGAATTTCTGCATTTTTGCAAAAAAATATTAGGAATTTCTGCCTTTTTGCCCCAAATTAAGGAAAATTTCTGCCTTTTTTTCCCTGAAATAAGTGAAATTTCTGCAAGTTTGGCCCAAAATAAGTGAAATTTCTGCCTTTTTGCCCCCAAATAAGTGGAATTTTAGCTTTTACCTCAAAATAAGGGGAATTTCTGCATTTTTGCCCTAAAATATGGGAAATTTCTGCCTTTTTGCCCCAAAATAAGAAAAATTTCTGCAATTTTGTACCAAAATAAAAGAAATTTCTGCCTTTTTGCTTCCAAATAGAAAAATTTCTACTTTTTTTTCTGAAAGAAGTGAAATTTCTGAAATTTTGCCCCAAAATAAGTGAAATTTCTACAAATTTGCCCCAAAATAAGTGAAATTTCTGGAATTTTGCCCCAAAATAAGTGGAATTTCTGTCTTTTTCCCCAAAAACAAAGGGAATTTCTGTATTTTTTGCCCCAAGATAAGGAAAATTTCTGACTTATTACCCTGAAATAAGTGAAATTGCTGCAATTTTGCCTCAAAATAAGAAAAATTTCTCCCTTTTTGCCCCCAAATAAGGGGAATTTCAGCCTTTTTACGTCAAAAAAAGGGAAATTTCTGCAGTTTTGCCACAAAATATGGGAAATTTCTGTGTTTTTGCCCCAAAATAAGAAAAATTTCTTCAATTTTGTACCAAAATAAAAGAAATTTCTGCCTTTTTGCCCCAAAATAAAAAAAATTCTGCTTTTTCTCTGAAATAAGTGAAATTTCTGCAATTTTGCCCAAAATAAGTGAAATTTCTGCAATTTTTCCACAAAATAAAGGAATTTCTGGAATTTTGCCTCAAAATAAGTGGTATTTCTGAGTTTTGCCACAAAATAAGGAGAATTTCTGTCCTTTTGCCCCAACATATAGGGAATTTCTGCCTTTTTGCCCCACAATTAGGGGAATTTCTGCAATTTTGCTCCAAAATACGGGGAATTTCTGCCTTTTTGTCCGAAAATAAGAAGAATGCATACCTTTTTGCCATAAAAAAGGGAAATTTCTTCATTTTTGCTCCAAAATAAGGGGAATTTCTGCATTTGCCTCTAAATAAGTGGAATTTCTGTCTTTTTCCCCCAAAACAAAGGGAATTTCTGTCTTCTTTGCCCCAAAATAAGAAAAATTTCTGACTTATTACCCTGAAATAAGTGAAATTTCTGCAATTTTGCCTCAAAATAAAGGAAATTTCTGCCTTTTTGCCCCCAAATAAGGGGAATTTCAGCCTTTTTACCTCAAAATAAGGGGAATTTCTGCATTTTTGCTTCAAAATATGGGAAATTTCTGCCTTTTTGCCCCAAAATAAAAAAATTTCTGCTTTTTTTCCCTAAAATAAGTGAAATTTCTGAAATTTTGCCCCAAAATAAGTGAAATTTCTGCAATTTGGCCCCAAAATATGGGAAATTTCTGGAATTTTGCCCCAAAATAAGTGGAATTACTCAGTTTTGCCCCCAAATAAGAAGAATGTCTGTCTTTTTGCCCCAACATATAGGGAATTTCTGCCTTTTTGCCCCACAATTAGGGGAATTTCTGCAATGTTGCTCAAAATACAGGGAATTTCTGCCTTTTTGCCTGAAAATAAGAAGAATGCATACCTTTTTGCCATAAAAAAGGGAAATTTCTTCATTTTTGCTTCAAAATAAGGGGAATTTCTGCCTTTTTGACTCTAAATAAGTGGAATTTCTGTCTTTTTCCCCCAAAACAAAGGGAATTTCTGTCTTTTTTCTTCCAAAATAAAAAAAATTTCTTACTTATTACCCTGAAATAACTGAAATTTCTTCAATTTTGCCCCAAAATAAGGGAAATTACTGCCTTTTGCCCCCAAATAAGGGTAATTTCAGCCTTTTTACCTCAAAATAAGGGGAATTTCTGCATTTTTGCCACAAAATATTAGGAATTTCTGCTTTTTGCCCCAAAATAAGGAAAATTTCTGCCTTTTTTCCCTGAAATAAGTGAAATTTCTGCAATTTTGCCCCAAAATAAGTGAAATTTCTGCAATTTTGTTCTAAAATAAGGTAAATTTCTGGAATTTTGCCCCAAATAAGTGGAATTTCTGAGTTTCGCCCCAAAATAAGGAGAATTTCTGTCTTTTTGCCCCAACATATAGGGAATTTCTACCTTTTTGCCCGACAATTAGGGGAATTTCTGCAATTTTGCTCCAAAATACGGGGAATTTCTGCCTTTTTGCCCGAAAATAAGAAGAATGCATACCTTTTTGCCATAAAAAAGGGAAATTTCTTCATTTTTGCTCCAAAATAAGGAAAATTTCTGCTTTTTTGCCTCTAAATAAGTGGTATTTCTGTCTTTTTCCCCCAAAACAAAGGGATTTTCTGTCTTTTTTGCCCCAAAATATGGAAAATTTCTTACTTATTACCCTGAAATAAGTGAAATTTCTGCAATTTTGCACCAAAATAAGCGAAATTTCGGCATTTTTACCCCCAAATAAGGGGAATTTCACCCTTTTTACCTCAAAATAAAGGGAATTTCTGCATTTTTGCCACAAAATATTAGGAATTTCTACCTTTTTGCCCCAAATTAAGGAAAATTTCTGCCTTTTTTTTCCTGAAATAAGTGAAATTTCCGCAAGTTTGGCCCAAAATAAGTGAAATCTGCCTTTTTGCCCCCAAATAAGTGGAATTTTAGCTTTTACCTCAAAATAAGGGGAATTTCTGCATTTTTGCCCTAAAATATGGGAAATTTCTGCCTTTTTGCCCCAAAATAAGAAAAATTTCTGCAATTTTGTACCAAAATAAAAGAAATTTCTGCCTTTTTGCTTCCAAATAGAAAAATTTCTACTTTTTTTCTGAAAAAAGTGAAATTTCTGAAATTTTGCCCCAAAATAAGTGAAATTTCTACAATTTTGCCCAAAAATAAGTGAAATTTCTGGAATTTTGCCCCAAAATAAGTGGAATTTCTGTCTTTTTCCCCCAAAACAAACAGAATCTCTGTATTTTTTGCCCCAAGATAAGGAAAATTTCTGACTTATTACCCTGAAATAAGTGAAATTGCTGCAATTTTGCCTCAAAATAAGAAAAATTTCTCCCTTTTTGCCCCCAAATAAGGGGAATTTCAGCCTTTTTACGTCAAAAAAAGGGAAATTTCTGCAGTTTTGCCCCAAAATATGAAAAATTTCTGCGTTTTTGCCCCAAAATAAGAAAAATTTCTTCAATTTTGTACCAAAATAAAAGAAATTTCTGCCTTTTTGCCCCAAAATAAAAAAAATTCTGCTTTTTTTCTGAAATAAGTGAAATTTCTGCAATTTTGCCCAAAATAAGTGAAATTTCTGCAATTTTTCCACAAAATAAGAAAAATTTCTGGAATTTTGCCTCAAAATAAGTGGTATTTCTGAGTTTTGCCACAAAATAAGGAGAATTTCTGTCCTTTTGCCCCAACATATAGGGAATTTCAGCCTTTTTGCCCCACAATTAGGGGAATTTCTGCAATTTTGCTCCAAAATACGGAAAATTTCTGCCTTTTTGTCCGAAAATAAGAAGAATGCATACCTTTTTGCCATAAAAAAGGGAAATTTCTTCATTTTTGCTCCAAAATAAGGGGAATTTCTGCATTTGCCTCTAAATAAGTGGAATTTCTGTCTTTTTCCCCCAAAACAAAGGGAATTTCTGTCTTTTTTGCCCCAAAATAAGAAAAATTTCTGACTTATTACCCTGAAATAAGTGAAATTTCTGCAATTTTGCCTCAAAATAAAGGAAATTTCTGCCTTTTTGCCCCCAAATAAGGGGAATTTCAGCCTTTTTACCTCAAAATAAGGGGAATTTCTGCATTTTTGCTTCAAAATATGGGAAATTTCTGCCTTTTTGCCCCAAAATAAAAAAATTTCTGCTTTTTTTCCCTGAAATAAGTGAAATTTCTGAAATTTTGCCCCAAAATAAGTGAAATTTCTGCAATTTGGCCCCAAAATATGGGAAATTTCTGGAATTTTGCCCCAAAATAAGTGGAATTACTCAGTTTTGCCCCCAAATAAGAAGAATGTCTGTCTTTTTGCCCCAACATATAGGGAATTTCTGCCTTTTTGCCCCACAATTAGGGGAATTTCTGCAATGTTGCTCAAAATACAGGGAATTTCTGCCTTTTTGCCTGAAAATAAGAAGAATGCATACCTTTTTGCCATAAAAAAGGGAAATTTCTTCATTTTTGCTTCAAAATAAGGGGAATTTCTGCCTTTTTGACTCTAAATAAGTGGAATTTCTGTCTTTTTCCCCCAAAACAAAGGGAATTTCTGTCTTTTTTCTTCCAAAATAAAAAAAAATTTCTTACTTATTACCCTGAAATAACTGAAATCTCTTCAATTTTGCCCCAAAATAAGGGAAATTACTGCATTTTTGCCCCCAAATAAGGGTAATTTCAGCCTTTTTACCTCAAAATAAGGGGAATTTCTGCATTTTTGCCACAAAATATTGGGAATTTCTGCTTTTTGCCCCAAAATAAGGAAAATTTTTGCCTTTTTTCCCTGAAATAAGTGAAATTTCTGCAATTTTGCCCCAAAATAAGTGAAATTTCTGCAATTTTGTTCTAAAATAAGGTAAATTTCTGGAATTTTGCCCCAAATAAGTGGAATTTCTGAGTTTCGCCCCAAAAGAAGGAGAATTTCTGTCTTTTTGCCCCAACATATAGGGAATTTCTACCTTTTTGCCCGACAATTAGGGGAATTTCTGCAATTTTGCTCCAAAATACGGGGAATTTCTGCCTTTTTGCCCGAAAATAAGAAGAATGCATACCTTTTTGCCATAAAAAAGGGAAATTTCTTCATTTTTGCTCCAAAATAAAGAAAATTTCTGCTTTTTTGCCTCTAAATAAGTGGTATTTCTGTCTTTTTCCCCCAAAACAAAGGGAATTTCTGTCTTTTTTGCCCCAAAATATGAAAAATTTCTTACTTATTACCCTGAAATAAGTGAAATTTCTGCAATTTTGCCCCAAAATAAGCGAAATTTCGGCATTTTTACCCCCAAATAAGGGGAATTTCACCCTTTTTACCTCAAAATAAAGGGAATTTCTGCATTTTTGCCACAAAATATTAGGAATTTCTGCCTTTTTACCCCAAAATAAGGAAAATTTCTGCCTTTTTTTTCCTGAAATAAGTGAAATTTCCGCCAGTTTGCCCAAAATAAGTGAAATTTCTGCCTTTTTGCCCCCAAATAAGGGGAATTTTAGCCTTTTTCCCTCAAAATAAGGGGAATTTCTGCATTTTTGCCCTAAAATATGGGAAATTTCTGCCTTTTTGTCCCAAAATAAGAAAAATTTCTGCAATTTTGTACCAAAATAAAAGAAATTTCTGCCTTTTTGCTTCCAAATAGAAAAATTTCTACTTTTTTTCTGAAAAAAGTGAAATTTCTGAAATTTTGCCCCAAAATAAGTGAAATTTCTACAATTTTGCCCCAAAATAAGTGAAATTTCTGGAATTTTGCCCCAAAATAAGTGGAATTTCTGTCTTTTTCCCCCAAAACAAAGGGAATTTCTGTATTTTTTGCCCCAAGATAAGGAAAATTTCTGACTTATTACCCTGAAATAAGTGAAATTGCTGCAATTTTGCCTCAAAATAAGAAAAATTTCTCCCTTTTTGCCACCAAATAAGGGGAATTTCAGCCTTTTTACGTCAAAAAAAGGGAAATTTCTGCAGTTTTGCCCCAAAATATGGGAAATTTCTGCGTTTTTGCCCCAAAATAAGAAAAATTTCTTCAATTTTGTACCAAAATAAAAGAAATTTCTGCCTTTTTGCCCCAAAATAAAAAAAATTCTGCTTTTTTTCTGAAATAAGTGAAATTTCTGCAATTTTGCCCAAAATAAGTGAAATTTCTGCAATATTTCCACAAAATAAGAAAAATTTCTGGAATTTTGCCTTAAAATAAGTTGTATTTCTGAGTTTTGCCACAAAATAAGGAGAATTTCTGTCCTTTTGTCCCAACATATAGGGAATTTCTGCCTTTTTGCCCCACAATTAGTGGAATTTCTGCAATTTTGCTCCAAAATACGGGGAATTTCTGCCTTTTTGTCCGAAAATAAGAAGAATGCATACCTTTTTGCCATAAAAAAGGGAAATTTCTTCATTTTTGCTCCAAAATAAGGGGAATTTCTGCATTTGCCCCTAAATAAGTAGAATTTCTGTCTTTTTCCCCCAAAACAAAGGGAATTTCTGTCTTTTTTGCCCCAAAATAAGGAAAATTTCTGACTTATTACCTTGAAATAAGTGAAATTTCTGCAATTTTGCCCAAAATAAGTGAAATTTCTGCAATTTTTCCACAAAATAAGGGAAATTTCTGGAATTTTGCCTCAAAATAAGTGGTATTTCTGAGTTTTGCCACAAAATAAGGAGAATTTCTATCCTTTTGCCCCAACATATAGGGAATTTCTGCCTTTTTGCCCCACAATTAGGGGAATTTCTGCAATTTTGCTCTAAAATACAGGGAATTTCTGCCTTTTTGTCCGAAAATAAGAAGAATGCATACCTTTTTGCCATAAAAAAGGGAAATTTCTTCATTTTTGCTCCAAAATAAGGGGAATTTCTGCATTTGCCTCTAAATAAGTGGAATTTCTGTCTTTTTCCCCCAAAATAAAGGGAATTTCTGTCTTTTTTGCCCCAAAATAAAGAAAATTTTTGACTTATTACCTTGAAATAAGTGAAATTTCTGCAATTTTGCCTCAAAATAAAGGAAATTTCTGCCTTTTTGCCTCCAAATAAGGGGAATTTCAGCCTTTTTACCTCAAAATAAGGGGAATTTCTGCTTTTTTGCCTCTAAATAAGTGGAATTTCTGTCTTTTTTCTCTAAAACAAAAGGAATTTCTGTCTTTTTGCCCCAAAATAAGGAAAATTTCTGACTTTTTTTCTTTAAATAAGTGAAATTTCTGCTTTTTTTGCCCCCGAATAAGGGAATTTCAGACTTTTTACCCCATAATAAGGGGAATTTCTGCATTTTTGCCCCAAAATATGGGAAATTTCTGCCTTTTTGCCCAAAATAAGAAAATTTCTGCTTTTTTTTCTGAAATAACTGAAATTTCTGCAATTTTGTCCCAAAATAAGTGAAATTTCTGAGTTTTGCCACAAAATAAGGAGAATTTCTGTCTTTTTCCCCCAACATATAAGGAATTTCTTCCTTTTTGCCCCACAATTAGAGGAATTTCTGCAATTTTGCTCCAAAATACGGGGAATTTCTGCCTTTTTGCCCGATAATAAGAAGAATGCATAGCTTTTTGCCATAAAAAAGTAAAATTTTTTCATTTTTGCTCCAAAATAAGAAGAATTTCTTTTTTATTTTTTTCCTCTAAATAATTCGAATTTCTGTTTTTATCCCGAAAACAAATAGAATTTCTGTCTTTCTTGCCCCAAAATAAAGAAAATTTCTGATTTATTACCCTGAAATAAGTGAAATTTCTGCAATTTTGCCTCAAAATAAGAGAAATTTCTGCGTTTTTGCACCCAAATAAGGGGAATTTCAGCATTTTTACCTCAAAATAAGGGGAATTTCTGCATTTTTCTTCAAAATATGGGAAATTTCTGCCTTTTTGCCCCAAAATAAAAAAATTTCTGCTTTTTTTCCCTGAAATAAGTGAAATTTCTGAAATTTTGCCCCAAAATAAGTGAAATTTCTTCAATGTTGCCCCAAAATATGGGAAATTTCTGGAATTTTGCCCCAAAATAAGTGGAATTTCTGAGTTTTGCCCCAAAATAAGAAGAATGTCTGTCTTTTTGCCCCAACATATAGGGAATTTCTGCCTTTTTGCCCCACAATTAGGGGAATTTCTGCAATGTTGCTCAAAATACAGGGAATTTCTGCCTTTTTGCCTGAAAATAAGATGAATGCATACCTTTTTGCCATAAAAAAAGGGAAATATCTTCATTTTTGCTCCAAAATAAGGGGTATTTCTGCCTTTTTGACTCTAAATAAGTGGAATATCTGTCTTTTTCCCCTAAAAAAAAGGGAATTTCTGTCTTTTTTGTTCCAAAATAAAGAAAATTTCTTACTTATTACCCTGAAATAAGTGAAATTTCTGCAATTTTTCCCCAAAATAAGGGAAATTACTGCCTTTTTGCCCCCAAATAAGGGGAATTTCAGCCTTTTTACCTCAAAATAAGAGGAATTTCTGCATTTTTACTACAAAATATTAGGAATTTCTGTTTTTTGCCCGAAAATAAGGAAAATTTCTGCTTTTTTTCCCTAAAATAAGTGAAATTTCTGCAATTTTGCCCCAAAATAAGTGAAATTTCTGCAATTTTGCCCTAAAATAAGGTAAATTTCTGGAATTTTGCCCCAAATAAGTGGAATTTCTGAGTTTCGCCCCAAAATAAAGAGAATTTCTGTCTTTTTGCCCCAACATATATGGAATTTCTAACTTTTTGCCTGACAATTAGGGGAATTTCTGCAATTTTGTCCAAAATACAAGGAATTTTTGCCTTTTTGCCATAAAAAAGGGAAATTTCTTAATTTTTGCTCCAAAATAAGGAAAATTTCTGCTTTTTTGCCTCTAAATAAGTGGTATTTCGGTCTTTTTCCTCCAAAACAAAGGGAATTTCTGTCTTTTTTGCCCCAAAATAAAAAAAATTTCTGACTTATTACCCTGAAATAAGTGAAATTTCTGCAATTTTGCCCCAAAATAAGGGAAATTTCGGCCTTTTTACCCCCAAATAAGGGGAATTTCACCCTTTTTACCTCAAAATAAAGTGAATTTCTTTATTTTTGCCACAAAATATTAGGAATTTCTGCCTTTTTGCCACAAACGAAGGAAAATTTCTGCCTTTTTTCCCTGAAATAAGTGAAATTTCCGCAATTTTGGCCCAAAAGAAGTGGAATTTCTGCCTTTTTGCCCCCAAATAAGGGGAATTTTAGCCTTTTTACCTCAAAATAAGGGGAATTTCTGAATTTTTGCCCCAAAATATGGGAAATTTCTGCCTTTTTGCCCCAAAATAAGAAAAATTTCTGCAATTTTGTACCAAAATAAAAGAAATTTCTGCATTTTTGCTTACAAATAGAAAAATTTTTATTTTTTTTTCTGTAAATAAGTGAAATTTCTGAAATTTTGGCCCAAAATAAGTGAAATTTCTAAAATTTTGCCCCAAAATAAGTGAAATTTCTGGAATTTTGCCCCAAAATAAGTGGAATTTCTGAGTTTTACCCCAAAATAAGGAGAATTTCTGTCTTTTTGCCCCAACATATAGGGAATTTCTGCCTTTTTGCCCCACAATTAGGGGAATTTCTGCAATTTTGCTCCAAAAGACGGGGAATTTCTGCCTTTTTGCCCGAAAATAAGAATGCATACCTTTTTGACATAAAAAAGGAAAATTTCTTCATTTTTGCTCCAAAATAAAAGGAATTTCTGCCTTTTTGACTCTAAATAAGTGGAATTTCTGTCTTTTTCCCCCAAAACAAAGGGAATTTCTGTCTTTTTTGTTCCAAAATAAGGAAAATTTCTGACTTATTACCCTGAAGTAAGTGAAATTTCTACAATTTTGCCCCCAAAAAAGGGAAATTTCTGCCGTTTTTGCCCCCAAATAAAGGGAATTTCAGCCTTTTTACCTCAAAATAAGGGGAATTTCTGCATTTTTGCCACAAAATATTAGGAATTTCTGCCTTTTTGCCCCAAAATAAGGAACATTTCTGCCTTTTTTTCCTGAAATAAGTGAAATTTCTGAAATTTTGCCCCAAAATAAGTGAAATTTCTGCAATTTTGCCCCAAAATAAGGGAAATTTCTGCAATTTTGTACCAAAATAAAAGAAATTTCTGCCTTTTTGCTTCCAAATAAGAAAATTTCTGCTTTTTTTCTGAAATAAGTGAAATTTCTGAAATTTTTCCCCAAAATAAGTGAAATTTCTACAATTTTGCCCCAAAATAAGTGAAATTTCTGGAATTTTGCCTCAAAATAATTGGAATTTCTGAGTTTTGACCCAAAATAAGGAGAATTTCTGTCTTTTTGCCTCAACATATAGGGAATTTCTGCCTTTTTGCCCCACAATTATGGCAATTTCTGCAATTTTGCTCCAAAATACGGGGAATTTCTGCCTTTTTGCCCGAAAATAAGAAGAATGCATACCTTTTTGCCATAAAAAAGGAAAATTTCTTCATTTTTGCTCCAAAATAATTGGAATTTCTGCTTTTATGCCTCTAAATATGTGGAATTTCTGTCTTTGTCCCCCAATACAAATAGAATTTCGGTCTTTTTGCTCCAAAATAAGGAAAATTTGTGACTTATTACCCAAATAATTTAAATTTCTGCAATTTTGCCCCAAAATAAGTGAAATTTCTGCAATTTTGCCCTAAAATAAGTGAAATTTCTACAATTTTGCCCCAAAATAAGTGAAATTTCTGGAATTTTGCCCCAAAATAAGTGGAATTTCTGAGTTTTGCCCCAAAATAAGGAGAATTTCTGTCTTTTTGCCTCAACATATAGGGAATTTCTGCCTTTTTGCCCCACAATTAGGGGAATTTCTGCAATTTTGCTCCAAAATACGGGGAATTTCTGCCTTTTTGCCCGAAAATAAGAATGCATAACTTTTTGCCATAAAAAAGGAAAATTTCTTCATTTTTGCTCCAAAATAAAGGGAATTTTTGCTTTTTTGCCTCTAAATAAGTGGAATTTCTGTCTTTTTCTCCCAAAACAAAGGTAATTTCTGTCTTTTTTGCCCAAAAATAAGGAAATCTTCTGACTTATTACCCTTAAGTAAGTGAAATTTATGCAATTTTGACCCAAAATAAGGGGAATTTCTGCTTTTTTGTCTCTAAATAAGTGGAATTTATGTATTTTTCCCCCAAAACAAAGGGAATTTCTGTCTTTTTTGCGCAAAATAAAGAAAATTTCTGACTTATTACCATGAAATAAGGGAAATTTCTGGAATTTTGCCCCAAATAAGGGAAATTTCTGCCTTTTTGCCCGAAAATAAGAAGAATGCATAACTATTTGCCATAAAAAAGGAAAATTTCTTCATTTTTGCTCCAAAATAAAGAGATTTTTTGCTTTTATGCCTCTAAATATGTGGAATTTCTGTCTTGGTCCCCCCAAAAAAGAAAATTTCTGTATTTTTGCCTCAAAATAAGGAAAATTTTTGACTTATTACCCTGAAATAAGTGAAATTTCTGCAATTTTTCCCCAAAATAAGGGAAATTTTTCCCTTTTTGCCCTCAAATAACGGGAATTTCAGCCTTTTTACCTCAAAATAAGAAGAATTTCTGCATTTTGCCCCAAAATATGGGAAATTTCTGCCTTTTTGCCCAAAATAAAAAAATTTTCTGCAATTTTGTACCAAAATAAAAAAAATTTTGCCTTTTTGCCCCAGAAGAAGAAAATTTCTGCTTTTTTTCCCTTAAATAAGTGAAATTTCTGCAATTTTGCCCCAAAATAAGTGAAATTTCTGCAATTTTGCCCCAAAATAAGAGAAATTTCTGGAATTTTGCCTTAAAATATGTGGAATTTCTGAGTTTTGCCCCAAAATAAGAAGAATTTCTGTCTTTATGCCATAAAATATAGGGAATTTCTGCCTTTTTACCCCACAATTAGAGGAATTTCTGCAATTTTGCTCCAAAATACAGGAAATTTCTGGTTTTTGCCCGAAAATAAGAAGAATGCATACCTTTTTGCCATAAAAAAGAAAAATTTCTTCATTTTTGCTCCAAAATAAGGGGAATTTCTGCTTTTTTGCCTCTAAATAATTGGAATTTCTGTCTTTTCCCCCCAAAACAAAGGGAATTTCTGTCTTTTTTGCCCCAAATTAAAAAAAATTTCTGACTTATTACCCTGACATAAGTGAAATTTCTCCAATTTTGCCCCAAAATAAGTGAAATTTCTGCAATTTTGCCCCAAAATAAGAAAAATTTCTGACTTATTACCCTGAAATAAGTGAAATTTCTGCAATTTTGCCCCAAAATAAGGGAAATTTCTGCCTTTTTGCCCCCAAATAAGGGGAATTTCAGCCTTTTTCCTCAAAATAAGAAGAATTTCTGCATTTTTGCCCCAAAATATAGGAAATTTCTGCATTTTTGCTCCAAAATAAGAAAAATTTCTGCAATTTTGTACCAAAATAAATGAAATGTCTGCATTTTTGCCCCAAAATAAGAAAATTTCTGCTTTTTTTTTCTGAAATAAGTGAAATTTTTGCAATTTTGCCCCAAAATAGGTGAAATTTCAGCAATTTTGCCCCAAAATAAGTGGAATTTCTGAGTTTTGCCCGAAAATAAGGAGGATTTCTGTCTTTTTGCACAAACATATAAGGAATTTCTTCCTTTTTGCCCCACAATTAAGGGAATTTCTACAAGTATGCTCCAAATATGGGGAATTTCTGCTTTTTAGCCTAAAAATAAGGGGAATGTATACCTTTTGCTATAAAAAAGGGAAATTTCTTCATTTTTGCTAAAAAATAAAAGGAATTTCTGCTTTTTTGCCTCTAAAAAAGTGGAATTTCTGTGTTTTCCCCACAAAACAAAGGGAATTTCTGTGTTTTTTGCCCAAAATAAGGAAAATTTATGACTTATTACCCTGAAATAAGTGAAATTTCTGCAATTTTGCCCCAAAATAAGGGAAATTTCTGCCTTTTTGCCCCCAAATAAGGGGAATTTCAGCCTTTTTCCTCAAAATAAGAAGAATTTCTGCATTTTTGCCCCAAAATATGGGAAATTTCTGCATTTTTGCTCCAAAATAAGAAAAATTTCTGCAATTTTGTACCAAAATAAATGAAATTTCTGCCTTTTTGCCCCAAAATAAGAAAATTTCTGCTTTTTTTTCTGAAATAAGTGAAATTTCTGCAATTTTGCCCCAAAATAGGTGAAATTTCAGCAATTTTCCTTCAAAATAAGGGAAATTTCTGGAATTTTGCCCTAAAATAAGTAAACTTCTGAGTTTTGCCCGAAAATAAGGAGAATTTCTGTCTTTTTGCACCAACATATAGGGAATTTCTGCCTTTTTGTTCCACAATTAGGGGAATTTCTGCAATTTTCCTTCAAAATACGGGGAATTTCTGCCTTTTTGCCCAAAAATAAGAAGAATGCATACCTTTTTGCCATAAAAAAGGGAAATTTCTTCATTTTTTCCCCAAATAAGAGGAATTTCTGCATTTTTGACTCTAAATAATTAGAATTTCTGTCTTTTTCCCCCAAAACAAAGGAAATTTCTGTCCTTTTAGTTTCAAAATAAGGAAAATTTCTGAGTTATTACCCTGAAATAAGTGAAATTTCTGCAATTTTGCCCCAAAATAAGGGAAATTACTGCCTTTTTGCCCCCAAATAAGGGGAATTTCAGCCTTTTTACCTCAAAATAAGGGGAATTTCTAGATTTTTGCCACAAAATATTAGGAATTTCTGCCTTTTTCCCCAAAATAAGGAAAATTTCTGCCTTTTTTTCCTGAAATAAGTGAAATTTCTGCAATTTTGCCCCAAAATAAGTGAAATTTCTTCAATTTTGCCCCAAAATAATGGAAATTTCTTGAATTTTGCCCCAAAATAAGTGGAATTTCTGAGTTTTGCCCCAAAATAAAGAGAATTTCTGTCTTTTTGCCCTAACATATAGGAAATTTCCGCCTTTTTGCCCCACAATTAGGGGAATTTCTGCAATTTTGCTCCAAAATACGGGGAATTTCTGCCTTTTTGCTTGATAATAAGAAGAATGCATACCTTTTTGCCATAAAAAAGGGAAATTTTTGCAATTTTGCTCCAAAATAAGGGAAATTTCTGCTTTTTCGCCTCTAAATATGTGGAATTTCTGTCTTTTTCCCCGAAAACAAAGGGAATTTCTGTCTTTTTTGCCCCAAAATAAGGAAAATTTCTGCCTTTTTGCCCCCAAAGAAGGGGAATATCAGCCTTTTTACCTCAAAATAAGGGGAATTTCTGCATTTTTGCCACAAAATATTAGGAATTTCTGTTTTTTTGCCCAAAAATAAGGAAAATTTCTGCCCTTTTTCCCTGAAATAAGTGAATTTTCTGCAATTTTGCCCCAAAATAAGTGAATTTTCTGCAATTTTGTCCCAAAATAAGGGAAATTTCTGGAATTTTGCCCCAAAATGACAGAAATTTCTGCTTTTTGAGCCCAAATAAGGGGAATTTCAGACTTTTTACCTCAAAATAAGGGGAATTTCTGCATTTTTGCCCCAAAATATGAAAAATTTCTGCCTTTTTGCCCCAAATTAAGAAAAATTTCTGCAATTTTGTACCAAAATAAAAGAAATTTCTGCCTTTTTGCCCCAAAATAAGAAAATTTTGCTATTTTTTCTGAAATAAATGAAATTTCTGCAATTTTGCTCCAAAATACAGGGAATTTCTGACTTTTTGCTCGAAAATAAGAAGAATGCATACCTTTTTGCCATAAAAAAGGAAAATTTCTTCATTTTTGCTCCAAAACAAGGGGAATTTCTGCTTTTATGCCTCAAAATATGTGGAATTTCTTTCTTTGTCCCCCAATACAAATAGAATTTCTGTCTTTTTGCCCCAAAATAAGGAAAATTTCTGACTTATTACCCTGAAATAAGTAAAATTTCTGCAATTTTGCCCCAAAATAAGTGAAATTTCTGCAATTTTGCCCCAAAATAAGTGAAATATCTGAAATTTTGCCCCAAAATAAGTGGAATTTCTGAGTTTTGACCAAAAATAAGGAGAATTTCTGTCTTTTTGCCCCACATATAGGGAATTTCTGCCTTTTTGCCCCACAATTAGAGGAATTTCTGCAATTTTGCTCCAAAATACGGGTAATTTCTTCCTTTTTGCGCGAAAATAAGTAGAATGCATAACTTTTTGCCATAAAAAAGGGAAATTTCTTCATTTATGCTCCAAAATAAGGGGAATTTTTGCTTTTCTGCCTCTAAATAAGTGGAATTTCTGTCTTTTTCCCCCAAAACAAAGGTAATTTCTGTCTTTTTTGCCCAAAAATAAGGAAAATTTCTGACTTATTACCCTGAAGTAAGTGAAATTTATGCAATTTTGCGCCAAAATAAGGGGAATTTCTGCTTTTTTGTCTCTAAATAAGTGGAATTTATGTATTTTTCCCCCAAAACAAAGGGAATTTCTGTCTTTTTTGCCCAAAATAAGGAAAATTTCTGACTTATTACCATGAAATAAGAGAAATTTCTGGAATTTTGCCCAAAATAAGGGAAATTTCTGCCTTTTTGCCCCCAAATAAGGGGGATTTCAGCCTTTTTACCTCAAAATAAGGGGAATTTCTGCATTTTTACCACAAAATATTAGGAATTTCTGCATTTTGGCCCCAAAATAAGGAAAATTTCTGCTTTTTTTCTCTTAAATAAGTGACATTTCTGCAATTTTGCCCCAAAATAAGTGAAATTTCTGCAATTTTGCCCCAAAATAAGGGAAATTTCTGGAATTTTGCCTTAAAATAAGTGGAATTTCTGAGTTTTGCCCCAAAATAAGGAGAATTTCTGTCTTTTTGCCCTAACATATAGGGAATTTCTGCCTTTTTGCCCCAGAATTAGGGGAATTTCTGCAATTTTGCTCCAAAATACGGGGAATTTCTGCCTTTTTGCCCGATAATAAGAAGTATGCATACCTTTTTGCCATAAAAAAGGGAAAATTTTGCAATTTTACTCCAAAATAAGGGAAATTTCTGCTTTTTTGCCTCTAAATATGTGGAATTTCTGTCTTTTTACTCGAAAACAAAGGGAATTTCTCTCTTTTTTGCCCCAAAATAAGGAAAATTTCTGCCTTTTTGCCCCTAAATAAGGGGAATATCAGCCTTTTTACCTCAAAATAAGGGGAATTTCTGCATTTTTGCCACAAAATATTAGGAATTTCTGTTTTTTTGCCCAAAAATAAGGAAAATTTCTGCCTTTTTTCCCTGAAATTTGTGAATTTTCTGCAATTTTGCCCCAAAATAAGTGAAATTTCTGCAATTTTGCCCCAAAATAAGGGAAATTTCTGGAATTTTGCCCCAAAATGAGAGAAATTTCTGCTTTTTGACCCCAAATAAGGGGAATTTCAGACTTTTTACCTCAAAATAAAGGGAATTTCTGCATTTTTGCCCCAAAATATGGGAAATTTCTGCCTTTTTGCCCCAAATTAAGAAAAATTTCTGCAATTTTGTACCAAAATAAAAGAAATTTCTGCCTTTTTGCCCCAAAATAAGAAAATTTTGCTTTTTTTCTGAAATAAATGAAATTTCTGCAATTTTGCCTCAAAATAAGTTAAATTTCTGAATTTTGCCCTAAAATAAGGAGAATTTCTGTCTTTTTGACCTAACATGTAGGGAATTTATGCCTTTTTGCACCACAATTAGGGGAATGTCTGCAATTTTGCTCCAAAATACGGGGAATTTCTGCCTTTTTGCCCGAAAATAAGAATGCATACCTTTTTGCCATAAAAAAGGAAAATTTCTTCATTTTTGCTCCAAAATAAGGGGAATTTCTGCCTTTTTGACTCTAAATAAGTGGAATTTCTGTCTTTCTCCCCCAAAACAAAGGGAATTTCTGTCTTTTTTGTTCCAAAATAAGAAAAAATTTTTACTTATTACCCTGAAGTAAGTGAAATTTCTGCAATTTTGCAACAAAATAAGGGAAATTTATGCCTTTATGCCCCCAAAAAAGGGGAATTTCAGCCATTTTTCCTCAAAATAAAGGGAACTTCTGCATTTTTGCCACAAAATATAAGGAATTTCTGCTTTTTTGCCCCAAAATAAGGAAAATTTCTGCCTTTTTTCCCTGAAATAAGTGAAATTTCTGCAATTTTGCCCCAAAATAAGTGAAATTTCTGCAATTTTGCCCCAAATTAAGGGAAATTTCTGCCATTTTGTACCAAAATAAAAGAAATTTCTGCCTTTTTGCTTCCAAATAAGAAAATTTCTGCTTATTTTTTTTTCTGAAATAAATGAAATTTCTGAAATTTTGCCCCAAAATAAGTGAAATTTCTACAATTTTGCCCCAAAATAAGTGAAATTTCTGGAATTTTGCCCCAAAATAAGTGGAATTTCTGAGTTTTGACCCAAAATAAGGAGAATTCCTGTCTTTTTGCCCCAACATATAGGGAATTTCTGCCTTTTTGCCCCACAATTAGGGGAATTTCTGCAATTTTGCTCCAAAATACGGGGAATTTCTGCCTTTTTGCCCAAAAATAAGAAGAATGCATACCTTTTTGCCATAAAAAAGGGAAATTTCTTCATTTTTTCCCCAAATAAGAGGAATTTCTGCATTTTTGACTCTAAATAAGTAGAATTTCTGTCTTTTTCTTTCAAAACAAAGGAAATTTCTGTCCTTTTAGCCCCAAAATAAAGAAAATTTCTGACTTATTACCCTGAAATAAGTGAAATTTCTGCAATTTTGCCCCAAAATAAGGGAAATTTCTGCGTATTTGCCCCCAAATAAGGGGAATTTCAGCCTTTTTACCTCAAAATAAGGGGAATTTCTGGATTTTTGCCACAAAATATTAGGAATTTCTGCCTTTTTGCCCCATAATAAGGAAAATTTCTGTCTTTTTTCCCTGAAATAAGTGAAATTTCTGCAATTTTGCCCCAAAATAAGTGAAATTTCTGCAATTTTGCCCCAAAATAAGTGAAATTTCTGCAATTTTGCCCCAAAATAATGGAAATTTCTGGAATTTTGCCCCAAAATAAGTGGAATTTCTGAGTTTTGCCCCAAAATAAGAAGAATTTCTGTCTTTTTGCCCTAACATATAGGGAATTTCTGCCTTTTTGCCCCACAATTAGGGGAATTTCTGCAATTTTGCTCCAAAATACGGGGAATTTCTGCCTTTTTGCCCGATAATAAGAAGAATGCATACCTTTTTGCCATAAAAAAGGGAAATTTTTGCAATTTTGCTCCAAAATAAGGGAAATTTCTGCTTTTTTGCCTCTAAATATGTGGAATTTCTGTCTTTTTCCCCGAAAACAAAGGGAATTTCTGTCGTTTTTGCCCCAAAATAAGGAAAATTTCTGCCTTTTTTCCCCCAAATAAGGGGAATATCAGCCTTTTTACCTCAAAATAAGGGGAATTTCTGCATTTTTGCCACAAAATATTAGGAATTTCTTTTTTTTTGCCCAAAAATAAGGAAAATTTCTGCCTTTTTTCCCTGAAATAAGTGAATTTTCTGCAATTTTGCCCCAAAATAAGTGAAATTTCTGCAATTTTGCCCCAAAATAAGGGAAATTTCTGGAATTTTGCCCCAAAATAATAGAAATTTCTGCATTTTGACCCCAAATAAGGGGAATTTCAGCCTTTTTACCTCAAAATAAGGGGAATTTCTGCATTTTTGCCCAAAATTTGGGAAATTTCTGCCTTTTTGCCCCAAATTAAGAAAAATTTCTGAAATTTTGTACCAAAATAAAAGAAATTTCTGCCTTTTTGCCCCAAAATAAGAAAATTTTGCTTTTTTTCTGAAATAAATGAAATTTCTGAAATTTTGCCTCAAAATAAGTTAAATTTCTGGATTTTGCCCTAAAATAAGGAGAATTTCTGTCTTTTTGACCTAACATATAGGGAATTTCTGCCTTTTTGCACCACAATTAGTGAAATGTCTGCAATGTTGCACCAAAATACGGGGAATTTCTGCCTTTTTGCCCGAAAATAAGAAGAATGCATAACTTTTTGCCATTAAAAAGAGAAATTTCTTCATTTTTGCTCCAAAATAAGGGGAATTTCTGCGTTTTTGACTCTAAATAAGTGGAATTTCTGTCTTTCTCCCCCAAACCAAAGGGAATTTCTGTCTTTTTTGTTCCAAAATAAGAAAAAATTCTTACTTATTACCCTGAAGTAAGTGAAATTTCTGCAATTTTGCAACAAAATAAGGGAAATTTCTGCCTTTTTGCCCCCAAATAAGGGGAATTTCAGCCATTTTACCTCAAAATAAAGGGAACTTCTGCATTTTTGCCACAAAATATAAGAAATTTCTGCCTTTTTGCCCCAAAATAAGGAAAATTTCTGCCTTTTTTCCCTGAAATAAGTGAAATTTCTGCAATTTTGCCCCAAAATAAGTGAAATTTCTGCAATTTTGCCCCAAATTAAGGAAAATTTCTGCAATTTTGTACCAAAATAAAAGAAATTTCTGCCTTTTTGCTTCCAAATAAGAAAATTTCTGCTTTTTTTTCTGAAATAAGTGAAATTTCTGAAATTTTTCCCCAAAATAAGTGAAATTTCTGGAATTATGCCAAAAATTAAGTGGCATTTCTGAGTTTTGACCCACAATAAGGAGAATTTCTGTCTTTTTGCCCTAACATATAGGGAATTTCTGCTTTTTTGCCCCACAATTAGGGGAATTTCTGCAATTTTGCACCAAAATACGGGGAATTTCTGCCTTTTTGCCCGATAATAAAAGAATGCATACCTTTTTGCCATAAAAAAGGGAAATTTTTGCAATTTTGCTCCAAAATAAGGGAAATTTCTGCTTTTTTGCCTCTAAATATGTGGAATTTCTGTCTTTTTTCCCGAAAACAAAGGGAATTTCTGTCGTTTTTGCCCCAAAATAAAGAAAATTTCTGCCTTTTTGCCCCCAAATAAGGGGAATATCAGCCTTTTTACCACAAAATAAGGAGAATTTCTGCATTTTTGCCACAAAATATTAGGAATTTCTGATTTTTGCCCCAAAATAAGGAAAATTTCTGCCTTTTTTCCATGAAATAAGTGAATTTTCTGCAATTTTGCCCCAAAATAAGTGAAATTTCTGCAATTTTGCCCCAAAATAAGGGAAATTTCTGGAATTTTGCCCCAAAATGAGAGAAATTTCTGCTTTTTGACCCCAAATAAGGGGATTTTCAGCCTTTTTACCTCAAAATAAGGGGAATTTCTGCATTTTTGCCCCAAAATATGGGAAATTTCTGCCTTTTTGCCCCAAATTAAGAAAAATTTCTGCAATTTTGTACCAAAATAAAAGAAATTTCTGCCTTTTTGCCCCAAAATAAGAAAATTTTGCTTTTTTTCTGAAATAAATGAAATTTCTGCAAATTTGCCTCAAAATAAGTTAAATTTCTGAATTTTGCCCTAAAATAAGGAGAATTTCTGTCTTTTTGACCCAACATATAGGGAATTTATGCCTTTTTGCACCACAATTAGGGGAATGTCTGCAATTTTGCTCCAAAATACGGGGAATTTCTGCCTTTTTGCCCAAAAATAAGAATGCATACCTTTTTGCCATAAAAAAGGAAAATTTCTTCATTTTTGCTCCAAAATAAGGGGAATTTCTGCCTTTTTGACTCTAAATAAGTGGAATTTCTGTCTTTCTCCCCCAAAACAAAGGGAATTTCTGTCTTTTTTGTTCCAAAATAAGAAAAAATTTTTACTTATTACCCTGAAGTAAGTGAAATTTCTGCAATTTTGCAACAAAATAAGGGAAATTTATGCCTTTATGCCCCCAAAAAAGGGGAATTTCAGCCATTTTTCCTCAAAATAAAGGGAACTTCTGCATTTTTGCCACAAAATATAAGGAATTTCTGCTTTTTTGCCCCAAAATAAGGAAAATTTCTGCCTTTTTTCCATGAAATAAGTGAAATTTCTGCAATTTTGCCCCAAAATAAGTGAAATTTCTGCAATTTTGCCCCAAATTAAGGAAAATTTCTGCCATTTTGTACCAAAATAAAAGAAATTTCTGCCTTTTTGCTTCCAAATAAGAAAATTTCTGCTTATTTTTTTTCTGAAATAAATGAAATTTCTGAAATTTTGCCCCAAAATAAGTGAAATTTCTACAATTTTGCCCCAAAATAAGTGAAATTTCTGGAATTTTGCCCCAAAATAAGTGGAATTTCTGAGTTTTGACCCAAAATAAGGAGAATTCCTGTCTTTTTGCCCCAACATATAGGGAATTTCTGCCTTTTTGCCCCACAATTAGGGGAATTTCTGCAATTTTGCTCCAAAATACGGGGAATTTCTGCCTTTTTGCCCAAAAATAAGAAGAATGCATACCTTTTTGCCATAAAAAGGGGAAATTTCTTCATTTTTTCCCCAAATAAGAGGAATTTCTGCATTTTTGACTCTAAATAAGTAGAATTTCTGTCTTTTT
Organism: Micromys minutus; assembly: GCF_963924665.1. Classification (NCBI taxonomy): domain Eukaryota; kingdom Metazoa; phylum Chordata; class Mammalia; order Rodentia; family Muridae; genus Micromys; species Micromys minutus. The sequence goes on from NW_027667967.1 coordinate 667,723, forward strand.
CTTTCAAAACAAAGGAAATTTCTGTCCTTTTAGCCCCAAAATAAAGAAAATTTCTGACTTATTACCCTGAAATAAGTGAAATTTCTGCAATTTTGCCCTAAAATAAGGGAAATTTCTGCGTATTTGCCCCCAAATAAGGGGAATTTCAGCCTTTTTACCTCAAAATAAGGGGAATTTCTGGATTTTTGCCACAAAATATTAGGAATTTCTGCCTTTTTGCCCCAAAATAAGGAAAATTTCTGCCTTTTTTCCCTGAAATAAGTGAAATTTCTGCAATTTTGCCCCAAAATAAGTGAAATTTCTGCAATTTTGCCCCAAAATAATGGAAATTTCTGGAATTTTGCCCCAAAATAAGTGGAATTTCTGAGTTTTGCCCCAAAATAAGAAGAATTTCTGTCTTTTTGCCCTAACATATAGGGAATTTCTGCCTTTTTGCCCCACAATTAGGGGAATTTCTGCAATTTTGCTCCAAAATACGGGGAATTTCTGCCCTTTTGCCCGATAATAAGAAGAATGCATACCTTTTTGCCATAAAAAAGGGAAATTTTTGCAATTTTGCTCCAAAATAAGGGAAATTTCTGCTTTTTTGCCTCTAAATATGTGGAATTTCTGTCTTTTTCCCCGAAAACAAAGGGAATTTCTGTCGTTTTTGCCCCAAAATAAGGAAAATTTCTGCCTTTTTTCCCCCAAATAAGGGGAATATCAGCCTTTTTACCTCAAAATAAGGGGAATTTCTGCATTTTTGCCACAAAATATTAGGAATTTCTTTTTTTTTGCCCAAAAATAAGGAAAATTTCTGCCTTTTTTCCCTGAAATAAGTGAATTTTCTGCAATTTTGCCCCAAAATAAGTGAAATTTCTGCAATTTTGCCCCAAAATAAGGGAAATTTCTGGAATTTTGCCCCAAAATAATAGAAATTTCTGCATTTTGACCCCAAATAAGGGGAATTTCAGCCTTTTTACCTCAAAATAAGGGGAATTTCTGCATTTTTGCCCAAAATTTGGGAAATTTCTGCCTTTTTGCCCCAAATTAAGAAAAATTTCTGAAATTTTGTACCAAAATAAAAGAAATTTCTGCGTTTTTGCCCCAAAATAAGAAAATTTTGCTTTTTTTCTGAAATAAATGAAATTTCTGAAATTTTGCCTCAAAATAAGTTAAATTTCTGAATTTTGCCCTAAAATAAGGAGAATTTCTGTCTTTTTGACCTAACATATAGGGAATTTCTGCCTTTTTGCACCACAATTAGTGAAATGTCTGCAATGTTGCACCAAAATACGGGGAATTTCTGCCTTTTTGCCCGAAAATAAGAAGAATGCATAACTTTTTGCCATTAAAAAGAGAAATTTCTTCATTTTTGCTCCAAAATAAGGGGAATTTCTGCGTTTTTGACTCTAAATAAGTGGAATTTCTGTCTTTCTCCCCCAAACCAAAGGGAATTTCTGTCTTTTTTGTTCCAAAATAAGAAAAAATTCTTACTTATTACCCTGAAGTAAGTGAAATTTCTGCAATTTTGCAACAAAATAAGGGAAATTTCTGCCTTTTTGCCCCCAAATAAGGGGAATTTCAGCCATTTTACCTCAAAATAAAGGGAACTTCTGCATTTTTGCCACAAAATATAAGAAATTTCTGCCTTTTTGCCCCAAAATAAGGAAAATTTCTGCCTTCTTTCCCTGAAATAAGTGAAATTTCTGCAATTTTGCCCCAAAATAAGTGAAATTTCTGCAATTTTGCCCCAAATTAAGGAAAATTTCTGCAATTTTGTACCAAAATAAAAGAAATTTCTGCCTTTTTGCTTCCAAATAAGAAAATTTCTGCTTTTTTTTCTGAAATAAGTGAAATTTCTGAAATTTTTCCCCAAAATAAGTGAAATTTCTGGAATTATGCCAAAAATTAAGTGGAATTTCTGAGTTTTGACCCACAATAAGGAGAATTTCTGTCTTTTTGCCCTAACATATAGGGAATTTCTGCCTTTTTGCCCCACAATTAGGGGAATTTCTGCAATTTTGCACCAAAATACGGGGAATTTCTGCCTTTTTGCCCGATAATAAAAGAATGCATACCTTTTTGCCATAAAAAAGGGAAATTTTTGCAATTTTGCTCCAAAATAAGGGAAATTTCTGCTTTTTTGCCTCTAAATATGTGGAATTTCTGTCTTTTTTCCCGAAAACAAAGGGAATTTCTGTCGTTTTTGCCCCAAAATAAAGAAAATTTCTGCCTTTTTGCCCCCAAATAAGGGGAATATCAGCCTTTTTACCACAAAATAAGGAGAATTTCTGCATTTTTGCCACAAAATATTAGGAATTTCTGATTTTTGCCCCAAAATAAGGAAAATTTCTGCCTTTTTTCCATGAAATAAGTGAATTTTCTGCAATTTTGCCCCAAAATAAGTGAAATTTCTGCAATTTTGCCCCAAAATAAGGGAAATTTCTGGAATTTTGCCCCAAAATGAGAGAAATTTCTGCTTTTTGACCCCAAATAAGGGGATTTTCAGCCTTTTTACCTCAAAATAAGGGGAATTTCTGCATTTTTGCCCCAAAATATGGGAAATTTCTGCCTTTTTGCCCCAAATTAAGAAAAATTTCTGCAATTTTGTACCAAAATAAAAGAAATTTCTGCCTTTTTGCCCCAAAATAAGAAAATTTTGCTTTTTTTCTGAAATAAATGAAATTTCTGCAAATTTGCCTCAAAATAAGTTAAATTTCTGAATTTTGCCCTAAAATAAGGAGAATTTCTGTCTTTTTGACCCAACATATAGGGAATTTATGCCTTTTTGCACCACAATTAGGGGAATGTCTGCAATTTTGCTCCAAAATACGGGGAATTTCTGCCTTTTTGCCCGAAAATAAGAATGCATACCTTTTTGCCATAAAAAAGGAAAATTTCTTCATTTTTGCTCCAAAATAAGGGGAATTTCTGCCTTTTTGACTCTAAATAAGTGGAATTTCTGTCTTTCTCCCCCAAAACAAAGGGAATTTCTGTCTTTTTTGTTCCAAAATAAGAAAAAATTTTTACTTATTACCCTGAAGTAAGTGAAATTTCTGCAATTTTGCAACAAAATAAGGGAAATTTATGCCTTTATGCCCCCAAAAAAGGGGAATTTCAGCCATTTTTCCTCAAAATAAAGGGAACTTCTGCATTTTTGCCACAAAATATAAGGAATTTCTGCTTTTTTGCCCCAAAATAAGGAAAATTTCTGCCTTTTTTCCATGAAATAAGTGAAATTTCTGCAATTTTGCCCCAAAATAAGTGAAATTTCTGCAATTTTGCCCCAAATTAAGGAAAATTTCTGCCATTTTGTACCAAAATAAAAGAAATTTCTGCCTTTTTGCTTCCAAATAAGAAAATTTCTGCTTATTTTTTTTCTGAAATAAATGAAATTTCTGAAATTTTGCCCCAAAATAAGTGAAATTTCTACAATTTTGCCCCAAAATAAGTGAAATTTCTGGAATTTTGCCCCAAAATAAGTGGAATTTCTGAGTTTTGACCCAAAATAAGGAGAATTCCTGTCTTTTTGCCCCAACATATAGGGAATTTCTGCCTTTTTGCCCCACAATTAGGGGAATTTCTGCAATTTTGCTCCAAAATACGGGGAATTTCTGCCTTTTTGCCCAAAAATAAGAAGAATGCATACCTTTTTGCCATAAAAAGGGGAAATTTCTTCATTTTTTCCCCAAATAAGAGGAATTTCTGCATTTTTGACTCTAAATAAGTAGAATTTCTGTCTTTTTCTTTCAAAACAAAGGAAATTTCTGTCCTTTTAGCCCCAAAATAAAGAAAATTTCTGACTTATTACCCTGAAATAAGTGAAATTTCTGCAATTTTGCCCTAAAATAAGGGAAATTTCTGCGTATTTGCCCCCAAATAAGGGGAATTTCAGCCTTTTTACCTCAAAATAAGGGGAATTTCTGGATTTTTGCCACAAAATATTAGGAATTTCTGCCTTTTTGCCCCAAAATAAGGAAAATTTCTGCCTTTTTTCCCTGAAATAAGTGAAATTTCTGCAATTTTGCCCCAAAATAAGTGAAATTTCTGCAATTTTGCCCCAAAATAATGGAAATTTCTGGAATTTTGCCCCAAAATAAGTGGAATTTCTGAGTTTTGCCCCAAAATAAGAAGAATTTCTGTCTTTTTGCCCTAACATATAGGGAATTTCTGCCTTTTTGCCCCACAATTAGGGGAATTTCTGCAATTTTGCTCCAAAATACGGGGAATTTCTGCCCTTTTGCCCGATAATAAGAAGAATGCATACCTTTTTGCCATAAAAAAGGGAAATTTTTGCAATTTTGCTCCAAAATAAGGGAAATTTCTGCTTTTTTGCCTCTAAATATGTGGAATTTCTGTCTTTTTCCCCGAAAACAAAGGGAATTTCTGTCGTTTTTGCCCCAAAATAAGGAAAATTTCTGCCTTTTTTCCCCCAAATAAGGGGAATATCAGCCTTTTTACCTCAAAATAAGGGGAATTTCTGCATTTTTGCCACAAAATATTAGGAATTTCTTTTTTTTTGCCCAAAAATAAGGAAAATTTCTGCCTTTTTTCCCTGAAATAAGAGAATTTTCTGCAATTTTGCCCCAAAATAAGTGAAATTTCTGCAATTTTGCCCCAAAATAAGGGAAATTTCTGGAATTTTGCCCCAAAATAATAGAAATTTCTGCATTTTGACCCCAAATAAGGGGAATTTCAGCCTTTTTACCTCAAAATAAGGGGAATTTCTGCATTTTTGCCCAAAATTTGGGAAATTTCTGCCTTTTTGCCCCAAATTAAGAAAAATTTCTGAAATTTTGTACCAAAATAAAAGAAATTTCTGCCTTTTTGCCCCAAAATAAGAAAATTTTGCTTTTTTTCTGAAATAAATGAAATTTCTGAAATTTTGCCTCAAAATAAGTTAAATTTCTGAATTTTGCCCTAAAATAAGGAGAATTTCTGTCTTTTTGACCTAACATATAGGGAATTTCTGCCTTTTTGCACCACAATTAGTGAAATGTCTGCAATGTTGCACCAAAACACGGGGAATTTCTGCCTTTTTGCCCGAAAATAAGAAGAATGCATAACTTTTTGCCATTAAAAAGAGAAATTTCTTCATTTTTGCTCCAAAATAAGGGGAATTTCTGCGTTTTTGACTCTAAATAAGTGGAATTTCTGTCTTTCTCCCCCAAACCAAAGGGAATTTCTGTCTTTTTTGTTCCAAAATAAGAAAAAATTCTTACTTATTACCCTGAAGTAAGTGAAATTTCTGCAATTTTGCAACAAAATAAGGGAAATTTCTGCCTTTTTGCCCCCAAATAAGGGGAATTTCAGCCATTTTACCTCAAAATAAAGGGAACTTCTGCATTTTTGCCACAAAATATAAGAAATTTCTGCCTTTTTGCCCCAAAATAAGGAAAATTTCTGCCTTCTTTCCCTGAAATAAGTGAAATTTCTGCAATTTTGCCCCAAAATAAGTGAAATTTCTGCAATTTTGCCCCAAATTAAGGAAAATTTCTGCAATTTTGTACCAAAATAAAAGAAATTTCTGCCTTTTTGCTTCCAAATAAGAAAATTTCTGCTTTTTTTTCTGAAATAAGTGAAATTTCTGAAATTTTTCCCCAAAATAAGTGAAATTTCTGGAATTATGCCAAAAATTAAGTGGAATTTCTGAGTTTTGACCCACAATAAGGAGAATTTCTGTCTTTTTGCCCTAACATATAGGGAATTTCTGCCTTTTTGCCCCACAATTAGGGGAATTTCTGCAATTTTGCAACAAAATACGGGGAATTTCTGCCTTTTTGCCCGATAATAAAAGAATGCATACCTTTTTGCCATAAAAAAGGGAAATTTTTGCAATTTTGCTCCAAAATAAGGGAAATTTCTGCTTTTTTGCCTCTAAATATGTGGAATTTCTGTCTTTTTTCCCGAAAACAAAGGGAATTTCTGTCGTTTTTGCCCCAAAATAAAGAAAATTTCTGCCTTTTTGCCCCCAAATAAGGGGAATATCAGCCTTTTTACCACAAAATAAGGAGAATTTCTGCATTTTTGCCACAAAATATTAGGAATTTCTGATTTTTGCCCCAAAATAAGGAAAATTTCTGCCTTTTTTCCATGAAATAAGTGAATTTTCTGCAATTTTGCCCCAAAATAAGTGAAATTTCTGCAATTTTGCCCCAAAATAAGGGAAATTTCTGGAATTTTGCCCCAAAATGAGAGAAATTTCTGCTTTTTGACCCCAAATAAGGGGATTTTCAGCCTTTTTACCTCAAAATAAGGGGAATTTCTGCATTTTTGCCCCAAAATATGAGATATTTCTGCCTTTTTGCCCCAAATTAAGAAAAATTTCTGCAATTTTGTACCAAAATAAAAGAAATTTCTGCCTTTTTGCCCCAAAATAAGAAAATTTTGCTTTTTTTCTGAAATAAATGAAATTTCTGCAAATTTGCCTCAAAATAAGTTAAATTTCTGAATTTTGCCCTAAAATAAGGAGAATTTCTGTCTTTTTGACCCAACATATAGGGAATTTATGCCTTTTTGCACCACAATTAGGGGAATGTCTGCAATTTTGCTCCAAAATACGGGGAATTTCTGCCTTTTTGCCCGAAAATAAGAATGCATACCTTTTTGCCATAAAAAAGGAAAATTTCTTCATTTTTGCTCCAAAATAAGGGGAATTTCTGCCTTTTTGACTCTAAATAAGTGGAATTTCTGTCTTTCTCCCCCAAAACAAAGGGAATTTCTGTCTTTTTTGTTCCAAAATAAGAAAAAATTTTTACTTATTACCCTGAAGTAAGTGAAATTTCTGCAATTTTGCAACAAAATAAGGGAAATTTATGCCTTTATGCCCCCAAAAAAGGGGAATTTCAGCCATTTTTCCTCAAAATAAAGGGAACTTCTGCATTTTTGCCACAAAATATAAGGAATTTCTGCTTTTTTGCCCCAAAATAAGGAAAATTTCTGCCTTTTTTCCATGAAATAAGTGAAATTTCTGCAATTTTGCCCCAAAATAAGTGAAATTTCTGCAATTTTGCCCCAAATTAAGGAAAATTTCTGCCATTTTGTACCAAAATAAAAGAAATTTCTGCCTTTTTGCTTCCAAATAAGAAAATTTCTGCTTATTTTTTTTCAGAAATAAATGAAATTTCTGAAATTTTGCCCCAAAATAAGTGAAATTTCTACAATTTTGCCCCAAAATAAGTGAAATTTCTGGAATTTTGCCCCAAAATAATGGAATTTCTGAGTTTTGACCCAAAATAAGGAGAATTCCTGTCTTTTTGCCCCAACATATAGGGAATTTCTGCCTTTTTGCCCCACAATTAGGGGAATTTCTGCAATTTTGCTCCAAAATACGGGGAATTTCTGCCTTTTTGCCCAAAAATAAGAAGAATGCATACCTTTTTGCCATAAAAAAGGGAAATTTCTTCATTTTTTCTCCAAATAAGAGGAATTTCTGCATTTTTGACTCTAAATAAGTAGAATTTCTGTCGTTTTCTTTCAAAACAAAGGAAATTTCTGTCCTTTTAGCCCCAAAATAAAGAAAATTTCTGACTTATTACCCTGAAATAAGTGAAATTTCTGCAATTTTGCCCCAAAATAAGGGAAATTTCTGCGTATTTGCCCCCAAATAAGGGGAATTTCAGCCTTTTTACCTCAAAATAAGGGGAATTTCTGGATTTTTGCCTGATAATAAGAAAAATGCATACCTTTTTGCCATAAAAAAGGGAAATTTTTGCAATTTTGCTCCAAAATAAGGGAAATTTCTGCTTTTTTGCCTCTAAATATGTGGAATTTCTGTCTTTTTCCCCGAAAACAAAGGGAATTTCTGTCGTTTTTGCCCTAAAATAAGGAAAATTTCTGCCTTTTTGCCCCCAAATAAGGGGAATATCAGCCTTTTTACCTCAAAATAAGGGGAATTTCTGCATTTTTGCCACAAAATATTAGGAATTTCTGTTTTTTTGCCCAAAAATAAGGAAAATTTCTGCCTTTTTTCCCTGAAATAAGTGAATTTTCTGCAATTTTGCCCCAAAATAAGTGAAATTTCTGCAATTTTGCCCCAAAATAAGGGAAATTTCTGGAATTTTGCCCCAAAATAAGAGAAATTTCTGCTTTTTGACTCCAAATAAGGGGAATTTCAGCCTTTTTACCTCAAAATAAGAGGAATTTCTGCATTTTTGCCCCAAAATATGGGAAATTTCTGCCTTTTTTCCCTGAAATAAGTGAAATTTCTGCAATTTTGCCCCAAAATAAGTGAAATTTCTGCAATTTTGCCCCAAAATAATGGAAATTTCTTGAATTTTGCCCCAAAATAAGTGGAATTTCTGAATTTTGCCACAAAATAAGAAGAATTTCTGTCTTTTTGCCCTAACTTATAGGGAATTTCTGCCTTTTTGCCCCACAATTAGGGAAATTTCTGCAATTTTGCTCCAAAATACGGGGAATTTCTGCCTTTTTGCCCGATAATAAGAAGAATGCATAACTTTTTGCCATTAAAAAGAGAAATTTCTTCATTTTTGCTCCAAAATAAGGGGAATTTCTGCGTTTTTGACTCTAAATAAGTGGAATTTCTGTCTTTCTCCCCCAAAACAAAGAGAATTTCTGTCTTTTTTGTTCCAAAATAAGAAAAAATTCTTACTTATTACCCTGAAGTAAGTGAAATTTCTGCAATTTTGCAACAAAATAGGGGAAATTTCTGCCTTTTTGCCCTCAAATAAGGGGAATTTCAGCCATTTTACCTCAAAATAAAGGGAACTTATGCATTTTTGCCACAAAATATAAGAAATTTCTGCCTTTTTGCCCCAAAATAAGGAAAATTTCTGCCTTCTTTCCCTGAAATAAGTGAAATTTCTGCAATTTTGCCCCAAAATAAGTGAAATTTCTGCAATTTTGCCCCAAATTAAGGAAAATTTCTGCAATTTTGTACCAAAATAAAAGAAATTTCTGCCTTTTTGCTTCCAAATAAGAAAATTTCTGCTTATTTTTTTTTCTGAAATAAATGAAATTTCTGAAATTTTGCCCCAAAATAAGTGAAATTTCTACAATTTTGCCCCAAAATAAGTAAAATTTCTGAAATTTTGCCCCAAATTAAGTGGAATTTCTGAGTTTTGACCCAAAATAAGGAGAATTTCTGTCTTTTTGCCCCAACATATAGGGATTTTCTGCCTTTTTGCCCCACAATTAGGGGAATTTCTGCAATTTTGCTCCAAAATACGGGGAATTTCTGCCTTTTTGCCCAAAAATAAGAAGAATGCATACCTTTTTGCCATAAAAAAGGGATATTTTTGCAATTTTGCTCCAAAATAAGGGAAATATCTGCTTTTTTGCCTCTAAATATGTGGAATTTCTGTCTTTTTCCCCGAAAACAAAGCGAATTTCTGTCTTTTTTGCCCCAAAATAAAGAAAACTTCTTCCTTTTTGCCCCCAAATAAGGGGAATATCAGCCTTTTTACCTCAAAATAAGGGGAATTTCTGCATTTTTGCCACAAAATATTAGGAATTTCTGTTTTTTTGCCCAAAAATAAAGAAAATTTCTGCCTTTTTTCCCTGAAATTTGTGAATTTTCTGCAATTTTGCCCCAAAATAAGTGAAATTTCTGCAATTTTGCCCCAAAATAAGGGAAATTTCTGCAATTTTGTACCATAATAAAAGATATTTCTGCCTTTTTTATTCCGAATAAGAAAATTTCTGCTTTTTTTTCTGAAATAAGTGAAATTTCTGAAATTTTGCCCCAAAATAAGTGAAATTTCTGGAATTATGCCAAAAATTAAGTGGAATTTCTGAGTTTTGACCCACAATAAGGAGAATGTCTGTCTTTTTGCCCTAACATATAGGGAATTTCTGCCTTTTTGCCCCACAATTAGAGGAATTTCTGCAATTTTGCTCCAAAATACGGGGAATTTCTGCCTTTTTGCCCGATAATAAGAAAAATGCATACCTTTTTGCCATAAAAAAGGGAAATTTTTGCAATTTTGCTCCAAAATAAGGGAAATTTCTGCTTTTTTGCCTCTAAATATGTGGAATTTCTGTCTTTTTCCCCAAAAACAAAGGGAATTTCTGTCGTTTTTGCCCCAAAATAAGGAAAATTTCTGCCTTTTTGCCCCCAAATAAGGGGAATATCAGCCTTCTTACCTCAAAATAAGGGGAATTTCTGCATTTTTGCCACAAAATATTAGGAATTTCTGTTTTTTTGCCCAAAAATAAGGAAAATTTCTGCCTTTTTTCCGTGAAATAAGTGAATTTTCTGCAATTTTGCCCCAAAATAAGTGAAATTTCTGCAATTTTGCCCCAAAATAAGGGAAATTTCTGGAATTTTGCCCCAAAATAATAGAAATTTCTGCATTTTGACCCCAAATAAGGGGAATTTCAGCCTTTTTACCTCAAAATAAGGGGAATTTCTGCATCTTTGCCCCAAAATATGGGAAATTTCTGCCTTTTTGCCCCAAATTAAGAAAAATTTCTGCAATTTTGTACCAAAATAAAAGAAATTTCTGCCTTTTTGCCCCAAAATAAGAAAATTTTGCTTTTTTTCTGAAATAAATGAAATTTCTGCAAATTTGCCTCAAAATAAGTTAAATTTCTGAATTTTGCCCTAAAATAAGGAGAATTTCTGTCTTTTTGACCCAACATATAGGGAATTTATGCCTTTTTGCACCACAATTAGGGGAATGTCTGCAATTTTGCTCCAAAATACGGGGAATTTCTGCCTTTTTGCCCGAAAATAAGAATGCATACCTTTTTGCCATAAAAAAGGAAAATTTCTTCATTTTTGCTCCAAAATAAGGGGAATTTCTGCCTTTTTGACTCTAAATAAGTGGAATTTCTGTCTTTCTCCCCCAAAACAAAGGGAATTTCTGTCTTTTTTGTTCCAAAATAAGAAAAAATTTTTACTTATTACCCTGAAGTAAGTGAAATTTCTGCAATTTTGCAACAAAATAAGGGAAATTTATGCCTTTATGCCCCCAAAAAAGGGGAATTTCAGCCATTTTTCCTCAAAATAAAGGGAACTTCTGCATTTTTGCCACAAAATATAAGGAATTTCTGCTTTTTTGCCCCAAAATAAGGAAAATTTCTGCCTTTTTTCCATGAAATAAGTGAAATTTCTGCAATTTTGCCCCAAAATAAGTGAAATTTCTGCAATTTTGCCCCAAATTAAGGAAAATTTCTGCCATTTTGTACCAAAATAAAAGAAATTTCTGCCTTTTTGCTTCCAAATAAGAAAATTTCTGCTTATTTTTTTTCAGAAATAAATGAAATTTCTGAAATTTTGCCCCAAAATAAGTGAAATTTCTACAATTTTGCCCCCAAATAAGTGAAATTTCTGGAATTTTGCCCCAAAATAATGGAATTTCTGAGTTTTGACCCAAAATAAGGAGAATTCCTGTCTTTTTGCCCCAACATATAGGGAATTTCTGCCTTTTTGCCCCACAATTAGGGGAATTTCTGTAATTTTGCTCCAAAATACAGGGAATTTCTGCCTTTTTGCCCAAAAATAAGAAGAATGCATACCTTTTTGCCATAAAAAAGGGAAATTTCTTCATTTTTTCTCCAAATAAGAGGAATTTCTGCATTTTTGACTCTAAATAAGTAGAATTTCTGTCTTTTTCTTTCAAAACAAAGGAAATTTCTGTCCTTTTAGCCCCAAAATAAAGAAAATTTCTGACTTATTACCCTGAAATAAGTGAAATTTCTGCAATTTTGCCCCAAAATAAGGGAAATTTCTGCGTATTTGCCCCCAAATAAGGGGAATTTCAGCCTTTTTACCTCAAAATAAGGGGAATTTCTGGATTTTTGCCTGATAATAAGAAAAATGCATACCTTTTTGCCATAAAAAAGGGAAATTTTTGCAATTTTGCTCCAAAATAAGGGTAATTTCTGCTTTTTTGCCTCTAAATATGTGGAATTTCTGTCTTTTTCCCCGAAAACAAAGGGAATTTCTGTCGTTTTTGCCCTAAAATAAGGAAAATTTCTGCCTTTTTGCCCCCAAATAAGGGGAATATCAGCCTTTTTACCTCAAAATAAGGGGAATTTCTGCATTTTTGCCACAAAATATTAGGAATTTCTGTTTTTTTGCCCAAAAATAAGGAAAATTTCTGCCTTTTTTCCCTGAAATAAGTGAATTTTCTGCAATTTTGCCCCAAAATAAGTGAAATTTCTGCAATTTTGCCCCAAAATAAGGGAAATTTCTGGAATTTTGCCCCAAAATAAGAGAAATTTCTGCTTTTTGACTCCAAATAAGGGGAATTTCAGCCTTTTTACCTCAAAATAAGAGGAATTTCTGCATTTTTGCCCCAAAATATGGGAAATTTCTGCCTTTTTTCCCTGAAATAAGTGAAATTTCTGCAATTTTGCCCCAAAATAAGTGAAATTTCTGCAATTTTGCCCCAAAATAATGGAAATTTCTTGAATTTTGCCCCAAAATAAGTGGAATTTCTGAATTTTGCCACAAAATAAGAAGAATTTCTGTCTTTTTGCCCTAACTTATAGGGAATTTCTGCCTTTTTGCCCCACAATTAGGGAAATTTCTGCAATTTTGCTCCAAAATACGGGGAATTTCTGCCTTTTTGCCCGATAATAAGAAGAATGCATAACTTTTTGCCATTAAAAAGAGAAATTTCTTCATTTTTGCTCCAAAATAAGGGGAATTTCTGCGTTTTTGACTCTAAATAAGTGGAATTTCTGTCTTTCTCCCCCAAAACAAAGAGAATTTCTGTCTTTTTTGTTCCAAAATAAGAAAAAATTCTTACTTATTACCCTGAAGTAAGTGAAATTTCTGCAATTTTGCAACAAAATAAGGGAAATTTCTGCCTTTTTGCCCTCAAATAAGGGGAATTTCAGCCATTTTACCTCAAAATAAAGGGAACTTCTGCATTTTTGCCACAAAATATAAGATATTTCTGCCTTTTTGCCCCAAAATAAGGAATATTTCTGCCTTTTTTCCCTGAAATAAGTGAAATTTCTGCAATTTTGCCCCAAAATAAGTGAAATTTCTGCAATTTTGCCCCAAATTAAGGAAAATTTCTGCAATTTTGTACCAAAATAAAAGAAATTTCTGCCTTTTTGCTTCCAAATAAGAAAATTTCTGCTTATTTTTTTTTCTGAAATAAATGAAATTTCTGAAATTTTGCCCCAAAATAAGTGAAATTTCTACAATTTTGCCCCAAAATAAGTAAAATTTCTGAAATTTTGCCCCAAATTAAGTGGAATTTCTGAGTTTTGACCCAAAATAAGGAGAATTTCTGTCTTTTTGCCCCAACATATAGGGATTTTCTGCCTTTTTGCCCCACAATTAGGGGAATTTCTGCAATTTTGCTCCAAAATACGGGGAATTTCTGCCTTTTTGCCCAAAAATAAGAAGAATGCATACCTTTTTGCCATAAAAAAGGGATATTTTTGCAATTTTGCTCCAAAATAAGGGAAATATCTGCTTTTTTGCCTCTAAATATGTGGAATTTCTGTCTTTTTCCCCGAAAACAAAGCGAATTTCTGTCTTTTTTGCCCCAAAATAAAGAAAACTTCTTCCTTTTTGCCCCCAAATAAGGGGAATATCAGCCTTTTTACCTCAAAATAAGGGGAATTTCTGCATTTTTGCCACAAAATATTAGGAATTTCTGTTTTTTTGCCCAAAAATAAAGAAAATTTCTGCCTTTTTTCCCTGAAATTTGTGAATTTTCTGCAATTTTGCCCCAAAATAAGTGAAATTTCTGCAATTTTGCCCCAAAATAAGGGAAATTTCTGCAATTTTGTACCATAATAAAAGATATTTCTGCCTTTTTTATTCCGAATAAGAAAATTTCTGCTTTTTTTTCTGAAATAAGTGAAATTTCTGAAATTTTGCCCCAAAATAAGTGAAATTTCTGGAATTATGCCAAAAATTAAGTGGAATTTCTGAGTTTTGACCCACAATAAGGAGAATGTCTGTCTTTTTGCCCTAACATATAGGGAATTTCTGCCTTTTTGCCCCACAATTAGAGGAATTTCTGCAATTTTGCTCCAAAATACGGGGAATTTCTGCCTTTTTGCCCGATAATAAGAAAAATGCATACCTTTTTGCCATAAAAAAGGGAAATTTTTGCAATTTTGCTCCAAAATAAGGGAAATTTCTGCTTTTTTGCCTCTAAATATGTGGAATTTCTGTCTTTTTCCCCAAAAACAAAGGGAATTTCTGTCGTTTTTGCCCCAAAATAAGGAAAATTTCTGCCTTTTTGCCCCCAAATAAGGGGAATATCAGCCTTCTTACCTCAAAATAAGGGGAATTTCTGCATTTTTGCCACAAAATATTAGGAATTTCTGTTTTTTTGCCCAAAAATAAGGAAAATTTCTGCCTTTTTTCCGTGAAATAAGTGAATTTTCTGCAATTTTGCCCCAAAATAAGTGAAATTTCTGCAATTTTGCCCCAAAATAAGGGAAATTTCTGCGTTTTTGCCCCCAAATAAGGGGAATTTCAGCCTTTTTACCTCAAAATAAGGGGAATTTCTGGATTTTTGCCACAAAATATTAGGAATTTCTGCCTTTTTGCCCCAAAATAAGGAAAATTTCTGCCTTTTTTCCCGGAAATAAATGAAATTTCTGCAATTTTGCCACAAAATAAGTGAAATTTCTGCAATTTTGCCCCAAAATAATGGAAATTTCTTGAATTTTGCCCCAAAATAAGTGGAATTTCTGAGTTTTGCCACAAAATAAGAAGAATTTCTGTCTTTTTGCCTTAACATATAGGGAATTTCTGCCTTTTTGCCCCACAATTAGGGAAATTTCTGCAATTTTGCTCCAAAATACGGGGAATTTCTGCCTTTTTGCCCGATAATAAGAAGAATGCATAACTTTTTGCCATAAAAAAGGGAAATTTTTGCAATTTTGCTCCAAAATAAGGGAAATTTCTGCTTTTTTGCCTCTAAATATGTGGAATTTCTGTCTTTTTTCCCGAAACCAAAGCGAATTTCTGTCTTTTTTGCCCCAAAATAAAGAAAATTTCTTCCTTTTTGCCCCCAAATAAGGGGAATATCAGACTTTTTACCTCAAAATAAGGGGAATTTCTGCATTTTTGCCACAAAATATTAGGAATTTCTGTTTTTTTGCCCAAAAATAAAGAAAATTTCTGCTTTTTTCCCTGAAATTTGTGAATTTTCTGAAATTTTGCCCCAAAATAAGTGAAATTTCTGCAATTTTGCCCCAAAATAAGGGAAATTTCTGGAATTTTGCCCCAAAATAAGAGAAATTTCTGCTTTTTGACCCCAAATAAGGGGAATTTCAGCCTTTTTACCTCAAAATAAGGGGAATTTCTGCATTTTTGCCCCAAAATATGGGAAATTTCTGCCTTTTTGCCCCAAATTAAGAAAAATTTCTGCAATTTTGTACGAAAATAAAAGAAATTTCTGCCTTTTTGCCCCAAAATAAGAAAATTTTGCTTTTTTTCTGAAATAAATGAAATTTCTGCAATTTTGCTTCAAAATAAGTTAAATTTCTGAATTTTGCCCTAAAATAAGTGAAATTTCTGTCTTTTTGACCCAACATATAGGGAATTTCTGCCTTTTTGCCCCACAATTAGGGGAATTTCTGCAATTTTGCTCCAAAATACGGGGAATTTCTGCCTTTTTGCCCGAAAATAATAAGAATGCATACCTTTTTGCCATTAAAAAGGGAAATTTCTTCATTTTTGCTCCAAAATAAGGGGAATTTCTGCCTTTTCGACTCTAAAAATGTGGAATTTCTGTCTTTTTCCCCCAATACAAAGGGAATTTCTGTCTTTTTTGTTTCAAAATAAGGAAAATTTCTGAATTATTACCCGTAAGTAAGTGAAATTTATGCCTTTTTGCCCCCAAATAAGGGGAATTTCAGCCTTTTTACCTCAAAATAAGAGGAATTTCTGCATTTTTGCCACAAAATATTAGGAATTTCTGCCTTTTTGCCCCAAAATAAGGAAAATTTCTGCCTTTTTCCCTGAAATAAATGAAATTTCTGCAATTTTGCCCCAAAATAACTGAAATTTCTGCAATTTTGCCCCAAAATAAGGGAAATTTCTGCAATTTTGTACCATAATAAAAGATATTTCTGCCTTTTTTATTCCAAATAAGAAAATTTCTGCTTTTTTTTCTGAAATAAGTGAAATTTCTGAAATTTTGCCCCAAAATAAGTGAAATTTCTGGAATTATGCCCCAAATTAAGTGGAATTTCTGAGTTTTGACCCACAATAAGGAGAATTTCTCTCTTTTTGCCCTAACATATAGGGAATTTCTGCCTTTTTGCCCCACAATTAGGGGAATTTCTGCAATTTTGCTCCAAAATACGGGGAATTTCTGCCTTTTTGCCCGATAATAAGAAGAATGCATACCTTTTTGCCATAAAAAAGGTAAATTTTTGCAATTTTGCTCCAAAGTAAGGGAAATTTCTGCTTTTTTGCCTCTAAATATGTGGAATTTCTGTCTTTTTCCCCGAAAACAAAGGGAATTTCTGTCTTTTTTGCCCCAAAATAAGGAAAATTTCTGTTTTTTTGCCCAAAAATAAGGAAAATTTCTGCCTTTTTTCCCTGAAATAAGTGAATTTTCTGCAATTTTGTGCCAAAATAAGTGAAATTACTGCAATTTTGCCCCAAAATAAGGGAAATTTCTGGAATTTTGCACCAAATAAGAGAAATTTCTGCTTTTTGACCCCAAATAAGGGGAATTTCAGCATTTTTACCTCAAAATAAGAGGAATTTCTGCATTTTTGCCCCAAAATATGGGAAATTTCTGCCTTTTTGCCCCAAATTAAGAAAAATTTCTGAAATTTTGTACGAAAATAAAAGAAATTTCTGCCTTTTTGCCCCAAAATAAGAAAATTTTGCTTTTTTTCTGAAATAAATGAAATTTCTGCAATTTTGCCTCAAAATAAGTTAAATTTCTGAATTTTGCCCTAAAATAAGGAGAATTTCTGTCTTTTTGCCCCAACATATAGGCAATTTCTGCTTTTTTGCCCCACAATTAGGGGAATGTCTGCAATTTTGCTCCAAAATACGGGGAATTTCTGCCTTTTTGCCCGAAAATAAGAAGAATGCATAACTTTTTGCCATAAAAAAGGGAAATTTCTTCATTTTTGCTCCAAAATAATGGGAATTTCTGCCTTTTTGACTCTAAATAAGTGGAATTTCTGTCTTTCTTCCCCAAAACATAGGGAATTTCTGTCTTTTTTTGTTCCAAAATAAGAAAAATTTCTTACTTATTACCCTGAAGTAAGTGAAATTTCTGCAATTTTGCAACAAAATAAGTGAAATTTCTGCAATTTTGCCCCAAATTAAGGGAAATTTCTAATATTTTGCCCCAAAATAAGTGAAATTTCTGGAATTTTGCCCCAAAATTAGTGGAATTTCTGAGTTTTGACACAAAATAAGGAGAATTTCTGTCTTTTTGCCCCAACATATAGGGAATATCTGCCTTTTTGCCCCACAATTAGGGGAATTTCTGCAATTTTGCTCCAAAATACGGGGAATTTCTGCCTTTTTGTTCAAAAATAAGAAGAATGCATACCTTTTTGCCATAAAAAAAGAAAATTTCTTCATTTTTGCTCCAAAATAAGGGGAATTTCTGCTTTTATGCCTCTAAATATGTGGAATTTCTGTCTTTGTCCCCCAAAACAAAGGGAATTTGTGTCATTTTTGCACCAAAATAAGGGAAATTTCTGACTTATTAACCTGAAATAAGTGAAATTTCTGCAATTTTGACCCAAAATAAGGGAAATTTCTGCCTTTTTGCCCCCAAATAAGGGGAATTTCAGCCTTTTTACCTCAAAATAAGGGGAATTTCTGCATTTTTGCTACAAAATATTAGGAATTTCTGCCTTTTTGCCCCAAAATAAGGAAAATTTCTGCCTTTTTTTCCCTGAAATAAGTGAAATTTCTGCAATTTTACCCCAAAATAAGTGAAATTTCTGCAATTTTGCCCCAAAATAAGGAAAATTTCTGCAATTTTGTACCAAAATAAAAGAAATTTCTGCCTTTTTGCTTCCAAATAAGAAAATTAGTGCTTTTTTTCTGAAATAAGTGAAATTTCTGAAATTTTGCCTCAAAATAAGTGAAATTTCTACAATTTTGACTTAAAATAAGTGAAATTTCTTGAATTTTTCCCCAAAATAATTGGAATTTCTGAGTTTTGACCCAAAATAAGGAGAATTTCTGTCTTTTTGCCTCAACATATAGGGAATTTCTGCCTTTTTGCCCCACAATTAGGGGAATTTCTGCAATTTTGCTCCAAAATACGGGGAATTTCTGCCTTTTTGCCCGAAAATAATAAGAATGCATAACTTTTTGCCATAAAAAAGGGAAATTTCTTCATTTTTGCTCCAAAATAAGGGGAATTTCTGCCTTTTTGACTCTAAATAAGTGGAATTTCTGTCTTTTTTCCCCCAAAACAAAGGGAATTTCTGTCTTTTTTGTTTCAAAATAAGGAAAATTTCTGAATTATTACCCTGAAGTAAGTGAAATTTCTGCCTTTTTGCCCCCAAATAAGGGGAATTTCAGCCTTTTTACCTCAAAATAAGGGGAATTTCTGCATTTTTGCCACAAAATATTAGGAATTTCTGCCTTTTTGCACCAAAATAAGGAAAAGTTCTGCCTTTTTCCCTGAAATAAATGAAATTTTTGCAATTTTGCACCAAAATAAGTGAAATTTCTCCAATTTTGCCCCAAAATAAGGGAAATTTCTGCAATTTTCTACCAAAATAAAAGATATTTCCACCTTTTTGATTCCAAATAAGAAAATTTCTGCTTTTTTTTCTGAAATAAGCGAAATTTCTGAAATTTTGCCACAAAATAAGTGAAATTTCTCCAATTTTGCCCCAAAATAAGTGAAATTTCTGGAATTTTGCCCCAAATTAAGTGGAATTTCTGAGTTTTGACCCACAATAAGAAGAATTTCTGTCTTTTTGCCCCAACATATAGGGAATTTCTGCCTTTTTGCCCCACAATTAGGGGAATTTCTGCAATTTTGTTCTAAAATACGAGGAATTTCTGCCTTTTTGCCCCCAAATAAGGGAAATTTCAGCCTTTTTACCTCAAAATAAGGGGAATTTTTGCATTTTTGCCGCATAATATGGAAAATTTCTGCCTTTTTGCCACAAAATAAGAAAATTTCTGCTTTTTTTCCCTGAAATAAGTGAAATTTTTGAAATTTTGCCCCAAAATAAGTAAAATTTCTACAATTTTGCCCCAAAATAAGTGAAATTTCTTGAATTTTGCCCCAAATTAATGGAATTTCTGAGTTTTGACCCACAATAAGGAGAATTTCTGTCTTTATGCCCCAACATATACGAAATTTCTGCCTTTTTGCCCCACAATTAGGGGAATTTCTGCAATTTTGGTCCAAAATACGGGGAATTTCTGCCTTTTTGCTCGAAAATAAGAAGAATGCATACCTTTTTTACATAAAAAAGAAAAATTTCTGCAATTTTGCTCTAAATTAAGAGAAATTTATGCTTTTTTGCCTCTAAATAAGTGGAATTTCTGTCTTTTCCCCCAAAACAAAGGGAATTTCTGTCTTTTTGCCCCTAAATAAAAAAAATTTCTGACTTATTACCCTGAAATAAGTGAAATTTCTGCAATTTTGCCCCAACATAAGAGAAATTTCTGCCTATTCTCCCCCAAATAAGGGTAATTTCAGCCTTTTTACCTCAAAATAAGGGGAATTTTTGCATTTTTGCCCCAAAATATGGAAAATTTCTTACTTTTTGCCCAAAATAAGAAAAATTTCGGCAATTTTGTACCAAAATAAAAAAAATTTCTGCCTTTTTGCCACAAAATAAGAAAATTTCTGCTTTTTTTCCATGAAATAAGTGAAATTTCTGCAATTTTGCCCCAAAATAAGTGAAATTTCTGCAATTTTGCCCCATAATAAGGGAAATTTCTGGAATTTTGCCCAAAAATAAGTGGAAATTCTGAGTTTTGCCACAAAATAAGGAGGATTTCTGTCTTTTTGCCCCAACATATAGGAAATTTCTGCCTTTTTGCCCCACAATTAGGGGAATTTCTGCAATTTTGCTCCAAAATACGGGGAATTTCTGACTTTTTGCTCAAAAATAAGTAGAATGCATACCTTTTTGCCATAAAAATGGAAAATTTCTTCATTTTTTCTCCAAAATAAGGGGAATTTCTGCTTTTATGCCTCTAAATATGTGCAATTTCTGTCTTTGTACCCCAAAACAAAGGGAATTTCAATCCTTTTTGCCCCAAAATAAGGGAAATATGTGACTTATTACCCTGAAATAAGTGAAATTTCTGCAATTTTGACCCAAAATAAGGGAAATTTCTACCTTTTTGCCCCCAAATAAAGGGAATTTCAGCCTTTTTACCTCAAAATAAGGGGAATTTCTGCATTTTTGCCACAAAATATTACGAATTTCTGCCTTTTTGCCCCAAAATAAGGAAAATTTCTGCTTTTTTCCCCGAAATAAGTGAAATTTCTGCAATTTTGCCCCAAAATAAGTGAAATTTCTGCAATTTTGTCTCAAAATAAGGAAAATTTCTGCAATTTTGTACCAAAATAAAAGAAATTTCTGCCTTTTTGCTTCCAAATAAGAAAATTTCTGCTTTTTTTTCTGAAATAAGTGAAATTTCTGAAATTTTGCCTCAAAATAAGTGAAATTTCTATAATTTTGACTTAAAAAGAGTGAAATTTCTTGAATTTAGCCCCAAAATAAGTGGAATTTTTGAGTTTTTGACCCAAAATAAGGAGAATTTCTGTCTTTTTGCCTCAACATATAGGGAATTTCTGCCTTTTTGCCCCACAATTAGGGGAATTTCTGCAATTTTGCTCCAAAATACGGGGAATTTCTGCCTTTTTGCCGGAAAATAATAAGAATGCATACCTTTTTGCCATAAAAAAGGGAAATTTCTTCGTTTTTGCTCCAAAATAAGGGGAATTTCTGCCTTTTTGACTCTAAATAAGTGAAATTTCTGTTTTTTTCCCCCCAAAAAAAGGGAATTTCTGTCTTTTTTGTTTCAAAATAAGGAAAATTTCTGAATTATTACCCTGAAGTAAGTGAAATTTCTGCCTTTTTGCCCCCAAATAAAGGGAATTTCAACCTTTTTACCTCAAAATAAGGGGAATTTCTGCATTTTTGCCACAAAATATTAGGAATTTCTGCCTTTTTGCCCCATAATAAAGAAAATTTCTGCCTTTTTTCCTGATATAAATGAAATTTTTGCAATTTTGCCCCAAAATAACTGAAATTTCTGCAATTTTGCCCCAAAATAAAAGAAATTTCTGCAATTTTGTACCAAAATAAAAGATATTTCCGCTTTTTTGCTTCCAAATAAAAATATTTCTGCTTTTTTTTTCTGAAATAAGTGAAATTTCTGAAATTTTGCCACAAAATAAGTGAAATTTCTACAATTTTGCCCCAAAATAAGTGAAATTTCTGGAATTTTGCCCCAAATTAAGTGGAATTTCTGAGTTTTGACCCACAATAAGAAAAATTTCTGTCTTTTTGCCCCAACATATAGAGAATTTCTGCCTTTTTGCCCCACAATTAGGGGAATTTCTGCAATTTTGCTCCAAAATACAGGGAATTTCTGCCTTTTTGCCCGAAAATAAAAAGAATGCATACCTTTTTGCCATAAAAAAGGGAAATTTCTTCATTTTTGCTCCAAAATAAGGGGAATTTCTGCTTTTTTGCCTCTAAATAAGTTGAATTTCTGTCTTTTTTCCCCAAAAGATAGGGAATTTCTGTCTTTTTTGCCCCAAAATAAAAAAATTCTGACTTATTACCCTGAAATAAGTGAAATTTCTGCAATTTTGACACAAAATAAGGGAAATTTCTGCCTTTTTGTCCCCAAATAAGGGGAATTTCAGCCTTTTTACCTCAAAATATGGGGAATTTCTGCATTTTTGCCACAAAATATTAGGAATTTCTGCCTTTTTGCCCCAAAATAAGGAAAATTTCTGCATTTTTCCCTGAAATAAATGAAAGTTCTGCATTTTTGCCCCAAAATATGGGAAATTTCTGCAATTTTGCCCCAAAATAAGAAAAATTTCAGCAATTTTGTACCAAAATATAAGAAAAATCAAACTTTTTGCCCCAAAATAAAAAATTTCTGCTTTTTTTCTGAAATAAGTGAAATTTCTGCAATTTTGCCCCAAAATAAGTGAAATTTCTGAGTTTTGCCCCTAAATAAGAAGAATTTCTGTCTTTTTGCCCCAACATATAGGGAATTTCTGCCTTTTTGCCCCTCTTTAGGGGAATTTCTGCAATTTTGCTCCAAAATACGGGGAATTTCTGCCTTTTTGCCCCCATATAAGGGAAATTTCAGCCTTTTTACCTCAAAATAAGGGGAATTTTTGCATTTTTGCCACATAATATGGTAAATTTCTGCCTTTTTGCCACAAAATAAGAAAATTTCTGCTTTTTTTCCCTGAAATAAGTGAAATTTCTGAAATTTTGCCCCAAAATAAGTAAAATTTCTACAATTTTGCCCCAAAATAAGTGAAATTTCTTGAATTTTGCCCCAAATTAAGTGGAATTTCTGAGTTTTGACCCACAATAAGGAGAATATCTGTCTTTTTGCCCCAACATATAGGGAATTTCTGCCTTTTTGCCCCACAATTAGGGGAATTTCTGCAATTTTGCTCCAAAATACGGGGAATTTCTGCCTTTTTGCCCAAAAATAAGAAGAATGCATACCTTTTTGCCATAAAAAAGGGAAATTTCTTCCTTTTTTTCCCAAATAAGAGGAATTTCTGCATTTTTGACTCTAAATAAGTAGAATTTCTGTCTTTTTCCCCCAAAACAAAGGAAATTTCTGTCCTTTTAGCCCCAAAATAAAGAAAATTTCTAACTTATTACCCTGAAATAAGTGAAATTTCTGCAATTTTGCCGCAAAATAAGGGAAATTTCTGCGTTTTTGCCCCCAAATAAGGGGAATTTCAGCCTTTTTACCTCAAAATAAGGGGAATTTCTGGATTTTTGCCACAAAATATTAGGAATTTCTGCCTTTTTGCCCCAAAATAAGGAAAATTTCTGCCTTTTTTCCCTGAAATAAATGAAATTTCTGCAATTTTGCCACAAAATAAGTGAAATTTCTGCAATTTTGCCCCAAAATAATGGAAATTTCTTGAATTTTGCCCCAAAATAAGTGGAATTTCTGAGTTTTGCCACAAAATAAGAAGAATTTCTGTCTTTTTGCCCTAACATATAGGGAATTTCTGCCTTTTTGCCCCACAATTAGGGAAATTTCTGCAATTTTGCTCCAAAATACGGGGAATTTCTGCCTTTTTGCCCGATAATAAGAAGAATGCATAACTTTTTGCCATAAAAAAGGGAAATTTTTGCAATTTTGCTCCAAAATAAGGGAAATTTCTGCTTTTTTGCCTCTAAATATGTGGAATTTCTGTCTTTTTTCCCGAAAACAAAGCGAATTTCTGTCTTTTTTGCCCCAAAATAAAGAAAATTTCTTCCTTTTTGCCCCCAAATAAGGGGAATATCAGACTTTTTACCTCAAAATAAGGGGAATTTCTGCATTTTTGCCACAAAATATTAGGAATTTCTGTTATTTTGCCCAAAAATAAAGAAAATTTCTGCTTTTTTCCCTGAAATTTGTGAATTTTCTGCAATTTTGCCCCAAAATAAGTAAAATTTCTGCAATTTTGCCCCAAAATAAGGGAAATTTCTGGAATTTTGCCCCAAAATAAGAGAAATTTCTGCTTTTTGACCCCAAATAAGGGGAATTTCAGCCTTTTTACCTCAAAATAAGGGGAATTTCTGCATTTTTGCCCCAAAATATGGGAAATTTCTGCCTTTTTGCCCCAAAATAAGAAATATTTCTGCAATTTTGTGCCAAAATAAAAGAAATTTCTGCCTTTTTGCCCCAAAATAAGAAAATTTTGCTTTTTTTCTGAATTAACTGATATTTCTGCAATTTTGCTTCAAAATAAGTTTAATTTCTGAATTTTGCCCTAAAATAAGGAGAATTTCTGTCTTTTTGACCCAACATATAGGGAATTTCTGCCTTTTTGCCCCACAATTAGGGGAATTTCTGCAATTTTGCTCCAAAATACGGGGAATTTCTGCCTTTTTGCCCGAAAATAATAAGAATGCATACCTTTTTGCCATTAAAAAGGGAAATTTCTTCATTTTTGCTCCAAAATAAGGGGAATTTCTGCCTTTTTGACTCTAAAAAAGTGGAATTTCTGTCTTTTTCCCCCAATACAAAGGGAATTTCTGTCTTTTTTGTTTCAAAATAAGGAAAATTTCTGAATTATTACCCTGAAGTAAGTGAAATTTATGCCTTTTTGCCCCCAAATAAGGGGAATTTCAGCCTTTTTACCTCAAAATAAGAGGAATTTCTGCATTTTTGCCACAAAATATTAGGAATTTCTGCCTTTTTGCCCCAAAATAAGGAAAATTTCTGCCTTTTTTCCCTGAAATAAATGAAATTTCTGCAATTTTGCCCCAAAATAAGTGAAATTTCTGCAATTTTGCCCCAAAATAAGGGAAATTTCTGGAGTTTTGCCCCAAAATAAGAGAAATTTCTGCTTTTTGACCCCAAATAAGGGGAATTTCAGCCTTTTTACCTCAAAATAAGGGGAATTTCTGCATTTTTGCACCAAAATATGGGAAATTTCTGCCTTTTTGCCCCAAAATAAGAAATATTTCTGCAATTTTGTGCCAAAATAAAAGAAATTTCTGCCTTTTTGCCCCAAAATAAGAAAATTTTGCTTTTTTTCTGAAATAACTGATATTTCTGCAATTTTGCTTCAAAATAAGTTAAATTTCTGAATTTTGCCCTAAAATAAGGAGAATTTCTGTCTTTTTCACCCAACATATAGGGAATTTCTGCCTTTTTGCCCCACAATTAGGGGAATTTCTGCAATTTTGCTCCAAAATACGGGGAATTTCTGCCTTTTTGCCCGAAAATAATAAGAATGCATACCTTTTTGCCATAAAAAAGAAAAATTTCTTCATTTTTGCTCCAAAATAAGGGGAATTTCTGTCTTCTTGACTCTAAATAAGTGGAATTTCTGTCTTTTTCCCCCAAAACAAAGGGAATTTCTGTCTTTTTTGTTTCAAAATTAAGAAAATTTCTGAATTATTACCCTGAAGTAAGTGAAATTTCTGCCTTTTTGCCCCCAAATAAGGGGAATTTCAGCCTTTTTACCTCAAAATAAGAGGAATTTCTGCATTTTTGCCACAAAATATTAGGAATTTCTGCCTTTTTGCCCCAAAATAAGGAAAATTTCTGCCTTTTTTCACTGAAATAAATGAAATTTCTGCAATTTTGCCCCAAAATAAGTGAAATTTCTGCAATTTTGCCCCAAAATAAGGGAAATTTCTGCAATTTTGCACCATAATAAAAGATATTTCTGCCTTTTTTATTCCGAATAAGAAAATTTCTGCTTTTTTTTCTGAAATAAGAGAAATTTCTGAAATTTTGCCCCAAAATAAGTGAAATTTCTGGAATTATGCCAAAAATTAAGTGGAATTTCTGAGTTTTGACCCACAATAAGGAGAATGTCTGTCTTTTTGCCCTAACATATAGGGAATTTCTGCCTTTTTGCCCCACAATTAGGGGAATTTCTGCAATTTTGCTCCAAAATACGGGGAATTTCTGCCTTTTTGCCAGATAATAAGAAGAATGCATACCTTTTTGCCATAAAAAAGGGAAATTTTTGCAATTTTGCTCCAAAATAAGGGAAATTTCTGCTTTTTTGCCTCTAAATATGTGGAATTTCTGTCTTTTTCCCCGAAAACAAAGGGAATTTCTGTCGTTTTTGCCACAAAATAAGGAAAATTTCTGCCTTTTTGCCCCCAAATAAGGGGACTATCAGCCTTTTTACCTTAAAATAAGGGGAATTTCTGCATTTTTGCCACAAAATATTAGGAATTTCTGTTTTTTTGCCCAAAAATAAGGAAAATTTCTGCCTTTTTTCCGTGAAATAAGTGAATTTTCTGCAATTTTGCCCCAAAATAAGTGAAATTTCTGCAATTTTGCCCCAAAATAAGGGAAATTTCTGGAATTTTGCCCCAAAATAATAGAAATTTCTGCATTTTGACCCCAAATAAGGGGAATTTCAGCCTTTTTACCTCAAAATAAGGGGAATTTCTGCATTTTTGCCCCAAAATATGGGAAATATCTGCCTTTTTGCCCCAAATTAAGAAAAATTTCTGCAATTTTGTACCAAAATAAAAGAAATTTCTGCCTTTTTGCCCCAAAATAAGAAAATTTTGCTTTTTTTCTGAAATAAATGAAATTTCTGCAATTTTGCCTCAAAATAAGGTTAAATTTCTGAATTTTGCCCTAAAATAAGGAGAATTTCTGTCTTTTTGACCTAACATATAGGGAATTTCTGCCTTTTTGCACCACAATTACTGGAATGTCTGCAATTTTGCTCCAAAATACGGGGAATTTCTGCCTTTTTCCCCGAAAATAAGAAGAATGCATAACTTTTTGCCATTAAAAAGGGAAATTTCTTCATTTTTGCTCCAAAATAAGGGGAATTTCTGCGTTTTTGACTCTAAATAAGTGGAATTTCTGTCTTTCTCCCCCAAAACAAAGGGAATTTCTGTCTTTTTTGTTCCAAAATAAGAAAAAATTCTTACTTATTACCCTGAAGTAAGTGAAATTTCTGCAATTTTGCAACAAAATAAGGGAAATTTCTGCCTTTTTGCCCCCAAATAAGGAGAATTTCAGCCATTTTACCTCAAAATAAAGGGAACTTCTGCATTTTTGCCACAAAATATAAGAAATTTCTGCCTTTTTGCCCCAAAATAAGGAAAATTTCTGCCTTTTTTCCCTGAAATAAGTGAAATTTCTGCAATTTTGCCCCAAAATAAGTGAAATTTCTGCAATTTTGCCCCAAATTAAGGAAAATTTCTGCAATTTTGTACCAAAATAAAAGAAATTTCTGCCTTTTTGCTTCCAAATAAGAAAATTTCTGCTTATTTTTTTTTCTGAAATAAATGATGTTTCTGAAATTTTGCCCCAAAATAAGTGAAATTTCTACAATTTTGCCCCAAAATAAGTGAAATTTCCGGAATTTTGCCCCAAAATAAGTGGAATTTCTGAGTTTTGACCCAAAATAAGGAGAATTCCTGTCTTTTTGCCCCAACATATAGGGAATTTCTGCCTTTTTGCCCCACAATTAGGGGAATTTCTGCAATTTTGCTCCAAAATACGGGGAATTTCTGCCTTTTTGCCCAAAAATAAGAAGAATGCATACCTTTTTGCCATAAAAAGGGAAATTTCTTCCTTTTTTTCCCAAATAAGAGGAATTTCTGCATTTTTGACTCTAAATAAGTAGAATTTCTGTCTTTTTCTTTCAAAACAAAGGAAATTTCTGTCCTTTTAGCCCCAAAATAAAGAAAATTTCTGACTTATTACCCTGAAATAAGTGAAATTTCTGCAATTTTGCCCCAAAATAAGGGAAATTTCTGCGTTTTTGCCCCCAAATAAGGGGAATTTCAGCCTTTTTTCCTCAAAATAAGGGGAATTTCTGGATTTTTGCCACAAAATATTAGGAATTTTTGCCTTTTTGCCCCAAAATAAGGAAAATTTCTGCCTTTTTTCCCTGAAATAAATGAAATTTCTGCAATTTTGCCACAAAATAAGTGAAATTTCTGCAATTTTGCCCCAAAATAATGGAAATTTCTTGAATTTTGCCCCAAAATAAGTGGAATTTCTGAGTTTTGCCACAAAATAAGAAGAATTTCTGTCTTTTTGCCTTAACATATAGGGAATTTCTGCCTTTTTGCCCCACAATTAGGGAAATTTCTGCAATTTTGCTCCAAAATACAAGGAATTTCTGCCTTTTTGCCCGATAATAAGAAGAATGCATAACTTTTTGCCATAAAAAAGGGAAATTTTTGCAATTTTGCTCCAAAATAAGGGAAATTTCTGCTTTTTTGCCTCTAAATATGTGGAATTTCTGTATTTTTTCCCGAAACCAAAGCGAATTTCTGTCTTTTTTGCCCCAAAATAAAGAAAATTTCTTCCTTTTTGCCCCCAAATAAGGGGAATATCAGACTTTTTACCTCAAAATAAGGGGAATTTCTGCATTTTTGCCACAAAATATTAGGAATTTCTGTTTTTTTGCCCAAAAATAAAGAAAATTTCTGCTTTTTTCCCTGAAATTTGTGAATTTTCTGAAATTTTGCCCCAAAATAAGTGAAATTTCTGCAATTTTGCCCCAAAATAAGGGAAATTTCTGGAATTTTGCCCCAAAATAAGAGAAATTTCTGCTTTTTGACCCCAAATAAGGGGAATTTCTGCCTTTTTACCTCAAAATAAGGGGAATTTCTGCATTTTTGCCCCAAAATATGGGAAATTTCTGCCTTTTTGCCCCAAATTAAGAAAAATTTCTGCAATTTTGTACCAAAATAAAAGAAATTTCTGCCTTTTTGCCCCAAAATAAGAAAATTTTGCTTTTTTTCTGAAATAAATGAAATTTCTGCAATTTTGCTTCAAAATAAGTTAAATTTCTGAATTTTGCCCTAAAATAAGGAGAATTTCTGTCTTTTTGACCCAACATATAGGGAATTTCTGCCTTTTTGCCCCACAATTAGGGGAATTTCTGCAATTTTGCTCCAAAATACGGGGAATTTCTGCCTTTTTGCCCGAAAATAATAAGAATGCATACCTTTTTGCCATTAAAAAGGGAAATTTCTTCATTTTTGCTCCAAAATAAGGGGAATTTCTGCCTTTTTGACTCTAAAAAAGTGGAATTTCTGTCTTTTTCCCCCAATACAAAGGGAATTTCTGTCTTTTTTGTTTCAAAATAAGGAAAATTTCTGAATTATTACCCTGAAGTAAGTGAAATTTATGCCTTTTTGCCCCCAAATAAGGGGAATTTCAGCCTTTTTACCTCAAAATAAGAGGAATTTCTGCATTTTGGCCACAAAATATTAGGAATTTCTGCCTTTCTGCCCCAAAATAAGGAAAATTTCTGCCTTTTTTCCCTGAAATAAATGAAATTTCTGCAATTTTGCCCCAAAATAAGTGAAATTTCTGCAATTTTGCCCCAAAATAAGGGAAATTTCTGCAATTTTGTACCATAATAAAAGATATTTCTGCCTTTTTTATTCCAAATAAGAAAATTTCTGCTTTTTTTTCTGAAATAAGTGAAATTTCTGAAATTTTGCCCCAAAATAAGTGAAATTTCTGGAATTATGCCCCAAATTAAGTGGAATTTCTGAGTTTTGACCCACAATAAGGAGAATTTCTGTCTTTTTGCCCTAACATATAGGGAATTTCTGCCTTTTTGCCCCACAATTAGGGGAATTTCTGCAATTTTGCTCCAAAATACGGGGAATTTCTGCCTTTTTGCCCGATAATAAGAAGAATGCATACCTTTTTGCCATAAAAAAGGTAAATTTTTGCAATTTTGCTCCAAAGTAAGGGAAATTTCTGCTTTTTTGCCTCTAAATATGTGGAATTTCTGTCTTTTTCCCCGAAAACAAAGGGAATTTCTGTCTTTTTTGCCCCAAAATAAGGAAAATTTCTGTTTTTTTGCCCAAAAATAAGGAAAATTTCTGCCTTTTTTCCCTGAAATAAATGAAATTTCTGCAATTTTGTGCCAAAATAAGTGAAATTACTGCAATTTTGCCCCAAAATAAGGGAAATTTCTGGAATTTTGCACCAAAATAATAGAAATTTCTGCATTTTGACCCCAAATAAGGGGAATTTCAGCCTTTTTACCTCAAAATAAGGGGAATTTCTGCATTTTTGCCCCAAAATATGGGAAATATCTGCCTTTTTGCCCCAAATTAAGAAAAATTTCTGCAATTTTGTACCAAAATAAAAGAAATTTCTGCCTTTTTGCCCCAAAATAAGAAAATTTTGCTTTTTTTCTGAAATAAATGAAATTTCTGCAATTTTGCCTCAAAATAAGTTAAATTTCTGAATTTTGCCCTAAAATAAGGAGAATTTCTGTCTTTTTGACCTAACATATAGGGAATTTCTGCCTTTTTGCACCACAATTACTGGAATGTCTGCAATTTTGCTCCAAAATACGGTGAATTTCTGCCTTTTTGCCCGAAAATAAGAAGAATGCATAACTTTTTGCCATAAAAAAGGGAAATTTCTTCATTTTTGCTCCAAAATAATGGGAATTTCTGCCTTTTTGACTCTAAATAAGTGGAATTTCTGTCTTTCTTCCCCAAAAAAATAGGGAATTTCTGTCTTTTTTGTTCCAAAATAAGAAAAATTTCTTACTTATTACCCTGAAGTAAGTGAAATTTCTGCAATTTTGCAACAAAATAAGTGAAATTTCTGCAATTTTGCCCCAAATTAAGGGAAATTTCTACTATTTTGCCCCAAAATAAGTGAAATTTCTGGAATTTTGCCCCAAAATTAGTGGAATTTCTGAGTTTTGACACAAAATAAGGAGAATTTCTGTCTTTTTGCCCCAACATATAGGGAATATCTGCCTTTTTGCCCCACAATTAGGGGAATTTCTGCAATTTTGCTCCAAAATACGGGGAATTTCTGCCTTTTTGCTCAAAAATAAGAAGAATGCATACCTTTTTGCCATAAAAAAAGAAAATTTCTTCATTTTTGCTCCAAAATAAGGGGAATTTCTGCTTTTATTCCTCTAAATATGTGGAATTTCTGTCTTTGTCCCCCAAAACAAAGGGAATTTGTGTTCTTTTTGCACCAAAATAAGGGAAATTTCTGACTTATTAACCTGAAATAAGTGAAATTTCTGCAATTTTGACCCAAAATAAGGGAAATTTCTGCCTTTTTGCCCCCAAATAAGGGGAATTTCAGCCTTTTTACCTCAAAATAAGGGGAATTTCTGCATTTTTGCTACAAAATATTAGGAATTTCTGCCTTTTTGCCCCAAAATAAGGAAAATTTCTGCCTTTTTTCCCTGAAATAAGTGAAATTTCTGCAATTTTACCCCAAAATAAGTGAAATTTCTGCAATTTTGCCCCAAAATAAGGAAAATTTCTGCAATTTTGTACCAAAATAAAAGAAATTTCTGCCTTTTTGTTTCCAAATAAGAAAATTTCTGCTTTTTTTCTGAAATAAGTGAAATTTCTGAAATTTTGCCTCAAAATAAGTGAAATTTCTACAATTTTGACTTAAAATAAGTGAAATTTCTTGAATTTTTCCCCAAAATAATTGGAATTTCTGAGTTTTGACCCAAAATAAGGAGAATTTCTGTCTTTTTGCCTCAACATATAGGGAATTTCTGCCTTTTTGCCCCACAATTAGGGGAATTTCTGCAATTTTGCTCCAAAATACGGGGAATTTCTGCCTTTTTGCCCGAAAATAATAAGAATGCATAACTTTTTGCCATAAAAAAGGGAAATTTCTTCATTTTTGCTCCAAAATAAGGGGAATTTCTGCCTTTTTGACTCTAAATAAGTGGAATTTCTGTCTTTTTCCCCCAAAACAAAGGGAATTTCTGTCTTTTTTGTTTCAAAATAAGGAAAATTTCTGAATTATTACCCTGAAGTAAGTGAAATTTCTGCCTTTTTGCCCCCAAATAAGGGGAATTTCAGCCTTTTTACCTCAAAATAAGGGGAATTTCTGCATTTTTGCCACAAAATATTAGGAATTTCTGCCTTTTTGCACCAAAATAAGGAAAAGTTCTGCCTTTTTCCCTGAAATAAATGAAATTTTTGCAATTTTGCACCAAAATAAGTGAAATTTCTCCAATTTTGCCCCAAAATAAGGGAAATTTCTGCAATTTTGTACCAAAATAAAAGATATTTCCACCTTTTTGCTTCCAAATAAGAAAATTTCTGCTTTTTTTCTGAAATAAGTGAAATTTCTGAAATTTTGCCACAAAATAAGTGAAATTTCTCCAATTTTGCCCCAAAATAAGTGAAATTTCTGGAATTTTGCCCCAAATTAAGTGGAATTTCTGAGTTTTGACCCACAATAAGAAGAATTTCTGTCTTTTTGCCCCAACATATAGGGAATTTCTGCCTTTTTGCCCCACAATTAGGGGAATTTCTGCAATTTTGTTCTAAAATACGAGGAATTTCTGCCTTTTTGCCCCCAAATAAGGAAAATTTCAGCCTTTTTACATCAAAATAAGGGGAATTTTTGCATTTTTGCCGCATAATATGGAAAATTTCTGCCTTTTTGCCACAAAATAAGAAAATTTCTGCTTTTTTTCCCTGAAATAAGTGAAATTTTTGAAATTTTGCCCCAAAATAAGTAAAATTTCTACAATTTTGCCCCAAAATAAGTGAAATTTCTTGAATTTTGCCCCAAATTAATGGAATTTCTGAGTTTTGACCCACAATAAGGAGAATTTCTGTCTTTATGCCCCAACATATACGAAATTTCTGCCTTTTTGCCCCACAATTAGGGGAATTTCTGCAATTTTGGTCCAAAATACGGGGAATTTCTGCCTTTTTGCTCGAAAATAAGAAGAATGCATACCTTTTTTACATAAAAAAGAAAAATTTCTGCAATTTTGCTCTAAATTAAACGAAATTTATGCTTTTTTGCCTCTAAATAAGTGGAATTTCTGTCTTTTCCCCCAAAACAAAGGGAATTTCTGTCTTTTTGCCCCTAAATAAAAAAAATTTCTGACTTATCACCCTGAAATAAGTGAAATTTCTGCAATTTTGCCCCAACATAAGAGAAATTTCTGACTATTCTCCCCCAAATAAGGGTAATTTCAGCCTTTTTACCTAAAAATAAGGGGAATTTTTGCATTTTTGCCCCAAAATATGGAAAATTTCTTACTTTTTGCCCAAAATAAGAAAAATTTCGGCAATTTTGTACCAAAATAAACAAAATTTCTGCCTTTTTGCCACAAAATAAGAAAATTTCTGCTTTTTTTCCATGAAATAAGTGAAATTTCTGCAATTTTGCCCCAAAATAAGTGAAATTTCTGCAATTTTGCCCCATAATAACGGAAATTTCTGGAATTTTGCCCAAAAATAAGTGGAAATTCTGAGTTTTGCCACAAAATAAGGAGGATTTCTGTCTTTTTGCCCCAACATATAGGAAATTTCTGCCTTTTTGCCCCACAATTAGGGGAATTTCTGCAATTTTGCTCCAAAATACTGGGAATTTCTGACTTTTTGCTCAAAAATAAGTAGAATGCATACCTTTTTGCCATAAAAATAGAAAATTTCTTCATTTTTTCTCCAAAATAAGGGGAATTTCTGCTTTTATGCCTCTAAATATGTGCAATTTCTGTCTTTGTCCCCCAAAACAAAGGGAGTTTCAATCCTTTTTGCCCCAAAATAAGGGAAATATGTGACTTATTACCCTGAAATAAGTGAAATTTCTGCAATTTTGACACAAAATAAGGGAAATTTCTGCCTTTTTGCCCCCAAATAAAGGGAATTTCAGCCTTTTTACCTCAAAATAAGGGGAATTTCTGCATTTTTGCCATAAAATATTAGGAATTTCTGCCTTTTTGCCCCAAAATAAGGAAAATTTCTGCTTTTTTCCCCGAAATAAGTGAAATTTCTGCAATTTTGCCCCAAAATAAGTGAAATTTCTGCAATTTTGCCCCAAAATAAGGAAAATTTCTGCAATTTTGTACCAAAATAAAAGCAATTTCTGCCTTTTTGCTTCCAAATAAGAAAATTTCTGCTTTTTTTTCTGAAATAAGTGAAATTTCTGAAATTTTGCCTCAAAATAAGTGAAATTTCTACAATTTTGACTTAAAAAGAGTGAAATTTCTTGAATTTAGCCCCAAAATAAGTGGAATTTTTGAGTTTTTGACCCAAAATAAGGAGAATTTCTGTCTTTTTGCCTCAACATATAGGGAATTTCTGCCTTTTTGCCCCACAATTAGGGGAATTTCTGCAATTTTGCTCCAAAATACGGGGAATTTCTGCCTTTTTGCCCGAAAATAATAAGAATGCATACCTTTTTGCCATAAAAAAGGGAAATTTCTTCATTTTTGCTCCAAAATAAGGGGAATTTCTGCCTTTTTGACTCTAAATAAGTGAAATTTCTGTTTTTTTCCCCCAAAACAAAGGGAATTTCTGTCTTTTTTGTTTCAAAATAAGGAAAATTTCTGAATTATTACCCTGAAGTAAGTGAAATTTCTGCCTTTTTGCCCCCAAATAAGGGGAATTTCAACCTTTTTACCTCAAAATAAGGGGAATTTCTGCATTTTTGCCACAAAATATTAGGAATTTCTGCCTTTTTGCCCCATAATAAAGAAAATTTCTGCTTTTTTCCCTGATATAAATGAAATTTTTGCAATTTTGCCCCAAAATAACTGAAATTTCTGCAATTTTGCCCCAAAATAAAAGAAATTTCTGCAATTTTGTACCAAAATAAAAGATATTTCCGCCTTTTTGCTTCCAAATAAAAAAAATTTTTGCTTTTTTTTCTGAAATAAGTGAAATTTCTAAAATTTTGCCACAAAATAAGTGAAATTTCTACAATTTTGCCCCAAAATAAGTGAAATTTCTGGAATTTTGCCCCAAATTAAGTGGAATTTCTGAGTTTTGACCCACAATAAGAAAAATTTCTGTCTTTTTGCCCCAACATATAGAGAATTCCTGCCTTTTTGCCCCACAATTAGGGGAATTTCTGCAATTTTGCTCCAATATACAGGGAATTTCTGCCTTTTTGCCCGAAAATAAAAAGAATGCATACCTTTTTGCCATAAAAAAGGGAAATTTCTTCATTTTTGCTCCAAAATAAGGGGAATTTCTGCTTTTTTGCCTCTAAATAAGTTGAATTTCTGTCTTTTTTCTAAAAAACAAAGGGAATTTCTGTCTTTTTTGCCCCAAAATAAAAAAAATTCTGACTTATTACCCTGAAATAAGTGAAATTTCTGCAATTTTGACACAAAATAAGGGAAATTTCTGCCTTTTTGTCCCCAAATAAGGGGAATTTCAGCCTTTTTACCTCAAAATATGGGGAATTTCTGCATTTTTGCCACAAAATATTAGGAATTTCTGCCTTTTTGCCCCAAAATAAGGAAAATTTCTGCATTTTTCCCTGAAATAAATGAAAGTTCTGCATTTTTGCCCCAAAATATGGGAAATTTCTGCAATTTTGCCCCAAAATAAGAAAAATTTCAGCAATTTTGTACCAAAATATAAGAAAAATCAAACTTTTTGCCCCAAAATAAAAAATTTCTGCTTTTTTTCTGAAATAAGTGAAATTTCTGCAATTTTGCCCCAAAATAAGTGAAATTTCTGAGTTTTGCCCCTAAATAAGAAGAATTTCTGTATTTTTGCCCCAACATATAGGGAATTTCTGCCTTTTTGCCCCTCATTTAGGGGAATTTCTGCAATTTTGCTCCAAAATACGGGGAATTTCTGCCTTTTTGCCCCCAAATAAGGGAAATTTCAGCCTTTTTACCTCAAAATAAGGGGAATTTTTGCATTTTTGCCGCATAATATGGAAAATTTCTGCCTTTTTGCCACAAAATTAGAAAATTTCTGCTTTTTTTCACTGAAATAAGTGAAATTTCTGAAATTTTGCCCCAAAATAAGTAAAATTTCTACAATTTTGCCCCAAAATAAGTGAAATTTCTTGAATTTTGCCCCAAATTAAGTGGAATTTCTGAGTTTTGACCCACAATAAGGAGAATTTCTGTCTTTTTGCCCCAACATATACGAAATTTCTGCCTTTTTGCCCCACAATTAGGGGAATTTCTGCAATTTTGGTCCAAAATACGGGGAATTTCTGCCTTTTTGCTCGAAAATAAGAAGAATGCATAACTTTTTTACATAAAAAAGAAAAATTTCTGCAATTTTGCTCCAAATTAAGAGAAATTTCTGCTTTTTTGCCTCTAAATAAGTGGAATTTCTGTCTTTTCCCCCAAAACAAAGGGAATTTCTGTCTTTTTGCCCCTAAATAAAAAAAATTTCTGACTTATTACCCTGAAATAAGTGAAATTTCTGCAATATTGCCCCAACATAAGAGAAATTTCTGCCTATTCGCCCCCAAATAAGGGTAATTTCAGCCTTTTTACCTCAAAATAAGGGGAATTTTTGCATTTTTGCCCCAAAATATGGAAAATTTCTGCCTTTTTGCCCAAAATAAGAAAAATTTCTGCAATTTTGTACCAAAATAAAAAAATTTCTGCCTTTTTGCCACAAAATAAGAAAATTTCTGCTTTTTTTCCATGAAATAAGTGAAATTTCTGCAATTTTGCCCCAAAATAAGTGAAATTTCTGCAATTTTGCCCCAAAATAAGGGAATTTTCTGGAATTTTGCCCAAAAATAAGTGGAAATTCTGAGTTTTGCCACAAAATAAGGAGGATTTCTGTCTTTTTGCCCCAACATATAGGGAATTTCTGCCTTTTTGCCCCACAATTAGGGTAATTTCTGCAATTTTGCTCGAAAATACAGGGAATTTCTGCCTTTTTGCTCAAAAATAAGTAGAATGCATACCTTTTTGCCATAAAAAAGGAAAATTTCTTCATTTTTGCTCCAAAATAAGGGGAATTTCTGCTTTTATGCCTCTAAATATGTGGAATTTCTGTCTTTGTCCCCCAAAACAAAGGGAATTTGTGTCCTTTTTGCACCAAAATAAGGGAAATTTGTGACTTATTACCCTGAAATAAGTGAAATTTCTGCAATTTTGACCCAAAATAAGGAAAATTTCTGCCTTTTTGCCCCCAAATAAAGGGAATTTCAGCCTTTTTACCTCAAAATAAGGGGAATTTCTGCATTTTGCCACAAAATATTAGGAATTTCTGCCTTTTTGCCCCAAAATAAGGAAAATTTCTGCCTTTTTTTCCTGAAATAAGTGAAATTTCTGCAATTTTGCCCCAAAATAAGTGAAATTTCTGCAATTTTGCCCCAAAATAAGGAAAATTTCTGCAATTTTGTACCAAAATAAAAGAAATTTCTGCCTTTTTGCTTCCAAATAAGAAAATTTCTGCTTTTTTTTCTGAAATAAGTGAAATTTCTGAAATTTTGCCTCAAAATAAGTGAAATTTCTACAATTTTGACTAAAAATAAGTGAAATTTCTTGAATTTAGCCCCAAAATAAGTGGAATTTCTGAGTTTTGACCCAAAATAACTAGAATTTCTGTCTTTTTGCCTCAACATATAGGGAATTTCTGTCTTTTTGCCCCACAATTAGGGGAATTTCTGAAATTTTGCTCCAAAATACGGGGAATTTCTGCCTTTTTGCCCGAAAATAATAAGAATGCATACCTTTTTGCCATAAAAAAGGGAAATTTCTTCATTTTTGCTCCAAAATAAGGGGAATTTCTGCGTTTTGACTCTAAATAAGTGGAATTTCTGTCTTTTTCCCCCAAAACAAAGGGAATTTCTGTCTTTTTTGTTTCAAAATAAGGAAAATTTCTGAATTATTACCCTGAAGTAAGTGAAATTTCTGCCTTTTTGCCCCCAAATATGGGGAATTTCAACCTTTTTACCTCAAAATAAGGGGAATTTCTGCATTTTTGCGACAAAATATTAGGAATTTCTGCCTTTTTGCCCCATAATAAAAAAAAATTCTGCCTTTTTCCCTGATATAAATGAAATTTTTGCAATTTTGCCCCAAAATAACTGAAATTTCTGCAATTTTGCCCCAAAATAAAAGAAATTTCTGCAATTTTGTACCAAAATGAAAGATATTTCCGCCTTTTTGCTTCCAAATAAAAAAAATTTCTGCTTTTTTTTCTCAAATAAGTGAAATTTCTGAAATTTTGCCACAAAATAAGTGAAATTTCTACAATTTTGCCCCAAAATAAGTGAAATTTCTGGAATTTTGCCCCAAATTAAGTGGAATTTCTGAGTTTTGACCCAAATAAGAAAAATTTCTGTCTTTTTGCCCCAACATATAGAGAATTTCTGCCTTTTTGCCCCACAATTAGGGGAATTTCTGCAATTTTGCTCCAAAATACAGGGAATTTCTGCCTTTTTGCCCGAAAATAAAAAGAATGCATACCTTTTTGCCATAAAAAAGGGAAATTTCTTCATTTTTGCTCCAAAATAAGGGGAATTTCTGCTTTTTTGCCTCTAAATAAGTTGAATTTCTGTCTTTTTTCTAAAAAACAAAGGGAATTTCTGTCTTTTTTGCCCCAAAATAAAAAAAATTCTGACTTATTACCCTGAAATAAGTTAAATTTCTGCAATTTTGACACAAAATAAGGGAAATTTCTGCCTTTTTGTCCCCAAATAAGGGGAATTTCAGTCTTTTTACCTCAAAATATGGGGAATTTCTGCATTTTTGCCACAAAATATTAGGAATTTCTGCCTTTTTGCCCCAAAATAAGGAAAATTTCTGCATTTTTCCCTGAAATAAATGAAAGTTCTGCATTTTTGCCCCAAAATATGGGAAATTTCTGCAATTTTGCCCCAAAATAAGAAAAATTTCAGCAATTTTGTACGAAAATATAAGAAAAATCAAACTTTTTGCCCCAAAATAAAAAATTTCTGCTTTTTTTCTGAAATAAGTGAAATTTCTGCAATTTTGCCCCAAAATAAGTGAAATTTCTAAGTTTTGCCCCTAAATAAGAAGAATTTCTGTCTTTTTGCCCCAACATATAGGGAATTTCTGCCTTTTTGCCCCTCATTTATGGGAATTTCTGCAATTTTGCTCCAAAATACGGGGAATTTCTGCCTTTTTGCCCCCAAATAAGGGAAATTTCAGCCTTTTTACCTCAAAATATGGGGAATTTTTGCATTTTTGCCGCATAATATGGAAAATTTCTGCCTTTTTGCCACAAAATAAGAAAATTTCTGCTTTTTTTCCCTGAAATAAGTGAAATTTCTGAAATTTTGCCCCAAAATAAGTAAAATTTCTACAATTTTGCCCCAAAATAAGTGAAATTTCTTGAATTTTGCCCCAAATTAAGTGAAATTTCTGAGTTTTGACCCACAATAAGGAGAATTTCTGTCTTTTTGCCCCAACATATACGAAATTTCTGCCTTTTTGCCCCACAATTAGGGGAATTTCTGCAATTTTGGTCCAAAATACGGGAAATTTCTGCATTTTTGCCCGAAAATAAGAAGAATGCATACCTTTTTTACATAAAAAGAAAAATTTCTGCAATTTTGCTCCAAATTAAGAGAAATTTCTGCTTTTTTGCCTCTAAATAAGTGGAATTTCTGTCTTTTCCCCCAAAACAAAGGGAATTTCTGTCTTTTTGCCCCTAAATAAAAAAAATTTCTGACTTATTACCCTGAAATAAGTGAAATTTCTGCAATTTTACCCCAACATAAGAGAAATTTCTGCCTATTCGCCCCCAAATAAGGGTAATTTCAGCCTTTTTACCTCTAAATAAGGGGAATTTTTGCATTTTTGCCCCAAAATAAGAGAAATTTCTGCAATTTTGCCCCAAAATAAGGGAAATTTCTGGAACTTTGCCCAAAAATAAGTGGAAAATCTGAATTTTGCCACAAAATAAGGAGGATTTCTGTCTTTTTGCCCCAACATATAGGAAATTTCTGCCTTTTTGCCCCACAATTAGGGGAATTTCTTCAATTTTGCTCCAAAATACGGGGAATTTCTGCCTTTTTGCTCAAAAATAAGAAGAATGCATACCTTTTTGCCATAAAAATGGAAAATTTCTTCATTTTTCTCCAAAATAAGGGGAATTTCTGCTTTTATGCCTCTAAATATGTTGAATTTCTGTCTTTGCCCCCAAAACAATGGGAATTTCTGTCCTTTTTGCCCCAAAATAAGGGAAATTTGTGACTTATTACCCTGAAATAAGTGAAATTTCTGCAATTTTGACCCAAAATAAAGGAAATTTCTGCCTTTTTGCCCCCAAATAAAGGGAATTTCAGCCTTTTTACCTCAAAATAAGGGGAATTTCTGCATTTTGCCACAAAATATTAGGAATTTCTGCCTTTTTGCCCCAAAATAAGGAAAATTTCTGCCTTTTTTCCCTAAAATAAGTGAAATTTCTGCAATTTTGCCCCAAAATAAGTGAAATTTCTGCAATTTTGCCCCAAAATAAGGAAAATTTCTGCAATTTTGTACCAAAATAAAAGAAATTTCTGCCTTTTTGCTTCCAAATAAGAAAATTTCTGCTTTTTTTTTCTAAAATAAGTGAAATTTCTGAAATTTTGCCCCAAAATAAGTGAAATTTCTGGAATTTTGCCCCAAAATAAGTGGAATTTCTGAGTTTTGACCCAAAATAAGGAGAATTTCTGTCTTTTTGCCTCAACATATAGGGAATTTCTGCCTTTTTGCCCCACAATTAGGGGAATTTCTGCAATTTTGCTCCAAAATACGGCGAATTTCTGCCTTTTTGCCCGAAAATAATAAGAATGCATACCTTTTTTCCATAAAAAAGGGAAATTTCTTCGTTTTTGCTCCAAAATAAGGGGAATTTCTGCCTTTTTGACTCTAAATAAGTGGAATTTCTGTCTTTTTCCCCCAAAACAAAGGGAATTTCTGTCTTTTTTGTTTCAAAATAAGGAAAATTTCTGAATTATTACCGTGAAGTAAGTGAAATTTCTGCCTTTTTGCCCCCAAATAAGGGGAATTTCAACCTTTTTACCTCAAAATAAGGGGAATTTCTGCATTTTTGCCACAAAATATTAGGAATTTCTGCCTTTTTGCCCCATAATAAAGAAAATTTCTGCCTTTTTCCCTAATATAAATGAAATTTTTGCAATTTTGCCCCAAAATAACTGAAATTTCTGCAATTTTGCCCCAAAATAAAAGAAATTTCTGCAATTTTGTACCAAAATAAAAGATATTTCCGCCTTTTTGCTTCCAAATAAAAAAATTTCTGCTTTTTTTTCTGAAATAAGTGAAATTTCTGAAATTTTGCCACAAAATAAGTGAAATTTCTACAATTTTGCCCCAAAATAAGTGAAATTTCTGGAATTTTGCCCCAAATTAAGTGGAATTTCTGAGTTTTGACCCACAATAAGAAAAATTTCTGTCTTTTTGCCCCAACATATAGAGAATTTCTGCCTTTTTGCCCCACAATTAGGGGAATTTCTGCAATTTTGCTCCAAAATACAGGGAATTTCTGCCTTTTTGCCCGAAAATAAAAAGAATGCATACCTTTTTGCCATAAAAAAGGTAAATTTCTTCATTTTTGCTCCAAAATAAGGGGAATTTCTGCTTTTTTGCCTCTAAATAAGTTGAATTTCTGTCTTTTTTCCCCAAAACAAAGGGAATTTCTGTCTTTTTTGCCCCAAAATAAAAAAAAATTCTGACTTATTACCCTGAAATAAGTGAAATTTCTGCAATTTTGACACAAAATAAGGGAAATTTCTGCATTTTTGTCCCCAAATAAGGGGAATTTCAGCCTTTTTACCTCAAAATATGGGGAATTTCTGCATTTTTGCCACAAAATATTAGGAATTTCTGCCTTTTTGCCCCAAAATAAGGAAAATTTCTGCATTTTTCCCTGAAATAAATGAAAGTTCTGCATTTTTGCCCCAAAATATGGGAAATTTCTGCAATTTTGCCCCAAAATAAAAAAATTTCAGCAATTTTGTACCAAAATATAAGAAAAATCAGACTTTTTGCCCCAAAATAAAAAATTTCTGCTTTTTTTCTGAAATAAGTGAAATTTCTGCAATTTTGCCCCAAAATAAGTGAAATTTCTGAGTTTTGCCCCTAAATAAGAAGAATTTCTGTCTTTTTGCCCCAACATATAGGGAATTTCTGCCTTTTTGCCCCTCATTTAGGGGAATTTCTGCAATTTTGCTCCAAAATACGGGGAATTTCTGCATTTTGCCCCCAAATAAGGAAAATTTCAGCCTTTTCACCTCAAAATAAGGGGAATTTTTGCATTTTTGCCCCAAAATATGGAAAATTTCTGCCTTTTTGCCCAAAATAAGAAAAATTTCTGCAATTTTGTACCAAAATAAACAAAATTTCTGCCTTTTTGCCACAAAATAAGAAAATTTCTGCCTTTTTCCCATGAAATAAGTGAAATTTCTGCAATTTTGCCCCAAAATAAGTGAAATTTCTGCAATTTTGCCCCAAAATAAGGGAAATTTCTGGAATTTTGCCCAAAAATAAGTGGAAATTCTGAGTTTTGCCACAAAAAAAGGAGGATTTCTGTCTTTTTGCCCCAACATATAGGAAATTTTTGCATTTTTGCCCCACAATTAGGGGAATATCTGCAATTTTGCTCCAAAATATGGGGAATTTCTGCCTTTTTGCTCAAAAATAAGTAGAATGCATACCTTTTTGCCATAAAAATGGAAAATTTCTTCATTTTTGCTCCAAAATAAGGGGAATTTCTGCTCTTATGCCTCTAAATATGTGGAATTTCTGTCTCTGTCCCCCAAAACAAAGGGAATTTCTGTCCTTTTTGCCCCAAAATAAGGGAAATTTTGACTTATTACCCTGAAATAAGTGAAATTTCTGCAATTTTGACCCAAAATAAGGGAAATTTCTGCCTTTTTGCCCCCAAATAAAGGGAATTTCAGCCTTTTTACCTCAAAATAAGGGGAATTTCTGCATTTTGCCACAAAATATTAGGAATTTCTGCCTTTTTGCCCCAAAATAAGGAAAATTTCTGCCTTTTTTCCCTGAAATAAGTGAAATTTCTGCAATTTTGCCCCAAAATAAGTGAAATTTCTGCAATTTTGCCCCAAAATAAGGAAAATTTCTGCAATTTTGTACCAAAATAAAAGAAATTTCTGCCTTTTTGCTTCCAAATAAGAAAATTTCTGCTTTTTTTCTGAAATAAGTGAAATTTCTGAAATTTTGCCTCAAAATAAGTGAAATTTCTACAATTTTGACTTAAAATAAGTGAAATTTCTTGAATTTAGCCCCAAAATAAGTGGAATTTCTGAGTTTTGACCCAAAATAAAGAGAATTTCTGTCTTTTTGCCTCAACATATAGGGAATTTCTGCCTTTTTGCCCCACAATTAGGGGAATTTCTGCAATTTTGCTCCAAAATACGGGGAATTTCTGCCTTTTTGCCCGAAAATAATAAGAATGCATACCTTTTTGCCATAAAAAAGGGAAATTTCTTCTTTTTTGCTCCAAAATAAGGGGAATTTCTGCCTTTTTGACTCTAAATAAGTGGAATTTCTGTCTTTTTCCCCCAAAACAAAGGGAATTTCTGTCTTTTTTGTTTCAAAATAAGGAAAATTTCTGAATTATTACCCTGAAGTAAGTGAAATTTCTGCCTTTTTGCCCCCAAATAAGGGGAATTTCAACCTTTTTACCTCAAAATAAAAGGAATTTCTGCATTTTTGCCACAAAATATTAGGAATTTCTGCCTTTTTGCCCCATAATAAAGAAAATTTCTGCCTTTTTCCCTGATATAAATGAAATTTTTGCAATTTTGCCCCAAAATAACTGAAATTTCTGCAATTTTGCCCCAAAATAAAAGAAATTTCTGCAATTTGTACCAAAATAAAAGATATTTCCGCCTTTTTGCTTCCAAATAAAAAAAATTTCTGCTTTTTTTTCTGAAATAAGTGAAATTTCTGAAATTTTGCCACAAAATAAGTGAAATTTCTACAATTTTGCCCCAAAATAAGTGAAATTTCTGGAATTTTGCCCCAAATTAAGTGGAATTTCTGAGTTTTGACCCACAATAAGAAAAATTTCTGTCTTTTTGCCCCAACATATAGAGAATTTCTGCCTTTTTGCCCCACAATTAGGGGAATTTCTGCAATTTTGCTCCAAAATACAGGGAATTTCTGCCTTTTTGCCCGAAAATAAAAAGAATGCATACCTTTTTGCCATAAAAAAGGTAAATTTCTTCATTTTTGCTCCAAAATAAGGGGAATTTCTGCTTTTTTGCCTCTAAATAAGTTGAATTTCTGTCTTTTTTCCCCAAAACAAAGGGAATTTCTGTCTTTTTTGCCCCAAAATAAAAAAAAATTCTGACTTATTACCCTGAAATAAGTGAAATTTCTGCAATTTTGACACAAAATAAGGGAAATTTCTGCATTTTTGTCCCCAAATAAGGGGAATTTCAGCCTTTTTACCTCAAAATATGGGGAATTTCTGCATTTTTGCCACAAAATATTAGGAATTTCTGCTTTTTTGCCCCAAAATAAGGAAAATTTCTGCATTTTTCCCTGAAATAAATGAAAGTTCTGCATTTTTGCCCCAAAATATGGGAAATTTCTGCAATTTTGCCCCAAAATAAAAAAATTTCAGCAATTTTGTACCAAAATATAAGAAAAATCAGACTTTTTGCCCCAAAATAAAAAATTTCTGCTTTTTTTTAGAAATAAGTGAAATTTCTGCAATTTTGCCCCAAAATAAGTGAAATTTCTGAGTTTTGCCCCTAAATAAGAAGAATTTCTGTCTTTTTGCCCCAACATATAGGGAATTTCTGCCTTTTTTCCCCTCATTTAGGTTAATTTCTGCAATTTTGCTCCAAAATACGGGGAATTTCTGCCTTTTTGTCCGAAAATAAGAATAATGCATACCCTTTTTCCATAAAAAAGGGAAATTTCTTCATTTTTGCTCCAAAACAAGAGGAATTTCTGCATTTTTGCCTCTAAATAAGTGAAATTTATGTCTTTTTTCCCCCAAAAAAAGGGAATTTCTGTCTTTTTTGCTCCAAAATAAGGAAAATTTCTGACTTATTACACTGAAATAAGTGAAATTTCTGCAATTTTGCTCCAAAATAAGGGAAATTTCTGCCTTTTTGCCCCCAAATAAGGGAAATTTCAGCCTTTTTACCTCAAAATAAGGGGAATTTTTGCATTTTTGCCGCATAATATGGATAATTTCTGCCCTTTTTCCACAAAATAAGAAAATTTCTGCTTTTTTTCCCTGAAATAAGTGAAATTTCTGAAATTTTGCCCCAAAATAAGTAAAATTTCTACAATTTTGCCCCAAAATAAGTGAAATTTCTTGAATTTT
This sequence comes from Micromys minutus, assembly GCF_963924665.1. NCBI lineage: Eukaryota > Metazoa > Chordata > Mammalia > Rodentia > Muridae > Micromys > Micromys minutus. Next base: position 712,357 of record NW_027667967.1, read on the forward strand.
GCCCCAAATTAAGTGGAATTTCTGAGTTTTGACCCACAATAAGGAGAATTTCTGTCTTTTTGCCCCAACATATAGGAAATTTCTGCCTTTTTGCCCCACAATTAGGGGAAATTTTGCAATTTTGGTCCAAAATACGGGGAATTTCTGCCTTTTTGCCCGAAAATAAGAAGAATGCATACCTTTTTTACATAAAAAAGAAAAATTTCTGCAATTTTGCTCCAAAATAAGGGAAAATTCTGCTTTTTTGCCTCTAAATAAGTGGAATTTCTGTCTTTTCCCCCAAAACAAAGGGAATTTCTGTCTTTTTGCCCCTAAATAAAGAAAATTTCTGACTTATTACCCTGAAATAAGTGAAATTTCTGCAATTTTGCCCCAACAGAAGAGACATTTTTGCCTATTTGCCACAAATCAGGGTAATTTCAGCCTTTTTACCTCAAAATAAGGGGAATTTTCGCATTTTTGCCCCAAAATATGGAAAATTTCTGCCTTTTTGCCCAAAATAAGAAAAATTTCTGCAATTTTGTACCAAAATAAAAAAAAAATTTCTGCCTTTTTTCAACAAAATAAGAAAATTTTTGCTTTTTTTCCCTGATATAAGTGAAATTTCTGCAATTTTGCCCCAAAATAAGTGAAATTTTGCAATTTTGCCCCAAAATAAGGGAAATTTCTGGAATTTTGCCCCAAAATAAGTGGAAATTCTGAGTTTTGCCACAAAATAATGAGGATTTCTGTCTTTTTGCCCCAACATATAAGAAATTTCTGCCTTTTTGCCCCACAATTAGGGGAATTTCTGCAATTTTGCTCCAAAATACGGGGAATTTCTGCCTTTTGCTCAAAAATAAGAAGAATGCATACCTTTTTGCCATAAAAAAGGAAAATTTCTTCATTTTTGCTCCAAAATAAGGGGAATTTCTGCTTTTATACCTCTAAATATGTTGAATTTCTGTCTTTGTCTCCCAAAACAAAGGGAATTTCTGTCCTTTTTGCCCCAAAATAAGGGAAATTTCTGACTTATTACCCTGAAATAAGTGAAATTTCTGCAATTTTGACCCAAAATAAGGGAAATTTCTGCCGTTTTGCCCCCAAATAAGGGGAATTTCAACCTTTTTACCTCAGAATAAGGGGAATTTCTGCATTTTTGCCACAAAATATTAGGAATTTCTGCCTTTTTGCCCAAAAATAAGGAAAATTTCTGCCTTTTTCTATGAAATAAATGAAATTTTTGCAATTTTGCCCCAAAATAAGTGAAATTTCTGCAATTTTGCCCCAAATAAGGGAAATTTCTGCAATTTTGTACCAAAATAAAAGACATTTCCGCCTTTTTGCTTCCAAATAAAAAAATTTCTGCTTTTTTTTCTGAAATAAGTGAAATTTCTGAAAATTTGCCACAAAATAAGTGAAATTTCTACAATTTTGCCCCAAAATAAGTGAAATTTCTGGAATTTTGCCCCAAATTAAGTGGAATTTCTGAGTTTTGACCCACAATAAGAAGAATTTCTGTCTTTTTGCCCCAACATATAGGGAATTTCTGCATTTTTGCCCCACAATTAGAGGAATTTCTGCAATTTTGCTCTAAAATACGGGGAATTTCTGCCTTTTTGCACAAAAATAAGAAGAATGCATACCTTTTTGCCATAAAAAAGGGAAATTTCTTCATTTTGCTCCAAAATAAGAGGAATTTCTGCTTTTTTTGCCTCTATATAAGTTGAATTTCTGTCTTTTTTCCCCCAAACAAAGGGAATTTCTGTCTTTTTTGCCCCAAAATAAAAAAAAATTCTGACTTATTACCCTGAAATAAGTTAAATTTCTGCAATTTTGACCCAAAATAAGGGAAATTTCTGCCTTTTTGCCCCCAAATAAGGGGAATTTCAGCCTTTTTACCTCAAAATAATGGGAATTTCTGCATTTTTCCACAAAATATTTGGAATTTCTGCCTTTTTGCCCCAAAATAAGGAAAATTTCTGCATTTTTCCCTGAAATAAATGAAATTTATGCATTTTTGCCCCAAAATATGGGAAATTTCTGACTTTTTGCCACAAAATAAGAAAAATTTCAGCAATTTTGTACCAAAATATAAGAAAAATCAGCCTTTTTCCACCAAAATAAGAAAATTTCTGCTTTTTTTCTGAAATAAGTGAAATTTCTGCAATTTTGCCCCAAAATAAGGGGAATTTCTGCCTTTTTGCCCCCAAATAAGGGGAATTTCAGCCTTTTTACCTCAAAATAAGGGGAATTTCTGCATTTTTGCCGCAAAATATGGAAAATTTCTGCCTTTTTGCCCAAAATAAAAAAAAATTCTGCAATTTTTTACCAAAATAAAAAAAATTTCTGCTTTTTTGCCACAAAATAAGAAAATTTCTGCTTTTTTTCCCTGAAATAAGTGAAATTTCTGAAATTTTGCCTCAAAATAAGTAAAATTTCTACAATTTTGCCCCAAAATAAGTGAAATTTCTGGAATTTTGCCCCAAATTAAGTGGAATTTCTGAGTTTTGACCCACAATAAGGAGAATTTCTGTCTTTTTGCCCCAACATATGGGAAATTTCTGCCTTTTTGCCCCACAATTAGGGGAATTTCTGCAATTTTGGTCCAAAATACGGGGAATTTCTGCCTTTTTGCCCGAAAATAAGAAGAATGCATACCTTTTTGCCATAAAAAAGAGAAATTTCTTCATGTTTTGCTCCAAAATAAGGGAAATTTCTGTTTTTTGCCTCTAAATAAGTGGAATTTCTGTTTTTTCCCCCAAAACAAAGGGAATTTCTGTCTTTTTGCAACAAAATAAAGAAAATTTCTGACTTATTACCCTTAAGTAAGTGAAATTTCTGCAGTTTTGCCCCAACATAAGAGAAATTTCTGCCTATTTGCCCCTAAATAACGGTAATTTAAGACTTTTTACCTCAAAATAAGGGGAATTTTTGCATTTTTGCCCCTAAATATGGAAAATTTCTGCCTTTTTGCCCAAAATAAGAAAAATTTCTGCAATTTTGTACCAAAATAAAAAAAATTTCTGCCTTTTTGCCACAAAATAAGAAAATTTCTGCTTTTTTTCCCTGAAATAAGTGAAATTTCTGAAATTTTGCCCCAAAATAAGTAAAATTTCTACAATTTTGCCCCAAAATAAGTGAAATTTCTGAAATTTTGCTCCAAAATAAGTGGAATTTCTGAGTCTTGTCCAAATAAGGAGAATTTCTGTCTTTTTGCCCCAACATATAGGGAATTTTTGCCTTTTTGCCCCACAATTAAGAGAATTTCTGCAATTTTACTCCAAATTATGGGGAATTCCTGCCTTTTTGTTTGAAAATAAGAAGAATGCACACCTTTTTGCCATAAAAAAAGAAATTTCCTCTTTTTCGCTCCAAAATAAGGGGAATTTCTGCTTTTTTGCCTCTAAATAAATAGAATTTCTGTCTTTTTCCCCCAAAAAAGGGAATTTCTGTATTTTTTGCCCCAAAATAAGAAATATTTCTGTCTTATTACCCTGAAATAAGTGAAATTTCTGCAATTTTGCCCCAAAATAAGAGAAATTTCTGCCTTTTTGCCCCCAAATATGGGGAATTTCAGGATTTTTACCTCAAAATAAGGAAAATTTCTGAATTTTGCCCCAAAATATGGGAAATTCTGCCTTTTTGCCCCAAAAATAAGAAAAATTTCTGCAATTTTGTAAAAAAATAAAAGAAATTTTTGCCTTTTTGCCCCAAAAATAAGAAAAATTTCTGCAATTTTGTAAAAAAATAAAAGAAATTTTTGCCTTTTTGCCCCAAAATAAGAAAATTTCTGCTTTTTTTCCCTGAAATAAGTGAAATTTCTAAAATTTTGCACAAAATACATGGAATTTCTGAGTTTTGCCCCAAAATGAGGAGAATTTCTGTGTTTTTGCTCCAACATATAGGGAATTTCTGCCTTTTTGCCCTACAAATAGGGGAATTTCTGCTTTTTTGCCTCTAAATATGTGGAATTTCTGTCTTTTTCCCCCCAAACAAAGGGAATTTCTGTCTTTTTTGCCCCAAAATAAGGAAAATTTCTGACTTATTACCCTGAAATAAGTGAAATTTCTGCAATTTTGCCCCAAAATAAGGGAAATTTCTGCCTTTTTGCCACCAAATAAGGGGAATTTCAGCCTTTTTACCTGAAAATAAGGGGAATTTCTGCATTTTTGCCATAGAATATTAGGAATTTCTGTTTTTTGCCCAAAAATAAGGAAAATTTCTGCCTTTTTTCCCTGAAATAAGTGAAATTTCTGCAATTTTGCCCCAAAATAAGTGAAATTTCTGCAATTTTGCCCCAAAATAAGGGAAATTTCTAAAATTTTGCCCCAAATTAAGAGAAATTTCTGCCTTTTTGACCTCAAATAAGGGAAATTTTAGCCTTTTTACCTCAAAATATGGAGAATTTCTGAATTTTTGCCCAAAAATATGGGAAATTTCTGCCTTTTTGCCCCAAATTAATAAAAATTTCTGCAATTTTGTATCAAAATAAAAGAAATTTCTGCCCTTTTGTCCCAAAATAAGAAAATTTCTGCTTTTTTTCTGAAATAAATGAAATTTCTGCAATTTTGCCTCAAAATAAGTTAAATTTCTGAATTTTTCCCTAAAATAAGAAGATTTTCTGTCTTTTTGCCCCAACATATGGAATTTCTGCCTTTTTTCCCGACAATTAGAAAAATTTCTGCAATTTTGCTCCAAAATACGGGGAATTTCTGCCTTTTTGTCCGAAAATAAGAAGAATGCATACCTTTCTGCCATAAAAAAAAGAAATTTCTTCATTTTTGCTCCAAAATAAGGGGAATTTCTGGTTTTTGCCTCTAAATAAGTGGAATTTCTGTCTTTCTCCCCCAAAAAAGGGAATTTCTGTATTTTTTGCCCAAAAATAAAGAAAATTTCTGACTTATTACCCTGAAATAAGTGAAATTTCTGCAATTTTGCCCCAAAATAAGGGAAATTTCTGCCCTTTTTCCCCCAAATAAGGGGAATTTCAGCCTTTTTACCTCAAAATAAGGGGAATTTCTGCCTTTTTGCCCAAAATAAGAAAAATTTCTGCAATTTTGTACCAAAATAAAAGAAATTTCTGCCTTATTGCCACGAAATATGAAAATTTCTGTTTTTTTCCCTGAAATAAGTGAAATTTCTGCAATTTTGCCCCAAAATTAGTGAAATTTCTGCAATTTTGCCTCAAAATAAAGGTAATTTCTGGAACTTTGCCCTAAATAAGTGGAATTTCTGAGTTTTGCCCCAAAATAAGGAGGATTTTTGTCTTTTTGCCCCAACATATAAGAAATTTCTTCCTTTTTGCCCTACAATTAGGGGAATTTCTGCAATTTTGCTTCAAAATACGGGGAATTTCTGCCTTTTTGCCCGAAAATAAGAAGAATGCATACCTTTTTGCCATAAAAAAGGAAAATTTCTGCAATTTTGCTCCAAAATAATGGGAATTTCTGCATTTTTGCCTCTAAATAAGTGGAATTTCTGTCTTTTTCCCCCAAAACAAAAGGAATTTCTTTCTTTTTTGCCCCAAAATAAGGAAAATTTCTGACTTATTACCCTGAAGTAAGTGAAATTTCTGCAATTATGCCCCAATATAAAAGAAATTTCTGCCTTTTTGCCCCCAAATAAGGGGAATTTCAGCCTTTTTACCTCAAAATAAGGGTAATTTCTGCATTTTTTCCCCAAAATATGGGAAATTTCTGCCTTTTGGCCCCAAAATAAGAATAATTTATGCAATTTTGTACCAAAATAAAAAAATTTCTGCCTTTTTGCCCCAAAATAAGAAAATTTCTACTTTTTTTTCTGAAATAAATGAAATTTCTGCAATTTTGCCCCAACATAAGAGAAATTTCTGCCTTTTTGCCACGAAATAAGGGGAATTTCAGACTTTTAACCTCAAAATAAGGGGACTTTCTGCATTGTTGACCCAAAATATGGGAAATTTCTGCCTTTTTGCCCCAAAATAAGAAAAATTTCTGCAATTCTGTAACAAAATAAAAGAAATTTCAGCCTTTTTGCCCCAATATAAGAAAATTTCTGCTTTTTTTCTGAAATAAGTGAAATTTCTGCAATTTTGCCTCAAAATAAGAGAAATTTCTGCCTTTTTGCCCCCAAATCAGGGGAATTTCAGCCTTTTTACCTCAAAATATGAAGACTTTCTGCATTTTTGACCCAAAATATAGGAAATTTCTGCCTTTTTGCTCCGAAATAAGAAAAATTTCTGCAATTCTGTACCAAAATAAAATAAATTTCAGCCTTTTTGCCCCAATATAAGAAAATTTCTGCTTTTTTCTGAAATAAGTGAAATTTCTGCAATTTTGCCCCAAAATAAGTGAAATTTCTGCAATTTTGCCCCCAAATAATAGAAATTTCTGGAATTTTGCCTGAAAATAAGTGGAATTTCTGAGTTTTGCGCAAAAATAAGGAGAATTTCTGTCTTTACGCCCCAACATATAGGGAATTTCTGCCTTTTTGCCCCACAATTAGGGGAATTTCTGCAATTTTGCTCCAAAATACGGGGTATTTCTGCCTTTTTGTCCGAATATAAGAAGAATGATTACCTTTTTGCCAGAAAAATGGGAAATTTCTCCATTTTTGCTTTAAAATAAAGGGAATTTCTGCTTTTTTGCCTCTAAATAAGTGGAATTTCTGTCTTTTTCCCCCAAAACAAAAGGAATTTCTGTTTTTTGCCCCAAAATAAGGAAAATTTCTGACTTATTACCCTGAAATAAGTGAAATTTCTAAAATTTTGCACAAAATACATGGAATTTCTGAGTTTTGCCCCAAAATGAGGAGAATTTCTGTCTTTTTGCCCCAACATATAGGGAATTTCTGCCTTTTTGCCCTACAAATAGGGGAATTTCTGCTTTTTTGCCTCTAAATATGTGGAATTTCTGTCTTTTTCCCCCAAAACAAAGGGTATTTCTGTCTTTTTTGCCCCAAAATAAGGAAAATTTCTGTCTTATTACCCTGAAATAAGTGAAATTTCTGCAATTTTGCCCCAAAATAAGGGAAATTTCTGCCTTTTTGACCCAAATAAGGGGAATTTCAGTCTTTTTACCTCTAAATAAGGGGAATTTCTGCATTTTTGCCATAGAATATTAGGAATTTCTGTTTTTTTGCCCAAAAATAAGGAAAATTTCTGGCTTTTTTCCCTGAAATAAGTGAAATTTCTGCAATTTTGCCTCAAAATAAGTGAAAATTCTGCAATTTTGCCTCAAAATAAAAAAAATTTCTAGAATTTTGCTTCAAAATAAGTGAAATTTCTGAGTTTTGCCCCAAAATAAGGAGAATTTTTGTCTTTTTGCCCCAACATATAGGAAATTTCTTCCTTTTTGCCCCACAATTAGGGGAATTGCTGCAATTTTGCTCCAAAATACGGGGAATTTCTGCCTTTTTGTCCAAAAATAAGAAGAATGCATAACTTTTTGCCATAAAAAAGGAAAATTTCTGCAATTTTACTCCAAAATAAGGGGAATTTCTGCTTTTTTGCCTCTAAATAAGTGGAATTTCTGTCTTTTCCCCCAAAACAAAGGGAATTTCTGTTTTTTTTGCCCCAAAATAAGGAAAATTTCTGACTTATTACCCTGAAGTAAGTGAAATTTCTGCAATTATGCCCCAATATAAAAGAAATTTCTGCCTTTTTGCCCCCAAATAAGGGGAATTTCAGCCTTTTTACCTCAAAATAAGGGTAATTTCTGCATTTTTTCCCCAAAATATGGGAAATTTCTGCCTTTTGGCCCCAAAATAAGAAAAATTTCTGCAATTTTGTACCAAAATAAAAAAATTTCTGCCTTTTTGCTCCAAAATAAGAAAATTTCTACTTTTTTTTCTGAAATAAATGAAATTTCTGCAATTTTGCCCCAACATAAGAGAAATTTCTGCCTTTTTACCACGAAATAAGGGGAATTTGAGACTTTTAACCTCAAAATAAGGGGACTTTCTGCATTTTTGACCCAAAATATAGGAAATTTCTGCCTTTTTGCCCCCAAAATAAGAAAAATTTCTGCAATTCTGTACCATAATAAAAGAAATTTCAGCCTTTTGCACCAATATAAGAAAATTTCTGCTTTTTTTTTTTGAAATAAATGATATTTCTGCAATTTTGCCTCAAAATAAGGGAAATTTCTGTGTTTTTGCCCCCAAATCAGGGGAATTTCAGCCTTTTTACCTCAAAATATAAAGACTTTCTGCATTTTTGACCCAAAATATGGGAAATTTCTGCCTTTTTGCCCCAAAATAAGAAAAATTTCTGCCATTTTGTACCAAAATAAGAGAAATTTCTGCCTTTTTGCCCCAAAATAAAAAAAATTTCTCATTTTTTTTTCTGAAATAAGTGAAATTTCTGCAATTTTCCCCCAAAATAATTGAAATTTCTGCAATTTTGGCCCCAAATAAGGGAAATTTCTGGAATTTTGCCTGAAAATAAGTGGAATTTCTGAGTTTTGCGCAAAAATATGGAGAATTTCTGTCTTTATGCCCCAACATATAGGAAATTTCTGCCTTTTTGCCCCACAATTAGGGGAATTTCTGCAATTTTGCTCCAAAATATGGGGTATTTCTGCCTTTTTGCCCGAATATAAGAAGAATGATTACCTTTTTGCCACAAAAATGGGAAATTTCTCCATTTTTGCTTTAAAATAAAGGGAATTTCTGCTTTTTTGCCTCTAAATAAGTGGAATTTCTGTCTTTTCCCCCCAAAACAAAGGGAATTTCTGTTTTTTGCCCCAAAATAAGGAAAATTTCTGACTTATTACCCTGAAATAAGTGAAATATCTAAAATTTTGCACAAAATACATGGAATTTCTGAGTTTTGCCCCAAAATGAGGAGAATTTCTGTCTTTTTGCCCCAACATATAGAGAATTTCTGCCTTTTTGCCCTACAAATAGGGGAATTTCTGCTTTTTTGCCTCTAAATATGTGGAATTTCTGTCTTTTTCCCCAAACAAAGGAAATTTCTGTCTTTTTTGCCCCAAAATAAGGAATATTTCTGACTTATTACCCTGAAATAAGTGAAATTTCTGCAATTTTGCCCCAAAATAAGGGAAATTTCTGCCTTTTTGCCCCCAAATAAGGGGAATTTCAGCCTTTTTACCTCAAAATAAGGGGAAATTCTGCATTTTTGCCATAGAATATTAGGAATTTCTGTTTTTTTGCCCAAAAATAAGGAAAATTTCTGCCTTTTTTCCCTGAAATAAGTGAAATTTCTGCAATTTTGCCCCAAAATAAGTGAAATTTCTGCAATTTTGCCATAAAATAAGTGAAATTTCTGCAATTTTGCCCCAAAATAAGGGAAATTTCTAAAATTTTGCCCCAAATTAAGAGAAATTTCTGCCTTTTTGACCTCAAATAAGGGAAATTTCAGCCTTTTTACCTCAAAATATAGAGAATTTCTGAATTTTTGCCCAAAAATATGGGAAATTTCTGCCTTTTTGCCCCAAATTAAGAAAAATTTCTGCAATTTTGTACCAAAATAAATTTCTGCCTTTTTGCCCCAAAATAAGAAAATTTCTGCTTTTTTTCTGAAATAAATGATATTTCTGCAATTTTGCTTCAAAATAAGTTAAATTTCTGATTTTTTCCCTAAAATAAGAAGAATTTCTGTCTTTTTGCCCCAACATATAGGGAATTTCTGCCTTTTTTCCTCACAATTAGGGGAATTTCTGTAATTTTGCTCCAAAATACGGGGAATTTCTGCCTTTTTGTCCGAAAATAAGAAGAATGCATACCTTTTTGCCATAAAAATGAAATTTCTTCATTTTTGCTCCAAAATAAGGGGAATTTCTGGTTTTTGCCTCTAAATATGTGGAATTTCTGTCTTTCTCCCCCAAAACAAAGGGAATTTCTGTATTTTTTGCCTCAAAATAATGAAAATTTCTGACTTATTACCCTGAAATAAGTGAAATTTCTGCAATTTTGCCCCTAAATAAGGGAAATTTCTCCCTTTTTGGCCTTAAATAAGGGGAATTTCAGCCTTTTTACCTCAAAATAAGGGGAATTTCTGCCTTTTTGCCCAAAATAAAAAAAATTTCTGCAATTTTGTACCAAAATAAAAGAAATTTCTGCCTTATTGCCACAAAATATGAAAATTTCTGTTTTTTTCCCTGAAATAAGTGAAATTTCTGCAATTTTGCCCCAAAATAAGTGAAATTTCTGCAATTTTGCCTCAAAATAAAGGTAATTTCTGGAACTTTGCCCTAAATAAGTGGAATTTCTGAGTTTTGCCCCAAAATAAGGAGGATTTTTGTCTTTTTGCTCCAACATATAGGAAATTTCTTCCTTTTTGCCCCACAATTAGGGGAATTTCTGCAATTTTGCTTCAAAATACGGGGAATTTCTGCCTTTTTGCCCGAAAATAAGAAGAATGCATACCTTTTTGCCATAAAAAAGGAAAATTTCTGCAATTTTGCTCCAAAATAAGGGGAATTTCTGCTTTTTTGCCTCTAAATAAGTGGAATTTCTGTCTTTTTCCCCCAAAACAAAGGGAATTTCTGTCTTTTTTGCCCCAAAATAAGGAAAATTTCTGACTTATTACCCTGAAGTAAGTGAAATTTCTGCAATTATGCCCCAATATAAAAGAAATTTCTGCCTTTTTGCCCCCAAATAAGGGGAATTTCAGCCTTTTTACCTCAAAATAAGGGTAATTTCTGCATTTTTCCCCAAAATATGGGAAATTTCTGCCTTTTGGCCCCAAAATAAGAATAATTTCTGCAATTTTGTACCAAAATAAAAAAATTTCTGCCTTTTTGCACCAAAATAAGAAAATTTCTACTTTTTTTTCTGAAATAAATGAAATTTCTGCAATTTTGCCCCAACATAAGAGAAATTTCTGCCTTTTTGCCACGAAATAAGGGGAATTTCAGACTTTTAACCTCAAAATAAGGGGACTTTCTGCATTGTTGACCCAAAATATGGGAAATTTCTGCCTTTTTGCCCCAAAATAAGAAAAATTTCTGCAATTCTGTACCAAAATAAAAGAAATTTCAGCCTTTTTGCCCCAATATAAGAAAATTTCTGCTTTTTTTCTGAAATAAGTGAAATTTCTGCAATTTTGCCTCAAAATAAGAGAAATTTCTGCCTTTTTGCCCCCAAATCAGGGGAATTTCAGCCTTTTTACCTCAAAATATGAAGACTTTCTGCATTTTTGACCCAAAATATGGGAAATTTCTGCCTTTTTGCCCCGAAATAAGAAAAATTTCTGCAATTCTGTACCAAAATAAAATAAATTTCAGCCTTTTTGCCCCAATATAAGAAAATTTCTGCTTTTTTCTGAAATAAGTGAAATTTCTGCAATTTTGCCCCAAAATAAGTGAAATTTCTGCAATTTTGCTTCTAAATAAGGGAAATTTCTGGAATTTTGCCTGAAAATAAGTGGAATTTCTGAGTTTTGCGCAAAAACAAGGAGAATATCTGTCTTTACGCCCCAACATATAGGGAATTTCTGCCTTTTTGCCCCACAATTAGGGGAATTTCTGCAATTTTGCTCCAAAATACGGAGTATTTCTGCCTTTTTGCCCGAATATAAGAAGAATGATTACCTTTTTGCCAGAAAAATGGGAAATTTCTCCATTTTTTGCTTTAAAATAAAGGGAATTTCTGCTTTTTTGCCTCTAAATAAGTGGAATTTCTGTCTTTTTCCCCCAAAACAAAAGGAATTTCTGTTTTTTGCCCCAAAATAAGGAAAATTTCTGACTTATTACCCTGAAATAAGTGAAATTTCTAAAATTTTGCACAAAATACATGGAATTTCTGAGTTTTGCCCCAAAATGAGGGGAATTTCTGTCTTTTTGCCCCAACATATAGGGAATTTCTGCCTTTTTGCCCTACAAATAGGGGAATTTCTGCTTTTTTGCCTCTAAATATGTGGAATTTCTGTCTTTTTCCCCCAAAACAAAGGGTATTTCTGTCTTTTTTGCCCCAAAATAAGGAAAATTTCTGACTTATTACCCTGAAATAAGTGAAATTTCTGCAATTTTGCCCCAAAATAAGGGAAATTTCAGCCTTTTTGACCCAAATAAGGGGAATTTCAGCCTTTTTACCTCAAAATAAGGGGAATTTCTGCATTTTTGCCATAGAATATTAGGAATTTCTGTTTTTTTGCCCAAAAATAAGGAAAATTTCTGGCTTTTTTCCCTGAAATAAGTGAAATTTCTGCAATTTTGCCTCAAAATAAGTGAAATTTCTGCAATTTTGCCTCAAAATAAAGGAAATTTCTAGAATTTTGCTTCAAAATAAGTGAAATTTCTGAGTTTTGCCCCAAAATAAGGAGAATTTTTGTTTTTTTGCCCCAACATATAGGAAATTTCTTCCTTTTTGCCCCACAATTAGGGGAATTGCTGCAATTTTGCTTCAAATTACGGGGAATTTCTGCCTTTTTGCCCGAAAATAAAAAGAATGCATACCTTTTTGCCATAAAAAAGGAAAATTTCTGCAATTTTGGTCCAAAATAAGAGGAATTTCTGCTTTTGCCTCTAAATAAGTGGAATTTCTGTCTTTTTCCCCCAAAACAAAGGGAATTTCTGTCTTTTTGCCCCAAAATAAGAAAAATTTCTGACTTATTACCCTGAAATAAGTGTAATTTCTGCAATTTTGCCCCAACATAAGAGAAATTTCTGCCTTTTTGCCCCGAAATAAGGGGAATTTTAGCCTTTTAACCTCAAAATAAGGGGACTTTCTGCATTTTTGACACAAAATATGGGAAATTTCTGCCTTTTTGCCCCAAAATAAGAACAATTTCTGCAATTCTGTATTAAAATAAAAGAAATTTCAGCCTTTTTGCCCCAATATAAGAAAATTTCTGCTTTTTTTCTGAAATAAGTGAAATTTCTGCAATTTTGCCCCAAAATAAGAGAAATTTCTGCCTTTTTGCCCCCAAATATGGGGAATTTCAGGATTTTTACCTCAAAATAAGGAAAATTTCTGAATTTTGCCCCAAAATATGGGAAATTTCTGCCTTTTTGCCCCAAAATAAGAAAAATTTCTGCAATTTTGTAAAAAAATAAAAGAAATTTTTGCCTTTTTTGCCCCAAAATAAGAAAATTTCTGCTTTTTTTCCCTGAAATAAGTGAAATTTCTAAAATTTTGCACAAAATACATGGAATTTCTGAGTTTTGCCCCAAAATGAGGAGAATTTCTGTCTTTTTGCCCCAACATATAGGGAATTTCTGCCTTTTTGCCCTACAAATAGGGGAATTTCTGCTTTTTTGCCTCTAAATATGTGGAATTTCTGTCTTTTCCCCCAAAACAAAGGGAATTTCTGTTTTTTTTGCCCCAAAATAAGGAAAATTTCTGACTTATTACCCTGAAGTAAGTGAAATTTCTGCAATTATGCCCCAATATAAAAGAAATTTCTGCCTTTTTGCCCCCAAATAAGGGGAATTTCAGCCTTTTTACCTCAAAATAAGGGTAATTTCTGCATTTTTTCCCCAAAATATGGGAAATTTCTGCCTTTTGGCCCCAAAATAAGAAAAATTTCTGCAATTTTGTACCAAAATAAAAAAATTTCTGCCTTTTTGCTCCAAAATAAGAAAATTTCTACTTTTTTTTCTGAAATAAATGAAATTTCTGCAATTTTGCCCCAACATAAGAGAAATTTCTGCCTTTTTACCACGAAATAAGGGGAATTTGAGACTTTTAACCTCAAAATAAGGGGACTTTCTGCATTTTTGACCCAAAATATAGGAAATTTCTGCCTTTTTGCCCCCAAAATAAGAAAAATTTCTGCAATTCTGTACCATAATAAAAGAAATTTCAGCCTTTTGCACCAATATAAGAAAATTTCTGCTTTTTTTTTTTGAAATAAATGATATTTCTGCAATTTTGCCTCAAAATAAGGGAAATTTCTGTGTTTTTGCCCCCAAATCAGGGGAATTTCAGCCTTTTTACCTCAAAATATAAAGACTTTCTGCATTTTTGACCCAAAATATGGGAAATTTCTGCCTTTTTGCCCCAAAATAAGAAAAATTTCTGCCATTTTGTACCAAAATAAGAGAAATTTCTGCCTTTTTGCCCCAAAATAAAAAAAATTTCTCATTTTTTTTTCTGAAATAAGTGAAATTTCTGCAATTTTCCCCCAAAATAATTGAAATTTCTGCAATTTTGGCCCCAAATAAGGGAAATTTCTGGAATTTTGCCTGAAAATAAGTGGAATTTCTGAGTTTTGCGCAAAAATATGGAGAATTTCTGTCTTTATGCCCCAACATATAGGAAATTTCTGCCTTTTTGCCCCACAATTAGGGGAATTTCTGCAATTTTGCTCCAAAATATGGGGTATTTCTGCCTTTTTGCCCGAATATAAGAAGAATGATTACCTTTTTGCCACAAAAATGGGAAATTTCTCCATTTTTGCTTTAAAATAAAGGGAATTTCTGCTTTTTTGCCTCTAAATAAGTGGAATTTCTGTCTTTTCCCCCCAAAACAAAGGGAATTTCTGTTTTTTGCCCCAAAATAAGGAAAATTTCTGACTTATTACCCTGAAATAAGTGAAATATCTAAAATTTTGCACAAAATACATGGAATTTCTGAGTTTTGCCCCAAAATGAGGAGAATTTCTGTCTTTTTGCCCCAACATATAGAGAATTTCTGCCTTTTTGCCCTACAAATAGGGGAATTTCTGCTTTTTTGCCTCTAAATATGTGGAATTTCTGTCTTTTTCCCCAAACAAAGGAAATTTCTGTCTTTTTTGCCCCAAAATAAGGAATATTTCTGACTTATTACCCTGAAATAAGTGAAATTTCTGCAATTTTGCCCCAAAATAAGGGAAATTTCTGCCTTTTTGCCCCCAAATAAGGGGAATTTCAGCCTTTTTACCTCAAAATAAGGGGAAATTCTGCATTTTTGCCATAGAATATTAGGAATTTCTGTTTTTTTGCCCAAAAATAAGGAAAATTTCTGCCTTTTTTCCCTGAAATAAGTGAAATTTCTGCAATTTTGCCCCAAAATAAGTGAAATTTCTGCAATTTTGCCATAAAATAAGTGAAATTTCTGCAATTTTGCCCCAAAATAAGGGAAATTTCTAAAATTTTGCCCCAAATTAAGAGAAATTTCTGCCTTTTTGACCTCAAATAAGGGAAATTTCAGCCTTTTTACCTCAAAATATAGAGAATTTCTGAATTTTTGCCCAAAAATATGGGAAATTTCTGCCTTTTTGCCCCAAATTAAGAAAAATTTCTGCAATTTTGTACCAAAATAAATTTCTGCCTTTTTGCCCCAAAATAAGAAAATTTCTGCTTTTTTTCTGAAATAAATGATATTTCTGCAATTTTGCTTCAAAATAAGTTAAATTTCTGATTTTTTCCCTAAAATAAGAAGAATTTCTGTCTTTTTGCCCCAACATATAGGGAATTTCTGCCTTTTTTCCTCACAATTAGGGGAATTTCTGTAATTTTGCTCCAAAATACGGGGAATTTCTGCCTTTTTGTCCGAAAATAAGAAGAATGCATACCTTTTTGCCATAAAAATGAAATTTCTTCATTTTTGCTCCAAAATAAGGGGAATTTCTGGTTTTTGCCTCTAAATATGTGGAATTTCTGTCTTTCTCCCCCAAAACAAAGGGAATTTCTGTATTTTTTGCCTCAAAATAATGAAAATTTCTGACTTATTACCCTGAAATAAGTGAAATTTCTGCAATTTTGCCCCTAAATAAGGGAAATTTCTCCCTTTTTGGCCTTAAATAAGGGGAATTTCAGCCTTTTTACCTCAAAATAAGGGGAATTTCTGCCTTTTTGCCCAAAATAAAAAAAATTTCTGCAATTTTGTACCAAAATAAAAGAAATTTCTGCCTTATTGCCACAAAATATGAAAATTTCTGTTTTTTTCCCTGAAATAAGTGAAATTTCTGCAATTTTGCCCCAAAATAAGTGAAATTTCTGCAATTTTGCCTCAAAATAAAGGTAATTTCTGGAACTTTGCCCTAAATAAGTGGAATTTCTGAGTTTTGCCCCAAAATAAGGAGGATTTTTGTCTTTTTGCTCCAACATATAGGAAATTTCTTCCTTTTTGCCCCACAATTAGGGGAATTTCTGCAATTTTGCTTCAAAATACGGGGAATTTCTGCCTTTTTGCCCGAAAATAAGAAGAATGCATACCTTTTTGCCATAAAAAAGGAAAATTTCTGCAATTTTGCTCCAAAATAAGGGGAATTTCTGCTTTTTTGCCTCTAAATAAGTGGAATTTCTGTCTTTTTCCCCCAAAACAAAGGGAATTTCTGTCTTTTTTGCCCCAAAATAAGGAAAATTTCTGACTTATTACCCTGAAGTAAGTGAAATTTCTGCAATTATGCCCCAATATAAAAGAAATTTCTGCCTTTTTGCCCCCAAATAAGGGGAATTTCAGCCTTTTTACCTCAAAATAAGGGTAATTTCTGCATTTTTCCCCAAAATATGGGAAATTTCTGCCTTTTGGCCCCAAAATAAGAATAATTTCTGCAATTTTGTACCAAAATAAAAAAATTTCTGCCTTTTTGCACCAAAATAAGAAAATTTCTACTTTTTTTTCTGAAATAAATGAAATTTCTGCAATTTTGCCCCAACATAAGAGAAATTTCTGCCTTTTTGCCACGAAATAAGGGGAATTTCAGACTTTTAACCTCAAAATAAGGGGACTTTCTGCATTGTTGACCCAAAATATGGGAAATTTCTGCCTTTTTGCCCCAAAATAAGAAAAATTTCTGCAATTCTGTACCAAAATAAAAGAAATTTCAGCCTTTTTGCCCCAATATAAGAAAATTTCTGCTTTTTTTCTGAAATAAGTGAAATTTCTGCAATTTTGCCTCAAAATAAGAGAAATTTCTGCCTTTTTGCCCCCAAATCAGGGGAATTTCAGCCTTTTTACCTCAAAATATGAAGACTTTCTGCATTTTTGACCCAAAATATGGGAAATTTCTGCCTTTTTGCCCCGAAATAAGAAAAATTTCTGCAATTCTGTACCAAAATAAAATAAATTTCAGCCTTTTTGCCCCAATATAAGAAAATTTCTGCTTTTTTCTGAAATAAGTGAAATTTCTGCAATTTTGCCCCAAAATAAGTGAAATTTCTGCAATTTTGCTTCTAAATAAGGGAAATTTCTGGAATTTTGCCTGAAAATAAGTGGAATTTCTGAGTTTTGCGCAAAAACAAGGAGAATATCTGTCTTTACGCCCCAACATATAGGGAATTTCTGCCTTTTTGCCCCACAATTAGGGGAATTTCTGCAATTTTGCTCCAAAATACGGAGTATTTCTGCCTTTTTGCCCGAATATAAGAAGAATGATTACCTTTTTGCCAGAAAAATGGGAAATTTCTCCATTTTTTGCTTTAAAATAAAGGGAATTTCTGCTTTTTTGCCTCTAAATAAGTGGAATTTCTGTCTTTTTCCCCCAAAACAAAAGGAATTTCTGTTTTTTGCCCCAAAATAAGGAAAATTTCTGACTTATTACCCTGAAATAAGTGAAATTTCTAAAATTTTGCACAAAATACATGGAATTTCTGAGTTTTGCCCCAAAATGAGGGGAATTTCTGTCTTTTTGCCCCAACATATAGGGAATTTCTGCCTTTTTGCCCTACAAATAGGGGAATTTCTGCTTTTTTGCCTCTAAATATGTGGAATTTCTGTCTTTTTCCCCCAAAACAAAGGGTATTTCTGTCTTTTTTGCCCCAAAATAAGGAAAATTTCTGACTTATTACCCTGAAATAAGTGAAATTTCTGCAATTTTGCCCCAAAATAAGGGAAATTTCAGCCTTTTTGACCCAAATAAGGGGAATTTCAGCCTTTTTACCTCAAAATAAGGGGAATTTCTGCATTTTTGCCATAGAATATTAGGAATTTCTGTTTTTTTGCCCAAAAATAAGGAAAATTTCTGGCTTTTTTCCCTGAAATAAGTGAAATTTCTGCAATTTTGCCTCAAAATAAGTGAAATTTCTGCAATTTTGCCTCAAAATAAAGGAAATTTCTAGAATTTTGCTTCAAAATAAGTGAAATTTCTGAGTTTTGCCCCAAAATAAGGAGAATTTTTGTTTTTTTGCCCCAACATATAGGAAATTTCTTCCTTTTTGCCCCACAATTAGGGGAATTGCTGCAATTTTGCTTCAAATTACGGGGAATTTCTGCCTTTTTGCCCGAAAATAAAAAGAATGCATACCTTTTTGCCATAAAAAAGGAAAATTTCTGCAATTTTGGTCCAAAATAAGAGGAATTTCTGCTTTTGCCTCTAAATAAGTGGAATTTCTGTCTTTTTCCCCCAAAACAAAGGGAATTTCTGTCTTTTTGCCCCAAAATAAGAAAAATTTCTGACTTATTACCCTGAAATAAGTGTAATTTCTGCAATTTTGCCCCAACATAAGAGAAATTTCTGCCTTTTTGCCCCGAAATAAGGGGAATTTTAGCCTTTTAACCTCAAAATAAGGGGACTTTCTGCATTTTTGACACAAAATATGGGAAATTTCTGCCTTTTTGCCCCAAAATAAGAACAATTTCTGCAATTCTGTATTAAAATAAAAGAAATTTCAGCCTTTTTGCCCCAATATAAGAAAATTTCTGCTTTTTTTCTGAAATAAGTGAAATTTCTGCAATTTTGCCCCAAAATAAGAGAAATTTCTGCCTTTTTGCCCCCAAATATGGGGAATTTCAGGATTTTTACCTCAAAATAAGGAAAATTTCTGAATTTTGCCCCAAAATATGGGAAATTTCTGCCTTTTTGCCCCAAAATAAGAAAAATTTCTGCAATTTTGTAAAAAAATAAAAGAAATTTTTGCCTTTTTTGCCCCAAAATAAGAAAATTTCTGCTTTTTTTCCCTGAAATAAGTGAAATTTCTAAAATTTTGCACAAAATACATGGAATTTCTGAGTTTTGCCCCAAAATGAGGAGAATTTCTGTCTTTTTGCCCCAACATATAGGGAATTTCTGCCTTTTTGCCCTACAAATAGGGGAATTTCTGCTTTTTTGCCTCTAAATATGTGGAATTTCTGTCTTTTTCCCCCAAAACAAAGGAAATTTCTGTCTTTTTTGCCCCAAAATAAGGAGAATTTCTGACTTATTACCCTGAAATAAGTGAAATTTCTGCAATTTTGCCCCAAAATAAGGGAAATTTCTGCCTTTTTGACCCAAATAAGGGGAATTTCAGCCTTTTTACCTCAAAATAAGGGGAATTTCTGCATTTTTGCCATAGAATATTAGGAATTTCTGTTTTTTTGCCCAAAAATAAGGAAAATTTCTGGCTTTTTTCCCTGAAATAAGTGAAATTTCTGCAATTTTGCCTCAAAATAAGTGAAATTTCTGCAATTTTGCCTCAAAATAAAGGAAATTTCTAGAATTTTGCTTCAAAATAAGTGAAATTTCTGAGTTTTGCCCCAAAATAAGGAGAATTTTTGTTTTTTTGCCCCAACATATAGGAAATTTCTTCCTTTTTGCCCCACAATTAGGGGAATTGCTGCAATTTTGCTTCAAATTACGGGGAATTTCTGCCTTTTTGCCCGAAAATAAAAAGAATGCATACCTTTTTGCCATAAAAAAGGAAAATTTCTGCAATTTTGGTCCAAAATAAGAGGAATTTCTGCTTTTGCCTCTAAATAAGTGGAATTTCTGTCTTTTTCCCCCAAAACAAAGGGAATTTCTGTCTTTTTGCCCCAAAATAAGAAAAATTTCTGACTTATTACCCTGAAATAAGTGTAATTTCTGCAATTTTGCCCCAACATAAGAGAAATTTCTGCCTTTTTGCCCTGAAATAAGGGGAATTTTAGCCTTTTAACCTCAAAATAAGGGGACTTTCTGCATTTTTGACACAAAATATGGGAAATTTCTGCCTTTTTGCCCCAAAATAAGAACAATTTCTGCAATTCTGTATTAAAATAAAAGAAATTTCAGCCTTTTTGCCCCAATATAAGAAAATTTCTGCTTTTTTTCTGAAATAAGTGAAATTTCTGCAATTTTGCCCCAAAATAAGAGAAATTTCTGCCTTTTTGCCCCCAAATATGGGGAATTTCAGGATTTTTACCTCAAAATAAGGAAAATTTCTGAATTTTGCCCCAAAATATGGGAAATTTCTGCCTTTTTGCCCCAAAATAAGAAAAATTTCTGCAATTTTGTAAAAAAATAAAAGAAATTTTTGCCTTTTTTGCCCCAAAATAAGAAAATTTCTGCTTTTTTCCCTGAAATAAGTGAAATTTCTAAAATTTTGCACAAAATACATGGAATTTCTGAGTTTTGCCCCAAAATGAGGAGAATTTCTGTCTTTTTGCCCCAACATATAGGGAATTTCTGCCTTTTTGCCCTACAAATAGGGGAATTTCTGCTTTTTTGCCTCTAAATATGTGGAATTTCTGTCTTTTTCCCCCAAAACAAAGGAAATTTCTGTCTTTTTTGCCCCAAAATAAGGAGAATTTCTGACTTATTACCCTGAAATAAGTGAAATTTCTGCAATTTTGCCCCAAAATAAGGGAAATTTCTGCATTTTTGCCATAGAATATTAGGAATTTCTGGTTTTTTGCCCAAAAATAAGGAAAATTTCTGCCTTTTTTCCCTGAAATAAGTGAAATTTCTGCAATTTTGCCCCAAAATAAGTGAAATTTCTGCAATTTTGCCCCAAAATAAGGGAAAATTCTAAAATTTTGCCCCAAATTAAGAGAAATTTTTGCCTTTTTGACCTCAAATAAGGGAAATTTCAGCCTTTTTATCTCAAAATATGGAGAATTTCTGAATTTTTGCCCAAAAATATGAAAAATTTCTGCCTTTTTTCCCCAAATTAAGAAAAATTTCTGCAATTTTGTAACAAAATTAAAGAAATTTCTGCCTTTTTGCCCCAAAATAAGAAAATTTCTGCTTTTTTTCTGAAATAAATGAAATTTCTGCAATTTTGCCCCAAAATAAGTGAAATTTCTGAGTTTTTCCCCAAAATAACGAGAATTTCTGTCTTTTTGCCCCAACATATAGAGAATTTCTGCCTTTTTGCCCCACATTTAGAGGAATTTCTTCACTTTTGCTCCAAAATACGGGGAATTTCAGCCTTTTTGTCCAAAAATAAGAAGAATGCATACCTTTTTGCCATAAAAAAGGGAAATTTCTTCATTTTTGCTCCAAAATAAAGGGAATTTCTCCATTTTTGCCTCCAAATATGTGGAATTTCTGTCTTTTTCCCCCCCAAAAAAGGGAATTTCTGTATTTTTTGCCCCAAAATAAGGAAAATTTCTGACTTATTACCCTGAAATAAGTGAAATTTCTGCAATTTTGCCCCAAAATAAGGGAAATTTCTGCCTTTTTGACCCAAATAAGGGGAATTTCAGCCTTTTTACCTCAAAATAAGGGGAATTTCTGCATTTTTGCCATAGAATATTAGGAATTTCTGTTTTTTTGCCCAAAAATAAGGAAAATTTCTGGCTTTTTTCCCTGAAATAAGTGAAATTTCTGCAATTTTGCCTCAAAATAAGTGAAATTTCTGCAATTTTGCCTCAAAATAAAGGAAATTTCTAGAATTTTGCTTCAAAATAAGTGAAATTTCTGAGTTTTGCCCCAAAATAAGGAGAATTTTTGTTTTTTTGCCCCAACATATAGGAAATTTCTTCCTTTTTGCCCCACAATTAGGGGAATTGCTGCAATTTTGCTTCAAATTACGGGGAATTTCTGCCTTTTTGCCCGAAAATAAAAAGAATGCATACCTTTTTGCCATAAAAAAGGAAAATTTCTGCAATTTTGGTCCAAAATAAGAGGAATTTCTGCTTTTGCCTCTAAATAAGTGGAATTTCTGTCTTTTTCCCCCAAAACAAAGGGAATTTCTGTCTTTTTGCCCCAAAATAAGAAAAATTTCTGACTTATTACCCTGAAATAAGTGTAATTTCTGCAATTTTGCCCCAACATAAGAGAAATTTCTGCCTTTTTGCCCTGAAATAAGGGGAATTTTAGCCTTTTAACCTCAAAATAAGGGGACTTTCTGCATTTTTGACACAAAATATGGGAAATTTCTGCCTTTTTGCCCCAAAATAAGAACAATTTCTGCAATTCTGTATTAAAATAAAAGAAATTTCAGCCTTTTTGCCCCAATATAAGAAAATTTCTGCTTTTTTTCTGAAATAAGTGAAATTTCTGCAATTTTGCCCCAAAATAAGAGAAATTTCTGCCTTTTTGCCCCCAAATATGGGGAATTTCAGGATTTTTACCTCAAAATAAGGAAAATTTCTGAATTTTGCCCCAAAATATGGGAAATTTCTGCCTTTTTGCCCCAAAATAAGAAAAATTTCTGCAATTTTGTAAAAAAATAAAAGAAATTTTTGCCTTTTTTGCCCCAAAATAAGAAAATTTCTGCTTTTTTTCCCTGAAATAAGTGAAATTTCTAAAATTTTGCACAAAATACATGGAATTTCTGAGTTTTGCCCCAAAATGAGGAGAATTTCTGTCTTTTTGCCCCAACATATAGGGAATTTCTGCCTTTTTGCCCTACAAATAGGGGAATTTCTGCTTTTTTGCCTCTAAATATGTGGAATTTCTGTCTTTTTCCCCCAAAACAAAGGAAATTTCTGTCTTTTTTGCCCCAAAATAAGGAGAATTTCTGACTTATTACCCTGAAATAAGTGAAATTTCTGCAATTTTGCCCCAAAATAAGGGAAATTTCTGCATTTTTGCCATAGAATATTAGGAATTTCTGGTTTTTTGCCCAAAAATAAGGAAAATTTCTGCCTTTTTTCCCTGAAATAAGTGAAATTTCTGCAATTTTGCCCCAAAATAAGTGAAATTTCTGCAATTTTGCCCCAAAATAAGGGAAAATTCTAAAATTTTGCCCCAAATTAAGAGAAATTTTTGCCTTTTTGACCTCAAATAAGGGAAATTTCAGCCTTTTTATCTCAAAATATGGAGAATTTCTGAATTTTTGCCCAAAAATATGAAAAATTTCTGCCTTTTTTCCCCAAATTAAGAAAAATTTCTGCAATTTTGTAACAAAATTAAAGAAATTTCTGCCTTTTTGCCCCAAAATAAGAAAATTTCTGCTTTTTTTCTGAAATAAATGAAATTTCTGCAATTTTGCCCCAAAATAAGTGAAATTTCTGAGTTTTTACCCAAAATAACGAGAATTTCTGTCTTTTTGCCCCAACATATAGAGAATTTCTGCCTTTTTGCCCCACATTTAGAGGAATTTCTTCACTTTTGCTCCAAAATACGGGGAATTTCTGCCTTTTTGTCCAAAAATAAGAAGAATGCATACCTTTTTGCCATAAAAAAGGGAAATTTCTTCATTTTTGCTCCAAAATAAAGGGAATTTCTCCATTTTTGCCTCCAAATATGTGGAATTTCTGTCTTTTTCCCCCCCAAAAAAGGGAATTTCTGTATTTTTTGCCCCAAAATAAGGAAAATTTCTGACTTATTACCCTGAAATAAGTGAAATTTCTGCAATTTTGCCCCAAAATAAGGGAAATTTCTGCATTTTTGCCCCCAAGTAAGGGGAATTTCAGCCTTTTTACCTCAAAATAAGGAGAATTTCTGCATTTTTGCCCCAAAATATGGGAAATTTCTGCCTTTTCCCCCAAAATAAGAAAATTTCTGCTTTTTTCCCTGCAATAAGTTAAATTTCTGAAATTTTGCCCCAAAATAAGTGAAATTTCTGCAATTTTGCCCCAAAATAAGGGAAATTTTTGGAATTTTGCCCCAAAATAAGTGGAATTTCTGAGTTTTGTCCAAATAAGGAGAATTTCTGTCTTTTTGCCCCAACTTTTAGGGAATTTTTTCCTTTTTGCCCCACAATTAAGGGAATTTCTGCAATTTTACTCCAAATTACGAGAAATTCCTGCCTTTTTGCCTGAAAATAAGAAGAATGCACACCTTTTTGCCATAAAAAAAGGAAATTTCCTCTTTTTCGCTCCAAAATAACGGGAATTTCTGCTTTGTTGCCTCTAAATAAATAGAATTTCTGTCTTTTCCCCCAAAAAAAAGGGAATTTCTGTATTTTTTGCCCCAAAATAAGGAATATTTCTATCTTATTACCCTGAAATAAGTGAAATTTTTGCAATTTTGCCCCAAAATAAGAGAAATTTCTGCCTTTTTGCCCCCAAATATGGGGTATTTCAGGATTTTTACCTCAAAATAAGGAAAATTTCTGAATTTTGTCCCAAAATATGGGAAATTTCTGCCTTTTTGCCCCAAAATAAGAAAAATTTCTACAATTTTGTAAAAAAATAAAAGAAATTTTTGCCTTTTTGCCCCAAAATAAGAAAATTTCTGCTTTTTTTCCCTGAAATAAGTGAAATTTCTAAAATTTTGCACAAGGTACATGGAATTTCTGAGTTTTGCCCCAAAATGAGGAGAATTTCTGTCTTTTTGCCCCAACATATAGGGAATTTCTGCCATTTTGCCCTACATATAAGGGAATTTCTGCTTTTTTTCCTCTAAATATGTGGAATTTCTGTCTTTTTCCCCCAAAACAAAGGGAATTTCTGTCTTTTTTGCCCCAAAATAAGGAAAATTTCTGACTTATTACCCTGAAATAAGTGAAATTTCTGCAATTTTGCCCCAAAATAAGGGAAATTTCTGCCTTTTTGCCCCCAAATAAGGGGAATTTCAGCCTTTTTACCTGAAAATAAGGGGAATTTCTGCATTTTTGCCATAGAATATTAGGAATTTCTGTTTTTTTGCCCAAAAATAAGGAAAATTTCTGCCTTTTTTCCCTGAAATAAGTGAAATTTCTGCAATTTTGCCCCAAAATAAGTGAAATTTCTGCAATTTTGCCCCAAAATAAGGGAAATTTCTAAAATTTTGCCACAAATTAATAGAAATTTCTGCCTTTTTGACCTCAAATAAGGGAAATTTCAGCCTTTTTACCTCAAAATATGGAGAATTTCTGAATTTTTGCCCAAAAATATGGGAAATTTCTGCCTTTTTGCCCCAAATTAAGAAAAATTTCTGCAATTTTGTGCCAAAATAAAAGAAATTTCTGCCTTTTTGCCCCAAAATAAGAAAATTTCTGCTTTTTTTCTGAAATAAATGAAATTTCTGCAATTTTGCCTCAAAATAAGTTAAATTTCTGAATTTTTCCCTAAAATAAGAAGAATTTCTGTCTTTTTGCCCCAACATATAGGGAATTTCTGCCTTTTTTCCCCACAATTAGGGGAATTTCTGCAATTTTGCTCCAAAATACGGGGAATTTCTACCTTTTTGTCCGAAAATAAGAAGAATGCATACCTTTTTGCCATAAAAAAAGAAATTTCTTCATTTTTGCTCCAAAATAAGGGGAATTTCTGGTTTTTGCCTCTAAATAAGTGGAATTTCTGTCTTTCTCCCCCAAAACAAAGGGAATTTCTGTATTTTTTGCCCAAAAATAAGGAAAATTTCTGACTTATTACCCTGAAATAAGTGAAATTTCTGCAATTTTGCCCCAAAATAAGGGAAATATCTGCCTTTTTTCCCCCAAATAAGGAAAATTTCAGCCCTTTTACCTCAAAATAAGGGGAATTTCTGCCTTTTTGCCCAAAATAAGAAAAATTTCTGCAATTTTGTACCAAAATAAAAGAAATTTCTGCCTTATTGCCACAAAATATGAAAATTTCTGTTTTTTTCCCTGAAATAAGTGAAATTTCTGCAATTTTGCCCCAAAATAAGTGAAATTTCTGCAATTTTGCCTCAAAATAAGTGAAATTTCTGCCTTTTTGCCTCCAAATCAGGGGAATTTTAGCCTTTTTACCTCAAAATATGAAGACTTTCTGCATTTTTGACCCAAAATATGGGAAATTTCTGCCTTTTTGCTCCGAAATAAGAAAAATTTCTGCAATTCTGTACCAAAATAAAATAAATTTCAGCCTTTTTGCCCTAATAAAAGAAAATTTCTGCTTTTTTTCTGAAATAAGTGAAATTTCTGCAATTTTGCCCCAAAATAAGTGAAATTTCTGAGTTTTTCCCCAAAATAACGAGAATTTCTGTCTTTTTGCCCCAACATATAGGGAATTTCTGCCTTTTTGCCCCACATTTAGAGGAATTTCTTCACTTTTGCTCCAAAATACGGGGAATTTCTGCCTTTTTGTCCAAAAATAAGAAGAATGCATACCTTTTTGCCATAAAAAAGGGAAATTTCTTCATTTTTGCTCCAAAATAAAGGGGATTTCTCCATTTTTGCCTCTAAATAAGTGGAATTTCTGTCTTTTTCCCCCCCAAAAAGGGGAATTTTTGTATTTTTTGCCCCAAAATAAGGAAAATTTCTGACTTATTACCCTGAAATAAGTGAAATTTCTGCAATTTTGCCCCAAAATAAGGGAAATTTCTGCATTTTTGCCCCCAAGTAAGGGGAATTTCAGCCTTTTTACCTCAAAATAAGGAGAATTTCTGCATTTTTGCCCCAAAATATGGGAAATTTCTGCCTTTTCCCCCAAAATAAGAAAATTTCTGCTTTTTTCCCTGCAATAAGTTAAATTTCTGAAATTTTGCCCCAAAATAAGTGGAATTTCTGAGTTTTGTCCAAATAAGGAGAATTTCTGTCTTTTTACCCCAACTTTTAGGGAATTTTTGCCTTTTTGCCCCACAATTAAGGGAATTTCTGCAATTTTACTCCAAATTACGAGGAATTCCTGCCTTTTTGCCCGAAAATAAGAAGAATGCACACCTTTTTGCCATAAAAAAAGGAAATTTCCTCTTTTTCGCTCCAAAATAAGGGGAATTTCTGCTTTTTTGCCTCTAAATAAATAGAATTTCTGTCTTTTTCCCCCAAAAAAAGAAAATTTCTGTATTTTTTGCCCCAAAATAAGGAATATTTCTGTCTTATTACCCTGAAATAAGTGAAATTTCTGCAATTTTGCCCAAAAATAAGAGAAATTTCTGCCTTTTTGCCCCCAAATATGGGGAATTTCAGGATTTTTACCTCAAAATAAGGAAAATTTCTGAATTTTGCCCCAAAATATGGGAAATTTCTGCCTTTTTGCCCCAAAATAAGAAAAATTTCTGCAATTTTGTAAAAAAATAAAAGAAATTTTTGCCTTTTTTGCCCCAAAATAAGAAAATTTCTGCTTTTTTTCCCTGAAATAAGTCAAATTTCTAAAATTTTGCACAAAATACATGGAATTTCTGAGTTTTGCCCCAAAATGAGGAGAATTTCTGTCTTTTTGCCCCAACATATAGGGAATTTCTGCCTTTTTGCCCTACAAATAGGGGAATTTCTGCTTTTTTGCCTCTAAATATGTGGAATTTCTGTCTTTTTCCCCCAAAACAAAGGAAATTTCTGTTATTTTTGCCCCAAAATAAGGAGAATTTCTGACTTATTACCCTGAAATAAGTGAAATTTCTGCAATTTTGCCCCAAAATAAGGGAAATTTCTGCCTTTTTGCCCCCAAATAAGGGGAATTTCAGCCTTTTTACCTCAAAATAAGGGGAATTTCGGCATTTTTGCCATAGAATATTAGGAATTTCTGTTTTTTTGCCCAAAAATAAGGAAAATTTCTGCCTTTTTTCCCTGAAATAAGTGAAATTTCTGCAATTTTGCCCCAAAATAAGTGAAATTTCTGCAATTTTGCCCCAAAATAAGGGAAAATTCTAAAATTTTGCCAAAATTAAGAGAAATTTTTGCCTTTTTGACCTCAAATAAGGGAAATTTCAGCCTTTTTATCTCAAAATATGGAGAATTTCTGAATTTTTGCCCAAAAATATGAAAAATTTCTGCCTTTTTGCCCCAAATTAAGAAAAATTTCTGCAATTTTGTAACAAAATAAAAGAAATTTCTGCCTTTTTGCCCCAAAATAAGAAAATTTCTGTTTTTTTTCTGAAATAAATGAAATTTCTGCAATTTTGCCCCAAAATAAGTGAAATTTCTGAGTTTTTCCCCAAAATAACGAGAATTTCTGTCTTTTTGCCCCAACATATAGAGAATTTCTGCCTTTTTGCCCCACATTTAGAGGAATTTCTTCACTTTTGCTCCAAAATACGGGGAATTTCTGCCTTTTTGTCCAAAAATAAGAAGAATGCATACCTTTTTGCCATAAAAAAGGGAAATTTCTTCATTTTTGCTCCAAAATAAAGGGAATTTCTCCATTTTTGCCTCCAAATAAGTGGAATTTCTGTCTTTTTCCCCCCCAAAAAAGGGAATTTCTGTATTTTTTGCCCCAAAATAAGGAAAATTTCTGACTTATTACCCTGAAATAAGTGAAATTTCTGCAATTTTGCCCCAAAATAAGGGAAATTTCTGCATTTTTGCCCCCAAGTAAGGGGAATTTCAGCCTTTTTACCTCAAAATAAGGAGAATTTCTGCATTTTTGCCCCAAAATATGGGAAATTTCTGCCTTTTCCTCCAAAATAAGAAAATTTCTGCTTTTTTCCCTGCAATAAGTTAAATTTCTGAAATTTTGCCCCAAAATAAGTGAAATTTCTGCAATTTTGCCCCAAAATAAGGGAAATTTTTGGAATTTTGCCCCAAAATAAGTGGAATTTCTGAGTTTTGTCCAAATAAGGAGAATTTCTGTCTTTTTGCCCCAACTTTTAGGGAATTTTTGCCTTTTTGCCCCACAATTAAGGGAATTTCTGCAATTTTACTCCAAATTACGAGATATTCCTGCCTTTTTGCCTGAAAATAAGAAGAATGCACACCTTTTTGCCATAAAAAAAGGAAATTTCCTCTTTTTCGCTCCAAAATAACGGGAATTTCTGCTTTTTGCCTCTAAATAAATAGAATTTCTGTCTTTTTCCCCAAAAAAAAGGGAATTTCTGTATTTTTTGCCCCAAAATAAGGAATATTTCTGTCTTATTACCCTGAAATAAGTGAAATTTTTGCAATTTTGCCCCAAAATAAGAGAAATTTCTGCCCTTTTGCCCCCAAATATGGGGAATTTCAGGATTTTTACCTCAAAATATGGAAAATTTCTGAATTTTGTCCCAAAATATGGGAAATTTCTGCCTTTTTGCCCCAAAATAAGAAAAATTTCTACAATTTTGTAAAAAAATAAAAGAAATTTTTGCCTTTTTGCCCCAAAATAAGAAAATTTCTGCTTTTTTTCCTGAAATAAGTGAAATTTCTAAAATTTTGCACAAAATACATGGAATTTCTGAGTTTTGCCCCAAAATGAGGAGAATTTCTGTCTTTTTGCCCCAACATATAGGGAATTTCTGCCATTTTGCCCTACAAATAAGGGAATTTCTGCTTTTTTGCCTCTAAATATGTGGAATTTCTGTCTTTTTCCCCCAAAACAAAGGGAATTTCTGTCTTTTTTGCCCCAAAATAAGGAAAATTTCTGACTTATTACCCTGAAATAAGTGAAATTTCTGCAATTTTGCCCCAAAATAAGGGAAATTTCTGCCTTTTTGCCCTTAAATAAGGGGAATTTCAGCCTTTTTACCTGAAAATAAGGGGAATTTCTGCATTTTTGCCATAGAATATTAGGAATTTCTGTTTTTTTGCCCAAAAATAAGGAAAATTTCTGCCTTTTTTCCCTGAAATAAGTGAAATTTCTGCAATTTTGCCCCAAAATAAGTGAAATTTCTGCAATTTTGCCCCAAAATAAGGGAAATTTCTAAAATTTTGCCCCAAATTAATAGAAATTTCTGCCTTTTTGACCTCAAATAAGGGAAATTTCAGCCTTTTTACTTCAAAATATGGAGAATTTCTGAATTTTTGTTCAAAAATATGGGAAATTTCTGCCTTTTTGCCCCAAATTAAGAAAAATTTCTGCAATTTTGTGCCAAAATAAAAGAAATTTCTGCCTTTTTGCCCCAAAATAAGAAAATTTCTGCTTTTTTTCTGAAATAAATGAAATTTCTGCAATTTTGCCTCAAAATAAGTTAAATTTCTGAATTTTTCCCTAAAATAATTAGAATTTCTGTCTTTTTGCCCCAACATATAGGGAATTTCTGCCTTTTTTCCCCACAATTAGGGGAATTTCTGCAATTTTGCTCCAAAATACGGGGAATTTCTACCTTTTTGTCCGAAAATAAGAAGAATGCATATCTTTTTGCCATAAAAAAAGAAATTTCTTCATTTTTGCTCCAAAATAAGGGGAATTTCTGGTTTTTGCCTCTAAATAAGTGGAATTTCTGTCTTTCTCCCCCAAAACAAAGGGAATTTCTGTATTTTTTGCCCAAAAATAAGGAAAATTTCTGACTTATTACCCTGAAATAAGTGAAATTTCTGCAATTTTGCCCCAAAATAAGGGAAATATCTGCCTTTTTTCCCCCAAATAAGGAAAATTTCAGCCTTTTTACCTCAAAATAAGGGGAATTTCTGCCTTTTTGCCCAAAATAAGAAAAATTTCTGCAATTTTGTACCAAAATAAAAGAAATTTCTGCCTTATTGCCACAAAATATGAAAATTTCTGTTTTTTTCCCTGAAATAAGTGAAATTTCTGCAATTTTGCCCCAAAATAAGTGAAATTTCTGCAATTTTGCCTCAAAATAAAGGTAATTTCTGGAACTTTGCCCTAAATAAGTGGAATTTCTGAGTTTTGCCCCAAAATAAGGAGGATTTTTGTCTTTTTGCCCCAACATATAGGAAATTTCTTCCTTTTTGCCCTACAATTAGGGGAATTTCTGCAATTTTGCTTCAAATTACGGGGAATTTCTGCCTTTTTGCCCGAAAATAAGAAGAATGCATACCTTTTTGCCATAAAAAAGGAAAATTTCTGCAATTTTGCTCCAAAATAAGGGGAATTTCTGCTTTTTTGCCTCTAAAAAAGTGGAATTTCTGTCTTTTTCCCCCAAAACAAAGGGAATTTCTGTCTTTTTTGCCCCAAAATAAGGAAAATTTCTGACTTATTACCCTGAAGTAAGTGAAATTTCTGCAATTATGCCCCAATATAAAAAAAATTTCTGCCTTTTTGCCCCCAAATAAGGGGAATTTCAGCCTTTTTACATCAAAATAAGGGTAATTTCTGCATTTTTTCCCCAAAATATGGGATATTTCTGCCTTTTGGCCCCAAAATAAGAAAAATTTCTGCAATTTTGTACCAAAATAAAAAAATTTCTGCCTTTTTGCCCCAAAATAAGAAAATTTCTACTTTTTTTTCTGAAATAAATGAAATTTCTGCAATTTTGCCCCAACATAAGAGAAATTTCTGCATTTTTGCCACGAAATAAGGGGAATTTCAGACTTTTAACCTCAAAATAAGGGGACTTTCTGGATTTTTGACCCAAAATATGGGAAATTTCCTTTTTTTTGCCCCAAAATTCGAAAACTTTCTGCAATTCTGTACCAAAATAAAAGAAATTGCAGCCTTTTTGCCCCAATATAAGAAAATTTCTGCTTTTTTTCTGAAATAAGTGAAATTTCTGCAATTTTGCCACAAAATAAGAGAAATTTCTGCCTTTTTGCCTCCAAATCAGGGGAATTTCAGCCTTTTTACCTCAAAATATGAAGACTTTCTGCATTTTTGACCCAAAATATGGGAAATTTCTGCCTTTTTGCTCTGAAATAAGAAAAATTTCTGCAATTCTGTACCAAAATAAAATAAATTTCAGCCTTTTTGCCCCAATATAAGAAAATTTCTGCTTTTTTCTGAAATAAGTGAAATTTCTGCAATTTTGCCCCAAAATAAGTGAAATTTCTGCAATTTTGCCCCCAAATAAGGGAAATTTCTGGAATTTTGCCTGAAAATAAGTGGAATTTCTGAGTTTTGCGCAAAAATAAGGAGAATTTCTGACTTTACGCCCCAACATATAGGGAATTTCTGCCTTTTTGCCCCACAATTAGGGGAATTTCTGCAATTTTGCTCCAAAATACAGGGTATTTCTGCCTTTTTGCCCGAATATAAGAAGAATGATTACCTTTTTGCCACAAAAATGGGAAATTTCTCCATTTTTGCTTCAAAATAAAGGGAATTTCTGCTTTTTTTCCTCTAAATAAGTGGAATTTCTGTCTTTTTCACCCAAAACAAAGGGAATTTCTGTTTTTTACCCCAAAATAAGGAAAATTTCTGACTTATTACCCTGAAATAAGTGAAATTTCTAAAATTTTGCACAAAATACATGGAATTTCTGAGTTTTGCCCCAAAATGAGGAGAATTTCTGTCTTTTTGCCCCAACATATAGGGATTTTCTGCCTTTTTGCCCTACAAATAGGGGAATTTCTGCTTTTTTGCCTCTAAATATGTGGAATTTCTGTCTATTTCCCCCAAAACAAAGGGAATTTCTGTCTTTTTTGCCCCAAAATAAGGAGAATTTCTGACTTATTACCCTGAAATAAGTGAAATTTCTGCAATTTTGCCCCAAAATAAGGGAAATTTCTGCCTTTTTGCCCCCAAATAAGGGGAATTTCAGCCTTTTTACCTCAAAATAAGGGGAATTTCTGCATTTTGCCACAAAATATTAGGAATTTCTGTTTTTTTGCCCAAAAATAAGGAAAATTTCTGCCTTTTTTCCCTGAAATAAGTGAAATTTCTGCAATTTTGCCACAAAATAAGTGAAATTTCTGCAATTTTGCCCCAAAATAAGGGAAATTTCTAAAAATTTTTCCCCAAATTAAGAGAAATTTCTGCCTTTTTGACCTCAAATAAGGGAAATTTCAGCCTTTTTACCTCAAAATATGGAGAATTTCTGAATTTTTGCCCAAAAATATGGGAAATTTCTGCCTTTTTGCCCCACATTAAGAAAAATTTCTGCAATATTGTACCAAAATAAAAGAAATTTCTGCCTTTTTGCCCCAAAATAAGAAAATTTCTGCTTTTTTTCTGAAATAAATGAAATTTCTGCAATTTTGCCTCAAAATAAGTTAAATTTCTGAATTTTTCCGTAAAATAAGAAGAATTTCTGTCTTTTTGCCCCAACATATAGGGAATTTCTGCCTTTTTTCCCCACAATTAGGGGAATTTCTCCAATTTTGCTCGAAAATACGGAAAATTTCTGCCTTTTTGCCCAAAATAAGAAAAATTTCTGCAATTTTGTACCAAAATAAAAGAAATTTCTGCCTTATTGCCACAAAATACGAAAATTTCTGTTTTTTTCCCTGAAATAAGTGAAATTTCTGCAATTTTGCCCCAAAATAAGTGAAATTTCTGCAATTTTGCCTCAAAATAAAGGTAATTTCTGGAACTTTGAATAAATAAGTGGAATGTCTGAGTTTTGCCCCAAATATGGAGGATTTTTGTCTTTTTGCCCCAACATATAGGAAATTTCTTTCTTTTTGCCCCACAGTTAGGGGAATTTCTGCAATTTTGCTTCAAAATACGGGGAATTTCTGCCTTTTTGCCCGAAAATAAAAAGAATGCATACCTTTTGCCATAAAAAAGGAAAATTTCTGCAATTTTGCTCCAAAATAAGGAGAATTTCTGCTTTTTTGCCTTTAAATAAGTGGAATTTCTTTCTTTTTCCCCCAAAACAAAGGAAATTTCTGTCTTTTTTGCCCCAAAATAAGGAAAATTTCTGACTTATTACCCTGAAGTAAGTGAAATTTCTGCAATTATGCCCCAATATAAAAGAAATTTCTGCCTTTTTGCCCCCAAATAAGGGGAATTTCAGCCTTTTTACCTCAAAATAAGGGTAATTTCTGCATTTTTTTCCGCAAAATATGGGAAATTTCTGCCTTTTGGCCCCAAAATAAGAAAAATTTCTGCAATTTTGTACCAAAATAAAAAAATTTCTGCCTTTTTGCCCCAAAATAAGAAAATTTCTACTTTTTTTTCTGAAATAAATGAAATTTCTGCAATTTTGCCCCAACATAAGAGAAATTTCGGCCTTTTTGCCACGAAATAAGGGGAATTTCAGACTTTTAACCTCAAAATAAGGGGACTTTCTGCATTTTTGACCCAAAATATGGGAAAGTTCTGCCTTTTTGCCCCAAAATAAGAAAAATTTCTGCAATTCTGTACCAAAATAAAAGAAATTTCAGCCTTTTTGCCCCAATATAAGAAAATTTCTGCTTTTTCTCTGAAATAAATGATATTTCTGCAATTTTGCCTCAAAATAAGGGAAATTTCTTTGTTTTTGCCCCCAAATAAGGGGAATTTCAGCCTTTTTACCTCAAAATAAGGGGAATTTCTGCATTTTTGCCCCAAAATATGGGAAATTTCTGCCTTTTTGCTCCGAAATAAGAAAAATTTCTGCAATTCTGTATCAAAATAAAATAAATTTCAGCCTTTTTGCCCCAATATAAGAAAATTTCTGCTTTTTTTCTGAAATAAGTGAAATTTCTGCAATTTTGCCCCAAAATAAGTGAAATTTCTGCAATTTTGCCCCCAAATAAGGGAAATTTCTGGAATTTTGCCTGAAAAAAAGTGGAATTTCTGATTTTTGCGCAAAAATAAAGAGAATTTCTGTCTTTATGCCCCAACATATAGGGAATTTCTGCCTTTTTGCCCCACAATTAGGGGAATTTCTGCAATTTTGCTCCAAAATACGGGGTATTTCTGCCTTTTTGCCCGAATATAAGAAGAATGATTACCTTTTTGCCAGAAAAATGGGAAATTTCTTCATTTTTGCTTTAAAATAAAGGGAATTTCTGCTTTTTTGCCTCTAAATAAGTGGAATTTCTGTCTTTTTCCCCCAAAACAAAAGGAATTTCTGTTTTTTGCCCGAAAATAAGGAAAATTTCTGACTTATTACCCTGAAATAAGTGAAATTTCTAAAATTTTGCACAAAATACATGGAATTTCTGAGCTTTGCCCCAAAATGAGGAGAATTTCTGTCTTTTTCCCCCAACATATAGGGAATTTCTGCCTTTTTGCCCTACAAATAGGGCAATTTCTGCTTTTTTGCCTCTAAATATGTGGAAATTCTGTCTTTTTCCCCCAAAACATAGGGAATTTCTGTCTTTTTTGCCCCAAAATAAGGAAAATTTCTGACTTATTACCCTGAAATAAGTAAAATTTCTGCAATTCTGCCCCAAAATAAGGGAAATTTCTGCCTTTTGGCCCCGAAATAAGGGGAATTTCAGCTTTTTTACCTCAAAATAAGGGGAATTTCTGCATTTTTGCCATAGAATATTAGGAATTTCTGTTTTTTTGCCCAAAAATAAGGAAAATTTCTGCCTTTTTTCCCTGAAATAAGTGAAATTTCTGCAATTTTGCCCCAAAATAAGTGAAATTTCTGCAATTTTGCCCCAAAATAAGGGAAAATTCTAAAATTTTGCCCCAAATTAAGAGAAATTTCTGCCTTTTTGACCTCAAATAAGGGAAATTTCAGCCTTTTTATCTCAAAATATGGAGAATTTCTGAATTTTTGCCCAAAAATATGAAAAATTTCTGCCTTTTTTCCCCAAATTAAGAAAAATTTCTGCAATTTTGTAACAAAATTAAAGAAATTTCTGCCTTTTTGCCCCAAAACAAGAAAATTTCTGCTTTTTTCTGAAATAAATGAAATTTCTGCAATTTTGCCTCAAAATAAGTTAAATTTCTGAATTTTTCCCTAAAATAAGAAGAATTTCTGTCTTTTTGCCCCAACATATAGGGAATTTCTGCCTTTTTTCCCCGCTATTAGGGGAATTTCTCCAATTTTGCTCCAAAATACGGGGAATTTCTGCCTTTTTGTACCGAAAATAAGAAGAATGCATACCTTTTTCCCATAAAAAAAGAAATTTCTTCATTTTTGCTCCAAAATAAGGGGAATTTCTGGTTTTTGCCTCTAAATAAGTGGAATTTCTGTCTTTTTCCCCCAAAACAAAGGGAATTTCTGTATTTTTTGCCCCAAAATAAGGAAAATTTCTGACTTATTACCCTGAAATAAGTGAAATTTCTGCAATTTTGCCCCAAAATAAGGGAAATTTCTGCCTTTTTGCCCCCAAATAAGGGGAATTTCAGCCTTTTTACCTCAAAATAAGGGGAATTTCTGCCTTTTTGCCCAAAATAAGAAAAATTTCTGCAATTTTGTACCAAAATTAAAGAAATTTCTGCCTTATTGCCACAAAATATGAAAATTTTTGTTTTTTTCCCTGAAATAAGTGAAATTTCTGCAATTTTGCCCCAAAATAAGTGAAATTTCTGCAATTTTGCCTCAAAATAAAGGTAATTTCTGGAACTTTGCCCTAAATAAGTGGAATTTCTGAGTTTTGCCCCAAAATAAGGAGGATTTTTGTCTTTTTGCCCCAACATATAGGAAATTTCTTCCTTTTTGCCCCACAATTAGGGGAATTTCTGCAATTTTGCTTCAAAATACAGGGAATTTCTGCCTTTTGCCCGAAAATAAGAAGAATGCATATCTTTTTGCCATAAAAAAGGAAAATTTCTGCAATTTTACTCCAAAATAAGGGGAATTTCTGCTTTTTTGCCTCTAAATAAGTGGAATTTCTGTCTTTTTCCCCCAAAACAAAGGGAATTTCTGTCTTTTTTGCCCCAAAATAAGGAAAATTTCTGACTTATTACCCTGAAGTAAGTGAAATTTCTGCAATTATGCCCTAATATAAAAGAAATTTCTGCCTTTTTGCCCCCAAATAAGGGGAATTTCAGCCTTTTTACCTCAAAATAAGGGTAATTTCTGCATTTTTTCCCCAAAATATGGGAAATTTCTGCCTTTTGGCCCCAAAATAAGAAAAATTTCTGCAATTTTGTACCAAAATAAAAAAATTTCTGCCTTTTTGCCCCAAAATAAGAAAATTTCTACTTTTTTTTCTGAAATAAATGAAATTTCTGCAATTTTGCCCCAACATAAGAGAAATTTCTGCCTTTTTGCCACGAAATAAGGGGAATTTGAGACTTTTAACCTCAAAATAAGGGGACTTTCTGCATTTTTGACCCAAAATATGGGAAATTTCTGTCTTTTTGCCCCCAAAATTAGAAAAATTTCTGCAGTTCTGTACCAAAATAAAAGAAATTTCAGCCTTTTTGCCCCAATATAAGAAAATTTCTGCTTTTTTTTAAATAAATGATATTTCTGCAATTTTGCCTCAAAATAAGGTAAATTTCTGTGTTTTTGCCCCCAAATCAGGGGAATTTCAGCCTTTTTACCTCTAAATATAAAGACTTTCTGCATTTTTGACCCAAAATATGGGAAATTTCTGCCTTTTTGCCCCAAAATAAGAAAAATTTCTGCCATTTTGTACCAAAATAAGAGAAATTTCTGCCTTTTTGCCCCAAAATAAAAAAATTTCTCATTTTTTTTCTGAAATAAGTGAAATTTCTGCAATTTTGCGCCAAAATAAGTGAAATTTCTGCAATTTTGGCCCCAAATAAGGGAAATTTCTGGAATTTTGCCTGAAAATAAGTGGAATTTCTGAGTTTTGTGCAAAAATAAGGAGAATTTCTGTCTTTATGCCCCAACATATAGGGAATTTCTGCCTTTTTGCCTCACAATTAGGGGAATTTCTGCAATTTTGCTCCAAAATACGGGGTATTTCTGCCTTTTTGCCCGAATATAAGAAGAATGATTACCTTTTTGCCACAAAATGGGAAATTTCTCCATTTTTGCTTTAAAATAAAGGGAATTTCTGCTTTTTTGCCTGTAAATAAGTGGAATTTCTGTCTTTTCCCCCCAAAACAAAGGGAATTTCTGTTTTTTGCCCCAAAATAAGGAAAATTTCTGACTTATTACCCTGAAATAAGTGAAATTTCTACAATTTTGCACAAAATACATGGAATTTCTGAGTTTTGCCCCAAAATGAGGAGAATTTCTGTCTTTTTGCCCCAACATATAGGGAATTTCTGCCTTTTTTCCCCACAATTAGGGGAATTTCTGCTTTTTTGCCTCTAAATATGTGGAATTTCTGTCTTTTTTCCCCCAAAACAAAGGGAATTTCTGTCTTTTTTGCCCCAAAATAAGGAAAATTTCTGACTTATTACCCTGAAATAAGTGAAATTTCTGCAATTTTGCCCCAAAATAAGGGAAATTTCTGCCTTTTTGTCCCCAAATAAGGGGAATTTCAGCCTTTTTACCTCAAAATAAGGGGAAATTCTGCATTTTTGCCATAGAATATTAGGAATTTCTGTTTTTTGCCCAAAAATAAGGAAAATTTCTGCCTTTTTTCCCTGAAATAAGTGAAATTTCTGCAATTTTGCCCCAAAATAAGTGAAATTTCTGCAATTTTGCCCCAAAATAAGGGAAATTTCTAAAATTTTGCCCCAAATTAAGAGAAATTTCTGCCTTTTTGACCTCAAATAAGGGAAATTTCAGCCTTTTTACCTCAAAATATGGAGAATTTCTGAATTTTTGCCCAAAAATATGGGAAATTTCTGCCTTTTTGCCCCAAATTAAGAAAAATTTCTGCAATTTTGTACCAAAATAAAAGAAATTTCTGCCTTTTTGCCCCAAAATAAGAAAATTTCTGCTTTTTTTCTGAAATAAATGAAATTTCTGCAATTTTGCCTCAAAATAATTAAATTTCTGAATTTTTCCCTAAAATAAGAAGAATTTCTGTCTTTTTGCCCTAACATATAGGGAATTTCTGCCTTTTTTCCCCACAATTAGGGGAATTTCTGTAATTTTGCTCCAAAATACGGGGAATTTCTGCCTTTTTGTCCGAAAATAAGAAGAATGCATACCTTTTTGCCATAAAAATGAAATTTCTTCATTTTTGCTCCAAAATAAAGGGAATTTCTGGTTTTTGCCTCTAAATATGTGGAATTTCTGTTTTCTCCCCCCAAACAAAGGGAATTTCTGTATTTTTTGCCTCAAAATAAGGAAAATTTCTGACTTATTACCCTGAAATAAGTGAAATTTCTGCAATTTTGCCCCAAAATAAGGGAAATTTCTGCCTTTTTGCCCCCAAATAAGGGGAATTTCAGCCTTTTTACCTCAAAAGAAGGGGAATTTCTGCCTTTTTGCCCAAAATAAGAAAAATTTCTGCAATTTTGTACCAAAATAAAAGAAATTTCTGCCTTATTGCCACAAAATATGAAAATTTCTGTTTTTTTCCCTGAAATAAGTGAAATTTCTGCAATTTTGCCCCAAAATAAGTGAAATTTCTGCAATTTTGCCTCAAAATAAAGGTAATTTCTGGAACTTTGCCCTAAATAAGTGGAATTTCTGAGTTTTGCCCCAAAATAAGGAGGATTTTTGTCTTTTTGCCCCAACATATAGGAAATTTCTTCCTTTTTGCCCTACAATTAGGGGAATTTCAGCAATTTTGCTTCAAAATACAGGGAATTTCTGCCTTTTTGCCCGAAAATAAGAAGAATGCATAACTTTTTGCCATAAAAAAGGAAAATTTCTGCAATTTTGCTCCAAAATAAGGGGAATTTCTGCTTTTTTTCCTCTAAATAAGTGGAATTTCTTTCTTTTTCCCCCAAAACAAAGGGAATTTCTGTCTTTTTTGCCCCAAAATAAGGAAAATTTCTGACTTATTACCCTGAAGTAAGTGAAATTTCTGCAATTATGCCCTAATATAAAAGAAATTTCTGCCTTTTTTCCCCCAAATAAGGGGAATTTCAGCCTTTTTACCTCAAAATAAGGGTAATTTCTGCATTTTTTCCCCAAAATATGGGAAATTTCTGCCTTTTGGCCCCAAAATAAGAAAAATTTCTGCAATTTTGTACCAAAATAAAAAAATTTCTGCCTTTTTGTTCTAAAATAAGAAAATTTCTACTTTTTTTTCTGAAATAAATGAAATTTCTGCAATTTTGCCCCAACATAAGAGAAATTTCTGCCTTTTTGCCACGAAATAAGGGGAATTTCAGACTTTTAAACTCAAAATAAGGGGACTTTCTGCATTTTTGACCCAAAATATGGGAAATTTCTGCCTTTTTGCCCCAAAATAAAAAAAATTTCTGCAATTCTGTACCAAAATAAAAGAAATTTCAGCCTTTTTGCCCCAATATAAGAAAATTTCTGCTTTTTTTTGAAATAAGTGAAATTTCTGCAATTTTGCCTCAAAATAAGAGAAATTTCTGCCTTTTTGCCTCCAAATAAGGGGAATTTCAGCCTTTTTACCTCAAAATATGAAGACTTTCTGCATTTTTGACCCAAAATATGGGAAATTTCTGCCTTTTTGCTCCGAAATAAGAAAAATTTCTGCAATTCTGTACCAAAATAAAATAAATTTCAGCCTTTTTGCCCTAATATAAGAAAATTTCTGCTTTTTTTTTAAAATAAGTGAAATTTCTGCAATTTTGCCCCAAAATAAGTGAAATTTCTGCAATTTTGCCCCCAAATAAGGGAAATTTCTGGAATTTTGCCTGAAAATAAGTGGAATTTCTGAGTTTTGCGCAAAAATAAGGAGAATTTCTGTATTTATGCCCCAACATATAGGGAATTTCCGCCTTTTTGCCCCACAATTAGGGGAATTTCAGCAATTTTGCTTCAAAATACAGGGAATTTCTGCCTTTTTGCCCGAAAATAAGAAGAATGCATACCTTTTTGCCATAAAAAAGGAAAATTTCTGCAATTTTGCTCCAAAATAAGGGGAATTTCTGCTTTTTTGCCTCTAAATAAGTGGAATTTCTGTCTTTTTCCCCCAAAACAAAGGGAATTTCTGTCTTTTTTGCCCCAAAATAAGGAAAATTTCTGACTTATTACCCTGAAGTAAGTGAAATTTCTGCAATTATGCCCTAATATAAAAGAAATTTCTGCCTTTTTGCCCCCAAATAAGGGGAATTTCAGCCTTTTTACCTCAAAATAAGGGTAATTTCTGCATTTTTTCCCCAAAATATGGGAAATTTCTGCCTTTTGGCCCCAAAATAAGAAAAATTTCTGCAATTTTGTACCAAAATAAAAAAATTTCTGCCTTTTTGCTCCAAAATAAGAAAATTTCTACTTTTTTTTCTGAAATAAATTAAATTTCTGCAATTTTGCCCCAACATAAGAGAAATTTCTGCCTTTTTGCCACGAAATAAGGGGAATTTTAGACTTTTAACTTCAAAATAAGGAAACTTTCTGCATTTTTGACCCAAAATATGGGAAATTTCTGCCTTTTTGCCCCAAAATAAGAAAAATTTCTGCAATTCTGTACCAAAATAAAAGAAATTGCAGCCTTTTTGCCCCAATATAAGAAAATTTCTGCTTTTTTTCTGAAATAAGTGAAATTTCTGCAATTTTGCCTCAAAATAAGAGAAATTTCT
Source organism: Micromys minutus (assembly GCF_963924665.1). Taxonomy (NCBI): domain Eukaryota; kingdom Metazoa; phylum Chordata; class Mammalia; order Rodentia; family Muridae; genus Micromys; species Micromys minutus. The sequence goes on from NW_027667967.1 coordinate 753,166, forward strand.
GCCTTTTTGCCTCCAAATCAGGGGAATTTCAGCCTTTTTACCTCAAAATATGAAGACTTTCTGCATTTTTGACCCAAAATATGGGAAATTTCTGCCTTTTTACTCCGAAATAAGAAAAATTTCTGCAATTCTGTACCAAAATAAAATAAATTTCAGCCTTTTTGCCCTAATATAAGAAAATTTCTGCTTTTTTTCTAAAATAAGTGAAATTTCTGCAATTTTGCCCCAAAAAAGTGAAATTTCTGCAATTTTGCCCCCAAATAAGGGAAATTTCTGGAATTTTGCCTGAAAATAAGTGGAATTTCTGAGTTTTGCGCAAAAATAAGGAGAATTTCTGTCTTTATGCCCCAACATATAGGGAATTTCTGCCTTTTTGCCCCACAATTAGGGGAATTTCTGCAATTTTGCTCCAAAATACAGGGTATTTCTGCCTTTTTGCCCGAATATAAGAAGAATGATTACCTTTTTGCCAGAAAAATGGGAAATTTCTCCATTTTTGCTTTAAAATAAAGGGAATTTCTGCTTATTTGCCTCTAAATAAGTAGAATTTTTGCCCCAAAATAAGGAAAATTTCTGACTTATTACCCTGAAATAAGTGAAATTTCTAAAATTTTGCACAAAATACATGGAATTTCTGAGTTTTGCCCCAAAATGAGGAGAATTTCTGTCTTTTTGCCCCAACATATAGGGAATTTCTGCCTTTTTGCCCTACAAATAGGGGAATTTCTGCTTTTTTGCCTCTAAATATGTGGAATTTCTGTCCTTTTCCCCCAAAACAAAGGGAATTTCTGTCTTTTTTGCCCCAAAATAAGGAAAATTTCTGACTTATTACCCTGAAATAAGTGAAATTTCTGCAATTTTGCCCCAAAATAAGGGAAATTTCTGCCTTTTTGCCCCCAAATAAGGGGAATTTCAGCCTTTTTACCTCAAAAGAAGGGGAATTTCTGCCTTTTTGCCCAAAATAAGAAAAATTTCTGCAATTTTGTACCAAAATAAAAGAAATTTCTGCCTTATTGCCACAAAATATGAAAATTTCTGTTTTTTTCCCTGAAATAAGTGAAATTTCTGCAATTTTGCCCCAAAATAAGTGAAATTTCTGCAATTTTGCCTCAAAATAAAGGTAATTTCTGGAACTTTGCCCTAAATAAGTGGAATTTCTGAGTTTTGCCCCAAAATAAGGAGGATTTTTGTCTTTTTGCCCCAACATATAGGAAATTTCTTCCTTTTTGCCCTACAATTAGGGGAATTTCAGCAATTTTGCTTCAAAATACAGGGAATTTCTGCCTTTTTGCCCGAAAATAAGAAGAATGCATAACTTTTTGCCATAAAAAAGGAAAATTTCTGCAATTTTGCTCCAAAATAAGGGGAATTTCTGCTTTTTTTCCTCTAAATAAGTGGAATTTCTTTCTTTTTCCCCCAAAACAAAGGGAATTTCTGTCTTTTTTGCCCCAAAATAAGGAAAATTTCTGACTTATTACCCTGAAGTAAGTGAAATTTCTGCAATTATGCCCTAATATAAAAGAAATTTCTGCCTTTTTTCCCCCAAATAAGGGGAATTTCAGCCTTTTTACCTCAAAATAAGGGTAATTTCTGCATTTTTTCCCCAAAATATGGGAAATTTCTGCCTTTTGGCCCCAAAATAAGAAAAATTTCTGCAATTTTGTACCAAAATAAAAAAATTTCTGCCTTTTTGTTCTAAAATAAGAAAATTTCTACTTTTTTTTCTGAAATAAATGAAATTTCTGCAATTTTGCCCCAACATAAGAGAAATTTCTGCCTTTTTGCCACGAAATAAGGGGAATTTCAGACTTTTAAACTCAAAATAAGGGGACTTTCTGCATTTTTGACCCAAAATATGGGAAATTTCTGCCTTTTTGCCCCAAAATAAAAAAAATTTCTGCAATTCTGTACCAAAATAAAAGAAATTTCAGCCTTTTTGCCCCAATATAAGAAAATTTCTGCTTTTTTTTTGAAATAAGTGAAATTTCTGCAATTTTGCCTCAAAATAAGAGAAATTTCTGCCTTTTTGCCTCCAAATAAGGGGAATTTCAGCCTTTTTACCTCAAAATATGAAGACTTTCTGCATTTTTGACCCAAAATATGGGAAATTTCTGCCTTTTTGCTCCGAAATAAGAAAAATTTCTGCAATTCTGTACCAAAATAAAATAAATTTCAGCCTTTTTGCCCTAATATAAGAAAATTTCTGCTTTTTTTTTAAAATAAGTGAAATTTCTGCAATTTTGCCCCAAAATAAGTGAAATTTCTGCAATTTTGCCCCCAAATAAGGGAAATTTCTGGAATTTTGCCTGAAAATAAGTGGAATTTCTGAGTTTTGCGCAAAAATAAGGAGAATTTCTGTATTTATGCCCCAACATATAGGGAATTTCCGCCTTTTTGCCCCACAATTAGGGGAATTTCAGCAATTTTGCTTCAAAATACAGGGAATTTCTGCCTTTTTGCCCGAAAATAAGAAGAATGCATACCTTTTTGCCATAAAAAAGGAAAATTTCTGCAATTTTGCTCCAAAATAAGGGGAATTTCTGCTTTTTTGCCTCTAAATAAGTGGAATTTCTGTCTTTTTCCCCCAAAACAAAGGGAATTTCTGTCTTTTTTGCCCCAAAATAAGGAAAATTTCTGACTTATTACCCTGAAGTAAGTGAAATTTCTGCAATTATGCCCTAATATAAAAGAAATTTCTGCCTTTTTGCCCCCAAATAAGGGGAATTTCAGCCTTTTTACCTCAAAATAAGGGTAATTTCTGCATTTTTTCCCCAAAATATGGGAAATTTCTGCCTTTTGGCCCCAAAATAAGAAAAATTTCTGCAATTTTGTACCAAAATAAAAAAATTTCTGCCTTTTTGCTCCAAAATAAGAAAATTTCTACTTTTTTTTCTGAAATAAATTAAATTTCTGCAATTTTGCCCCAACATAAGAGAAATTTCTGCCTTTTTGCCACGAAATAAGGGGAATTTTAGACTTTTAACTTCAAAATAAGGAAACTTTCTGCATTTTTGATCCAAAATATGGGAAATTTCTGCCTTTTTGCCCCAAAATAAGAAAAATTTCTGCAATTCTGTACCAAAATAAAAGAAATTGCAGCCTTTTTGCCCCAATATAAGAAAATTTCTGCTTTTTTTCTGAAATAAGTGAAATTTCTGCAATTTTGCCTCAAAATAAGAGAAATTTCTGCCTTTTTGCCTCCAAATCAGGGGAATTTCAGCCTTTTTACCTCAAAATATGAAGACTTTCTGCATTTTTGACCCAAAATATGGGAAATTTCTGCCTTTTTACTCCGAAATAAGAAAAATTTCTGCAATTCTGTACCAAAATAAAATAAATTTCAGCCTTTTTGCCCTAATATAAGAAAATTTCTGCTTTTTTTCTAAAATAAGTGAAATTTCTGCAATTTTGCCCCAAAAAAGTGAAATTTCTGCAATTTTGCCCCCAAATAAGGGAAATTTCTGGAATTTTGCCTGAAAATAAGTGGAATTTCTGAGTTTTGCGCAAAAATAAGGAGAATTTCTGTCTTTATGCCCCAACATATAGGGAATTTCTGCCTTTTTGCCCCACAATTAGGGGAATTTCTGCAATTTTGCTCCAAAATACAGGGTATTTCTGCCTTTTTGCCCGAATATAAGAAGAATGATTACCTTTTTGCCAGAAAAATGGGAAATTTCTCCATTTTTGCTTTAAAATAAAGGGAATTTCTGCTTATTTGCCTCTAAATAAGTAGAATTTTTGCCCCAAAATAAGGAAAATTTCTGACTTATTACCCTGAAATAAGTGAAATTTCTAAAATTTTGCACAAAATACATGGAATTTCTGAGTTTTGCCCCAAAATGAGGAGAATTTCTGTCTTTTTGCCCCAACATATAGGGAATTTCTGCCTTTTTGCCCTACAAATAGGGGAATTTCTGCTTTTTTGCCTCTAAATATGTGGAATTTCTGTCCTTTTCCCCCAAAACAAAGGGAATTTCTGTCTTTTTTGCCCCAAAATAAGGAAAATTTCTGACTTATTACCCTGAAATAAGTGAAATTTCTGCAATTTTGCCCCAAAATAAGGGAAATTTCTGCCTTTTTGCCCCCAAATAAGGGGAATTTCAGCCTTTTTACCTCAAAAGAAGGGGAATTTCTGCCTTTTTGCCCAAAATAAGAAAAATTTCTGCAATTTTGTACCAAAATAAAAGAAATTTCTGCCTTATTGCCACAAAATATGAAAATTTCTGTTTTTTTCCCTGAAATAAGTGAAATTTCTGCAATTTTGCCCCAAAATAAGTGAAATTTCTGCAATTTTGCCTCAAAATAAAGGTAATTTCTGGAACTTTGCCCTAAATAAGTGGAATTTCTGAGTTTTGCCCCAAAATAAGGAGGATTTTTGTCTTTTTGCCCCAACATATAGGAAATTTCTTCCTTTTTGCCCTACAATTAGGGGAATTTCAGCAATTTTGCTTCAAAATACAGGGAATTTCTGCCTTTTTGCCCGAAAATAAGAAGAATGCATAACTTTTTGCCATAAAAAAGGAAAATTTCTGCAATTTTGCTCCAAAATAAGGGGAATTTCTGCTTTTTTTCCTCTAAATAAGTGGAATTTCTTTCTTTTTCCCCCAAAACAAAGGGAATTTCTGTCTTTTTTGCCCCAAAATAAGGAAAATTTCTGACTTATTACCCTGAAATAAGTGAAATTTCTGCAATTTTGCCCCAAAATAAGGGAAATTTCTGCCTTTTTGTCCCCAAATAAGGGGAATTTCAGCCTTTTTACCTCAAAATAAGGGGAAATTCTGCATTTTTGCCATAGAATATTAGGAATTTCTGTTTTTTGCCCAAAAATAAGGAAAATTTCTGCCTTTTTTCCCTGAAATAAGTGAAATTTCTGCAATTTTGCCCCAAAATAAGTGAAATTTCTGCAATTTTGCCCCAAAATAAGGGAAATTTCTAAAATTTTGCCCCAAATTAAGAGAAATTTCTGCCTTTTTGACCTCAAATAAGGGAAATTTCAGCCTTTTTACCTCAAAATATGGAGAATTTCTGAATTTTTGCCCAAAAATATGGGAAATTTCTGCCTTTTTGCCCCAAATTAAGAAAAATTTCTGCAATTTTGTACCAAAATAAAAGAAATTTCTGCCTTTTTGCCCCAAAATAAGAAAATTTCTGCTTTTTTTCTGAAATAAATGAAATTTCTGCAATTTTGCCTCAAAATAATTAAATTTCTGAATTTTTCCCTAAAATAAGAAGAATTTCTGTCTTTTTGCCCTAACATATAGGGAATTTCTGCCTTTTTTCCCCACAATTAGGGGAATTTCTGTAATTTTGCTCCAAAATACGGGGAATTTCTGCCTTTTTGTCCGAAAATAAGAAGAATGCATACCTTTTTGCCATAAAAATGAAATTTCTTCATTTTTGCTCCAAAATAAAGGGAATTTCTGGTTTTTGCCTCTAAATATGTGGAATTTCTGTTTTCTCCCCCCAAACAAAGGGAATTTCTGTATTTTTTGCCTCAAAATAAGGAAAATTTCTGACTTATTACCCTGAAATAAGTGAAATTTCTGCAATTTTGCCCCAAAATAAGGGAAATTTCTGCCTTTTTGCCCCCAAATAAGGGGAATTTCAGCCTTTTTACCTCAAAAGAAGGGGAATTTCTGCCTTTTTGCCCAAAATAAGAAAAATTTCTGCAATTTTGTACCAAAATAAAAGAAATTTCTGCCTTATTGCCACAAAATATGAAAATTTCTGTTTTTTTCCCTGAAATAAGTGAAATTTCTGCAATTTTGCCCCAAAATAAGTGAAATTTCTGCAATTTTGCCTCAAAATAAAGGTAATTTCTGGAACTTTGCCCTAAATAAGTGGAATTTCTGAGTTTTGCCCCAAAATAAGGAGGATTTTTGTCTTTTTGCCCCAACATATAGGAAATTTCTTCCTTTTTGCCCTACAATTAGGGGAATTTCAGCAATTTTGCTTCAAAATACAGGGAATTTCTGCCTTTTTGCCCGAAAATAAGAAGAATGCATAACTTTTTGCCATAAAAAAGGAAAATTTCTGCAATTTTGCTCCAAAATAAGGGGAATTTCTGCTTTTTTTCCTCTAAATAAGTGGAATTTCTTTCTTTTTCCCCCAAAACAAAGGGAATTTCTGTCTTTTTTGCCCCAAAATAAGGAAAATTTCTGACTTATTACCCTGAAGTAAGTGAAATTTCTGCAATTATGCCCTAATATAAAAGAAATTTCTGCCTTTTTTCCCCCAAATAAGGGGAATTTCAGCCTTTTTACCTCAAAATAAGGGTAATTTCTGCATTTTTTCCCCAAAATATGGGAAATTTCTGCCTTTTGGCCCCAAAATAAGAAAAATTTCTGCAATTTTGTACCAAAATAAAAAAATTTCTGCCTTTTTGTTCTAAAATAAGAAAATTTCTACTTTTTTTTCTGAAATAAATGAAATTTCTGCAATTTTGCCCCAACATAAGAGAAATTTCTGCCTTTTTGCCACGAAATAAGGGGAATTTCAGACTTTTAAACTCAAAATAAGGGGACTTTCTGCATTTTTGACCCAAAATATGGGAAATTTCTGCCTTTTTGCCCCAAAATAAAAAAAATTTCTGCAATTCTGTACCAAAATAAAAGAAATTTCAGCCTTTTTGCCCCAATATAAGAAAATTTCTGCTTTTTTTTTGAAATAAGTGAAATTTCTGCAATTTTGCCTCAAAATAAGAGAAATTTCTGCCTTTTTGCCTCCAAATAAGGGGAATTTCAGCCTTTTTACCTCAAAATATGAAGACTTTCTGCATTTTTGACCCAAAATATGGGAAATTTCTGCCTTTTTGCTCCGAAATAAGAAAAATTTCTGCAATTCTGTACCAAAATAAAATAAATTTCAGCCTTTTTGCCCTAATATAAGAAAATTTCTGCTTTTTTTTTAAAATAAGTGAAATTTCTGCAATTTTGCCCCAAAATAAGTGAAATTTCTGCAATTTTGCCCCCAAATAAGGGAAATTTCTGGAATTTTGCCTGAAAATAAGTGGAATTTCTGAGTTTTGCGCAAAAATAAGGAGAATTTCTGTATTTATGCCCCAACATATAGGGAATTTCCGCCTTTTTGCCCCACAATTAGGGGAATTTCAGCAATTTTGCTTCAAAATACAGGGAATTTCTGCCTTTTTGCCCGAAAATAAGAAGAATGCATACCTTTTTGCCATAAAAAAGGAAAATTTCTGCAATTTTGCTCCAAAATAAGGGGAATTTCTGCTTTTTTGCCTCTAAATAAGTGGAATTTCTGTCTTTTTCCCCCAAAACAAAGGGAATTTCTGTCTTTTTTGCCCCAAAATAAGGAAAATTTCTGACTTATTACCCTGAAGTAAGTGAAATTTCTGCAATTATGCCCTAATATAAAAGAAATTTCTGCCTTTTTGCCCCCAAATAAGGGGAATTTCAGCCTTTTTACCTCAAAATAAGGGTAATTTCTGCATTTTTTCCCCAAAATATGGGAAATTTCTGCCTTTTGGCCCCAAAATAAGAAAAATTTCTGCAATTTTGTACCAAAATAAAAAAATTTCTGCCTTTTTGCTCCAAAATAAGAAAATTTCTACTTTTTTTTCTGAAATAAATTAAATTTCTGCAATTTTGCCCCAACATAAGAGAAATTTCTGCCTTTTTGCCACGAAATAAGGGGAATTTTAGACTTTTAACTTCAAAATAAGGAAACTTTCTGCATTTTTGATCCAAAATATGGGAAATTTCTGCCTTTTTGCCCCAAAATAAGAAAAATTTCTGCAATTCTGTACCAAAATAAAAGAAATTGCAGCCTTTTTGCCCCAATATAAGAAAATTTCTGCTTTTTTTCTGAAATAAGTGAAATTTCTGCAATTTTGCCTCAAAATAAGAGAAATTTCTGCCTTTTTGCCTCCAAATCAGGGGAATTTCAGCCTTTTTACCTCAAAATATGAAGACTTTCTGCATTTTTGACCCAAAATATGGGAAATTTCTGCCTTTTTACTCCGAAATAAGAAAAATTTCTGCAATTCTGTACCAAAATAAAATAAATTTCAGCCTTTTTGCCCTAATATAAGAAAATTTCTGCTTTTTTTCTAAAATAAGTGAAATTTCTGCAATTTTGCCCCAAAAAAGTGAAATTTCTGCAATTTTGCCCCCAAATAAGGGAAATTTCTGGAATTTTGCCTGAAAATAAGTGGAATTTCTGAGTTTTGCGCAAAAATAAGGAGAATTTCTGTCTTTATGCCCCAACATATAGGGAATTTCTGCCTTTTTGCCCCACAATTAGGGGAATTTCTGCAATTTTGCTCCAAAATACAGGGTATTTCTGCCTTTTTGCCCGAATATAAGAAGAATGATTACCTTTTTGCCAGAAAAATGGGAAATTTCTCCATTTTTGCTTTAAAATAAAGGGAATTTCTGCTTATTTGCCTCTAAATAAGTAGAATTTTTGCCCCAAAATAAGGAAAATTTCTGACTTATTACCCTGAAATAAGTGAAATTTCTAAAATTTTGCACAAAATACATGGAATTTCTGAGTTTTGCCCCAAAATGAGGAGAATTTCTGTCTTTTTGCCCCAACATATAGGGAATTTCTGCCTTTTTGCCCTACAAATAGGGGAATTTCTGCTTTTTTGCCTCTAAATATGTGGAATTTCTGTCTTTTTCCCCCAAAACAAAGGGAATTTCTGTCTTTTTGCCCCAAAATAAGGAAAATTTCTGACTTATTACCCTGAAATAAGTGAAATTTCTGCAATTTTGCCCCAAAATAAGGGAAATTTCTGCCTTTTTGCCCCCAAATAAGGGGAATTTCAGACTTTTTACCTCAAAATAAGGGGAATTTCTGCATTTATGCCATAGAATATTAGGAATTTCTGTTTTTTTGCCCAAAAATAAGGAAAATTTCTGCCTTTTTTCCCTGAAATAAGTGAAACTTCTGCAATTTTGCCCCAAAATTAGTGAAATTTCTGCAATTTTGCCCCAAAATAAGGGAAATTTCTAAAATTTTGCCCCAAATTAAGAGAAATTTCTGCCTTTTTGACCTCAAATAAGGGAAATATCAGCCTTTTTACCTCAAAATATGGAGAATTTCTAAATTTTTGCCCAAAAATATGGGAAATTTCTGCCTTTTTGCCCCAAATTAAGAAAAATTTCTGCAATTTTGTACCAAAATAAAAAAAATTCTGACATTTTGCCCCAAAATAATAAAATTTCTACTTTTTTTCTGAAATAAATGAAATTTCTGCAATTTTGCCCCAACATAAGAGAAATTTCTGCCTTTTTGCCATGAAATAAGGGGAATTTCAGACTTTTAACCTCAAAATAAGGGGACTTTCTGAATTTTTGACCCAAAATATGGGAAATTTCTGTCATTTTGCCACAAAATAAGAAAAATTTCTGCAATTCTGTACCAAAATAAAAGAAATTTCAGCCTTTTTGCCCCAATATAAGAAAATTTCTGCTTTTTTTCTGAAATAAATGATATTTCTGCAATTTTGCCTCAAAATAAGGGAAATTTCTGTGTTTTTGCCCACAAATAAGGGGAATTTCAGCATTTTTACCTCAAAATAAAAGGAATTTCTGCATTTTTGCCCCAAAATATGGGAAATTTCTGCCTTTTTGCCCCAAAATAAGAAAAATTTCTGCCATTTTGTACCAAAATAAAAGAAATTTATGCCTTTTTGCCCCAAAATAAGAAAATTTCTGCTTTTTTCCTGAAATAAGTGAAATTTCTGCAATTTTGCCCCAAAATAAGTGCAATTTCTGCAATTTTGCCCCAAAATAAAGGAAATTTCTGGAATTTTGCCCCAAAATAGGGGAAATTTCTGGAATTTTGCCCCAAAATAGGGGAAATTTCTGGAATTTTGCCCTAAAATAAGTTTAATTTTTGAGTTCTGCCCCAAAATAAGGAAAATTTCTTCATTTTTGCCCCCAAATAAGGGGAATTTCAGCCTTTTTACCACAAAATAGGGGGAATTTTTGCATTTTTGCAACAAAATATTTGGAATTTCTGCTTTTTTGCTTCAAAATAAGGAAAATTTCTGCCTTTTTTCCCTGAAATAAGTGAAATTTCTGCAATTTTGCCCCAAAATAAGTGAAATTTCTGCAATTTTGCCCCAAAATAAGGGAAATTTCTGGAATTTTGCCCCAAATTAAGTTTAATTTCTGAGTTCAGCCCCAAAATAAGAAGAATTTCTGTATTTATGCCCCAACATATAGGGAATTTCTGCCTTTTTGCCCCACAATTAGGGGAATTTCTGCAATTTTGCTCCAAAATACGGGGAATTTCTGCCTTTTTGCCCGAAAATAAAAAAAATGCATACCTTTTTGCCATAAAAAACGGAAATTTCTTCATTTTTGCTCCAAAATAAGGGGAATTTCTGCTTTTTTGCCTCTAAATAAGTAGAATTTCTGTCTTTTTCCTTCAAAACAAAAGAAATTTCTCTCATTTTGCCCCAAAATAAGAAAAATTTTTGATTATTACTCTGAAATAAGTGAAATTTCTGCAATTTTGCCCCAAAATAAGGGAAATTTCTGCCTTTTTGCCCCCAAATAAGGAGAATTTCAGCCTTTTTACCACAAAATAAAAGGAATTTCTGGATTTTTGCCACAAAAAATTAGGAATTTCTTCCTTTTTGCCCCAAAATGAGGAAATTTTTTGCCTATTTTCCCTTAAATAAGTGAAATTTTTGCAATTTTGCCCCCAAATAACTGAAATTTCTGCAATTTTGCCCCCAAATATGGGAAATTTCTGCATTTTTGCCACAAAATATTTAGAATTTCGGCCTTTTTGCCCAAAAATAAAGAAAATTTCTGCCCTTTTTCTGTGAAATAAGTGAAATTTCTGCAATTTTGCCCCAAAATAAAGAAAATTTCTCATTTTTTTTTCTGAAATAAGTGAAATTTCTGCAATTTTGACCCAAATTAAGTGAAATTTCTGCAATTTTGCCCCCAAATAAGGAAAATTTCTGGAATTTTGCCTCAAAATAAGTGGAATTTCTGAGTTTTGCGCAAAATAATGAGAATTTCTGTCTTTTTGCCCCAACATATAGGGAATTTCTGCCTTTTTGCCCCACAATTAGGGGAATTTCTGCAATTTTGCTACAAAATACGGGGTATTTCTGCCTTTTTGCCCGATAATATGAAGAATGAATACTTTTTGCCATAAAAATGGGAAATTTCTCCATTTTTGCTCCATAATAAAGGGAATTTCTGCTTTTTTGCCTCTAAATAAGTGGAATTTCTGTCTTTTTCCCCCAAAACAAAGGGAATTTCTGTTTTTTGCCCTAAAATAAGGAAAATTTCTGACTTATTACCGTGAAATAAGTGAAATTTCTGATATTTTGCTCCAAAATAAGAGAAATTTCTGCCTTTTTGCTTCCAAATAAGGGGAATTTCAGCCTTTTTACCTCAAAATAAAAAAAATTTCTGCATTTTTGCCACAAAATATTTGGAATTTCTTCCTTTTTGCCCTAAAATAAAGAAAATTTCTCCCTATTTTCCCTGAAATAACTAAAATTTCTGCAATTTTGCCCCAAAATAAGTGATATTTCTGCAATTTTGCCCCAAAATAAGGGAAATTTCTGGAATTTTGACCCAAAGTAAGTTGAATTTATTCGTTTTACCCCAAAATAAGGAGAATTTCTGTCATTATGCCCCAACATATAGGGAATTTTTGACTTTTTGCCCCACAATTAGGGGAATCTCTGCTATTTTTCTCCAAAATACGGGGAATTTCTGCCTTTTTGCACAAAAATAAGAAGAATGCATACCTTTTTGCCATAAAAAAGGGAAATTTCTTTATTTTTTCTTTAAAATAAGGGGAATTTCTGCTTTTTTGCTTCTAAATAAGTGGAATTTCTGTCTTTTACCCCCAAAACAAAGTGAATTTCTGTCTTTTTTGCCCCAAAATAAGGAAAATTTCTGACTTATTACCGTGAAATAAGTGAAATTTCAGCAATTTTGCCCCAAAATAAGGAAAATTTCTACCTTTTTGCCCCCAAATAAGGAAAATTTCAGCCTTTTACCTCAAAATAAGGGGAATTTCTGAATTTTTGCCACAAAATATTAGCAATTTCTGCCTTTTGCCACAAAATAAGGAAAATTTCTGCCTATTTTCCCTGTAATAAGTGAAATTTCTGCAATTTTGCCCCAAAATAAGTGAAATTTCTGCAATTTTGCCACAAAATATGGGAAATTTCTGGAATTTTGCCCCAAAATAAGTTTAATTTCTGAATTCTGCCCCAAAATAAGGAGAATTTCTCTCTTTATGCCCCAACTTATAGGGAATTTCTGCCTTTTTGCCCCACAATTAGGGGAATTTCTGCAATTTTGCTCCAAAATTCGGGGAATTTCTGCCTTTTTGCCCGAAAATAAGAAGAATGCATATGTTTTTGCTATAAAAAAGGAAAATTTCTTCATTTATGCTCCAAAATAAGTGAAATTTCTGCAATTTTGCCCCAAAATATGAGAAATTTCTGGAATTTTGCCCCAAATTAAGTGGAATTTCTGAGTTCTGCCCCAAAATAAGGAGAATTTCTGTCCTTATGCCCCAACATATAGGGAATTTCTGCCTTTTTGCCCCACAATTAGGGGAATTTCAGCAATTTTGCTCCAAAATACGGGGAATTTCTGCCTTTTTGCCCGAAAATAAGAAGAATGCATACCTTTTTGCCATAAAAAAGAAAATTTCTTCATTTTTGCTCCAAAATAAGGAGAATTTCTGCTTTTTTGCCTCTAAAATGGTGGAATTTTTGTCTTTTTCCTCAAAACAGAGAGAATTTGTGTCTTTTTTGCCCAAAAATAAGGAAAATTTCTGACTTATTACCCTGAAATAAGCGAAATTTCTGCAATTGTGCCAAAAATTAGGGAAAATTCTGCCTTTTTGCGTCCAAATTGGGGGAAATTCAGCCTTTTTACCTCAAAATAAGGGGAATTTCTGCATTTTTGCCGCAAAATATGGGAAATTTCTGCATTTTTGCCCCAAAATAAGAAAATTTCTGCTTTTTTTCTGAAATAAGTGAAATTTCTGCAATTTTGCCCCCAAATAATTGAAATTTCTGCAATTTTGCCTCAAAATAAAGGAAATTTCTTGAATTTTGCCCCAAAATAAGTGGAATTTCTGCCTTTTGCCCCAAAATAAGGAAGATGTCTGTCTTTTTGCCCCACAATTAGGGAAATTTCTACAATTTTGTTTTAAAATATGGGGAATTTCTGCCTTTTTGCCTGAAAATTAGAAGAATGCATACCTTTTTGCCATAAAAAAGGGAAATTTCTTCATTTTTGCTCCAAAATAAAAAGAATTTCTGCTTTTTTGCCTCTAAATAAGTGGAATTTCTGTCTTTTTCCCCCAAAACAAAGGGAATTCCTGTTTTTTGGCCCCAAAATAAGGAAAATTTCTTTCTTATTACCCTGAAATAAGTAAAATTTCTGCAATTTTGCCTCAAAATAAAGGAAATTTCTGCCTTTTTGCCCCCAAATAAGGGGAATTTCAGCCTTTTTACCTCAAAATAAGGGGAATTTCTGCATTTTTGCCACAAAATATTAGGAATTTCTGCATTTTTGCCCAAAAATAAGGACAATTTCTGCCTTTTTTCCCTGAAATAATTGTAATTTCTGCAATTTTGCCTCAAAATAAGTGAAATTTCTGCCTTTTTGCCCCCAAATATAAGGAAATTCAGCCTTTTTACCTCAAAATAAGGGGAATTTCTGCATTTTTACCCCAAAATATGGGAAATTTCTGCCTTTTTGCCCTAAAATAAGAAAAATTTCTGTAATTTTGTACCAAAATAATAGAAATTTCTGCCTTTTGGCCCCCAAATAAGAAAATTTCTCTTTTTTTCTGAAATAAGTGAAATTTCTGCAATTTTGCCCCAAAATAAGTGAAATTTCTGCAATTTTGCCCCAAAATAAGTGAAATTTCTGAATATTTGCCCAAAAATAAGTGGAATATATGAGTTTTGCCCCAAAATAAGAATTATTTCTGTCTTTTTGCCTTAACATATAGAAAATTTCTGCCTTTTTGCCCCACATTTAGGGGAATTTCTGCAATTTTGCTACAAAATAAAGGGAATTTCTGCCTTTTTGCCGCTAAATATGTGGAATTTCTGTCTTTTTCCACAAAAACAATAGGAATTTCTGTCTTTTTTGCCCCAAAATAAAAAAAAATTCTGACTTATTACCCTGAAATATGTAAAATTTCTGCAATTTTGCCCGAAAACAAAAAAATATTCTGCCTTTTTGCCCCCAAATAAGGGGAATTTCAGCATTTTTACCTCAAAATAAGGGGAATTTCTGAATTTTTGCCGCAAAATATGGGAAATTTCTGCCTCTTTGCCCCAAAATAAGAAAAATTTCTGCAATTTTGTACCGAAATAAAAGAAATTTCTGCCGTTTTGCCCCAAAATAAGAAAATTTCTGCTTTTTTTCTCAAATAAGTGAAATTTCTGCAATTTTGCCCCAAAATAATTGAAATTTCTGCAATTTTGCCTCAAAATAAGGGAAATTTCTCTAATTTTGAGCCAAAATAAATGGAATTTCTGTCTTTTGCCCCAAAATAAAGAGTATTTTGGTCTTTTTGCCACACAATTAGGGGAATTTCTGCAATTTTGCTTTAAAATACGGGGAATTTCTGCTTTTTTGCCTGAAAATAAGAAGAATGCATACCTTTTTGCCATAAAAAGGGGAAATTTCTTAATTTTTGCTCCAAAATAAGGGGAATTTCTGCTTTTTTGCCTCTAAATAAGTGGAATTTCTGTCTTTTTCCCCCAAAACAAAGGGAATTCCTGTCTTTTTTGCCCCAAAATAAGGAAAATTTCTGACTTATTACCCTGAAATAAGTGAAATTTCTGCAATTTTGCCCCAAAATAAGTGAAATTTCTGAATATTTGCCCAAAAATAAGTGGAATATATGAGTTTTGCCCCAAAATAAGAATTATTTCTGTCTTTTTGCCTTAACATATAGAAAATTTCTGCCTTTTTGCCCCACATTTAGGGGAATTTCTGCAATTTTGCTACAAAATAAAGGGAATTTCTGCCTTTTTGCCGCTAAATATGTGGAATTTCTGTCTTTTTCCACAAAAACAATAGGAATTTCTGTCTTTTTTGCCCCAAAATAAAAAAAAATTCTGACTTATTACCCTGAAATATGTAAAATTTCTGCAATTTTGCCCGAAAACAAAAAAAAAATTCTGCCTTTTTGCCCCCAAATAAGGGGAATTTCAGCATTTTTACCTCAAAATAAGGGGAATTTCTGAATTTTTGCCGCAAAATATGGGAAATTTCTGCCTCTTTGCCCCAAAATAAGAAAAATTTCTGCAATTTTGTACCGAAATAAAAGAAATTTCTGCCGTTTTGCCCCAAAATAAGAAAATTTCTGCTTTTTTTCTCAAATAAGTGAAATTTCTGCAATTTTGCCCCAAAATAATTGAAATTTCTGCAATTTTGCCTCAAAATAAGGGAAATTTCTCTAATTTTGAGCCAAAATAAGTGGAATTTCTGTCTTTTGCCCCAAAATAAAGAGTATTTCGGTCTTTTTGCCACACAATTAGGGGAATTTCTGCAATTTTGCTTTAAAATACGGGGAATTTCTGCTTTTTTGCCTGAAAATAAGAAGAATGCATACCTTTTTGCCATAAAAAGGGGAAATTTCTTAATTTTTGCTCCAAAATAAGGGGAATTTCCTCTTTTTTGCCTCTAAATAAGTGGAATTTCTGTCTTTTTCCCCCAAAACAAAGGGAATTCCTGTCTTTTTTGCCCCAAAATAAGGAAAATTTCTGACTTATTACCCTGAAATAAGTGAAATTTCTGCAATTTTGCCACAAAATATGAGAAATTTCTGCCTTCTTGCCCCGAAATAAGGGGGATTTCACTATTATGCCTCAAAATAAGGGGAATTTCTGCGTTTTTGCCACAAAATATTAGGAATTTCTGACTTTTTGCCCAAAGATAAGGAAAATTTCTGCTTTTTTTCCCTGAAATAAGTGAAATTTCTACAATTTTGCCCAAAAATAAGTAAAATTTCTGCATTTTTGCCTTCAAATAAGAGGAATTTCAGCCTTTTTACCTCAAAATAAGGGGAATTTCTGTATTTTTTCCCAAAAACATGGGAAATTTCTGCCTTTTTGCCCCAAAATTAGAAAAATTTCTGCAATTTTGTACCAAAATAATAAAAATTTCTGCCTTTTTGCCCCCAAATAAGAAAATTTCTGCTTTTTCTTTTCTGAAATAAGTGAAATTTCTGCAATTTTGCCCCAAAATAAGTTAAATTTCTGCAATTTTGCCCCAAAATAAGTGAAATTTCTGGATTTTTGCCCAAAAATAAGTAAAATTTCTGAGTTTTGTCCCAAAATAGAGATTATTTCTGTACTTTTGCCCCAACATATAGGGAATTTCTGCCTTTTTGCCCCACATTTAGGGGAATTTCTGCAATTTTGCTCCAAAATAAGGGGAATTTCTGCTTTTTTGCCTCTAAATAAGTGAAATTTCTGTCTTTTTTCCCCAAAACAAAGGGAATTTGTATCTTATTTGCAAAAAATAAGGAAAATTTCTGACTTATTACCCTGAAATAAGTGAAATTTCAGCAATTTTGCCCCAAAATAAGGGAAAATTCTGCCTTTTTGCCCCCAAATAGGGGGAAATTCAGCCTTTTTACCTCAAAATAAGGGGAATTTCTGCATTTTTGCCACAAAATATGGGCAATTTCTTCATTTTTGCTCCAAAATAATAAAATTTCTGCTTTTTTTCTGAAATAAGTGAAATTTCTGCAATTTTGCCCTAAAATAATTGAAATTTCTGAAATTTTGCCTCAAAATAAAGGAAATTTCTGTCTTTTTGCCCCACAATTAGGGGAATTTCTGCAATTTTGCTTTAAAATACGGGGAATTTCTGCCTTTTTGCCTGAAAATAAAAAGAATGCAAACCTTTTTGCCATAAAAAAGGGAAATTTCATCATTTTTGGTCCAAAATAAGGGGAATTTCTGCTTTTTTGCCTCTAAATAAGTGGAATATCTGTCTTTTCCCCCAAAACAAAGGGAATTCCTGTTTTTTTTTGCCCCAAAATAAGGAAAATTTCTGACTTATTACCCTGAAATAAGTGAAATTTCTGAAATTTTGCCCCAGAGTAAGGGAAATTTCTGCCTTTTTGTTTCAAAATAAGGGGAATTTCAGCCTTTTTACCTCAAAATAAGGGTAATTTCTGCATTTTTGCCACAAAATATTAGGAATTTCTGCCTTTTTGCCCCAAAATAAAGAAAATTTCTACCTTTTTTTTCTGAAATAAGTGAAATTTATGCAATTTTGCCCCAAAATAAGAGAAATTTCTGGAATTTTGCCCCAAAATAAGTGGAATTTCTGAGTTTTGCCCCAAAATGAGGAAAATTTCTGTCTTTTTGCCCCAACATATAGGGAATTCCTGCCTTTTTGCCCCACAATTAGGGGAATTTCTGCAATTTTGCTAAAAAATACGGGGAAATTCTGCCATTTTGCCCAAAAATAAGAAAAATGCCTACCTTTTTGCCATAAAAAAGGGAAATTTCTTCATTTTTGCTCCAAAATAAGTGGAATTTCTGTCTTTTTCCCCCAAAAACAAAGGGAATTTCTGTCTTTTTTGCCCAAAAATAAGGAAAATTTCTGACTTATTACCCTGAAATAAGTGGAATTTCTGCAATTTTGCCCCAAAATAAGGAAAATTTCTGCCTTTTTGCCCCGAAATAAGGGAAATTCACCATTTTACCTCAAAATAAGGGGAATTTCTGCATTTTTGCCACAAAATATTAGGAATTTCTGCCATTTTGCCCAAAAATAAGAAAAATTTCTGCCTTTTTTTCCTGAAATAAGTGAAATTTCTGCAATTTTGCCCAAAAATAAGTGAAATTTCTTCCTTTTTGCCCCAAATAAGGGGAATTTGCGCATTTTTACCTCAAAATAAGAGGAATTTCTGCATATTTGGCCCAAAATATGGGAAATTTCTGCCTTTGTGCCCCCAAATAAGAAAATTTCTGCTTTATATTCTGAAATAAGTGAAATTTTTGCAATTTTGCCCCAAATTAAGTTAAATTTCTGCAATTTTGCCCCAAAATAATTGAAATTTCTGGATTTTTGCCCAAAAATAAGTGGAATTTCTGAGTTTTGCCCCAAAATAAGGATTATTTCTGTCTTTTTGCACCAATATATAGGGAATTTCTGCCTTTTTGCCCCACATTTAGGGGAATTTCTGCAATTTTGCTCCAAAATAAGGGGAATTTCTGCTTTTTTGCCTCTAAATAATTGGAATTTCTGTCTTTTTTCCCCAAAACAAAGGGAATTTCTGTCTTTTTTGCCCCAAAATAAGGAAAATTTCAGACTTATTACCCTGAAATAAGTGAAATTTCTGCAATTTTGCCCCAAAATAAGGGAAAATTCTGCCTTTTTGCCCCCAAATAGGGGGAAATTCAGCCTTTTTACCTCAAAATAAGGGGAATTTCTGCATTTTTGCCACAAAATATGGGCAATTTCTTCATTTTTGCTCCAAAATAATAAAATTTCTGCTTTTTTTCTGAAATAAGTGAAATTTCTGCAATTTTGCCCTAAAATAATTGAAATTTCTGAAATTTTGCCTCAAAATAAAGGAAATTTCTGGAATTTTGCCCCAAAATAAGTAAAATTTCTGTCTTTTGCCTCAAAATAAGGAGAATTTCTGTCTTTTTGCCCCACAATTAGGGGAATTTCTGCAATTTTGCTTTAAAATACGGGGAATTTCTGCCTTTTTGCCTGAAAATAAGAAGAATGCATAACTTTTTGCCATAAAAAAGGGAAATTTCATCATTTTTGGTCCAAAATAATGGGAATTTCTGCTTTTTTGCCTCTAAATAAGTGGAATATCTGTCTTTTTCCCCAAAACAAAGGAAATTCCTGTTTTTTTTTTGCCCCAAAATAAGGAAAATTTCTGACTTATTACCCTGAAATAAGTGAAATTTCTGCAATTTTGCCCCAGAGTAAGGGAAATTTCTGCCTTTTTGTTCCCAAATAAGGGGAATTTCAGCCTTTTTACCTCAAAATAAGGGTAATTTCTGCATTTTTGCCACAAAATATTAGGAATTTCTGCCTTTTTGCCCCAAAATAAGGAAAATTTCTACCTTTTTTTCCTGAAATAAGTGAAATTTATGCAATTTTGCCCCAAAATAAGAGAAATTTCTGGAATTTTGCCCCAAAATAAGTGGAATTTCTGAGTTGCCCCAAAATAAGGAAAATTTCTGTCTTTTTGCCCCAACATATAGGGAATTCCTGCCTTTTTGCCCCACAATTAGGGGAATTTCTGCAATTTTGCTAAAAAATACGGGGAAATTCTGCCATTTTGCCCAAAAATAAGAAAAATGCCTACCTTTTTGCCATAAAAAAGGGAAATTTCTTCATTTTTGCTCCAAAATAAGTGGAATTTCTGTCTTTTTCCCCCAAAAACAAAGGGAATTTCTGTCTTTTTTGCCCAAAAATAAGGAAAATTTCTGACTTATTACCCTGAAATAAGTGGAATTTCTGCAATTTTGCCCCAAAATAAGGGAAATTTCTGCCTTTTTGCCCCGAAATAAGGGAAATTCACCATTTTACCTCAAAATAAGGGGAATTTCTGCATTTTTGCCACAAAATATTAGGAATTTCTGCCATTTTGCCCAAAAATAAGAAAAATTTCTGCCTTTTTTTCCTGAAATAAGTGAAATTTCTGCAATTTTGCCCAAAAATAAGTGAAATTTCTGCCTTTCTGCCCCCAAATAAGGGGAATTTTCGCATTTTTACCTCAAAATAAGAGGAATTTCTGCATATTTGCCCCAAAATATGGGAAATTTCTGCCTTTGTGCCCCCAAATAAGAAAATTTCTGCTTTATATTCTCAAATAAGTGAAATTTCTGCAATTTTGCCCCAAAATAAGTTAAATTTCTGCAATTTTGCCCCAAAATAAGTGAAATTTCTGGATTTTTGCCCAAAAATAAGTGGAATTTCTGAGTTTTGCCCCAAAATAAGGATTATTTCTGTCTTTTTGCACCAATATATAGGGAATTTCTGGCTTTTTTGCCCCACATTTAGGGGAATTTCTGCAATTTTGCTCCAAAATAAGGGGAATTTCTGCTTTTTTGCCTCTAAATAAGTGGAATTTCTGTCTTTTTTCCCCAAAACAAAGGGAATTTCTGTCTTTTTTGCCCTAAAATAAGGAAAATTTCAGACTTATTACCCTGAAATAAGTGAAATTTCTGCAATTTTGCCCCAAAATAAGGGAAATTTCTGCCTTTTTGCCCCCAAATAAGGGAAATTTCAGCCTTTTTACCTCAAAAAAAGGGTAATTTCTGCATTTTTGCCAAAAAATATTAGAAATTTCTGCCTTTTTGACCCAAAATAAGGAAAATTTCTGCAATTTTGCCCCAAAACAAGTGAAATTTCTGCAATTTTGCCCCAAAACAAGTGAAATTTCTCCAATTTCTCCCCAAAATAAGGGAAATTTCTGGATTTTTGCCCCAAAATAAGTGGAATTTCTGAGTTTTGCCCCAAAATAAGGAGAATTTCTGTCTTTTTACCCTAACATATAGGGAATTTCTGCCTTTTTGCCACACCATTGGGAGAATTTCTGCAATTATACTACAAAATACGAGGAATTTCTGCCTTTTTGCCCAAAAATAAGAAGCATGCATACCTTTTTTCCATAAAAAAGAAAAATTTCTTCATTTTTGCTCCAAAATAAGGGGAATTTCTGCTTTTTTGCCTCTAAATAATTGGAATTTCTGTCTTTTTCCTCAAAAACAAAGGGAATTTCTGTCTTTTTTGCCACAAAATAAGAAAAATTTCTGACTTATTACCCTGAAATAAGTGAAATTTCTGCAATTTTGCCCCAAAATAAGGGAAATTTCTGCCTTTTTGCCCCTAAATAAGGGGAATTTCACCATTTTACCTCAATATAAAGGGAATTTCTGTATTTTTGCCACAAAATATTAGGAATTTCTGCATTTTTGCCCAAAAATATGGAAAATTTCTGCTATTTTTCCCTGAAATAAGTGAAATTTCTGCAATTTTGCCCCAAAATAAGAGAAATTTCTGCCTTTTTACCCCCAAATCAGGGGAATTTCAGCCTTTTTATCTCAAAATAAGGGGAATTTCTGCATTTTTGCTGCAAAATATTACATATTTCTGCCTTTTTGCCCCAAAATAAGAAAAATTTCTGCAATTTTGTACCAAAATAAAAGAAATTTCTGCCTTTTTGCCCGAAAATAAGACAATTTCTGCTTTTTTCTGAAATAAGTGAAATTTCTGCAATTTTGCCCAAAATAATAGAAATTTCTTCAATTTTGCCTCAAAATAAGGCAAATTTCTCTAATTTTGCACAAAAATAAGTGGAATTTCTGTCTTTTGCCACAAAATATTTAGAATTTCTGCCTTTTTGTCCAAAAATAAGGAAAATTTCTGACCTTTTTCCCTGAAATAAGTGAAATTTCTGCAATTTTGCCCCAAAATATTGGAAATTTCTGGCTTTTTGCCCCCAAATAATGGGAATTTCAGACTTTTTACCTCAAAATAAGAGGAATTTCTGAATTTTTGGCACAAAATATTAGGAATTTCTGCCTTTTTGCCCAAAAATAAGGAAAATTTCTGCCTATTTTCTTTGAAATAAGTGAAATTTCTGCAGTTTTGCCCCTAAATAAGGGAAATTCTGGAATTTTGCCCAAAAATAAGTGGAATTTCTGAGTTCTGCCCCAAAATAAGGAGAATTTCTGTCTTTATGCACCAACATATAGGGAATTTCTTCCTTTTGCCACACAATTAGGCGAAATTCTGCAATTTTGCTCCAAAATACAAGGAATTTCTGCCTTTTAGCCCGAAAATAAGAAGAATGCATATCTTTTTGCCATAAAAAAACGAAATTTCTTCATTTTTGCTCCAAAATAAGGGGAATTTCTACTTTTTGCCTCTAAATAAGTGGAATTTCTGTTTTTTTCCCAATCAAAGAGAATTTCTGTCTTTTTTGCCCCAAAATAAGGGGAATTTCTGACTTAATACGATGAAATAAGTGAAATTTCAGCAATTTTGCCCCAAAATATGAGAAATTTCTGCCTTTTTGCCCCCAAATAAGGGGAATTTCAGCCTTTTACCTCAAAATAAGGGCAATTTCTGCATTTTCCCCAAAATATGGGAAATTTCTGCCTTTTTGCCCCAAAATAAGAAAAATATCTGCAACTTTGTACCAAAATAATTGAAAGTTCTGTCTTTTTGCCCCAAAATAAGAAAATTTCTCCTTTTTTGAAATAAGTGAAATTTCTGCAATTTTGTCCCATAAAAAGTGAAATTTCTGCAATTTTGCCCCAAAATAAGGGAAATTTCTGGAATTTTGCCCAAAAATAAGTGGAATTTCTGAGTTTTGCTTCAAAATAAGGAGAATTTCTGTCTTTATGCCCCAACATATAGGGAATTTCTGCATTTTGCTTCACAAATAGTGGAATTTCTGCAATTTTGCTCCAAAATACGGGGTATTTCTGCCTTTTTGCCCGAAAATAAGAAGAATGCATACCTTTTTGCCATAAAAAAGGGAAATTTCTTCATTTTTGCTCCAAAATAAGGGGAATTTCTGCTTTTTGGCCTCTAAATAAGTGAAATTTCTGTCTTTTTTCTCCAAAAACAAAGGGAATTTCTGTCTTTTTTGCCCCAAAATAAGGAAAATTTCTGACTTATTATTCTGAAATAAGTGAAATTTCTGCAATTTTGCACCAAAATAAAAGAAATTTCTGCCTTTTTCTCCCAAATAAGGAGAATTTCAGCCTTTTTAAGTCAAAATAAGGGAAATTTCTCCATTTTTGCCACAAAATATTAAGAATTTCTGCCTTTTTGCCCCAAAATAAGAAAAATTTTTGTCTATTTTTTTGGAAATAAAAGAAATTTCTGCAATTTTGCCCCAAAATAAGTGAAATTTATGCAATTTTGCCCCAAAATAAGGGAAATTTCTGGAATTTTGCCCAAAAATAAGTGGAATATCTGAGTTCTGCCCCAAAATAAGGAGAATTTCTGTCTTTATGCCCCAACATATAGGGAATTTCTGCCTTTTTGCCCCACAATTTGGCGAAATTCTGCAATTTTGCTCCAAAATACAACGAATTTCTGCCTTTTTGCCCGAAAATAAGAAGAATGCATACCTTTTTGTCATAAAAAAAGGGAAATTTCTTCATTTTTGCTCCAAAATAAAGGGAATTTCTACTTTTTTGCCTCTAAATAAGTGGAATTTTTTTTCCAAAACAAAGGGAATTTCTGTCTTTTTTGCCCCAAAATAAAGAAAATTTCTGACTTATTACCGTGAAATAAGTGAAATTTCAGCAATTTTGCCCCAAAATAAGAGAAATTTCTGCCTTTTTGCCCCCAAATAAGGGGAATTTCAGCCTTTTTACCTCAAAATAAGGGGAATTTCTACATTTTCCCCAAAATATGGGAAATTTCTGCCCTTGTGCCCCAAAATAAGAAAAATTTCTGCAACTTTGTACCAAAATAATAGAAATTTCTGCCTTTTTGCCCCAAAATAAGAAAATTTCTCCTTTTTTTGAAATAAGTGAAATTTCTGTAATTTTGTCCCATATAAAGTGAAATTTCTGCAATTTTGCCCCAAAATAAGGGAAATTTCTGGAATTTTGCCCAAAAATAAGTGGAATTTCTGAGTTTTGCTTCAAAATAAGGAGAATTTCTGTCTTTATGCCCCAACATATAGGGAATTTCTGAATTTTGCTCCAAAATACGGGGAATTTCTGCCTTTTTGCCCAAAAATAAGAAGATTGCATAACTTTTTGCCATAAAAAAGGGAAATTTCTTCATTTTTGCTCCAAAATAAGGGGAATTTCTGCTTTTTGGCCTCTAAATAAGTGGAATTTCTCTTTTTCCTCCAAAAACAAAGGGAATTTCTGTCTTTTTTGCCCCAAAATAAGAAAAATTTCTGACTTACTATTCTGAAATAAGTGAAATTTCTGCAATTTTGCCCAAAAATAAAAGAAATTTCTGCCTTTTTGCCCACAAATAAGGGGAATTTCAGCCTTTTTACCTCAAAATAAGGGGAATTTCTGCATTTTTGCCACAAAATATTAGGAATTTCTGCCTTTTTGCCCTAAAATAAAGAAAATTTCTGCCTATTTTCCCTGAAATAAGTAAAATTTCTGCAATTTTGCCCCAAAATAAGTGAAATTTCTGCATTTTTGCCCCAAAATTAGGGAAATTTCTGGAATTTTGCCCCATAATAAGTTTAATTTCTGAGTTCTGCTCCAAAATAAGGAGAATTTCTGTCTTTCTTCCCCAACATATAGGGAATTTATGCCTTTTTGCCTCACAATTAGGGGAATTTCTGCAATTTATCTCCAATATACAAGGAATTTCTTCCTTTTTGCCCGATAATATGAAGAATGCATACCTTTTTGCCATAAATAAGGAAAATTTCTTTATTTTTGCTCCAAAATAAGGGGAATTTCTGCTTTTTTGCCTCTAAATAAGTGGAATTTCTGTCTTTTCTCCCAAATCAAAGTGAATTTCTGTATTTTTTGCCCCAAAATAAAAAAAAATTTCTGACTTATTACCCTGAAATAAGAGAAATTTCTGCAATTTTGCCCCAAAATATAGGAAATTTCTGCCTTTTTGCCCCCAAATAAGGGGAATTTCAGCCATTATACCTCAAAATAAGGGGAATTTCTGCATTTTTGCCCCAAAATATGGAAATTTCTGCCTTTTTGCTCCAAAATAAGAAAAATTTCTGCAATTTTGTACCAAAATAAAAGAAATTTCTGCCTTTTTGCCCCAAAATAATAAAATTTCTCCGTTTTTTCTGAAATAAGTCAAATATCTGCAATTTTGCCCCAAAATAAGTGATATTTCTGCAAATTTGCCCCAAAATAAGGGAAATTTCTGGAATTTTGCCCCAAAGTAAGTGGAATTTATGAGTTTTACCCCAAAATAAGAATAATTTCTGTCTTTCTGCCCCAACATATAGGGAATTTCTGCCTTTTTGCCTTACAATTAGGGGAATTTCTGCAATTTTGCTCCAAAATACGGGGAATTTCTGCCTTTTTGCCCAAAAATAAGTAGAATGCATACCTTTTTGCCATAAAAAAGGAAAATTTCTTCATTTTCGCTCCAAAATAAAAGGAATTTCTGCTTTATTGCCTCTAAATAAGTGGAATTTCTGTCTTTTTCCCCGAAAACAAAGGGAATTTCTATCTTTTTTGCCCCAAAATAAGGAAAATTTCTGACTTATTTCCATTAAATAAGTGAAATTTCAGCAATTTTGCCCCAAAATATGAGAAATTTCAACCTTTTTGCCCCCAAATAAGGGGAATTTCAGCCTTTTACCTCAAAATAAGGGCAATTTCTGCATTTTCCCCAAAATATGGGAAATTTCTGACCTTTTGCCCCAAAATAAGAAAAATATCTGCAACTTTTTACCAAAATAATAGAAATTTCTGTCTTTTTGCCCACAAATAAGAAAATTTCTCCTTTTTTTGAAATAAGTGAAATTTCTGCAATTTTGTCCCATAAAAAGTGAAATTTCTGCAATTTTTCCCCAAAATAAGGGAAATTTCTGAAATTTTGCCCAAAAATAAGTGGAATTTCTGAGTTTTGCTTCAAAATAAGGAGAATTTCTGTCTTTATGAACCAACATAAAGGGAATTTCTGCATTTTGCTTCACAAATAGGGGAATTTCTGCAATTTTGCTCCAAAATACGGGGTATTTCTGCCTTTTTGCCCGAAAATAAGAAGAATGCATACATTTTTGCCATAAAAAAGGGAAATTTCTTCATTTTCGCTCCAAAATAAAAGGAATTTCTGCTTTTTGGCCTCTAAATAAGTGAAATTTCTGTCTTTTTTCTCCAAAAACAAAGGGAATTTCTGTCTTTTTTGCCCCAAAATAAGGAAAATTTCTGACTTATTATTCTGAAATAAGTGAAATTTCTGCAATTTTGCACCAAAATAAAAGAAATTTCTGCCTTTTTCCCCCAAATAAAGAGAATTTCAGCTTTTTTAACTCAAAATAAGGAAAATTTCTGCATTTTTGCCACAAAATATTAAGAATTTCTGCCTTTTTGCCCCAAAATAAGAAAAATTTTTGCCTATTTTTTGGAAATAAGTGAAGTTTCTGCAATTTTGCCCCAAAATAAGTGAAATTTATGCAATTTTGCCCCAAAATAAGGGAAATTTCTGGAATTTTGCCCAAAAATAAGTGGAATTTCTGAGTTCTGCCCCAAAATAAGGAGAATTTCTGTCTTTATGCCCCAACATATAGGGAATTTCTGCCTTCTTGCCCCACAATTAGGCGAAATTCTGCACTTTTGCTCCAAAATACAAAGAATTTCTGCCTTTTTGCCCGAAAATAAGAAGAATGCATACCTTTTTGTCATAAAAAAGGGAAATTTCTTCATTTTTGCTCCAAAATAAAGGGAATTTCTACTTTTTTGCCTCTAAATAAGTGGAATTTTTTTTTCCAAAACAAAGGGAATTTCTGTCTTTTTTGCCCCAAAATAAAGAAAATTTCTGACTTATTACCGTGAAATAAGTGAAATTTCAGCAATTTTGCCCCAAAATAAGAGATATTTCTGCCTTTTTGCCCCCAAATAAGGGGAATTTCAGCCTTTTTACCTCAAAATAAGGGGAATTTCTACATTTTCCCCAAAATATGGGAAATTTCTGCCCTTGTGCCCCCAAAAAAGAAAAATTTCTGCAACTTTGTAAAAAATAATAGAAATTTCTGCCTTTTTGCCCCAAAATAAGAAAATTTCTCCTTTTTTTGAAATAAGTGAAATTTCTGTAATTTTGTCCCATAAAAAGTGAAATTTCTGCAATTTTGCCCCAAAATAAGGGAAATTTCTGCAATTTTGCCCCAAAATATGGGAAATTTCTGCCTTTTTGTTCCCAAATAATGGGAATTTCAGCCTTTTTACCTCAAAATAAGGGGAATTTCTGAATTTTTGCCACAAAATATTAGGAATTTCTGCCTTTTTGCCCAAAAATAAGAAAAATTTCTGCATATTTTCTTTGAAATAAGTGAAATTTCTTCAATTTTGCCCCAAAATAAGTGAAATTTCTGCAATTTTGCCCCTAAATAAGGGAAATTTCTGGAATTTTGCCCAAAAATAAGTGGAATTTCTGAGTTCTGCCCCAAAATAGGAGAATTTCTGTCTTTATGCACCAACATATAGGGAATTTCTGCCTTTTTGCCCCACAATTAGGCGAAATTCTGCAATTTTGCTCCAAAATACAAGGAATTTCTGCCTTTTTGCCCGAAAATAAGAAGAATGCATATCTTTTTGCCATAAAAAAAAGAAATTTCTTCATTTTTGCTCCAAAATAAGGGGAATTTCTACTTTTTGCCTCTAAATAAGTGGAATTTCTGTTTTTTTTCGCAAACAAAGGGAATTTCTGTCTTTTTTGCCCCAAAATAAGGAAAATTTCTGACTTAATACGATGAAATAAGTGAAATTTCAGCAATTTTGCCCCAAAATATGAGAAATTTCTGCCTTTTTGCACCCAAATAAGGGGAATTTCAGCCTTTTACCTCAAAATAAGGGGAATTTCTGCATTTTCCCCAAAATATGGGAAATTTCTGCCTTTTTGCCCCAAAATAATAAAAATATCTGCAACTTTGTACCAAATTAATAGAAATTTCTGTCTTTTTGCCCCAAAATAAGAAAATTTCTCATTTTTTTGAAATAAGTGAAATTTCTGTAATTTTGTCCCATCAAAAGTGAAATTTCTGCAATTTTGCCCCAAAATAAGGAAAATTTCTGGAATATTGCCCAAAAATAAGTTGAATTTCTGAGTTTTGCTTCAAAATAAGGAGAGTTTCTGTCTTTATCCCCCAACATATAGGGAATTTCTGCATTTTGCCTCACAAATAGTGGAATTTCTGCAATTTTGCTCCAAAATACGGGGTATTTCTGCCTTTTTGCCCGAAAATAAGAAGAATGCATACCTTTTTGCCATAAAAAAGGGAAATTTCTTCATTTTTGCTCCAAAATAAGGGGAATTTCTGCTTTTTGGCCTCTAAATAAGTGAAATTTCTGTCTTTTTTCTCCAAAAACAAAGGGAATTTCTGTCTTTTTTGCCCCAAAATAAGGAAAATTTCTGACTTATTATTCTGAAATAAGTGAAATTTCTGCAATTTTGCACCAAAATAAAAGAAATTTCTGCCTTTTTCCCCTAAATAAGGAGAATTTCAGCCTTTTTAACTCAAAATAAGGGAAATTTCTGCATTTTTGCCACAAAATATTAAGAATTTCTGCCTTTTTGCACCAAAATTAGAAAAATTTTTGCCTATTTTTTTGGAAATAAGTGAAATTTCTGCAATTTTGCTCCAAAATAAGTGAAATTTATGCAATTTTGCCCCAAAATAAGGGAAATTTCTGGAATTTTGCCCAAAAATAAGTGGAATTTCTGAGTTCTGCCCCAAAATAAGGAGAATTTCTGTCTTTATGCCCCAACATATAGGGAATTTCTGCCTTCTTGCCCCACAATTAGGCGAAATTCTGCAATTTTGCTCCAAAATACAACGAATTTCTGCCTTTTTGCCCGAAAATAAAAAGAATGCATACCTTTTTGTCATAAAAAAGGGAAATTTCTTCATTTTTGCTCCAAAATAAAGGGAATTTCTACTTTTTTGCCTCTAAATAAGTGGAATTTTTTTTTCCAAAACAAAGGGAATTTCTGTCTTTTTTGCCCCAAAATAAAGAAAATTTCTGACTTATTACCGTGAAATAAGTGAAATTTCAGTAATTTTGCCCCAAAATAAGAGAAATTTCTGCCTTTTTGCCCCCAAATAAGGGGAATTTCAGCCTTTTTACCTCAAAATAAGGGGAATTTCTACATTTTCCACAAATTATGGGAAATTTCTGCCCTTGTGCCCCAAAATAAGAAAAATTTCTGCAACTTTGTACCAAAATAATAGAAATTTCTGCCTTTTTGCCCCAAAATAAGAAAATTTCTCCTTTTTTTGAAATAAGTGAAATTTCTGTAATTTTGTCCCATAAAAAGTGAAATTTCTGCAATTTTGCCCCAAAATAAGGGAAATTTCTGGAATTTTGCCCAAAAATAAGTGGAATTTCTGAGTTTTGCTTCAAAATAATGAGAATTTCTTTCTTTATGCCCCAACATATAGGGAATTTCTGCATTTTGCTTCACAAATAGGGGAATTTCTGAAATTTTGCTACAAAATACGGGAAATTTCTGCCTTTTTGCCCGAAAATAAGAAGAATGCATAACTTTTTGCCATAAAAAAGGGAAATTTCTTCATTTTTGCTCCAAAATAAGGGGAATTTCTGCTTTTTGGCCTCTAAATAAGTGGAATTTCTCTTTTTCCTCCAAAAACAAAGGGAATTTCTGTCTTTTTTGCCCCAAAATAAGGAAAATTTCTGACTTACTATTCTGAAATAAGTGAAATTTCTGCAATTTTGCCCAAAAATAAAAGAAATTTCTGCCTTTTTGCCCACAAATAAGGGGAAATTAAGCCTTTTTACCTCAAAATAAGGGGAATTTCAGCATTTTTGCCACAAAATATTAGGAATTTCTGCCTTTTTGCCCTAAAATAAAGAAAATATCTGCCTATTTTCCCTGAAATAAGTGAAATTTCTGCAATTTTGCCCCAAAACAAGTGAAATTTCTGCATTTTTGCCCCAAAATTAGGGAAATTTCTGGAATTTTGCCCCATAATAAGTTTAATTTCTGAGTTCTGCCCCAAAATAAGGAGAATTTCTGTCTTTCTTCCCCAACATATAGGGAATTTATGCCTTTTTGCCTCACAATTAGGGGAATTTCTGCAATTTATCTCCAATATACAAGGAATTTCTTCCTTTTTGCCCGATAATATGAAGAATGCATACCTTTTTGCCATAAATAAGGAAAATTTCTTTATTTTTGCTCCAAAATAAGGGGAATTTCTGCTTTTTTGCCTCTAAATAAGTGGAATTTCTGTCTTTTCTCCCAAATCAAAGTGAATTTCTGTATTTTTTGCCCCAAAATAAAAAAAAATTTCTGACTTATTACCCTGAAATAAGAGAAATTTCTGCAATTTTGCCCCAAAATAATGGAAATTTCTGCCTTTTTGCCCCCAAATAAGGGGAATTTCAGCCATTATACCTCAAAATAAGGAGAATTTCTGCATTTTTGCCCCAAAATATGGAAATTTCTGCCTTTTTGCTCCAAAATAAGAAAAATTTCTGCAAATTTGCCCCAAAATAAGGGAAATTTCTGGAATTTTTCCCCAAAGTAAGTGGAATTTATGAGTTTTACTCCAAAATAAGAATAATTTCTGTCTTTCTGCCCCAACATATAGGGAATTTCTGTCTTTTTGCCTTACAATTAGGGGAATTTCTGCAATTTTGCTCCAAAATACGGGGAATTTCTGTCTTTTTGCCCGAAAATAAGTAGAATGCATACCTTTTTGCCATAAAAAAGGAAAATTTCTTCGTTTTCGCTCCAAAATAAAAGGATTTTCTGCTTTATTGCCTCTAAATAAGTGGAATTTCTGTCTTTTTCCCGCAAAACAAAGGGAATTTCTCTCTTTTTTGCCCCAAAACAAGGAAAATTTCTGACTTATTACCCTGAAATAAGTGAAATTTCTGCAATTTTGCCCCAAAATAAGGGAAATTTCTGCCTTTTTGCCCCCAAATAAGGGGAATTTCAGCCATTATACCTCAAAATAAGGGGAATTTCTGCATTTTTGCCCCAAAATATTGAAATTTCTGCCTTTCTGCTCCAAAATAAGAAAAATTTCTGCAATTTTGTACAAAAATAAAAGAAATTTCTGCCTTTTTGCCCCAAAATAATAAAATTTCTCCTTTTTTTCTGAAATAAGTGAAATATCTGCAATTTTGCCCCAAAATAAGTTTTATTTCTGCAAATTTGCCCCAAAAAAAGGGAAATTTCTGGAATTTTGCCCCAAAGTAAGTGGAATTTATGAGTTTTACCAGAAATAAGAATAATTTCTGTCTTTCTGCCCCAACATATAGGGAATTTCTGCCTTTTTGCCTTACAATTAGGGGAATTTCTGCAATTTTGCTCCAAAATACGGGGAATTTCTGCCTTTTTGCCCGAAAATAAGTAGAATGCATACCTTTTTGCCATAAAAAAGGAAAATTTCTTCATTTTCGCTCCAAAATAAAAGGAATTTCTGCTTTATTGCCTCTAAATAAGTGGAATTTCTGTCTTTTTCCCCCAAAACAAAGGGAATTTCTATCTTTTTTGCCCCAAAATAAGGAAAATTTCTGACTTATTACCGTGAAATAAGTGAAATTTCAGCAATTTTGCCCCAACATAAGAGAAATTTCTGCCTTTTTGCACCCAAATAAGGGGAATTTCAGCCTTTTTACCTCAAAATAAGGGCAATTTCTGCATTTTCCCCAAAATATGGGAAATTTCTGCCCTTGTGCCCCAAAATAAGAAAAATTTCTGCAACTTTGTACCAAAATAATAGAAATTTCTGCCTATTTGCCCCAAAATAAGAAAATTTCTCCTTATTTTGAAATAAGTGAAATTTCTGCAAGTTTGTCCCATAAAAAGTGAAATTTCTGCAATTTTGCCCCAAAATAAGGGAAATTTCTCAAATTTTGCCCCAAAATAATTTTAATTTCTGAGTTCTGCACCAAAATAAGAAGAATTTCTGTCTTTATGCCCCAACATATAGGGAATTTCTGCATTTTGCTTCACAAATAGGGGAATTTCTGCAATTTTGCTCCAAAATACGGGGTATTTCTGCCTTCTTTCCCGAAAATAAGAAGAATGCATACCTTTTTGCCATAAAAAAGGGAAATTTCTTCATTTTTGCTCCAAAATAAGGGGAATTTCTGCTTTTTGGCCTCTAAATAAGTGGAATTTCTCTTTTTCCTCCAAAAACAAAGGGAATTTCTGTTTTTTTTTGCCCCAAAATAAGGAAAATTTCTGACTTACTATTCTGAAATAAGTGAAATTTCTGCAATTTTGCCCAAAAATAAAAGAAATTTCTTCCTTTTTGCCCACAAATAAGGGGAATTTCAGCCTTTTTACCTCAAAATAAGGGGAATTTCTGCATTTTTGCCACAAAATATTAGGAATTTCTGCCTTTTTGCCCAAAAAATAAGAAAAATTTCTGCTTATTTTCTTTGAAATAAGTGAAATTTCTGCAATTTTGCCCCAAAATAAGTGAAATTTATGCAATTTTGCCCCAAAATAAGGGAAATTTCTGGAATTTTGCCCAAAAATAAGTAAAATTTCTGAGTTCTGCCCCCAAAAAAAGAGAATTTCTGTCTTTCTGCCCCAACATATAGGGAATTTATGCCTTTTTGCCTCACAATTAGGGGAATTTCTGCAATTTTTCTCCAATATACAAGGAATTTCTGCCTTTTTGCCCAAAAATAAGAAGAATGCATACCTTTTTGCCATATATAAGGAAAATTTCTTTATTTTTGCTCCAAAATAAGGGGAATTTCTGCTTTTTTGCCTCTAAATAAGTGGAATTTCTGTCTTTTCTCCCAAATCAAAGTGAATTTCTGTATTTTTTGCCCCAAAATAAAAAAAATTTCTGACTTATTACCCTGAAATAAGTGAAATTTCTGCAATTTTGCCCCAAAATAAGGGAAATTTCTGCCTTTTTGCCCCCAAATAAGGGGAATTTCAGCCATTATACCTCAAAATAAGGGGAATTTCTGCATTTTTGCCCCAAAATATTGAAATTTCTGCCTTTTTGCTCCAAAATAAGAAAAATTTCTGCAATTTTGTATAAAAATAAAAGAAATTTCTGCCTTTTTGCCCCAAAATAATAAAATTTCTCCTTTTTTCTGAAATAAGTGAAATATCTGCAATTTTGCCCCAAAATAAGTGAAATTTCTGCAAATTTGCCCCCAAAAAAGGGAAATTTCTGGAATTTTGCCCCAAAGTAAGTGGAATTTATGAGTTTTACCCCAAAATAAGAATAATTTCTGTCTTTCTGCCCCAACATATAGGGAATTTCTGCCTTTTTGCCTTACAATTAGGGGAATTTCTGCAATTTTGCTCCAAAATACGGGGAATTTCTGCCTTTTTGCCCGAAAATAAGTAGAATGCATACCTTTTTGCCATAAAAAAGGAAAATTTCTTCATTTTCGCTCCAAAATAAAAGGAATTTCTGCTTTATTGCCTCTAAATAAGTGGAATTTCTGTCTTTTTCCCCCAAAACAAAGGGAATTTCTATCTTTTTTGCCCCAAAATAAGGAAAATTTCTGACTTATTACCGTGAAATAAGTGAAATTTCAGCAATTTTGCCCCAACATAAGAGAAATTTCTGCCTTTTTGCACCCAAATAAGGGGAATTTCAGCCTTTTTACCTCAAAATAAGGGCAATTTCTGCATTTTCCCCAAAATATGGGAAATTTCTGCCCTTTTGCCCCAAAATAAGAAAAATTTCTGCAACTTTGTACCAAAATAATAGAAATTTCTGCCTATTTGCCCCAAAATAAGAAAATTTCTCCTTATTTTGAAATAAGTGAAATTTCTGCAATTTTGTCCCATAAAAAGTGAAATTTCTGCAATTTTGCCCCAAAATAAGGGAAATTTCTCAAATTTTGCCCCAAAATAATTTTAATTTCTGAGTTCTGCACCAAAATAAGAAGAATTTCTGTCTTTATGCCCCAACATATAGGGAATTTCTGCATTTTGCTTCACAAATAGGGGAATTTCTGAAATTTTGCTACAAAATACGGGAAATTTCTGCCTTTTTGCCCGAAAATAAGAAGAATGCATAACTTTTTGCCATAAAAAAGGGAAATTTCTTCATTTTTGCTCCAAAATAAGGGGAATTTCTGCTTTTTGGCCTCTAAATAAGTGGAATTTCTCTTTTTCCTCCAAAAACAAAGGGAATTTCTGTCTTTTTTGCCCCAAAATAAGGAAAATTTCTGACTTACTATTCTGAAATAAGTGAAATTTCTGCAATTTTGCCCAAAAATAAAAGAAATTTCTGCCTTTTTGCCCACAAATAAGGGGAATTTAAGCCTTTTTACCTCAAAATAAGGGGAATTTCAGCATTTTTGCCACAAAATATTAGGAATTTCTGCCTTTTTGCCCTAAAATAAAGAAAATATCTGCCTATTTTCCCTGAAATAAGTGAAATTTCTGCAATTTTGCCCCAAAACAAGTGAAATTTCTGCATTTTTGCCCCAAAATTAGGGAAATTTCTGGAATTTTGCCCCATAATAAGTTTAATTTCTGAGTTCTGCCCCAAAATAATGAGAATTTCTGTCTTTCTTCCCCAACATATAGGGAATTTATGCCTTTTTGCCTCACAATTAGGGGAATTTCTGCAATTTATCTCCAATATACAAGGAATTTCTTCCTTTTTGCCCGATAATATGAAGAATGCATACCATTTTGCCATAAATAAGGAAAATTTCTTTATTTTTGCTCCAAAATAAGGGGAATTTCTGCTTTTTTGCCTCTAAATAAGTGGAATTTCTGTCTTTTCTCCCAAATCAAAGTGAATTTCTGTATTTTTTGCCCCAAAATAAAAAAAAATTTCTGACTTATTACCCTGAAATAAGAGAAATTTCTGCAATTTTGCCCCAAAATATAGGAAATTTCTGCCTTTTTGCCCCCAAATAAGGGGAATTTCAGCCATTATACTTCAAAATAAGGAGAATTTCTGCATTTTTGCCCCAAAATATGGAAATTTCTGCCTTTTTGCTCCAAAATATAAAAAATTTCTGCAATTTTGTACCAAAATAAAAGAAATTTCTGCCTTTTTGCCCCAAAATAATAAAATTTCTCCTTTTTTTCTGAAATAAGTGAAATATCTGCAATTTTGCCCCAAAATAAGTGAAATTTCTGCAAATTTGCCCCAAAATAAGGGAAATTTCTGGAATTTTTCCCCAAAGTAAGTGGAATTTATGAGTTTTACCCCAAAATAAGAATAATTTCTGTCTTTCTGCCCCAACATATAGGGAATTTCTGTCTTTTTGCCTTACAATTAGGGGAATTTCTGCAATTTTGCTCCAAAATACGGGGAATTTCTGTCTTTTTGCCCGAAAATAAGTAGAATGCATACCTTTTTGCCATAAAAAAGGAAAATTTCTTCGTTTTCGCTCCAAAATAAAAGGAATTTCTGCTTTATTGCCTCTAAATAAGTGGAATTTCTGTCTTTTTCCCCCAAAACAAAGGGAATTTCTCTCTTTTTTGCCCCAAAACAAGGAAAATTTCTGATTTATTACCCTGAAATAAGTGAAATTTCTGCAATTTTGCCCTAAAATAAGGGTAATTTCTGCCTTTTTGCCCCCAAGTAAGGGAAATTTCAGCCTTTTTACCTCAAAATAAGGGGAATTTCTGCATTTTTGCCAAAAAAATATTAGGAATTTCTGCCTTTTTGCCTCAAAATAAGGGAAATTTCTGCCTATTTTCCCTGAAATAAGTGAAATTTCTGCAATTTTGCCCCAAAATAAGTGAAATTTCTGCAATTTTGCCCCAAAATATGGGAAATTTCTGGAATTTTGCACCAAAATAAGTGGAATTTCTGAGTTCTGCCCCAAAATGAAGAATATTTCTGTCTTTATGCCCCAACTATAGGAAATTTCTGAATTTGGCCCCAAAATTAGAGGAATTTCTGCAATTTTGCTCCAAAATACAGGGAATTTCTGCCTTTTTGCCTGAAAATAAGAAGAATGCATACCTTTTTGCCATAAAAAAGGGAAATTTCTTCATTTTTGCTCCAAAATAATGGGAATTTCTGCTTTTTGGCCTCTAAATAAGTGGAATTTCTGTCTTTTTCCTTTAAAAACAAAGGGAATTTCTGTCTTTTTTGCCCCAAAATAAGGAAAATTTCTGACTTATTATTCTGGAATAAGTGAAATTTCTGCAATTTTGCCTTAAAATAAAAGAAATTTCTGCCTTTTTGCCCCCAAATAAAGGGAATTTCAGCCTTTTTACCTCAAAATAAGGGGAATTTCTGCATTTTTGCCACAAAATATTAGGAATTTCTGCCTTTTTGCCCAAAAATAAGAAAAATTTCTGCTTATTTTCTTTGAAATAAGTGAAATTTCTGCAATTTTGCCCCAAAATAAGTGAAATTTCTGCAATTTTGCCCCAAAATAAGGGAAATTTCTGGAATTTTGCCCAAAAATAAGTAAAATTTCTGAGTTCTGCCCCAAAATAAGGAGAATTTCTGTCTTTCTGCCCCAACATATAGGGAATTTATGCCTTTTTGCCTCACAATTAGGGGAATTTCTGCAATTTTCTCCAATATACAAGGAATTTCTGCCTTTTTGCCCGAAAATAAGAAGAATGCATACCTTTTTGCCATATATAAGGAAAATTTCTTTATTTTTGCTCCAAAATAAGGGGAATTTCTGCTTTTTTGCCTCTAAATAAGTGGAATTTCTGTCTTTTCTCCCAAATCAAAGTGAATTTCTGTATTTTTTGCCCCAAAATAAAAAAAATTTCTGACTTATTACCCTGAAATAAGTGAAATTTCTGCAATTTTGCCCCAAAATAAGGGAAATTTCTGCCTTTTTGCCCCCAAATAAGGGTAATTTCAGCCATTATACCTCAAAATAAGGGGAATTTCTGCATTTTTGCCCCAAAATATTGAAATTTCTGCCTTTCTGCTCCAAAATAAGAAAAATTTCTGCAATTTTGTACAAAAATAAAAGAAATTTCTGCCTTTTTGCCCCAAAATAATAAAATTTCTCCTTTTTTTCTGAAATAAGTGAAATATCTGCAATTTTGCCCCAAAATAAGTTTTATTTCTGCAAATTTGCCCCAAAAAAAGGGAAATTTCTGGAATTTTGCCCCAAAGTAAGTGGAATTTATGAGTTTTACCAGAAATAAGAATAATTTCTGTCTTTCTGCCCCAACATATAGGGAATTTCTGCCTTTTTGCCTTACAATTAGGGGAATTTCTGCAATTTTGCTCCAAAATACGGGGAATTTCTGCCTTTTTGCCCGAAAATAAGTAGAATGCATACCTTTTTGCCATAAAAAAGGAAAATTTCTTCATTTTCGCTCCAAAATAAAAGGAATTTCTGCTTTATTGCCTCTAAATAAGTGGAATTTCTGTCTTTTTCCCCCAAAACAAAGGGAATTTCTATCTTTTTTGCCCCAAAATAAGGAAACTTTCTGACTTATTACCGTGAAATAAGTGAAATTTCAGCAAATTTGCCCCAACATAAGAGAAATTTCTGCCTTTTTGCACCCAAATAAGGGGAATTTCAGCCTTTTTACCTCAAAATAAGGGCAATTTCTGCATTTTCCCCAAAATATGGGAAATTTCTGCCCTGGTGCCCCAAAATAAGAAAAATTTCTGCAACTTTGTACCAAAATAATAGAAATTTCTGCCTATTTGCCCCAAAATAAGAAAATTTCTCCTTATTTTGAAATAAGTGAAATTTCTGCAATTTTGTCCCATAAAAAGTGAAATTTCTGCAATTTTGCCCCAAAATAAGGGAAATTTCTCAAATTTTGCCCCAAAATAATTTTAATTTCTGAGTTCTGCACCAAAATAAGAAGAATTTCTGTCTTTATGCCCCAACATATAGGGAATTTCTGCATTTTGCTTCACAAATAGGGGAATTTCTGCAATTTTGCTCCAAAATACGGGGTATTTCTGCCTTCTTTCTCGAAAATAAGAAGAATGCATACCTTTTTGCCATAAAAAAGGGAAATTTCTTCATTTTTGCTCCAAAATAAGGGGAATTTCTGCTTTTTGGCCTCTAAATAAGTGGAATTTCTCTTTTTCCTCCAAAAACATAGGGAATTTCTGTTTTTTTTGCCCCAAAATAAGGAAAATTTCTGACTTACTATTCTGAAATAAGTGAAATTTCTGCAATTTTGCCCAAAAATAAAAGAAATTTCTGCCTTTTTGCCCACAAATAAGGGGAATTTCAGCCTTTTTACCTCAAAATAAGGGGAATTTCTGCATTTTTGCCACAAAATATTAGGAATTTCTGCCTTTTTTCCCAAAAATAAGAAAAATTTCTGCTTATTTTCTTTGAAATAAGTGAAATTTCTGCAATTTTGCCCCAAAATAAGTGAAATTTCTGCAATTTTGCCCCAAAATAAGGGAAATTTCTGGAATTTTGCCCAAAAATAAGTAAAATTTCTGAGTTCTGCCCCAAAAAAAAGAGAATTTCTGTCTTTCTGCCCCAACATATAGGGAATTTATGCCTTTTTGCCTCACAATTAGGGGAATTTCTGCAATTTTTCTCCAATATACAAGGAATTTCTGCCTTTTTGCCCAAAAATAAGAAGAATGCATACCTTTTTGCCATATATAAGGAAAATTTCTTTATTTTTGCTCCAAAATAAGGGGAATTTCTGCTTTTTTGCCTCTAAATAAGTGGAATTTCTGTCTTTTCTCCAAAATCAAAGTGAATTTCTGTATTTTTTGCCCCAAAATAAAAAAAATTTCTGACTTATTACCCTGAAATAAGTGAAATTTCTGCAATTTTGCCCCAAAATAAGGGAAATTTCTGCCTTTTTGCCCCCAAATAAGGGTAATTTCAGCCATTATACCTCAAAATAAGGGGAATTTCTGCATTTTTGCCCCAAAATATTGAAATTTCTGCCTTTCTGCTCCAAAATAAGAAAAATTTCTGCAATTTTGTACAAAAATAAAAGAAATTTCTGCCTTTTTGCCCCAAAATAATAAAATTTCTCCTTTTTTTCTGAAATAAGTGAAATATCTGCAATTTTGCCCCAAAATAAGTTTTATTTCTGCAAATTTGCCCCAAAAAAAGGGAAATTTCTGGAATTTTGCCCCAAAGTAAGTGGAATTTATGAGTTTTACCAGAAATAAGAATAATTTCTGTCTTTCTGCCCCAACATATAGGGAATTTCTGCCTTTTTGCCTTACAATTAGGGGAATTTCTGCAATTTTGCTCCAAAATACGGGGAATTTCTGCCTTTTTGCCCGAAAATAAGTAGAATGCATACCTTTTTGCCATAAAAAAGGAAAATTTCTTCATTTTCGCTCCAAAATAAAAGGAATTTCTGCTTTATTGCCTCTAAATAAGTGGAATTTCTGTCTTTTTCCCCCAAAACAAAGGGAATTTCTATCTTTTTTGCCCCAAAATAAGGAAACTTTCTGACTTATTACCGTGAAATAAGTGAAATTTCAGCAAATTTGCCCCAACATAAGAGAAATTTCTGCCTTTTTGCACCCAAATAAGGGGAATTTCAGCCTTTTTACCTCAAAATAAGGGCAATTTCTGCATTTTCCCCAAAATATGGGAAATTTCTGCCCTGGTGCCCCAAAATAAGAAAAATTTCTGCAACTTTGTACCAAAATAATAGAAATTTCTGCCTATTTGCCCCAAAATAAGAAAATTTCTCCTTATTTTGAAATAAGTGAAATTTCTGCAATTTTGTCCCATAAAAAGTGAAATTTCTGCAATTTTGCCCCAAAATAAGGGAAATTTCTCAAATTTTGCCCCAAAATAATTTTAATTTCTGAGTTCTGCACCAAAATAAGAAGAATTTCTGTCTTTATGCCCCAACATATAGGGAATTTCTGCATTTTGCTTCACAAATAGGGGAATTTCTGCAATTTTGCTCCAAAATACGGGGTATTTCTGCCTTCTTTCCCGAAAATAAGAAGAATGCATACCTTTTTGCCATAAAAAAGGGAAATTTCTTCATTTTTGCTCCAAAATAAGGGGAATTTCTGCTTTTTGGCCTCTAAATAAGTGGAATTTCTCTTTTTCCTCCAAAAACATAGGGAATTTCTGTTTTTTTGCCCCAAAATAAGGAAAATTTCTGACTTACTATTCTGAAATAAGTGAAATTTCTGCAATTTTGCCCAAAAATAAAAGAAATTTCTGCCTTTTTGCCCACAAATAAGGGGAATTTCAGCCTTTTTACCTCAAAATAAGGGGAATTTCTGCATTTTTGCCACAAAATATTAGGAATTTCTGCCTTTTTGCCCAAAAATAAGAAAAATTTCTGCTTATTTTCTTTGAAATAAGTGAAATTTCTGCAATTTTGCCCCAAAATAAGTGAAATTTCTGCAATTTTGCCCCAAAATAAGGGAAATTTCTGGAATTTTGCCCAAAAATAAGTAAAATTTCTGAGTTCTGCCCCAAAAAAAAAGAGAATTTCTGTCTTTCTGCCCCAACATATAGGGAATTTATGCCTTTTTGCCTCACAATTAGGGGAATTTCTGCAATTTTTCTCCAATATACAAGGAATTTCTGCCTTTTTGCCCAAAAATAAGAAGAATGCATACCTTTTTGCCATATATAAGGAAAATTTCTTTATTTTTGCTCCAAAATAAGGGGAATTTCTGCTTTTTTGCCTCTAAATAAGTGGAATTTCTGTCTTTTCTCCCAAATCAAAGTGAATTTCTGTATTTTTTGCCCCAAAATAAAAAAAATTTCTGACTTATTACCCTGAAATAAGTGAAATTTCTGCAATTTTGCCCCAAAATAAGGGAAATTTCTGCCTTTTTGCCCCCAAATAAGGGGAATTTCAGCCATTATACCTCAAAATAAGGGGAATTTCTGCATTTTTGCCCCAAAATATTGAAATTTCTGCCTTTTTGCTCCAAAATAAGAAAAATTTCTGCAATTTTGTACAAAAATAAAAGAAATTTCTGCCTTTTTGCCCCAAAATAATAAAATTTCTCCTTTTTTTCTGAAATAAGTGAAATATCTGCAATTTTGCCCCAAAATAAGTGAAATTTCTGCAAATTTGCCCCAAAAAAAGGGAAATTTCTGGAATTTTGCCCCAAAGTAAGTGGAATTTATGAGTTTTACCCCAAAATAAGAATAATTTCTGTCTTTCTGCCCCAACATATAGGGAATTTCTGCCTTTTTGCCTTACAATTAGGGGAATTTCTGCAATTTTGCTCCAAAATACGGGGAATTTCTGCCTTTTTGCCCGAAAATAAGTAGAATGCATACCTTTTTGCCATAAAAAAGGAAAATTTCTTCATTTTCGCTCCAAAATAAAAGGAATTTCTGCTTTATTGCCTCTAAATAAGTGGAATTTCTGTCTTTTTCCCCCAAAACAAAGGGAATTTCTATCTTTTTTGCCCCAAAATAAGGAAAATTTCTGACTTATTACCGTGAAATAAGTGAAATTTCAGCAATTTTGCCCCAACATAAGAGAAATTTCTGCCTTTTTGCACCCAAATAAGGGGAATTTCAGCCTTTTTACCTCAAAATAAGGGCAATTTCTGCATTTTCCCCAAAATATGGGAAATTTCTGCCCTTGTGACCCAAAATAAGAAAAATTTCTGCAACTTTGTACCAAAATAATAGAAATTTCTGCCTATTTGCCCCAAAATAAGAAAATTTCTCCTTATTTTGAAATAAGTGAAATTTCTGCAATTTTGTCCCATAAAAAGTGAAATTTCTGCAATTTTGCCCCAAAATAAGGGAAATTTCTCAAATTTTGCCCCAAAATAATTTTAATTTCTGAGTTCTGCACCAAAATAAGAAGAATTTCTGTCTTTATGCCCCAACATATAGGGAATTTCTGCATTTTGCTTCACAAATAGGGGAATTTCTGCAATTTTGCTCCAAAATACTGGGTATTTCTGCCTTCTTTCCCGAAAATAAGAAGAATGCATACCTTTTTGCCATAAAAAAGGGAAATTTTTTCATTTTTGCTCCAAAATAAGGGGAATTTCTGCTTTTTGGCCTCTAAATAAGTGGAATTTCTCTTTTTCCTCCAAAAACAAAGGGAATTTCTGTCTTTTTTGCCCCAAAATAAGGAAAATTTCTGACTTACTATTCTGAAATAAGTGAAATTTCTGCAATTTTGCCCAAAAATAAAAGAAATTTCTGCCTTTTTGCCCACAAATAAGGGGAATTTCAGCCTTTTTACCTCAAAATAAGGGGAATTTTTGCATTTTTGCCACAAAATATTAGGAATTTCTGCCTTTTTGCCCCAAAATAAAGAAAATTTCTGCTTATTTTCCCTGAAATAAGTGAAATTTCTGCAATTTTGCCCCAAAATAAGTGAAATTTCTGCATTTTTGCCCCAAAATTAGGGAAATTTCTGGAATTTTGCCCCATAATAAGTTTAATTTCTGAGTTCTGCCCCAAAATAAGGAGTATTTCTGTATTTCTTCCCCAACATATAGGGAATTTATGCCTTTTTGCCACACAATTAGGGGAATTTCTGCAATTTATCTCCAATATACAAGGAATTTCTTCCT
Organism: Micromys minutus; assembly: GCF_963924665.1. Classification (NCBI taxonomy): domain Eukaryota; kingdom Metazoa; phylum Chordata; class Mammalia; order Rodentia; family Muridae; genus Micromys; species Micromys minutus. The sequence goes on from NW_027667967.1 coordinate 795,268, forward strand.
TTTTGCCCGAAAATAAGAAGAATGCATACATTTTTGCCATAAATAAGGAAAATTTCTTTTTTTTTGCTCCAAAATAAGGGGAATTTCTGCTTTTTTGCCTCTAAATAAGTGGAATTTCTGTCTTTTCTCCCAAATCAAAGTGAATTTCTGTATTTTTTGCCCCAAAATAAAAAAAAATTCTGACTTATTACCCTGAAATAAGTGAAATTTCTGCAATTTTGCCCCAAAATAAGGGAAATTTCTGCCTTTTTGCCCCCAAATAAGGGGAATTTCAGCCATTATACCTCAAAATAAGGGGAATTTCTGCATTTTTGCCAAAAAAATATTAGGAATTTCTGCCTTTTTGCCTCAAAATAAGGGAAATTTCTGCCTATTTTCCCTGAAATAAGTGAAATTTCTGCAATTTTGCCCCAAAATAAGTGAAATTTCTGCAATTTTGCCCCAAAATATGGGAAATTTCTGGAATTTTGCACCAAAATAAGTGGAATTTCTGAGTTCTGCCCCAAAATGAAGAATATTTCTGTCTTTATGCCCCAACTATAGGAAATTTCTGAATTTGGCCCCAAAATTAGAGGAATTTCTGCAATTTTGCTCCAAAATACAGGGAATTTCTGCCTTTTTGCCTGAAAATAAGAAGAATGCATACCTTTTTGCCATAAAAAAGGGAAATTTCTTCATTTTTGCTCCAAAATAATGGGAATTTCTGCTTTTTGGCCTCTAAATAAGTGGAATTTCTGTCCTTTTCCTTTAAAAACAAAGGGAATTTCTGTCTTTTTTGCCCCAAAATAAGGAAAATTTCTGACTTATTATTCTGGAATAAGTGAAATTTCTGCAATTTTGCCTTAAAATAAAAGAAATTTCTGCCTTTTTGCCCCCAAATAAAGGGAATTTCAGCCTTTTTACCTCAAAATAAGGGGAATTTCTGCATTTTTGCCACAAAATATTAGGAATTTCTGCCTTTTTGCCCAAAAATAAGAAAAATTTCTGCTTATTTTCTTTGAAATAAGTGAAATTTCTGCAATTTTGCCCCAAAATAATTGAAATTTCTGCAATTTTGCCCCAAAATAAGGGAAATTTCTGGAATTTTGCCCAAAAATAAGTAAAATTTCTGAGTTCTGCCCCAAAATAAGGAGAATTTCTGTCTTTCTGCCCCAACATATAGGGAATTTATGCCTTTTTGCCTCACAATTAGGGGAATTTCTGCAATTTTCTCCAATATACAAGGAATTTCTGCCTTTTTGCCCGAAAATAAGAAGAATGCATACCTTTTTGCCATATATAAGGAAAATTTCTTTATTTTTGCTCCAAAATAAGGGGAATTTCTGCTTTTTTGCCTCTAAATAAGTGGAATTTCTGTCTTTTCTCCCAAATCAAAGTGAATTTCTGTATTTTTTGCCCCAAAATAAAAAAAATTTCTGACTTATTACCCTGAAATAAGTGAAATTTCTGCAATTTTGCCCCAAAATAAGGGAAATTTCTGCCTTTTTGCCCCCAAATAAGGGGAATTTCAGCCATTATACCTCAAAATAAGGGGAATTTCTGCATTTTTGCCCCAAAATATTGAAATTTCTGCCTTTCTGCTCCAAAATAAGAAAAATTTCTGCAATTTTGTACAAAAATAAAAGAAATTTCTGCCTTTTTGCCCCAAAATAATAAAATTTCTCCTTTTTTTCTGAAATAAGTGAAATATCTGCAATTTTGCCCCAAAATAAGTTTTATTTCTGCAAATTTGCCCCAAAAAAAGGGAAATTTCTGGAATTTTGCCCCAAAGTAAGTGGAATTTATGAGTTTTACCAGAAATAAGAATAATTTCTGTCTTTCTGCCCCAACATATAGGGAATTTCTGCCTTTTTGCCTTACAATTAGGGGAATTTCTGCAATTTTGCTCCAAAATACGGGGAATTTCTGCCTTTTTGCCCGAAAATAAGTAGAATGCATACCTTTTTGCCATAAAAAAGGAAAATTTCTTCATTTTCGCTCCAAAATAAAAGGAATTTCTGCTTTATTGCCTCTAAATAAGTGGAATTTCTGTCTTTTTCCCCCAAAACAAAGGGAATTTCTATCTTTTTTGCCCCAAAATAAGGAAAATTTCTGACTTATTACCGTGAAATAAGTGAAATTTCAGCAATTTTGCCCCAACATAAGAGAAATTTCTGCCTTTTTGCACCCAAATAAGGGGAATTTCAGCCTTTTTACCTCAAAATAAGGGCAATTTCTGCATTTTCCCCAAAATATGGGAAATTTCTGCCCTTGTGCCCCAAAATAAGAAAAATTTCTGCAACTTTGTACCAAAATAATAGAAATTTCTGCCTATTTGCCCCAAAATAAGAAAATTTCTCCTTATTTTGAAATAAGTGAAATTTCTGCAATTTTGTCCCATAAAAAGTGAAATTTCTGCAATTTTGCCCCAAAATAAGGGAAATTTCTCAAATTTTGCCCCAAAATAATTTTAATTTCTGAGTTCTGCACCAAAATAAGAAGAATTTCTGTCTTTTTGCCCCAACATATAGGGAATTTCTGCATTTTGCTTCACAAATAGGGGAATTTCTGCAATTTTGCTCCAAAATACTGGGTATTTCTGCCTTCTTTCCCGAAAATAAGAAGAATGCATACCTTTTTGCCATAAAAAAGGGAAATTTCTTCATTTTTGCTCCAAAATAAGGGGAATTTCTGCTTTTTGGCCTCTAAATAAGTGGAATTTCTCTTTTTCCTCCAAAAACAAAGGGAATTTCTGTTTTTTTTGCCCCAAAATAAGGAAAATTTCTGACTTACTATTCTGAAATAAGTGAAATTTCTGCAATTTTGCCCAAAAATAAAAGAAATTTCTGCCTTTTTGCCCACAAATAAGGGGAATTTCAGCCTTTTTACCTCAAAATAAGGGGAATTTCTGCATTTTTGCCACAAAATATTAGGAATTTCTGCCTTTTTGCCCAAAAATAAGAAAAATTTCTGCTTATTTTCTTTGAAATAAGTGAAATTTCTGCAATTTTGCCCCAAAATAAGTGAAATTTCTGCAATTTTGCCCCAAAATAAGGGAAATTTCTGGAATTTTGCCCAAAAATAAGTAAAATTTCTGAGTTCTGCCCCAAAAAAAAGAGAATTTCTGTCTTTCTGCCCCAACATATAGGGAATTTATGCCTTTTTGCCTCACAATTAGGGGAATTTCTGCAATTTTTCTCCAATATACAAGGAATTTCTGCCTTTTTGCCCAAAAATAAGAAGAATGCATACCTTTTTGCCATATATAAGGAAAATTTCTTTATTTTTGCTCCAAAATAAGGGGAATTTCTGCTTTTTTGCCTCTAAATAAGTGGAATTTCTGTCTTTTCTCCCAAATCAAAGTGAATTTCTGTATTTTTTGCCCCAAAATAAAAAAAATTTCTGACTTATTACCCTGAAATAAGTGAAATTTCTGCAATTTTGCCCCAAAATAAGGGAAATTTCTGCCTTTTTGCCCCCAAATAAGGGGAATTTCAGCCATTATACCTCAAAATAAGGGGAATTTCTGCATTTTTGCCCCAAAATATTGAAATTTCTGCCTTTTTGCTCCAAAATAAGAAAAATTTCTGCAATTTTGTACAAAAATAAAAGAAATTTCTGCCTTTTTGCCCCAAAATAATAAAATTTCTCCTTTTTTTCTGAAATAAGTGAAATATCTGCAATTTTGCCCCAAAATAAGTGAAATTTCTGCAAATTTGCCCCAAAAAAAGGGAAATTTCTGGAATTTTGCCCCAAAGTAAGTGGAATTTATGAGTTTTACCCCAAAATAAGAATAATTTCTGTCTTTCTGCCCCAACATATAGGGAATTTCTGCCTTTTTGCCTTACAATTAGGGGAATTTCTGCAATTTTGCTCCAAAATACGGGGAATTTCTGCCTTTTTGCCCGAAAATAAGTAGAATGCATACCTTTTTGCCATAAAAAAGGAAAATTTCTTCATTTTCGCTCCAAAATAAAAGGAATTTCTGCTTTATTGCCTCTAAATAAGTGGAATTTCTGTCTTTTTCCCCCAAAACAAAGGGAATTTCTATCTTTTTTGCCCCAAAATAAGGAAAATTTCTGACTTATTACCGTGAAATAAGTGAAATTTCAGCAATTTTGCCCCAACATAAGAGAAATTTCTGCCTTTTTGCACCCAAATAAGGGGAATTTCAGCCTTTTTACCTCAAAATAAGGGCAATTTCTGCATTTTCCCCAAAATATGGGAAATTTCTGCCCTTGTGCCCCAAAATAAGAAAACTTTCTGCAACTTTGTACCAAAATAATAGAAATTTCTGCCTATTTGCCCCAAAATAAGAAAATTTCTCCTTATTTTGAAATAAGTGAAATTTCTGCAATTTTGTCCCATAAAAAGTGAAATTTCTGCAATTTTGCCCCAAAATAAGGGAAATTTCTCAAATTTTGCCCCAAAATAATTTTAATTTCTGAGTTCTGCACCAAAATAAGAAGAATTTCTGTCTTTATGCCCCAACATATAGGGAATTTCTGCATTTTGCTTCACAAATAGGGGAATTTCTGCAATTTTGCTCCAAAATACGGGGTATTTCTGCCTTCTTTCCCGAAAATAAGAAGAATGCATACCTTTTTGCCATAAAAAAGGGAAATTTCTTCATTTTTGCTCCAAAATAAGGGGAATTTCTGCTTTTTGGCCTCTAAATAAGTGGAATTTCTCTTTTTCCTCCAAAAACAAAGGGAATTTCTGTTTTTTTTGCCCCAAAATAAGGAAAATTTCTGACTTACTATTCTGAAATAAGTGAAATTTCTGCAATTTTGCCCAAAAATAAAAGAAATTTCTGCCTTTTTGCCCACAAATAAGGGGAATTTCAGCCTTTTTACCTCAAAATAAGGGGAATTTCTGCATTTTTGCCACAAAATATTAGGAATTTCTGCCTTTTTGCCCAAAAATAAGAAAAATTTCTGCTTATTTTCTTTGAAATAAGTGAAATTTCTGCAATTTTGCCCCAAAATAAGTGAAATTTCTGCAATTTTGCCCCAAAATAAGGGAAATTTCTGGAATTTTGCCCAAAAATAAGTAAAATTTCTGAGTTCTGCCCCCCAAAAAAGAGAATTTCTGTCTTTCTGCCCCAACATATAGGGAATTTATGCCTTTTTGCCTCACAATTAGGGGAATTTCTGCAATTTTTCTCCAATATACAAGGAATTTCTGCCTTTTTGCCCAAAAATAAGAAGAATGCATACCTTTTTGCCATATATAAGGAAAATTTCTTTATTTTTGCTCCAAAATAAGGGGAATTTCTGCTTTTTTGCCTCTAAATAAGTGGAATTTCTGTCTTTTCTCCCAAATCAAAGTGAATTTCTGTATTTTTTGCCCCAAAATAAAAAAAATTTCTGACTTATTACCCTGAAATAAGTGAAATTTCTGCAATTTTGCCCCAAAATAAGGGAAATTTCTGCCTTTTTGCCCCCAAATAAGGGGAATTTCAGCCATTATACCTCAAAATAAGGGGAATTTCTGCATTTTTGCCCCAAAATATTGAAATTTCTGCCTTTTTGCTCCAAAATAAGAAAAATTTCTGCAATTTTGTACAAAAATAAAAGAAATTTCTGCCTTTTTGCCCCAAAATAATAAAATTTCTCCTTTTTTCTGAAATAAGTGAAATATCTGCAATTTTGCCCCAAAATAAGTGAAATTTCTGCAAATTTGCCCCAAAAAAAGGGAAATTTCTGGAATTTTGCCCCAAAGTAAGTGGAATTTATGAGTTTTACCCCAAAATAAGAATAATTTCTGTCTTTCTGCCCCAACGTATAGGGAATTTCTGCCTTTTTGCCTTACAATTAGGGGAATTTCTGCAATTTTGCTCCAAAATACGGGGAATTTCTGCCTTTTTGCCCGAAAATAAGTAGAATGCATACCTTTTTGCCATAAAAAAAGGAAAATTTCTTCATTTTCGCTCCAAAATAAAAGGAATTTCTGCTTTATTGCCTCTAAATAAGTGGAATTTCTGTCTTTTTCCCCCAAAACAAAGGGAATTTCTATCTTTTTTGCCCCAAAATAAGGAAAATTTCTGACTTATTACCGTGAAATAAGTGAAATTTCAGCAATTTTGCCCCAACATAAGAGAAATTTCTGCCTTTTTGCACCCAAATAAGGGGAATTTCAGCCTTTTTACCTCAAAATAAGGGCAATTTCTGCATTTTCCCCAAAATATGGGAAATTTCTGCCCTTGTGCCCCAAAATAAGAAAAATTTCTGCAACTTTGTACCAAAATAATAGAAATTTCTGCCTATTTGCCCCAAAATAAGAAAATTTCTCCTTATTTTGAAATAAGTGAAATTTCTGCAATTTTGCCCCAAAATAAGGGAAATTTCTGCCTTTTTGCCCCCAAATAAGGGGAATTTTAGCCATTATACCTCAAAATAAGGGGAATTTCTGCATTTTTGCCCCAAAATATGGAAATTTCTGCCTTTTTGCTCCAAAATAAGAAAAATATCTGCAATTTTGTACCAAAATAAAAGAAATTTCTTCCTTTTTGCCCCAAAATAATAAAATTTCTCCTTTTTTTTTTCTGAAATAAGTGAAATATCTGCAATTTTGCCCCAAAATAAGTGAAATTTCTGCAAATTTGCCCCAAAATAAGGGAAATTTCTGGAATTTTGCCCCAAAGTAAGTGGAATTTATGAGTTTTACCCCAAAATAAGAATAATTTCTGTCTTTCTGCCCCAACATATAGGGAATTTCTGCCTTTTTGCCTTACAATTAGGGGAATTTCTGCAATTTTGCTCCAAAATACGGGGAATTTCTGCCTTTTTGCCCGAAAATAAGTAGAATGCATACCTTTTTGCCATACAAAAGGAAAATTTCTTCGTTTTTGCTCCAAAATAAAAGGAATTTCTGTTTTATTGCCTCTAAATAAGTGGAATTTCTGTCTTTTTCCCCCAAAACAAAGGGAATTTCTCTCTTTTTTGCCCCAAAACAAGGAAAATTTCTGACTTATTACCCAGAAATAAGTGAAATTTCTGCAATTTTGCCCTAAAATAAGGGTAATTTCTGCCTTTTTGCCCCCAAGTAAGGGGAATTTCAGCCTTTTTACCTCAAAATAAGGGGAATTTCTGCATTTTTGCCAAAAAAATTTTAGGAATTTCTGCCTTTTTGCCTCAAAATAAGGGAAATTTCTGCCTATTTTCCCTGAAATAAGTGAAATTTCTGCAATTTTGCCCCAAAATAAGTGAAATTTCTGCAATTTTGCCCCAAAATATGGGAAATTTCTGGAATTTTGCACCAAAATAAGTGGAATTTCTGAGTTCTGCCCCAAAATGAAGAATATTTCTGTCTTTATGCCCCAACTATAGGAAATTTCTGCATTTGGCCCCAAAATTAGAGGAATTTCTGCAATTTTGCTCCAAAATACAGGGAATTTCTGTCTTTTTGCTCAAAAATAAGAAGAATGCATACCTTTTTGCCATAAAAAAGGGAAATTTCTTCATTTTTGCTCCAAAATAATGGGAATTTCTGCTTTTTGGCCTCTAAATAAGTGGAATTTCTGTCTTTTTCCCCCAAAACAAAGGGAATTTCTATCTTTTTTGCCCCAAAATAAGGAAACTTTCTGACTTATTACCGTGAAATAAGTGAAATTTCAGCAATTTTGCCCCAACATAAGAGAAATTTCTGCCTTTTTGCACCCAAATAAGGGGAATTTCAGCCTTTTTACCTCAAAATAAGGGCAATTTCTGCATTTTCCCCAAAATATGGGAAATTTCTGCCCTTGTGCCCCAAAATAAGAAAAATTTCTGCAACTTTGTACCAAAATAATAGAAATTTCTGCCTATTTGCCCCAAAATAAGAAAATTTCTCCTTATTTTGAAATAAGTGAAATTTCTGCAATTTTGTCCCATTAAAATTGAAATTTCTGCAATTTTGCCCCAAAATAAGGGAAATTTCTCAAATTTTGCCCCAAAATAATTTTAATTTCTGAGTTCTGCACCAAAATAAGAAGAATTTCTGTCTTTATGCCCCAACATATAGGGAATTTCTGCATTTTGCTTCACAAATAGGGGAATTTCTGCAATTTTGCTCCAAAATACTGGGTATTTCTGCCTTCTTTCCCGAAAATAAGAAGAATGCATACCTTTTTGCCATAAAAAAGGGAAATTTTTTCATTTTTGCTCCAAAATAAGGGGAATTTCTGCTTTTTGGCCTCTAAATAAGTGGAATTTCTCTTTTTCCTCCAAAAACAAAGGGAATTTCTGTCTTTTTTGCCCCAAAATAAGGAAAATTTCTGACTTACTATTCTGAAATAAGTGAAATTTCTGCAATTTTGCCCAAAAATAAAAGAAATTTCTGCCTTTTTGCCCACAAATAAGGGGAATTTCAGCCTTTTTACCTCAAAATAAGGGGAATTTTTGCCACAAAATATTAGGAATTTCTGCCTTTTTGCCCCAAAATAAAGAAAATTTCTGCTTATTTTCCCTGAAATAAGTGAAATTTCTGCAATTTTGCCCCAAAATAAGTGAAATTTCTGCATTTTTGCCCCAAAATTAGGGAAATTTCTGGAATTTTGCCCCATAATAAGTTTAATTTCTGAGTTCTGCCCTAAAATAAGGAGTATTTCTGTCTTTCTTCCCCAACATATAGGGAATTTATGCCTTTTTGCCACACAATTAGGGGAATTTCTGCAATTTATCTCCAATATACAAGGAATTTCTTCCTTTTTGCCCGAAAATAAGAAGAATGCATACATTTTTGCCATAAATAAGGAAAATTTCTTTATTTTTGCTCCAAAATAAGGGGAATTTCTGCTTTTTTGCCTCTAAATAAGTGGAATTTCTGTCTTTTCTCCCAAATCAAAGTGAATTTCTGTATTTTTTGCCCCAAAATAAAAAAAAAATTCTGACTTATTACCCTGAAATAAGTGAAATTTCTGCAATTTTGCCCCAAAATAAGGGAAATTTCTGCCTTTTTGCCCCCAAATAAGGGGAATTTTAGCCATTATACCTCAAAATAAGGGGAATTTCTGCATTTTTGCCCCAAAATATGGAAATTTCTGCCTTTTTGCTCCAAAATAAGAAAAATTTCTGCAATTTTGTACAAAAATAAAAGAAATTTCTTCCTTTTTGCCCCAAAATAATAAAATTTCTCCTTTTTTTTCCTGAAATAAGTGAAATATCTGCAATTTTGCCCCAAAATAAGTGAAATTTCTGCAAATTTGCCCCAAAATAAGGGAAATTTCTGGAATTTTGCCCCAAAGTAAGTGGAATTTATGAGTTTTACCCCAAAATAAGAATAATTTCTGTCTTTCTGCCCCAACATATAGGGAATTTCTGCCTTTTTGCCTTACATTAGGGGAATTTCTGCAATTTTGCTCCAAAATACGGGGAATTTCTGCCTTTTTGCCCGAAAATAAGTAGAATGCATACCTTTTTGCCATACAAAAGGAAAATTTCTTCGTTTTTGCTCCAAAATAAAAGGAATTTCTGCTTTATTGCCTCTAAATAAGTGGAATTTCTGTCTTTTTCCCCCAAAACAAAGGGAATTTCTCTCTTTTTTGCCCCAAAACAAGGAAAATTTCTGACTTATTACCCAGAAATAAGTGAAATTTCTGCAATTTTGCCCTAAAATAAGGGTAATTTCTGCCTTTTTGCCCCCAAGTGAGGGGAATTTCAGCCTTTTTACCTCAAAATGAGGGGAATTTCTGCATTTTTGCCAAAAAAATTTTAGGAATTTCTGCCTTTTTGCCTCAAAATAAGGGAAATTTCTGCCTATTTTCCCTGAAATAAGTGAAATTTCTGCAATTTTGCCCCAAAATAAGTGAAATTTCTGCAATTTTGCCCCAAAATATGGGAAATTTCTGGAATTTTGCACCAAAATAAGTGGAATTTCTGAGTTCTGCCCCAAAATGAAGAATATTTCTGTCTTTATGCCCCAACTATAGGAAATTTCTGCATTTGGCCCCAAAATTAGAGGAATTTCTGCAATTTTGCTCCAAAATACAGGGAATTTCTGTCTTTTTGCCCAAAAATAAGAAGAATGCATACCTTTTTGCCATAAAAAAGGGAAATTTCTTCATTTTTGCTCCAAAATAATGGGAATTTCTGCTTTTTGGCCTCTAAATAAGTGGAATTTCTGTCTTTTTCCTCCAAAAACAAAGGGAATTTCTGTCTTTTTTGCCCCAAAATAAGGAAAATTTCTGACTTATTATTCTGGAATAAGTGAAATTTCTGCAATTTTGCCTTAAAATAAAAGAAATTTCTGCCTTTTTGCCCACAAATAAGGGGAATTTCAGCCTTTTTACCTCAAAATAAGGGGAATTTCTGCATTTTTGCCACAAAATATTAGGAATTTCTGCCTTTTTGCCCCAAAATAAAGAAAATTTCTGCTTATTTTCCCTGAAATAAGTGAAATTTCTGCAATTTTGCCCCAAAATAAGTGAAATTTCTGCATTTTTGCCCCAAAGTTAGGGAAATTTCTGGAATTTTGCCCCATAATAAGTTTAATTTCTGAGTTCTGCCCCAAAATAAGGAGTATTTCTGTCTTTCTTCCCCAACATATAGGGAATTTATGCCTTTTTGCCACACAATTAGGGGAATTTCTGCAATTTATCTCCAATATACAAGGAATTTCTTCCTTTTTGCCCGAAAATAAGAAGAATGCATACATTTTTGCCATAAATAAGGAAAATTTCTTTAATTTTGCTCCAAAATAAGGGGAATTTCTGCTTTTTTGCCTCTAAATAAGTGGAATTTCTGTCTTTTCTCCCAAATCAAAGTGAATTTCTGTATTTTTTGCCCCAAAATAAAAAAAAATTCTGACTTATTACCCTGAAATAAGTGAAATTTCTGCAATTTTGCCCCAAAATAAGGGAAATTTCTGCCTTTTTGCCCCCAAATAAGGGGAATTTCAGCCATTATACCTCAAAATAAGGGGAATTTCTGCATTTTTGCCCCAAAATATGGAAATTTCTGCCTTTTTGCTCCAAAATAAGAAAAATTTCTGCAAATTTGCCCCAAAATAAGGGAAATTTCTGGAATTTTGCCCCAAAGTAAGTGGAATTTATGAGTTTTACCCCAAAATAAGAATAATTTCTGTCTTTCTGCCCCAACATATAGGGAATTTCTGCCTTTTTGCCTTACAATTAGGGGAATTTCTGCAATTTTGCTCCAAAATACGGGGAATTTCTGCCTTTTTGCCCAAAAATAAGTAGAATGCATACCTTTTTGCCATAAAAAAAGAAAATTTCTTCATTTTCGCTCCAAAATAAAAGGAATTTCTGCTTTATTGCCTCTAAATAAGTGGAATTTCTGTCTTTTTCCCCAAAAACAAAGGGAATTTCTCTCTTTTTTGCCCCAAAACAAGGAAAATTTCTGACTTATTACCCAGATATAAGTGAAATTTCTGCAATTTTGCCCTAAAATAAGGGTAATTTCTGCCTTTTTGCCCCCGAGTAAGGGGAATTTCAGCCTTTTTACCTCAAAATAAGGGGAATTTCTGCATTTTTGCCAAAAAAATTTTAGGAATTTCTGCCTTTTTGCCTCAAAATAAGAGAAATTTCTGCCTATTTTCCCTGAAATAAGTGAAATTTCTGCAATTTTGCCCCAAAATAAGTGAAATTTCTGCAATTTTGCCCCAAAATATGGGAAATTTCTGGAATTTTGCACCAAAATAAGTGGAATTTCTGAGTTCTGCCCCAAAATGAAGAATATTTCTGTCTTTATGCCCCAACTATAGGAAATTTCTGCATTTGGCCCCAAAATTAGAGGAATTTCTGCAATTTTGCTCCAAAATACAGGGAATTTCTGTCTTTTTGCCCAAAAATAAGAAGAATGCATACCTTTTTGCCATAAAAAAGGGAAATTTCTTCATTTTTGCTCCAAAATAATGGGAATTTCTTCTTTTTGGCCTCTAAATAAGTGGAATTTCTGTCTTTTTCCTCCAAAAACAAAGGGAATTTCTGTATTTTTTGCCCCAAAATAAGGAAAATTTCTGACTTATTATTCTGGAATAAGTGAAATTTCTGCAATTTTGCCTTAAAATAAAAGAAATTTCTGCCTTTTTGCCCACAAATAAGGGGAATTTCAGCCTTTTTACCTCAAAATAAGGGGAATTTCTGCATTTTTGCCACAAAATATTAGGAATTTCTGCCTTTTTGCCCCAAAATAATGAAAATTTCTGCTTATTTTCCCTGAAATAAGTGAAATTTCTGCAATTTTGCCCCAAAATAAGTGAAATTTCTGCATTTTTGCCCCAAAATTAGGGAAATTTCTGGAATTTTGCCCCATAATAAGTTTAATTTCTGAGTTCTGCCCCAAAATAAGGAGTATTTCTGTCTTTCTTCCCCAACATATAGGGAATTTATGCCTTTTTGCCACACAATTAGGGGAATTTCTGCAATTTATCTCCAATATACAAGGAATTTCTTCCTTTTTGCCCGAAAATAAGAAGAATGCATACATTTTTGCCATAAATAAGGAAAATTTCTTTAATTTTGCTCCAAAATAAGGGGAATTTCTGCTTTTTTGCCTCTAAATAAGTGGAATTTCTGTCTTTTCTCCCAAATCAAAGTGAATTTCTGTATTTTTTGCCCCAAAATAAAAAAAAATTCTGACTTATTACCCTGAAATAAGAGAAATTTCTGCAATTTTGCCCCAAAATAAGGGAAATTTCTGCCTTTTTGCCCCCAAATAAGGGGAATTTCAGCCATTATACCTCAAAATAAGGGGAATTTCTGCATTTTTGCCCCAAAATATGGAAATTTCTGCCTTTTTGCTCCAAAATAAAAAAAAATTTCTGCAATTTTGTACCAAAATAAAAGAAATTTCTGCCTTTTTGCCCCAAAATAATAAAATTTCTCCTTTTTTTCTGAAATAAGTGAAATATCTGCAATTTTGCCCCAAAATAAGTGATATTTCTGCAAATTTGCCCCAAAATAAGGGAAATTTCTGGAATTTTGCCCCAAAGTAAGTGGAATTTATGAGTTTTACCCCAAAATAAGAATAATTTCTGTCTTTCTGCCCCAACATATAGGGAATTTCTGCCTTTTTGCCTTACAATTAGGGGAATTTCTGCAATTTTGCTCAAAAATACGGGGAATTTCTGCCTTTTTGCCCGAAAATAAGTAGAATGCATACCTTTTTGCCATAAAAAAGGAAAATATCTTCATTTTCGCTCCAAAATAAAAGGAATTTCTGCTTTATTGCCTCTAAATAAGTGGAATTTCTGTCTTTTTCCCCCAAAACAAAGGGAATTTCTATCTTTTTTGCCCCAAAATAAGGAAAATTTCTGACTTATTTCCATTAAATAAGTGAAATTTCAGCAATTTTGCCCCAAAATATGAGAAATTTCAACCTTTTTGCCCCCAAATAAGGGGAATTTCAGCCTTTTACCTCAAAATAAGGGCAATTTCTGCATTTTCCCCCAAAATATGGGAAATTTCTGACCTTTTGCCCCAAAATAAGAAAAATATCTGCAACTTTGTACCAAAATAATAGAAATTTCTGTCTTTTTGCCCACAAATAAGAAAATTTCTCCTTTTTTTTGAAATAAGTTAAATTTCTGCAATTTTGTCCCATAAAAAGTGAAATTTCTGCAATTTTTCCCCAAAATAAGGGAAATTTCTGGAATTTTGCCCAAAAATAAGTGGAATTTCTGAGTTTTGCTTCAAAATAAGGAGAATTTCTGTCTTTATGCACCAACATAAAGGGAATTTCTGCATTTTGCTTCACAAATAGGGGAATTTCTGCAATTTTGCTCCAAAATACGGGGTATTTCTGCCTTTTTGCCCGAAAATAAGAAGAATGCAGACATTTTTGCCATAAAAAAGGGAAATTTCTTCATTTTTCTCCAAAATAAAAGGAATTTCTGCTTTTTGGCCTCTAAATAAGTGAAATTTCTGTCTTTTTTCTCCAAAAACAAAGGGAATTTCTGTCTTTTTTGCCCCAAAATAAGGAAAATTTCTGACTTATTATTCTGAAATAAGTGAAATTTCTGCAATTTTGCACCAAAATAAAAGAAATTTCTGCCTTTTTCCCCCAAATAAAGAGAATTTCAGCTTTTTTAACTCAAAATAAGGAAAATTTCTGCATTTTTGCCACAAAATATTAAGAATTTCTGCCTTTTTGCCCCAAAATAAGAAAAATTTTTGCCTATTTTTTGGAAATAAGTGAAGTTTCTGCAATTTTGCCCCAAAATAAGTGAAATTTATGCAATTTTGCCCCAAAATAAGGGAAATTTCTGGAATTTTGCCCAAAAATAAGTGGAATTTCTGAGTTCTGCCCCAAAATAAGGTGTATTTCTGTCTTTATGCCCCAACATATAGGGAATTTCTGCCTTTTTGCCCCACAATTAGGCGAAATTCTGCAATTTTGCTCCAAAATACAACGAATTTCTGCCTTTTTGCCCAAAAATAAGAAGAATGCATACCTTTTTGTCATAAAAAAGGGAAATTTCTTCATTTTTGCTCCAAAATAAAGGGAATTTCTACTTTTTTGCCTCTAAATAAGTGGAATTTTTTTTCCAAAACAAAGGGAATTTCTGTCTTTTTTGCCCCAAAATAAAGAAAATTTCTGACTTATTACCGTGAAATAAGTGAAATTTCAGCAATTTTGCCCCAAAATAAGAGAAATTTCTGCCTTTTTGCCCCCAAATAAGGGGAATTTCAGCCTTTTTACCTCAAAATAAGGGGAATTTCTACATTTTCCCCAAAATATGGGAAATTTCTGCCCTTGTGCCCCAAAAAAAGAAAAATTTCTGCAACTTTGTAAAAAATAATAGAAATTTCTGCCTTTTTGCCCAAAAATAAGAAAATTTCTCCTTTTTTTGAAATAAGTGAAATTTCTGTAATTTTGTCCCATAAAAAGTGAAATTTCTGCAATTTTGCCCCAAAATAAGGGAAATTTCTGCAATTTTGCCCCAAAATATGGGAAATTTCTGCCTTTTTGTCCCCAAATAATGGGAATTTCAGCCTTTTTACCTCAAAATAAGGGGAATTTCTGAATTTTTGCCACAAAATATTAGGAATTTCTGCCTTTTTGCCAAAAAATAAGAAAAATTTCTGCCTATTTTCTTTGAAATAAGTGAAATTTCTGCAATTTTGCCCCAAAATAAGTGAAATTTCTGCAATTTTGCCCCTAAATAAGGGAAATTTCTGGAATTTTGCCCAAAAATAAGTGGAATTTCTGAGTTCTGCCCCAAAATAGGAGAATTTCTGTCTTTATGCACCAACATATAGGGAATTTCTGCCTTTTTGCCCCACAATTAGGCGAAATTCTGCAATTTTGCTCCAAAATACAAGGAATTTCTGCCTTTTTGCCCGAAAATAAGAAGAATGCATATCTTTTTGCCATAAAAAAAAGAAATTTCTTCATTTTTGCTCCAAAATAAGGGGAATTTCTACTTTTTGCCTCTAAATAAGTGGAATTTCTGTTTTTTTCCAAAACAAAGGGAATTTCTGTTTTTTTTGCCCCAAAATAAGGAAAATTTCTGACTTAATACGATGAAATAAGTGATATTTCAGCAATTTTGCCCCAAAATAAGGGAAATTTCTGCCTTTTTGCCCCCAAATAAGGGGAATTTGAGCCATTATACCTCAAAATAAGGGGAATTTCTGCATTTTTGCCCCATAATATGGAAATTTCTGCCTTTTTGCTCCAAAATAAGAAAAATTTCTGCAATTTTGTACAAAAATAAAAGAAATTTCTGCCTTTTTGCCCCAAAATAATAAAATTTCTCCTTTTTTTCTGAAATAAGTGAAATATCTGCATTTTTGCCCCAAAATAAGTGATATTTCTGCAAATTTGCCCCAAAATAAGGGAAATTTCTGGAATTTTGCCCCAAAGTAAGTGGAATTTATGAGTTTTACCCCAAAATAAGAATAATTTCTGTCTTTCTGCCCCAACATATAGGGAATTTCTGCCTTTTTGCCTTACAATTAGGGGAATTTCTGCAATTTTGCTCCAAAATACGGGGAATTTCTGCCTTTTTGCCCGAAAATAAGTAGAATGCATACCTTTTTCCATAAAAAAGGAAAATATCTTCATTTTCGCTCCAAAATAAAAGGAATTTCTGCTTTATTGCCTCTAAATAAGTGGAATTTCTGTTTTTTTCCCCCAAAACAAAGGGAATTTCTATCTTTTTTGCCCCAAAATAAGGAAAATTTCTGACTTATTTCCATTAAATAAGTGAAATTTCAGCAATTTTGCCCCAAAATATGAGAAATTTCAACCTTTTTGCCCCCAAATAAGGGGAATTTCAGCCTTTTACCTCAAAATAAGGGCAATTTCTGCATTTTCCCCAAAATATGGGAAATTTCTGACCTTTTGCCCCAAAATAAGAAAAATATCTGAAACTTTGTAACAAAATAATAGAAATTTCTGTCTTTTTGCCCCAAAATAATAAAATTTCTCCTTTTTTTTGAAATAAGTGAAATTTCTGCAATTTTGTCCCATAAAAAGTGAAATTTCTGCAATTTTGCCCCAAAATAAGGAAAATTTCTGGAATTTTGCCCTAAAATAAGTGGAATTTCTGAGTTTTGCTTCAAAATAAGGAGAATTTCTGTCTTTATACACCAACATATAGGGAATTTCTGCATTTTGCTTCACAAATAGGGGAATTTCTGCAATTTTGCTCCAAAATACAACGAATTTCTGCCTTTTTGCCCGAAAATAAGAAGAATGCATACCTTTTTGTCATAAAAAAGGGAAATTTCTTCATTTTTGCTCCAAAATAAAGGGAATTTCTACTTTTTTGCCTCTAAATAAGTGGAATTTTTTTTTCCAAAACAAAGGGAATTTCTGTCTTTTTTGCCCCAAAATAAAGAAAATTTCTGACTTATTACCGTGAAATAAGTGAAATTTCAGCAATTTTGCCCCAAAATAAGAGAAATTTCTGCCTTTTTGCCCCCAAATAAGGGGAATTTCAGCCTTTTTACCTCAAAATAAGGGGAATTTCTACATTTTCCCCAAAATATGGGAAATTTCTGCCCTTGTGCCCCAAAAAAAGAAAAATTTCTGCAACTTTGTAAAAAATAATAGAAATTTCTGCCTTTTTGCCCCAAAATAAGAAAATTTCTCCTTTTTTTGAAATAAGTGAAATTTCTGTTATTTTGTCCCATAAAAAGTGAAATTTCTGCAATTTTGCCCCAAAATAAGTGAAACTTCAGCAATTTTGCCCCAAAATAAGAGAAATTTCTTCTTTTTTGCCCCCAAATAAGGGGAATTTTAGCCTTTTTACCTCAAAATAAGTGAAATTTCTGTTTTTTTCCAAAACAAAGGGAATTTCTATCCTTTTTGCCCAAAAATAAAGAAAAATTTTGACTTATTACTTTGAAATAAGTGAAATTTCAGCAATTTTGCCCCAAAATAAGAGAAATTTCTGCCTTTATGCCTTCAAATAATGAGAATTTCAGCATTTTTACCTCAAAATAAGGGGAATTTCTGCATTTTTGCCCCAAAATATAGGAAATTTCTGCATTTTCGCCCCAAAATATAGGAAATTTCTGCCTTTTTGCCCCAAAATAGGAAAAATTTCTGCCATTTTGTACCAAAACAAAAAAAATTTCTGCCTTATTGCCCCCAAATAAGAAAATTTCTCCTTTTTTTCTAAAATAAGTGGAATTTCTGCAATTTTGCCGAAAAATAAGTGAAATTTCTACAATTTTGCCCCAAAATAAGGGAAATTTCTGGAATTTTGCCTCAAAATAAGTGGAATTTCTGAGTTTTGCTTAAAAAGAAGAAGAATTTCTGTCTTTTTGCTCCACTATTAGGGGAATTTCTGCAATTTTGCTCCAAAATACGGGGTATTTCTGCCTTTTTGCCCGAAAATAAGAAGAATGCATACCTTTTTGCCATAAAAAATGGAAATTTCTTCATTTTTGCTCCAAAATAAGGGGAATTTCTGCTTTTTTTGCCTCTAAATAAGTGGAATTTCTGTCTTTTTCCCCCAAAACAAAAAGAATTTCTGTCTTTTTTGCCCCCAAATAAGGAAAATTTCTGACTTATTTCCCTGAAGTAAGTGAAATTTCTGCAATTTTGCCCCAAAATAAGGGAAATTTCTGCCTTTTTGCCCCCAAATAAGGGGAATTTCAGCCTTTTTACCTCAAAATAAGGGGAATTTCTGCATTTTTGCCACAAAATATTAGGAATTTCTGCCTTGTTGTCCCAAAATAAGAAAAATTTCTGCCTATTTTCCCTGAAATAAGTGAAATTTTTGCAATTTTGCCCCAAAATAAGTGAAATATCTGCAATTTTGCCCCAAAATAAGTGAAATTTCAGGAATTTTGCCAAAAATAAGTTTAATTTCTGAGTTCTGCCCCACAATAAGGAGAAATTCTGAATTTATGCCCCATCATATAGGGAATTTCTGCCTTTATGCCCCACAATTAGGGGAATTTCTGCAATTTTGCTCCAAAATACGGGGAATTTCTGACTTTTTGCCCAAAAATAAGAAGAATGCATAACTTTTTGCCATAAAAAAGGAAAATTTCTTCATTTTTGCTCCAAAACAAGGGGAATTTCTGCTTTTTTGCTTCTAAAAAAGTGGAATTGCTGTCTTTTTCCCCCAAAACAAAGAGAATTTTTGTCTTTTTTGCTTCAAAATAAGGAAAATTTCTGACTTACTACCCTGAAATTAGTGAAATTTCTGCAATTTTGCCCCAAAATAAGGGAAATTTCTGCCATTTTGTCCCCAAATAGGGAAATTTCAGCCTTTTTACCTCAAAATAAGAGCAATTTCTGCATTTTTGCACAAAATATTAGGAATTTCTGCCTTTTTGCCCAAAAATAAGAAAAATTTCTGCCTTTTTTCTCTGAAATAAGTGAAATTTCTGCAATTTTGCCCCAAAATAAGTGAAATTTCTGCTTTTTTGCCCACAAATAAAAGGAATTTCAGCCTTTTTACCTAAAAATAAGTTGAATTTCTACATTTTTGCCCCAAAATATGGGTAATTTCTGCCTTTTTGCCCGAAAATAAGAAAAATATCTGCAATTTTGTACCAAAATAATACAAATTTCTGCCTTTTTGCCCCAAATAAGAAAATTTCTGCTTTTTTTTCTGAAATCAGTGAAATTTCTGCAATTTTGCCCCAGAATAAGTGAAATTTCTGCAATTTTGCCCTAAAATAAGAGAACTTTCTGGAATTTTGCCCAAAAATAAGTGGAATTTCTGAGTTTTGCCCCCAAAATAAGGAGAATTCCTGTTATGTTGCCCCAACATATAGGGAATTTCTGCCTTTTTGCCCCACAATTAGGGGAATTTCTGAAATTTTGCTCCAAAATAAGGGGAATTTCTGCACTTTTGCCTGTAATAAGTGGAATTTCTTCCTTTTTCTCCCAAAACAAAGGGAATTTCTGTCTTTTTTGCCCCAAAATAAGGAAAATTTCTGACTTATTATCCTGAAATAAGTGAAATTTCTGCAATTTTGTCCCAAAATAAGTGAAATTTCTGCAATTTTGCCCCAAAATATGAGAAATATCAAAATTTTGCCTCAAAAATAGTGGAATTTCTGAGTTTTACCCCAAAATAAGTAGAATTTCTGTCTTTTTGCCCCAACATATAGGGAATTTCTGCCTTTTTGCCCCACAATTAGGGGAATTTCTGTAATTTTGCTCCAAAATACGGGGTATTTCTGCCTTTTTGCCTGAAAATAAGAAGAATGCATACCTTTTTGCCATAAAAAAGGGAAATTTCTTCATTTTTGCTCCAAAATAAGGGGAACTCCTGCATTTTTGCCTCTAAATAAGTTAAATTTCTGTCTTTTTCCCCTTAAACAAAGGAAATTTCTGTCTTTTTTGCCCCAAAATAAGGAAAATTTCTGACTTATTACCCTGAAATAAGTGAAATTTCTACAATTTTGCCCCAAAATAAGGGAAATTTCTGCCTTTTTGCCCCAGAATAAGGGGAATTTCAGCTTTTTTTTTCTCAAAATAAGGGGAATTTCTGCATTTTTGCCACAAAATACTAGGAATTTCTGCATTTTGCCCCAAAATAAGAAAAATTTCTGCCTATTTTCTCTGAAAAAGTGAAATTTCTGTAATTTTGCCCTAAAATAAGTGAAATTTCTGCAATTTTGCACCAAAATAAGGGAAATTTCTGGAATTTTGCCCAAAAATAAGTGGAATTTCTCAGTTCTGCCTGAAAATAAGGAGAATTTCTGTCTTTATACCACAACATATATGGGATTTCTGCCTTTTTGCCTCACAATTAGGCGAAATTCTGCAATTTTGCTCCATAATACGAGTAATTTCTGCCTTTTTGCCCGAAAATAAGAAGAATGCATACTTTTTGCCATAAAAAAGAGAAATTTCTTCATTTTTGCTCCAAAATAAGGAGAATTTCTGCTTTTTTGCCTCTAAATAAGTGGAATTTCTGTTTTTTTCCCAAACAAAGGGAATTTCTATCTTTTTTGCCCCAAAATAAGGGAAATTTCTGACTTATTATTATGAAATAAATGAAATTTCAGCAATTTTGCCCCAAAATAAGAGAAATTTCTGCCTTTTTGCCCCCAATAAGGGAAATTTCAGCTTTTTTACCCCAAAATAAGGGGAATTTCTGCATTTTTGCCCCAAAATATGGGAAATTTCTGCCCTTTTGCCACAAAATAAGAAAAATTTCTGCAACTTTGTACCAAAATAAAAAAATTTTTGCCTTTTTGCCCCAAAATAAGAAAATTTCTTCTTTTCTTTCTGAAATAATTGAAATTTCTGCAATTTTGACCCAAAATAAGTGAAATTTCTGCAATTTTGCCACAAAATAAGGGAAATTTCTGGAATTTTGCCCCAAAATAAGTGGAATTTCTGAGTTTTTCCCTACAATAAGGAGAATTTCTGTCTTTATGCCCCAACATATAGGGAATTTCTGCCTTTTTGCCCCACAATTGGAGGAATTTCTGCAATTTTGCTCCAAAATACGGGGAATTTCTGCCTTTTTGCCCGAAATTAAGAAGAATGCATACCTTTTTGCCATAAAAAAGGAAAATTTCTTCATTTTTGCTCCAAAATAATGGGAATTTCTGCTTTTTTGCCTCTAAATAAGTAGAATATCTGTCTTTTTTCCCCCAAAACAAAGGGAATTTCTGTCTTTTTTGCCACAAAATAAGGAAAATTTCTGACTTATTTCCCTGAAATAAGTGAATTTTCTGCAATTTTGCCTCAAAATAAGGGAAATTTCTGCCTTTTTGCTCCCAAATAAGGGAAATTTCAGCCTTTTACCTCAAAATAAGGGGAATTTCTGCATTTTTGCCACAAAATATTAGGAATTCCTGCCTTTTTACCCCAAAATAAGGAAAATTTCTGCCTATATTCTATTAAATAAGTGAAATTTCTGCAATTTTGCTTCAAAATAAGGGAAATTTCTACCTTTCTGCCCCCAAATAAGGGGAATTTCAGCCTTTTTACCTCAAAATAAGGAGAATTTCTGCATTTTTGCCCCAAAATATGGGAAATTTCTGCCTTTTTGCCCCAAAATAAAAAAAATTTCTGCAATTTTGTACCAAAATAAAAGAAATTTCTGCCTTTTTGCCCCAAAATAAGAAAATTTCTTTTTTTTTCTGAAATAAGTTAAATTTCTGCAATTTTTCCCCAAAATAAGTGAAATTTCTGCAATTTTGCCCCAAAATAAGGGAAATTTCTGGAATTTTGCACCAAAATAAATGTAATTTCTGAGTTCTTCCCCAAAATAAGGTGAATTTCTGTCTTTTTGCCCCAACATATAGGGAATTTCTGCCCTTTTGCCCCACAATTAGGGGAATTTCTTCAATTTTGCTCTAAAATACGGGGAATTTCTGCCTTTTTGCACGAAAATAAAAAGAATGCAAAATTTTGTGCCAGAAAAAATGGAAATTTCTTCATTTTTGTTCAAAAATAAGGGGAATTTCTGCTTCTTGCCTCTAAATAAGTTGAATTTCTGTCTTTTTCCCACAAAACAAAGGGAATTTCTGTCTTTTTTGCCCCAAAATAAGGAAATTTTCTGACTTATTACGCTGAAGTAAGTGAAATTTCTGCAACTTACCCCAAAATAAGGGAAATTTCTGCCTTTTTGCCCCCAAATAAGGGGAATTTCAGCCTTTTTACCTCAAAATAAGGGAAATTTCTGCATTTTTGCCACAAAATATTAGGAATTTCTGCCTTTTTTCCCCAAAATAAGAAAAATTTCTGCCTATTTTCCCTGAAACAAGTGAAATTTCTGCAATTTTTTCCCAAAACAAGTGAAATTTCTGCTATTTTGCCTCAAAATAAGAGAAATTTCTGGAATTTTGCCCAAAAATAAGTGGAATTTCTGAGTTCTGCCGCAAAATAAGGAGAATTTCTGTCTCTATGCGCTAACATATAGGGAATTTCTGCCTGTTTGCCCCACAATTATGCGAAATTCTGCAATTTTGCTCTAAAATACGAGGAATTTCTGCCTTTTTGCCCGAAAGTAAGAAGAATGCATACCTTTTTGCCATAAAAAAGGGAAATTTCTTCATTTTTGCTCCAAAATAAGGGGAATTTCTGCTTTTTTGCCTCTAAATAAGTGGAATTTCTGTCTTTTTTTTCCCAAACAAAGGGAATTTCTGTATTTTTTGCCCCAAAATAAGGAAAATTTCTGACTTATTACCGTGAAATAAGTGAAATTTCAGCAATTTTGCCCCAAAATAAGGGAAATTTCTCCTTTTTGCCCCCAAATAAGGGTAATTATAGCCTTTTTACCACAAAATAAGGGGAATTTCTGCATTTTTGCCCCAAAATATGGGAAATTTCTGCCCTTTGCCCCAAAATACGAAAAATTTCTGCAACTTTGTACCAAAATAAAAAAATTTCTGCCTTTTTAGCCCAAAATAAGAAAATTTATCCTTTTTTTGAAATAAGTGAAATTTCTGCAATTTTGTCCCATAAAAATTGAAATTTCTGAAATTTTGCCCCAAAATAAGGGAAATTTCTGGAATTTTGCCCCAAAATAATTTGAATTTCTGAGTTATGCCCCAAAATAAGGAGAATTTCTGTCTTTATGCCCCATTATATAGGGAATTTCTGCCTTTTTGCTTCACAATTAGGGGAATTTCTGCAATTTTGCTCCAAAATACGGGGAATTTTGGCCTTTTTACCCGAAAATAAGAAGAATGCATAACTTTTTGCCATAAAAAGTGAAATTTCTTGATTTTTCCTCCAAAATAAGGGGAATTTCTGCTTTTTTGCCTCTAAATAAGTGGAATTTCTGTCTTTTCCCACAAAAACAAAGGGAATTTCTGTCTTTTTTGGCCCAAAATAAGGAAAATTTCTGACTTATTATCCTGAAATAAGTGAAATTTCTGCAATTTTGCCCCAAAATAAGGGAAATTTCGGGAATTTTGCCTCAAAATAAGTTTAATTTCTGAGTTCTGCACCAAAATAAGGAGAATTTCTGTCTTTATGCCCCAACATATAGGGAATTTCTGCCTTTTTGCCCCACAATTAGGGGAATTTCTGCAATTTTGCTTCAAAATACGGGGAATTTCTGCCTTTTTGCCCCAAAATAAGAAGAATGCATACCTTTTTGCCATAAAAAAAGAAAATTTCTTCATTTTTGCTCCAAAATAAGGAGAATTTCTGCTTTTTTGCCTCTATATAAGTGGAATTTCTGCCTTTTTCCCCCCAAAACACAGGGAATTTCTGTCTTTTTTGCCCCAAAATAAAGAAAACTTCTGACTTTTTTCCCTGAAATAAGTGAAATTTCTGCAATTTTGCCCCAAAATAAGGGAAATTTCTGCCTTTTTGCCCCCAAATAAGAGGAATTTCAGCCTGATTACCTAAAAATAAGGGGAATTTCTCCATTTTTGCCCCAAAATATGGGAAATTTCTGCCTTTTTGCCCCAAAATAAGAAAAATTTCTGCAACTTTGTACCAAAATAAAAGAAATTTCTGCCTTTTTAGCCCAAAATAAGAAAAATTATCCTTTTTTTTGAAATAAGTGAAATTTCTGCAATTTTGTCCCATAAAAATTGAAATTTCTGAAATTTTGCTCCAAAATAAGGGAAATTTCTGGAATTTTGCCCCAAAATAATTGGAATTTCTGAGTTTTGCCCCAAAATAAGGAGAATTTCTGTCTTTATGTCCCATCATATAGGGAATTTCTGCCTTTGTGCTTCACAATTAGGGGAATTTCTGCAATTTTGCTACAAAATACGGGGAATTTCTGCCTTTTTGCCCGATAATAAGAAGAATGCATAACTTTTGCCATAAAAAAGGGAAATTTCTTCATTTTTGCTCCAAAATAAGGGGAATTTCTGCTTTTTTGCCTCTAAATAAGTGGAATTTCTGTCTTTTCCCCCAAAAACAAAGGGAATTTCTGTCTTTTTTGCCCAAAATAAGGAAAATTTCTGACTTATTATTCTGAAATAAGTGAAATTTTTGCAATTTTGCCTTAAAATAAGGGAAATTTCTGCCTTTTTGCTCCCAAATAAGGGAAATTTCAGCCTTTTACCTCTAAATAAGGGGAATTTCTGCATTTTTGCCACAAAATATTAGAAATTCCTGCCTTTTTGCCCCATAATAAGGAAAATTTCTGCCTATTTTACCTGAAATAAGTGAAATTTCTGCAATTTTGCCCCAAAATAAGGGAAATTTCTCGAATTTTGCCCCAAAATAAGTTTAATTTCTGAGTTCTGCACCAAAATAAGGAGAATTTCTGTATTTATGCCCCAACATATAGGGAATTTCTGCCTTTTTTCCCCACAATTAGGGGAATTTCTGCAATTTTGCTCCAAAATACGGGGAATTTCTGCCTTTTTGCCCGAAAATAAAAAGAATGCATACCTTTTTGCCATAAAAAAGGAAAATTTCTTCATTTTTGCTCCAAAATATGGAGAATATCTGCTTTTTTGCCTCTAAATAAGTGGAATTTCTGTCTTTTTTCCCCCAGAACACAGGGAATTTCTTTCTTTTTTGCCCAAAAATAAAGAAAATTTCTGACTTATTTCCCTGAAATAAGTGAAATTTCTGCAATTTTGCCCCAAAATAAGGGAAATTTCTGCCTTTTTGCCCCCAAATAAGGGGAATTTCAGCCTTTTTACCTCAAAATATGGGGAATTTCTGCATTTTTGCCACAAAATATTAAGAATTTCTGCCTTTTTGCCCCAAAATAAGGAAAATTTCTGCCTATTTTTCATGAAATAAGTGAAATTTCTGCAATTGTGCTTCAAAATAAGGGAAATTTCTACCTTTCTGCCCCCAAATAAGGGGAATATCAGCCTTTTTACCTCAAAATAAGGGGAATTTCTGCATTTTTGCCCCAAAATATGGGAAATTTCTGCCTTTTTGCCCCAAAATAAGAAAAATTTCTGCAATTTTGTACCAAAATAAAAGAAATTTCTGCCTTTTTGCCCCAAAATAAGAAAATTTCTTTTTTTTCTGAAATAAGTTAAATTTGCAATTTTTCCGCAAAATAAGTGAAATTTCTGCAATTTTACCCCAAAATAAGGGAAATTTCTGAAATTTTGCCCCAAAATAAGTGGAATTTCTGAGTTTTGCCCCAAAATAAGGAGAATTTCTGTATTTTTTCCCCAACATATAGGAAATTTCTGCTCTTTTGCCCCACAATTAGGGGAATTTCTTCAATTTTGCTCCAAAATACGGGGAATTTCTGCCTTTTTGCACGAAAATAATAAGAATGCCAACCTTTGTGCCAGAAAAAATGGAAATTTCTTCATTTTTGCTCCAAATAAGGGGAATTTCTGCATTTTGCCTCTAAATAAGTTGAATTTCTGTCTTTTTCCCACAAAACAAAGGGAATTTCTGTCTTTTTTGCCCCAAAATAAGGAAAATTTCTTACTTATTACCCTGAAATAAGTGAAATTTCTGCAATTTTGCCCCAAAATAAGGGAAATTTCGGCCTTTTTGCCCCCAAATAAGGGGAATTTCAGCCTTTTTACCTCAAAATAAGGGGAATTTCTGCATTTTTGCCACAAAATATTAGGAATTTTTGCCTTTTTGCCCCAAAATAAGGAAAATTTCTGCCTATTTTCTCTTAAACAAGTGAAATTTCTGCAATTTTTCCCCAAAATAAGTGAAATTTCTGCAATTTTGCCCCAAAATAAGGGAAATTTCTGGAATTTTGCCCAAAAATAAGTGGAATTTCTGAGTTCTTCCGCAAAATAAGGAGAATTTCTGTCTCTATGCGCCAACATATAGGGAATTTCTGCCTTTTTGCCCCACAATTATTCTAAATTCTGCAATTTTGCTCCAAAATACGAGGAATTTATGCCTTTTTGCCCGAAAATAAGAAGAATGAATACCTTTTTGCCATAAAAAAGAAAAATTTCTTCATTTTTGCTCCAAAAAAAAGGGAATTTCTGTTTTGCCTCTAAATAAGTGGAATTTCTGTCTTTTTTTCCCAAACAAAGGGAATTTCTGTCTTTTTTCGCCCAAAATAAGGAAAATTTCTGACTTATTACTGTGAAATAAGTGAAATTTCAGCAATTTTGCTCCAAAATAAGGGAAATTTTTGCATTTTGCCCCCAAATAAGGGGAATTTCAGCATTTTTACCTCAAAATAAGGGGAATTTCGGCATTTTTGGCCCAAAATATGGGAAATTTCTGCCTTTTTGCCCCAAAATAAGAAAAATTTCTGCAATTTTGTACCAAAATAAAAGAAATTTCTGCCTTTTTGCCCCAAAATAAGAAAATTTTTGCAATTTTGCCCCAAAATAACTGAAATTTCTGCAATTTTGCCCCAAAACAAGGGAAATTTCTGGAATTTCGCCCCAAAGTAAGTGGAATTTCTGAGTTTTGCCCCAAAATAAGGAAAATTTCTGTCTTTTTCCCTTAATATATAGGGAATTTCTGCCTTTTTGCCCCACAATTAGGGGAATTTCTGCAATTTTGCTCCAAAATACGGAGAATTTCTGCCTTTTTGCTCGAAAATAAAAAGAATGCATACCTTTGTGCCATAAAAAATGGAAATTTCTTCATTTTGCTCCAAAATAAGGGGAATTTCTGCTTTTTTGCCTCTAAATAAGTGGAATTTCTGTCTTTTTCCCCAAAAAGAGGAAATTTCTGTCTTGTTTGCCACAAAATAAGGAAAAATTCTGACTTATTACCCTGAAATAAGTGAAATTTCTGAAATTTTGCCCCAAAATAATGGAAATTTCTGCCTTTTTGCCCCCAAATAAGGGAATTTCATCTTTTTTACCACAAAATAATGGGAATTTCTGCATTTTTGCCACAAAATATTAGGAATTTCTGCCTTTTTGCCCCCAAATAAAAAAATTTCTGCTCTTTTTCCCTAAAATAATTGAAATTTCTGCAATTTTGCCCCAAAATAAGTGAAATTTCTGCAATTTTGCCCCCAAAATAAGGAAATTTCTGGAATTTTGCCCCAAAATAAGTGGAATTTCTGAGTTTTGCCCCAAAATAAGGAGAATTTCTTTCTTTTTGCCCTAACATATAGGGAATTACTGCCTTTTTGCTTCACAATTAGTGGAATTTCTGCAATTTTGCTACAAAATACGGGGAATTTCTGCTTTTTAGCCTGATTATAAGGGGAATGAATACCTTTTGCCACAAAAAAAGAAATTTCTTCTTTTTTGCTCCAAAATAAGGGGAATTTCTGCTTTTTTGCCTCTAAAAATGTGGAAATTCAGTCTTTTTCCCCCAAAAGAAAGGGAATTTCTGTCTTTTTTGCCCAAAAATAAGGAAAATTTCTGACTTATTACCCTGAAATAAGTGAAATTTCTGCAATTTTGCCCCAAAATAAGGGAAATTTCTGCCTTTTTGCCCCAAAATAAGAAAAATTTCTGCAATTTTGTACCAAAATAAAAGAAATTTCTGCCTTTTTGCCCCAAAATAAGAAAATTTCTCTTTTTTTCTGAAATAAGTGAAATTTCTGCAATTTTGCCCAAAAATAAGTGAAATTTCTGCAATTTTGCCCCCAAATAAGGGAAATTTCTGGAATTTTGCCCCAAAATAAGTGGAATTTATGAGTTTTGCCCAAAAATAACGAGAATTTATGTCTTTTTGCACCAACATATAGGGAATTTCTGCCTTTATGCCCAACAATAAGAGAAATTTCTGAAATTTGCCCCAAAATAAGTGGAATTTCTGAGTTTTGCCCCAAAATAAGGAGAATTTCTGTCATTTCGCCCCAACATATAGGGAATTTCTGCTTTTTTGCCCCACAATTAGGGGAATTTCTGCAATTTTGCCACAAAATATGGGGAATTTCTGACTTTTTGCCCAAAAATAAGAAGAATGCATACATTTTTGTCATAAAAAAAGGAAATTTCTTCATTATTGCTCCAAAATAAGGGGAATTTCTGCTTTTTTGCCTCTAAATAAGTGGAATTTCTGTCTTTTTTCCCAAAACACAGGGAATTTCTGTCTTTTTTGCCCAAAAATAAGGAAAATTTCTGACTTTTTACTCTGAAATAAGTGAAATTTCTGCAATTTTGCCCCAAAATAAGGAAAATTCTGTTTTTTTGCCGCCAAATAAGGGGAATTTCAGCCTTTTTACCTCAAAATAAGGGGAATTTCTGCATTTTTGCCACAACATATTAGGAATTTCTGCGTTTTTGCCCCAAAATAAGGAAAATATCTGGCTTTTTTCCATGAAATAAGTGAAATTTCTGAAATTTTGCCCCAAAATAAGTGAAATTTCTGCCTTTTTGCCCTCAAATAAGGGATTTTCATCCTTTTTACCTCAAAATAATGGGAATTTCTGCATTTTTGCCACAAAATATTAGGAATTTCTGGCTTTTTGCCCCAAAATAAAAAAAATTTCTGCTTTCTTTCCTGAAATAAGTGAAATTTCTGCAATTTTGCCCCAAAATAAGTGAAATTTCTGCAATTTTGCCCCAAAAATAAGGAAATTTCTGGAATTTTGCCCCAAAATAAGTGGAATTTCTGAGTTTTGCCCGAAAATAAGGAGAATTTCTGTCTTTTTGCCCTAACATATAGGGAATTACTGCCTTTTTGCTTCACAATTAGTGGAATTTCTGCAATTTTGCTACAAAATACGGGGAATTTCTGCTTTTTAGCCTGAATATAAAAGGAATGAATACCTTTTGCCACAAAAAAAGAAATTTCTTCTTTTTTGCTCCAAAATAAGGGGAATTTCTGCTTTTTTGCCTCTAAAAATGTGGAATTTCAGTCTTTTTCCCCCAAAAGAAAGGGAATTTCTGTCTTTTTTGCCCAAAAATAAGGAAAATTTCTGACTTATTACCCTGAAATAAGTGAAATTTCTGCAATTTTGCCCCAAAATAAGGGAAATTTCTGCCTTTTTGCCCAAAAATAAGAAAAATTTCTGCAATTTTGTACCAAAATAAAAGAAATTTCTGCCTTTTGCCCCAAAATAAGAAAATTTTTCTTTTTTTCTGAAATAAGTAAAATTTCTGCAATTTTGCCCAAAAATAAGTGAAATTTCTGCAATTTTGCCCCCAAATAAGGGAAATTTCTGGAATTTTGCCCCAAAATAAGTGGAATTTCTGAGTTTTGCGCAAAAATAACGAGAATTTCTGCCTTTATGCCCAACAATTAGGGGAATTTCTGCAATTTTGCTCCAAAATATGGGGATTTTCTGGAATTTTCCCCGAAAATAAGTGGAATTTCTGAGTTTTGCCCTAAAATAAGGAGAATTTCTGTCTTTTTGCCCCACAATTAGGGGAATTTCTGCAATTTTGCTCCAAAATACAAGGAATTTCTGCCATTTGCCTGAAAATAAGAAGAATGCATACCTTTTTGCAATAAAAAAAAGGGAAATTTCTTCATTTTTACTCCGAAATAAGGGGAATTTCTTTCTTTTTGCCTCTAAATAAGTGGAATTTTTTATTTTTCCCCCAAAACAAAGGGAATTTCTGTTTTTTTTTTTGCACCAAAATAAAGAAATTTCTGACTTATTACGCTGAAGTAAGTGAAATTTCTGCAATTTTGGCCCAAAATAAGGGAAATTTCTGCCTTTTTGCCCCCAAATAAGGGGAATTTCAGCCTTTTTACCTCAAAATAAGGGGAATTTCTGCAGTTTTGCCACAAAATATAAGAATTTCTAACTTTTGCCACAAAATAAGGAAAATTTCTGCCTTTTTTCCCTGAAATAAGTGAAATTTCTGCAATTTTGCCCCAAAATAAATAAAATTTCTGCAATTTTGCCCCAAAATAAGAGAAATTTCTGGAATTTTGCCCCAAAATAAGTGGAATTTCTGAGTTTTGAACCAAAATAAGGGGAATTTCTGCTTTTTTGCCTCTAAACAAGTGGAATTTCTGTTTTTTCCTCAAAAACAAAGGGAATTTCTGTCTTTTTGGCCCCAAAATAAGGAAATTTTCTGACTTATTACCCTGAAATAAGTGAAATTTCTGCAATTTTACCCCAAAATAAAGGAAATTTCTGCCTTTTTGCCCTCAAATAAGAGGAATTTCAGCCTTTTTACCTCAAAATAAGGGGGATTTCTGTATTTTTGCCACAAAATATGAGAAATATATATTTTTTTGCCCCAAAATAAGAAAAATTTCTGCAATTTTGTACCAAAATAATAGAAATTTCTGCCTTTTTGTCCCCAAATGAGAAAATTTCTGCTTTTTTTCTGAAATAAGTGAAATTTCTGCAATTTTGCCCCAAAATAAGTGATATTTCTGAAATTTTGCCCCAAAAGAAGTGGAATTTTTGAGTTTTGCCCCAAAATAAAGAGAATTTCTATCTTTTTGACCCAACATATAGGGAATTTCTGCCTTTTTGCTCCAAAATAAGGGGAATTTCTGCTTTATTGCCTCTAAATAAGTGGAATTTCTATCTTTTTCTCCCAAAACAAAGGTAATTCCTGTTTTTTGGCCCAAAATAAAAAAAAATTCTGACTTATTACCCTGAAATAAGTGAAATTTCTGCAATTTTGCCCAAAAATAAGGGAAAATTCTGCCTTTTTGCCTCCAAATAAGGGGAATTTCAGCCTTTTTACCTCAAAATAAGGGGAATTTCTGCATTTTTGCCACAAAATGCTAGGAATTTCTGCCTTTTTGCCCCAAAATAAAGAAAATTTCTGCCTTTTTTCCCTGAAATAAGTGAAATTTCTGCAATTTTGCCTTAAAATAGGGGAAATTTCTGCACTTTTGCCCCAAAATAAAGGGAATTTCTGGAATTTTGCCCCAAAATAAGTGGAATTTCTGAGTTTTGCCCCAAAAAAAGGAGAATTTCTTCTTTTTGCCCTAACATATAGGGAATTTCTGCCTTTTTGCCCCACAATTAGGGGAATTTCTGCAATTTTGTTCCAAAATAAGGGGAATTTCTGCTTTTTTGCCTATAAATAAGTGGAATTTCTGTCTTTTTCCCCCAAAACAAAGGGAATTTCTGTCTTTTTTTTCCACAAAATAAAGAAAATTTCTGACTTATTACCCTGAAATAAGTGAAATGTCTGCAATTTTGCCCCAAAATAAGGGAAAATTCTGAATTTTTGCCCCCAAACAAGGGGAATTTCAATCTTTTTACCTCAAAATAAGGGGAATTTCTGCATTTTTGCCACAAAATATTAGGAATTTCTGCCTTTTTGCCCCAAAATAAGGAAAATTTCTGCCTTTTTTCCCTGAAATAAGTGAAATTTCTGCAATTTTGCCCCAAAATAAGTGAAATTTCTTAGTTTTGCCCAAAAATAAGGAGAATTTCTTTGTTTTGCCCTAACATATAGAGAATTTCTGCCTTTTTGCCCTACAATTAGGGGAATTTCTGCAATTTTGCTCCAAAATATGGGGAATTTCTGCATTTTTGCCCGAAAATAAGAAGAATGCATACCTTTTTGCGATAAAAAAAGGGAAATTTCTTCATTTTTGCTCCAAAATAAGGGGAATTTCTGCATTTTTGCCTCTAAATAAGTGGAATTTTTTCTTTTTCCCCCAAAACAAAGGGAATTTCATTCTTTTTTGAACCAAAATAAGGAAATTCCTGACTTATTACGCTGAAGTAAGTGAAATTTCTGCAATTTTGCCCCAAAATAAGGGAAATTTCTTTCTTTTTGCTCCCAAATAAGGGGAATTTCAGCCTTTTTACCTCAAAATAAGGGGAATTTCTTCAGTTTTGCCACAAAATATAAGAATTTCTGCCTTTTTGCCCCAAAATAAGGAAAATTTCTGCCTTTTTCCCTTAAATAAGTGAAATTTCTGCAATTTTGCCCCAAAATAAATGAAATTTCTGCAATTTTGCCCTAAAATAAAGGAAATTTCTGGAATTTTGCCCCAAAATAAGTGGAATTTCTGAGTTTTGCACCAAAATAAGGACAATTTCTGTCTTTTTGCCCAACATATAGGGAATTTCTGCCTTTTTGCCTCACAATTAGGAAAATTTCTGCAATTTTGCTCCAATATACGGGGAATTTCTGCCTTTTTCCCAAAAATAAAAAGAATGCATACCTTTTTGCCATAAAAAAGGGAAATTTCTTCATTTTTGCTCTAAAATAAGGAGAATTTCTGCTTTTTTGCCTCTAAACAAGTGGAATTTCTGTTTTTTTCCTCCAAAACAAAGGGAATTTCTGTCTTTTTTGCCCCAAAATAAGGAAAATTTCTGACTTATTACCCTGAAATAAGTGAAATTTCTGAATTTTGCCACAAAATAAAGGAAATTTCAGCCTTTTTGCTCCCAAATAAAAGGAATTTCAGCCTTTTTACCTCAAAATAAGGGGAATTTCTGTATTTTTGCCACAAAATATGGGAAATATATTCTTTTTTCCCTCAAAATAAGAAAAATTTCTGCAATTTTGTCCCAAAATAATAGAAATTTTTGCCTTTTTGCCCTCAAAAAAGAAAATTTCTGCTTTTTTCTGAAATAAGTGAAATTTCTGCAATTTTGCCCCAAAATAAGTTAAATTTCTGCAATTTTGCCCCCAAATAAGGGAAATTTCTGGAATTTTGCCCCAAAATAAGTGGAATTTCTGAGTTTTGCCCCAAAATAAGGAGAATTTCTATCTTTTTGCCCCAACATACAGGGAATTTGTGCCTTTTTGCCCCACAATTAGGGGAATTTCTGCAATTTTGCTCCAAAATAAGGGGAATTTCTGCTTTTTTGCCTCTAAATAAGTGGAATTTCTATCTTTTCCCCCCAAAACAAAGGTAATTCCTGTTTTTTTGGCCCAAAATAAAAAAAATTTCTGACTTATTACCCTGAAATAAGTGAAATTTCTGCAATTTTGCCCCAAAATGAGGGAAATTTCTGCATTTTGCCTCCAAATAAGGGGATTTTCAGCATTTTTACCTCAAAATAAAAGGAATTTCTGCATTTTTGCCCCAAAATATGGGAAATTTCTGCCTTTTTGCCCCAAAATAAGAAAAATTTCTGCAATTTTGTACCAAAATAAAAGAAATTTCTGCCTTTTTGCCCCAAAATAAGAAAATTTTTGCAATTTTGCCCCAAAATAAGGGAAATTTCTGCCTTTTTGCCCCCAAATAAGGGGAATTTTAGCCTTTTTACCTCAAAATAAGGGGAATTTCTGCCTTTTTGCCTCAAAATAAGGAAAATTTCTGCCTTTTTCCCTGAAATAAGTGAAATTTCTGCAATTTTGCTTCAAAATAAGGGAAATTTCTGCCTTTTTTGCCCCCAAATAAGGGGAATTTCAGCCTTTTTACCTCAATATAAAGGGAATTTTTGCATTTTTGGCCAAAATATGGGAAATTACTGCCTTTTTGCCCCAAAATAAGAAAAATTTCTGCAATTTTGTACCAAAATAAAAGAAATTTCTGCCTTTTTGACCCAAAATAAGAAAATTTCTCTTTTTTTCTGAAATAAGTGAAATTTCTGCAATTTTGCCCCAAAATAACTGAAATTTCTGCAATTTTGCCCCAAAACAAGAGATATTTCTGGAATTTTGCCCACAAATAAGTGGAATTTCTGAGTTTATCCCCAAAATAAGGAAAATTTCTGTCTTTTTGCCTTATCATATAGGGAATTTCTGCATTTTTGCCTCACAATTAGGGGAATTTCTGCAATTTTGCTCCAAAATACGGGTTATTTCTGCCTTTTTGCTCGAAAATAAAAAGAATGCATACCTTTGTGCCATAAAAAATGGAAATTTCTTCATTTTGCTCCAAAATAAGGGGTATTTCTGCTTTTTTGCCTCTAAATAAGTGGAATTTCTGTCTTTTTCCCCAAAAAGAAGGAATTTCTGTCTTGTTTGCCCCAAAATAAAAAAAAATTCTGACTTATTACCCTGAAATAAGTGAAATTTCTGCAATTTTGCCCCAAAATAAGGGAAATTTCTACCTTTTTGCCCCCAAATAAAGGGAATTTCAGCCTTTTTACCTCAAAATAAAAAGATTTTTTGCATTTTTGCCACAAAATATTAGGAATTTCTGCATTTTTGCCCAAAAATAAGGAAAATTTCTTCCTTTTTTCTCTGAATTAAGTGAAATTTCTGCAATTTTGCCCCAAAATAAGTGGAATTTCTGAGTTTTTCCCCAAAATAAGGAGAATTTTTGTCTTTTTGCCCCAACATATAGGGAATTTCCGCCTTTTTGCCCCACAATTAGGGGAATTTCTGCAATTTTGCTCCAAAATATGAAGAATTTCTGCCTTTTTGCCCGAAAATAAGAAGAATGCATACATTTTTGCGATAAAAAAGGGAAATTTTTTTCATTTTTGCTTTTAAATAAGTGGAATTTCTGCATTTTTGCCTCTAAATAAGTGGAATTTTTTCTTTTTCCCCCAAAACAAAGGGAATTTCTGTCTTTTTTGCCCAAAAATAAGGAAAATTTCTGACTTATTACTCTGAAATAAGTGAAATTTCTGCAATTTTGCCCCAAAATAAGGAAAATTTCTGCCCCTTTTCCCTGAAATAAGTGAAATTTCTGCAATTTTGCCCCAAAATAAGTGAAATTTCTGCAATTTTGCCCCAAAATAAAGGAAATTTCTGCAATTTTGCCCCAAAACAAGGGAAATTTCTGGAATTTTGTCCCAAAATAAGTGGAATTTCTGAGTTTTGCCCCAAAATAAGGAGAATTTCTTCTTTTTGCCCTAACATATAGGGAATATCTGCCTTTTTGCCCCACAGTTAGGGAAATTTCTCCAAATTGCTCCAAAATACAAGGAATTTCTGCATTTTGCCTGAAAATAAGAAGAATGCATACCTTTTTTCCATAAAAAATGGAAATTTCTTCATTTTGCTCCAAAATTAGGGGAATTTCTGCTTTTTTGCCTCTAAATAAGTGGAATTTCTGTCTTTTTCCCCAAAAAGAGGAAATTTCTGTCTTGTTTACCACAAAATAAGGAAAAATTCTGACTTATTACCCTGAAATAAGTGAAATTTATGCAATTTTGCCCCAAAATAAAAGAAATTTCTGCCTTTTTGCCCCCAAATAAGGGAATTTCATCCTTTTTACCTCAAAATAATGGGAATTTCTGCATTTTTGCCACAAAATATTAGGAATTTCTGCCTTTTTGCCCCAAAATAAAAAAAATTTCTGCTTTTTTTTCTCTGAAATAAGTGAAATTTCTGCAATTTTGCCCCAAAATAAGTGAAATTTCTGCAATTTTGCCTTAAAAATAAGGAAATTTCTGGAATTTTGCCCCAAAATAAGTGGAATTTCTGAGTTTTGCCCCAAAATAAGGAGAATTTCTGTCTTTTTGCCCTAACATATAGGGAATTACTGCCTTTTTGCTTCACAATTAGTGGAATTTCTGCAATTTTGCTACAAAATACGGGGAATTTCTGCTTTTTAGCCTGAATATAAGAGGAATGAATACCTTTTGCCACAAAAAAAAAAGAAATTTCTTCTTTTTTGCTCCAAAATAAGGGGAATTTCTGCTTTTTTTCCCTCTAAAAATGTGGAATTTCAGTCTTTTTCCCCCAAAAGAAAAAAAATTTCTGTCTTTTTTTCCCAAAAATAAGGAAAATTTCTGACTTATTACCCTGAAATAAGTGAAATTTCTGCAATTTTGCCCCAAAATAAGGGAAATTTCTGCCTTTTTGCCCCAAAATAAGAAAAATTTCTGCAATTTTGTACCAAAATAAAAGAAATTTCTGCCTTTTTGCCCCAAAATAAGAAAATTTCTCTTTTTTTCTGAAATAAGTGAAATTTCTGCAATTTTGCCCAAAAATAAGTGAAATTTCTGCAATTTTGCCCCCAAATAAGGGAAATTTCTGGAATTTTGCCCCAAAATAAGTGGAATTTCTGAGTTTTGCCCAAAAATAACGAGAATTTCTGTCTTTGTGCCCCAACATATAGGGAATTTCTGCCTTAATGCCCAATAATTTGGGGAATTTCTGCAATTTTGCTCCAAAATATGGGGATTTTCTGGAATTTTCCCTGAAAATAAGTGGAATTTCTGAGTTTTGCCCTAAAATAAGGAGAATTTCTGTCTTTTTGCCCCAACATATAGGGAATTTCTGCCTTTTTGCCCCACAATTAAGGGAATTTCTGCAATTTTGCTCCAAAATACAAGGAATTTCTGCCTTTTTGCCTGAAAATAAGAAGAATGCATATCTTTTTGCAATAAAAAAAGGGAAATTTCTTCATTTTTACTCCAAAATAAGGGGAATTTCTTCTTTTTTGCCTCTAAATAAGTGGAATTTTTTATTTTTCCCCCAAAACAAAGGGAATTTTTGTCTTTTTTGCACTAAAATAAGGAAATTTCTGACTTATTATGCTGAAGTAAGTGAAATTTCTGCAATTTTGCCCCAAAATAAGGGAAATTTCTGCCTTTTTGCCCCCAAATAAAGAAAATTTCAGCCTTTTTACCTCAAAATAAGGGGAATTTCTGCAGTTTTGCCACAAAATATAAGAATTTCTACCATTTTGCCACAAAATAAGGAAAATTTCTGCCTTTTTTCCCTGAAATAAGTGAAATTTCTGCAATTTTGCCCCAAAATAAATAAAATTTCTGCAATTTTGCCCCAAAATAAGGGAAATTTCTGGAATTTTGCCCCAAAATAAGTGGAATTTCTGAGTTTTGAACCAAAATAAGGGGAATTTCTGCTTTTTTGCCTCTGAACAAGTGGAATTTCTGGTTTTTTCCTCAAAAACAAAAGGAATTTCTGTCTTTTTTGCCCAAAAATAAGGAAAATTTCTGAATTATTACCCTGAAATAAGTGAAATTTCTGCAATTTTGCCCCAAAATAAGGGAAATTTCTGCCTTTTTGCCCCAAAATAAGAAAAATTTCTGCAATTTTGTACCAAAATAAAAGAAATTTCTGCCTTTTTGCCCCAAAATAAGATAATTTCTCTTTTTTTCTGAAATAAGTGAAATTTCTGCAATTTTGCCCAAAAATAAGTGAAATTTCTGCAATTTTGCCCCCAAATAAGGGAAATTTCTGGAATTTTGCCCCAAAATAAGTGGAATTTCTGAGTTTTGCGCAAAAATAACGAGAATTTCTGTCTTTTTGCCCCAACATATAGGGAATTTCTGCCTTTATGCCCAACAATTAGGGGAATTTCTGCAATTTTGCTCCAAAATATGGGGATTTTCTGGAATTTTCCCCGAAAATAAGTGGAATTTCTGAGTTTTGCCCTAAAATAAGGAGAATTTCTGTTTTTTTGCCCCAACATATAGGGAATTTCTGCCTTTTTGCCCCACAATTAGTGGAATTTCTGCAAATTTGCTCCAAAATACAAGGAATTTCTGCCTTTTTGCCTGAAAATAAGAAGAATGCATACCTTTTTGCAATAAAAAAAAGGGAAATTTCTTCATTTTTGCTCCAAAATAAGGGGAATTTCTGCTTTTTTGCCTTTAAATAAGTGGAATTTTTTATTTTTCCCCCAAAACAAAGGGAATTTCTGTCTTTTTTGCACCAAAATAAGGAAATTTCGGACTTATTACGCTTTAGTAAGTGAAATTTCTGCAATTTCGCCCCAAAATAAGGGAAATTTCTGCCTTTTGCCCCAAATAATGGGAATTTCAGCTTTTTTACCTCAAAATAAGGGGAATTTCTTCAGTTTTGCCACAAAATATAAGAATTTCTACCTTTTTGCCACAAAATAAGGGAAATTTCTGCCTTTTTTCCCTGAAATAAGTGAAATTTCTGCAATTTTGCCCCA
The DNA here is from genome assembly GCF_963924665.1 of Micromys minutus. NCBI lineage: Eukaryota > Metazoa > Chordata > Mammalia > Rodentia > Muridae > Micromys > Micromys minutus. The sequence continues at coordinate 833,163 of NW_027667967.1, forward strand.
AAATAAATAAAATTTCTTCAATTTTGCCCCAAAATAAGGGAAATTTCTGGAATTTTGCCCCAAAATAAGTGGAAATTCTGAGTTTTGAACCAAAATAAGGGGAATTTCTGCTTTTTTGCCTATGAACAAGTGGAATTTCTGTTTTTTTCCTCAAAAACAAAGGGAATTTCTGTCTTTTTTGCCCCAAAATAAGGAAATTTTCTGACTTATTACCCTGACATAAGTGAAATTTCTGCAATTTTGCCCCACAATAAAGGAAATTTCTGCCTTTTTGCCCTCAAATAAGAGGAATTTCAGCCTTTTTACCTCAAAATAAGGGGGATTTCTGTATTTTTGCCACAAAATATGAGAAATATATATTTTTTTGCCCCAAAATAAGAAAAATTTCTGCAATTTTGTACCAAAATAATAGAAATTTCTGCCTTTTTGTCCCCAAATAAGAAAATTTCTGCATTTTTTCTGAAATAAGTGAAATTTCTGCAATTTTGCCGCAAAATAAGTGAAATTTCTGCAATTTTGCCCCAAAATAAGTGAAATTTCTGAAATTTTGCCCCAAAAGAAGTGGAATTTTTGAGTTTTGCCCCAAAATAAAGAGAATTTCTATCTTTTTGCCCCAACATATAGGGAATTTCTGCCTTTTTGCCCCACAATTAGAGGAATTTCTGCAATTTTGCTCTAAAATAAGGGGAATTTCTGCTTTATTGCCTCTAAATAAGTGGAATTTCTATCTTTTTCTCCCAAAACAAAGGTAATTCCTGTTTTTTTGGCCCAAAATAAAAAAAATTCTGACTTATTACTCTGAAATAAGTGAAAATTCTGCAATTTTGCCCCAAAATAAGGGAAATTTCTTCCTTTTTGCCCCCAAATAATGGGAATTTCATCCTTTTTTACTCAAAATAAGGGGAATTTTTGCATTTTTGCCCAAAATAAGGGAAATTTCTGCATTTTTGCCCCAAAAAAAAAAAAAATTTCTGCAATTTTGTACCAAAATAAAAGAAATTTCTGCCTTTTTGCCCCAAAATAAGGGATATTTCTGGAATTTTGCCACAAAATAAGTGGAATTTCTGAGTTTTGCCCAAAAATAACGAGAATTTCTGTCTTTTTGCCCCAACATATAGAGAATTTCTGCCTTAATGCCCAATAATTAGGGGAATTTCTGCAATTTTGCTCCAAAATATGGGGATTTTCTGGAATTTTCCCCGAAAATAAGTGGAATTTCTGAGTTTTGCCCTAAAATAAGGAGAATTTCTGTCTTTTTGCCCCAACATATAGGGAATTTCTGCCTTTTTGCCCCACAATTAGGGGAATTTCTGCAATTTTGCTCCAAAATACAAGGAATTTCTGCCTTTTTGCCTGAAAATAAGAAGAATGCATACCTTTTTGCAATAAAAAAAGGGAAATTTCTTCATTTTTACTCCAAAATAAGGGGAATTTCTTCTTTTTTGCCTCTAAATAAGTGGAATTTTTTATTTTTCCCCCAAAATAAAGGGAATTTCTGTCTTTTTTGCACCAAAATAAGGAAATTTCTGACTTATTACGCTGAAGTATGTGAAATTTCTGCAATTTTGCCCCAAAATAAGGGAAATTTCTGCCTTTTTTCCCCCAAATAAGGGGAATTTCAGCCTTTTTACCTCAAAATAAGGGGAATTTCTGCAGTTTTGCCACAAAATATAAGAATTTCTACCTTTTTGCCACAAAATAAGGAAAATTTCTGCCTTTTCTCCCTGAAATAAGTGAAATTTCTGCAATTTTGCCCCAAAATAAATAAAATTTCTGCAATTTTGCCCCAAAATAAGGGAAATTTCTGGAATTTTGCCCCAAAATAAGTGGAATTTCTGAGTTTTGAACCAAAATAAGGGAAATTTCTGCTTTTTTGCCTCTGAACAAGTGGAATTTCTGTTTTTTTCCTCAAAAACTAAAGGAATTTCTGTCTTTTTTGCCCAAAAATAAGGAAAATTTCTGAATTATTACCCTGAAATAAGTGAAATTTCTGCAATTTTGCCCCAAAATAAGGGAAATTTCTGCCTTTTTGCCCCAAAATAAGAAAAATTTCTGCAATTTTGTACCAAAATAAAAGAAATTTCTGCCTTTTTGCCCCAAAATAAGAAAATTTCTCTTTTTTTCTGAAATAAGTGAAATTTCTGCAATTTTGCCCAAAAATAAGTGAAATTTCTGCAATTTTGCCCCCAAATAAGGGAAATTTCTGGAATTTTGCCCCAAAATAAGTGGAATTTCTGAGTTTTGCCCAAAAATAACGAGAATTTCTGTCTTTGTGCCCCAACATATAGGGAATTTCTGCCTTAATGCCCAATAATTAGGGGAATTTCTGCAATTTTGCTCCAAAATATGGGGATTTTCTGGAATTTTCCCTGAAAATAAGTGGAATTTCTGAGTTTTGCCCTAAAATAAGGAGAATTTCTGTCTTTTTGCCCCAACATATAGGGAATTTCTGCCTTTTTGCCCCACAATTAAGGGAATTTCTGCAATTTTGCTCCAAAATACAAGGAATTTCTGCCTTTTTGCCTGAAAATAAGAAGAATGCATATCTTTTTGCAATAAAAAAAAGGGAAATTTCTTCATTTTTGCTCCAAAATAAGGGGAATTTCTGCTTTTTTGCCTCTAAATAAGTGGAATTTTTTATTTTTCCCCCAAAACAAAGGGAATTTCTGTCTTTTTTGCACCAAAATAAGGAAATTTCTGACTTATTACACTGAAGTAAGTGAAATTTCTGCAATTTCGCCCCAAAATAAGGGAAATTTCTGCCTTTTGCCCCAAATAATGGGAATTTCAGCCTTTTTACCTCAAAATAAAGGGAATTTCTTCAGTTTTGCCACAAAATATAAGAATTTCTACCTTTTTGTTACAAAATAAGGGAAATTTCTGCCTTTTTTCCCTGAAATAAGTGAAATTTCTGCAATTTTGCCCCAAAATAAATAAAATTTCTTCAATTTTTCCCCAAAATAAGGGAAATTTCTGGAATTTTGCCCCAAAATAAGTGGAAATTCTGAGTTTTGAACCAAAATAAGGGGAATTTCTGCTTTTTTGCCTATGAGCAAGTGGAATTTCTGTTTTTTTCCTCAAAAACAAAGGGAATTTCTGTCTTTTTTGCCCCAAAATAAGGAAATTTTCTGACTTATTACCCTGACATAAGTGAAATTTCTGCAATTTTGCCCCACAATAAAGGAAATTTCTGCCTTTTTGCCCTCAAATAAGAGGAATTTCAGACTTTTTACCTCAAAATAAGGGGGATTTCTGTATTTTTGCCACAAAATATGAGAAATATATATTTTTTTGCCCCAAAATAAGAAAAATTTCTGCAATTTTGTACCAAAATAATAGAAATTTCTGCCTTTTTGTCCCCAAATAAGAAAATTTCTGCATTTTTTCTGAAATAAGTGAAATTTCTGCAATTTTGCCGCAAAATAAGTGAAATTTCTGCAATTTTGCCCCAAAATAAGTGAAATTTCTGAAATTTTGCCCCAAAAGAAGTGGAATTTTTGAGTTTTGCCCCAAAATAAAGAGAATTTCTATCTTTTTGCCCCAACATATAGGGAATTTCTGCCTTTTTGCCCCACAATTAGAGGAATTTCTGCAATTTTGCTCTAAAATAAGGGGAATTTCTGCTTTATTGCCTCTAAATAAGTGGAATTTCTATCTTTTTCTCCCAAAACAATGGTAATTCCTGTTTTTTTAGCCCAAAATAAAAAAAAATTCTGACTTATTACCCTGAAATAAGTGAAAATTCTGCAATTTTGCCCCAAAATAAGGGAAATTTCTTCCTTTTTGCCCCCAAATAATGGGAATTTCAGCCTTTTTTCCTCAAAATAAGGGGAATTTTTGCATTTTTGCCCAAAATAAGGGAAATTTCTGCATTTTTGCCCCAAAAAAAGAAATATTTCTGCAATTTTGTACCAAAATAAAAGAAATTTCTGCCTTTTTGCCCCAAAATAAGGGATAATTCTGGAATTTTGCCACAAAATAAGTGGAATTTCTGAGTTTTGCCCAAAAATAACGAGAATTTCTGTCTTTTTGCCCCAACATATAGGGAATTTCTGCCTTAATGCCCAATAATTAGGGGAATTTCTGCAATTTTGCTCCAAAATATGGGGATTTTCTGGAATTTTCCCCGAAAATAAGTGGAATTTCTGAGTTTTGCCCTAAAATAAGGAGAATTTCTGTCTTTTTGCCCCAACATATAGGGAATTTCTGCCTTTTTGCCTCACAATTAAGGGAATTTCTGCAATTTTGCTCCAAAATACAAGGAATTTCTGCCTTTTTGCCTGAAAATAAGAAGAATGCATACCTTTTTGCAATAAAAAAAGAAAAATTTCTTCATTTTTACTCCAAAATAAGGGGAATTTCTTCTTTTTTGCCTCTAAATAAGTGGAATTTTTTATTTTTCCCCCAAAATAAAGGGAATTTCTGTCTTTTTTGCACCAAAATAAGGAAATTTCTGACTTATTACGCTGAAGTATGTGAAATTTCTGCAATTTTTCCCCAAAATAAGGGAAATTTCTGCCTTTTTTCCCCCAAATAAGGGGAATTTCAGCCTTTTTACCTCAAAAGAAGGGGAATTTCTGCAGTTTTGCCACAAAATATAAGAATTTCTACCTTTTTGCCACAAAATAAGGAAAATTTCTGCCTTTTCTCCCTGAAATAAGTGAAATTTCTGCAATTTTGCCCCAAAATAAATAAAATTTCTGCAATTTTGCCCCAAAATAAGGGAAATTTCTGGAATTTTGCCCCAAAATAAGTGGAATTTCTGAGTTTTGAACCAAAATAAGGGAAATTTCTGCTTTTTTGCCTCTGAACAAGTGGAATTTCTGTTTTTTTCCTCAAAAACTAAAGGAATTTCTGTCTTTTTTGCCCAAAAATAAGGAAAATTTCTGAATTATTACCCTGAAATAAGTGAAATTTCTGCAATTTTGCCCCAAAATAAGGGAAATTTCTGCCTTTTTGCCCCAAAATAAGAAAAATTTCTGCAATTTTGTACCAAAATAAAAGAAATTTCTGCCTTTTTGCCCCAAAATAAGAAAATTTCTCTTTTTTTCTGAAATAAGTGAAATTTCTGCAATTTTGCCCAAAAATAAGTGAAATTTCTGCAATTTTGCCCCCAAATAAGGGAAATTTCTGGAATTTTGCCCCAAAATAAGTGGAATTTCTGAGTTTTGCCCAAAAATAACGAGAATTTCTGTCTTTTTGCCCCAACATATAGGGAATTTCTGCCTTAATGCCCAATAATTAGGGGAATTTCTGCAATTTTGCTCCAAAATATGGGGATTTTCTGGAATTTTCCCTGAAAATAAGTGGAATTTCTGAGTTTTGCCCTAAAATAAGGAGAATTTCTGTCTTTTTGCCCCAACATATAGGGAATTTCTGCCTTTTTGCCCCACAATTAAGGGAATTTCTGCAATTTTGCTCCAAAATACAAGGAATTTCTGCCTTTTTGCCTGAAAATAAGAAGAATGCATATCTTTTTGCAATAAAAAAAAGGAAATTTCTTCATTTTTGCTCCAAAATAAGGGGAATTTCTGCTTTTTTGCCTCTAAATAAGTGGAATTTTTTATTTTTCCCCCAAAACAAAGGGAATTTCTGTCTTTTTTGCACCAAAATAAGGAAATTTCTGACTTATTACGCTGAAGTAAGTGAAATTTCTGCAATTTCGCCCCAAAATAAGGGAAATTTCTGCCTTTTGCCACAAATAATGGGAATTTCAGCCTTTTTACCTCAAAATAAGGGGAATTTCTTCAGTTTTGCCACAAAATATAAGAATTTCTACCTTTTTGCCACAAAATAAGGGAAATTTCTGCCTTTTTTCCCTGAAATAAGTGAAATTTCTGCAATTTTGCCCCAAAATAAATAAAACTTCTTCAATTTTGCCCCAAAATAAGGGAAATTTCTGGAATTTTGCACCAAAATAAGTGGAAATTCTGAGTTTTGAACCAAAATAAGGGGAATTTCTGCTTTTTTGCCTATGAACAAGTGGAATTTCTGTTTTTTTCCTCAAAAACAAAGGGAATTTCTGTCTTTTTTGCCCCAAAATAAGGAAATTTTCTGACTTATTACCCTGACATAAGTGAAATTTCTGCAATTTTGCCCCACAATAAAGGAAATTTCTGCCTTTTTGCCCTCAAATAAGAGGAATTTCAGCCTTTTTACCTCAAAATAAGGGGGATTTCTGTATTTTTGCCACAAAATATGAGAAATATATATTTTTTGCCCCAAAATAAGAAAAATTTCTGCAATTTTGTACCAAAATAATAGAAATTTCTGCCTTTTTGTCCCCAAATAAGAAAATTTCTGCTTTTTTTCTGAAATAAGTGAAATTTCTGCAATTTTGCCCCAAAATAAGTGAAATTTCTGCAATTTTGCCCCAAAATAAGTGAAATTTCTGAAATTTTGCCCCAAAAGAAGTGGAATTTTTGAGTTTTGCCCCAAAATAAAGAGAATTTCTATCTTTTTGCCCCAACATATAGGGAATTTCTGCCTTTTTGCCCCACAATTAGGGGAATTTCTGCAATTTTGCTCTAAAATAAGGGGAATTTCTGCTTTATTGCCTCTAAATAAGTGGAATTTCTATCTTTTTCTCCCAAAACAAAGGTAATTCTTGTTTTTTTTGGCCCAAAATAAAAAAAAATTCTGACTTATTACCCTGAAATAAGTGAAATTTCTGCAATTTTGCCCCAAAATAAGAGAAATTTCTTCCTTTTTTCCCCCAAATAATGGGAATTTCAGCCTTTTTTCCTCAAAATAAGGGGAATTTTTGCATTTTTGCCCAAAATAAAGGAAATTTCTGCCTTTTTGCCCCAAAAAAAGAAATATTTCTGCAATTTTGTACCAAAATAAAAGAAATTTCTGCCTTTTTGCCCCAAAATAATATAATTTCTTTTTTTTTCTGAAATAAGTGAAATTTCTTCAATTTTGCCCCAAAATAAGGGAAATTTCTGGAATTTTGCACCAAAATAAGTGGAAATTCTGAGTTTTGAACCAAAATAAGGGGAATTTCTGCTTTTTTGCCTATGAACAAGTGGAATTTCTGTTTTTTTCCTCAAAAACAAAGGGAATTTCTGTCTTTTTTGCACCAAAATAAGGAAATTTCTGACTTATTACGCTGAAGTATGTGAAATTTCTGCAATTTTGCCCCAAAATAAGGGAAATTTCTGCCTTTTTTCCCCCAAATAAGGGGAATTTCAGCCTTTTTACCTTAAAATAAGGGGAATTTCTGCAGTTTTGCCACAAAATATAAGAATTTCTACCTTTTTGCCACAAAATAAGGAAAATTTCTGCCTTTTCTCCCTGAAATAAGTGAAATTTCTGCAATTTTGCCCCAAAATAAATAAAATTTCTGCAATTTTGCCCCAAAATAAGGGAAATTTCTGGAATTTTGCCCCAAAATAAGTGGAATTTCTGAGTTTTGAACCAAAATAAGGGGAATTTCTGCTTTTTTGCCTCTGAACAAGTGAAATTTCTGTTTTTTTTCCTCAAAAACTAAAGGAATTTCTGTCTTTTTTGCCCAAAAATAAGGAAAATTTATGACTTATTACCCTGAAATAAGTGAAATTTCTGCAATTTTGCCCCAAAATAAGGGAAATTTCTGTCTTTTTGCCCCAAAATAAGAAAAATTTCTGCAATTTTGTACCAAAATAAAAGAAATTTCTGCCTTTTTGCCCCAAAATAAGAAAATTTCTCTTTTTTTCTGAAATAAGTGAAATTTCTGCAATTTTGCCCAAAAATAAGTGAAATGTCTGCAATTTTGCCCCCAAATAAGGGAAATTTCTGGAATTTTGCCCCAAAATAAGTGGAATTTCTGAGTTTTGCCCAAAAATAACGAGAATTTCTGTCTTTTTGCCCCAACATATAGGGAATTTCTGCCTTTATGCCCAACAATTAGGGGAATTTCTGCAATTTTGCTCCAAAATATGGGGATTTTCTGGAATTTTCCCCGAAAATAAGTGGAATTTCTGAGTTTTGCCTTAAAATAAGGAGAATTTCTTTCTTTTTGCCCCAACATATAGGGAATTTCTGCCTTTTCGCCCCACGATTAGGGGAATTTCTGCAATTTTGCTCCAAAATACAAGGAATTTCTGCCTTTTTGCCTTAAAATAAGAAGAATGCATACCTTTTTGCAATAAAAAAAAGGGAAATTTCTTCATTTTTGCTCCAAAATAAGGGGAATTTCTGCTTTTTTGCCTCTAAATAAGTGGAATTTTTTATTTTTCCCCCAAAACAAAGGGAATTTCTGTCTTTTTTGCACCAAAATAAGGAAATTTCTGACTTATTACGCTGAAGTAAGTGAAATTTCTGCAATTTCGCCCCAAAATAAGGGAAATTTCTGCCTTTTGCCCCAAATAATGAGAATTTCAGCCTTTTTACCTCAAAATAAGGGGAATTTCTGCAGTTTTGCCACAAAATATAAGAATTTCTACCTTTTTGCCACAAAATAAGGAAAATTTCTGCCTTTTTTCCTTGAAATAAGTGAAATTTCTGCAATTTTGCCCCAAAATAAATAAAATCACTGCAATTTTGCCCCAAAATAAGGGAAATTTCTGGAATTTTGCCCCAAAATAAGTGGAATTTCTTAGTTTTGAACCAAAATAAGGGGAATTTCTGCTTTTTTGCCTCTGAACAAGTGGAATTTCTGTTTTTTTCCTCAAAAACAAAGGGAATTTCTGTCTTTTTTGCCCCAAAATAAGGAAATTTTCTGACTTATTACCCTGAAATAAGTGAAATTTCTGCAATTTTGCCCCACAATAAAAAAAATTTCTGCCTTTTTGCCCTCAAATAAGAGGAATTTCAGCCTTTTTACCTCAAAATAAGGGGGATTACTGTATTTTTGCCACAAAATATGAGAAATATATTTTTTTTGCCCCAAAATAAGAAAAATTTCTGCAATTTTGTACCAAAATAATAGAAATTTCTGCCTTTTTGTACCCAAATAAGAAAATTTATGCTTTTTTCCTGAAATAAGTGAAATTTCTGCAATTTTGCCCCAAAATAAGTGAAATTTCTGAAATTTTGCCCCAAAAGAAGTGGAATTTTTGAGTTTTGTCCCAAAATAAAGAGAATTTCTATCTTTTTGCCCCAACATATAGGGAATTTCTGCCTTTTTGCCCCACAATTAGGGGAATTTCTGCAATTTTGCTCTAAAATAAGGGGAATTTCTGCTTTATTGCCTCTAAATAACTGGAATGTCTATCTTTTTCTCCCAAAACAAAGGTAATTCCTGTTTTTTTGGCCCAAAATAAAAAAAATTCTGACTTTTTACCCTGAAATAAGTGAAATTTCTGCAATTTTGCCCCAAAATAAGGAAAATTTCTTCCTTTTTGCCCCCAAATAATGGAAATTTCAGCCTTTTTTCCTCAAAATAAGGGGAATTTTTGCATTTTTGCCCAAAATAAAAGAAATTTCTGCCTTTTTGCCCCAAAAAAGAAATATTTCTGCAATTTTGTACCAAAATAAAAGAAATTTCTGCTTTTTTGCCCCAAAAAAATAAAATTTCTGCTTTTTTTTCTGTAATAAGTGAAATTTCTGCCATTTTGCCCCAAAATAAGTGAAATTTCTGCAATTATGCCCCAAAATATGTGAAATTTTTGGAATTTTCCCCGAAAACAAGTGGAATTTCTGAGTTTTGCTCCAAAATAAGGAGAATTTTTGTCCATTTGCCCCAACATATAGGGAATTTCTGCCTTTTTGCCCACATTTAGGGGAATTTCTGCAATTTTTCTCCAAAATAAGGGGAATTTCTGCTTTTTTGCCTCTAAATAACTGAAATTTCTGTCTTTTTCCCCCAAAACCAAGGGAAATTCTATATTTTTTTCCGCAAAATAAGGAAAATTTCTGACTTATTACCCTGAAATAAGTGAAATTTCTGCAATTTTGCCCCAAAATAAGGGAAATATCTGCCTTTTTGCCCCCAAATAATGGAAATATCAGCCTTTTTACCTCAAAATAAGGGGAATTTCGGCATATTTGCCCCAAAATAAGGGAAATTTCTGCATTTTAGCCACAAAATAAGACAAATTTCTGCAATTTTGTACCAAAATAAAAGAAATTTCTGCCTTTTTGCTTCAAAATAAGAAAATTTCTGCTTTTTTTCCTGAAATTTTCCTTTTTGCCCCCAAATAATGGGAATTTCAGCCTTTTTACCTCAAAATAAAAGGAATTTCCTCAATTTTGCCCCAAAATAAGGGAAATTTCTGGAATTTTGCCCCAAAATAATTGGAATTTCTGAGTTTTGCCTTAATATAAAAAGAATTTCTGTCTTTTTGCCCCAACATATAGGGAATTTCTGCCTTTTTAACCCACAATTAGGAAAATTTCTGCAATTTTGCTCCAAAATACGGGGAATTTCTGCCTTTTTGCCCGAAAATAAGAAGAATGCATAACTTTTTGCCATAAAAAAGGGAAATTTCTTCATTTTTGCTCCATATTAAGAGGAATTTCTGCTTTTTTGCCTCTAAATAAGTGGAATTTCTATCTTTTTCCCCCAAAACAAAGGGAATTTCTGTCTTTTTTGCCGCAAAATAAGGAAAATTTCTGACTTATTACCCTGAAATAAGTGAAATTTCTGCAATTTTGCCCCAAAATAAGGGAAAATTCTGCCTTTTTGCCCCCAAATAAGGGGAATTTCAGCCTTTTTACCTCAAAATAAGAGGAATTTCTGCATTTTTGCCACAAAATATTAGGAATTTCTGCCTTTTTGCCCCAAAATAAGGAAAATTTATGCCTTTTTTCCCTGAAATAAGTGAAATTTCTGCAATTTTGCCCCAAAATAGGGGAAATTTCTGCACTTTTGCCCCAAAATAAGGGGAATTTCTGGAATTTTGCCCCAAAATAAGTGGAATTTCTGAGTTTTGCCCCAAAATAAGGAGAATTTCGTCTTTTTGCCCTAACATATAGGGAATTTCTGCCTTTTTGCCCCACAGTTAGGGGAATTTCTGCAATTTTGCTCCAAAATACGGGGACGTTCTGCATTTTGCCCGAAAATAAGAAGAATGCATACCTTTTTACCATAAAAAGGGAAATTTCTTCATTTATGCTACAAAATAAAGGGAATTTCTGTTTTTTGCCTCTAAATAAGTGGAATTTCTTTTATTTCCCCCAAAACAAAGGGAATTTCTGTATTTTTTCCCCAAAATAAGGAAAATTTCTGACTTATTACCCTTAAATAAGTGAAATTTCTGCAATATTGCCCCAAAATAAGGGAAATTTCTTCCTTTTTGCCCCCAAATAATGGGAATTTCAGCCTTTTTTCCTCAAAATAAGGGGAATTTTTGCATTTTTGCCCAAAATAAGGGAAATTTCTGCATTTTTGCCCCAAAAAAAGAAATATTTCTGCAATTTTGTACCAAAATAAAAGAAATTTCTGCCTTTTTGCCCCAAAATAAGGGATAATTCTGGAATTTTGCCACAAAATAAGTGGAATTTCTGAGTTTTGCCCAAAAATAATGAGAATTTCTGTCTTTTTGCCCCAACATATAGGGAATTTCTGCCTTAATGCCCAATAATTAGGGGAATTTCTGCAATTTTGCTCCAAAATATGGGGATTTTCTGGAGTTTTCCCCGAAAATAAGTGGAATTTCTGAGTTTTGCCCTAAAATAAGGAGAATTTCTGTCTTTTTGCCCCAACATATAGGGAATTTCTGCCTTTTTGCCCCACAATTAGGGGAATTTCTGCAATTTTGCTCCAAAATACAAGGAATTTCTGCCTTTTTGCCTGAAAATAAGAAGAATGCATACCTTTTTGCAATAAAAAAAGGGAAATTTCTTCATTTTTACTCCAAAATAAGGGGAATTTCTTCTTTTTTGCCTTAAATAAGTGGAATTTTTTATTTTTCCCCCAAAATAAAGGGAATTTCTGTCTTTTTTGCACCAAAATAAGGAAATTTCTGACTTATTACGCTGAAGTATGTGAAATTTCTGCAATTTTTCCCCAAAATAAGGGAAATTTCTGCCTTTTTCCCCCAAATAAGGGGAATTTCAGCCTTTTTACCTCAAAAGAAGGGGAATTTCTGCAGTTTTGCCACAAAATATAAGAATTTCTACCTTTTTGCCACAAAATAAGGAAAATTTCTGCCTTTTCTCCCTGAAATAAGTGAAATTTCTGCAATTTTGCCCCAAAATAAATAAAATTTCTGCAATTTTGCCCCAAAATAAGGGAAATTTCTGGAATTTTGCCCCAAAATAAGTGGAATTTCTGAGTTTTGAACCAAAATAAGGGAAATTTCTGCTTTTTTGCCTCTGAACAAGTGGAATTTCTGTTTTTTTCCTCAAAAACTAAAGGAATTTCTGTCTTTTTTGCCCAAAAATAAGGAAAATTTCTGAATTATTACCCTGAAATAAGTGAAATTTCTGCAATTTTGCCCCAAAATAAGGGAAATTTCTGCCTTTTTGCCACAAAATAAGAAAAATTTCTGCAATTTTGTACCAAAATAAAAGAAATTTCTGCCTTTTTGCCCCAAAATAAGAAAATTTCTCTTTTTTTCTGAAATAAGTGAAATTTCTGCAATTTTGCCCAAAAATAAGTGAAATTTCTGCAATTTTGCCCCCAAATAAGGGAAATTTCTGGAATTTTGCCCCAAAATAAGTGGAATTTCTGAGTTTTGCCCAAAAATAACGAGAATTTCTGTCTTTTTGCCCCAACATATAGGGAATTTCTGCCTTAATGCCCAATAATTAGGGGAATTTCTGCAATTTTGCTCCAAAATATGGGGATTTTCTGGAATTTTCCCTGAAAATAAGTGGAATTTCTGAGTTTTGCCCTAAAATAAGGAGAATTTCTGTCTTTTTGCCCCAACATATAGGGAATTTCTGCCTTTTCGCCCCACGATTAGGGGAATTTCTGCAATTTTGCTCCAAAATACAAGGAATTTCTGCCTTTTTGCCTTAAAATAAGAAGAATGCATACCTTTTTGCAATAAAAAAAAGGGAAATTTCTTCATTTTTGCTCCAAAATAAGGGGAATTTCTGCTTTTTTGCCTCTAAATAAGTGGAATTTTTTATTTTTCCCCCAAAACAAAGGGAATTTCTGTCTTTTTTGCACCAAAATAAGGAAATTTCTGACTTATTACGCTGAAGTAAGTGAAATTTCTGCAATTTCGCCCCAAAATAAGGGAAATTTCTGCCTTTTGCCACAAATAATGGGAATTTCAGCCTTTTTACCTCAAAATAAGGGGAATTTCTGCAGTTTTGCCACAAAATATAAGAATTTCTACCTTTTTGCCACAAAATAAGGGAAATTTCTGCCTTTTTTCCCTGAAATAAGTGAAATTTCTGCAATTTTGCCCCAAAATAAATAAAACTTCTTCAATTTTGCCCCAAAATAAGGGAAATTTCTGGAATTTTGCACCAAAATAAGTGGAAATTCTGAGTTTTGAACCAAAATAAGGGGAATTTCTGCTTTTTTGCCTATGAACAAGTGGAATTTCTGTTTTTTTCCTCAAAAACAAAGGGAATTTCTGTCTTTTTTGCCCCAAAATAAGGAAATTTTCTGACTTATTACCCTGACATAAGTGAAATTTCTGCAATTTTGCCCCACAATAAAGGAAATTTCTGCCTTTTTGCCCTCAAATAAGAGGAATTTCAGCCTTTTTACCTCAAAATAAGGGGGATTTCTGTATTTTTGCCACAAAATATGAGAAATATATATTTTTTGCCCCAAAATAAGAAAAATTTCTGCAATTTTGTACCAAAATAATAGAAATTTCTGCCTTTTTGTCCCCAAATAAGAAAATTTCTGCTTTTTTTCTGAAATAAGTGAAATTTCTGCAATTTTGCCCCAAAATAAGTGAAATTTCTGCAATTTTGCCCCAAAATAAGTGAAATTTCTGAAATTTTGCCCCAAAAGAAGTGGAATTTTTGAGTTTTGCCCCAAAATAAAGAGAATTTCTATCTTTTTGCCCCAACATATAGGGAATTTCTGCCTTTTTGCCCCACAATTAGGGGAATTTCTGCAATTTTGCTCTAAAATAAGGGGAATTTCTGCTTTATTGCCTCTAAATAAGTGGAATTTCTATCTTTTTCTCCCAAAACAAAGGTAATTCCTGTTTTTTTGGCCCAAAATAAAAAAAAATTCTGACTTATTACCCTGAAATAAGTGAAATTTCTGCAATTTTGCCCCAAAATAAGAGAAATTTCTTCCTTTTTGCCCCCAAATAATGGGAATTTCAGCCTTTTTTCCTAAAATAAGGGGAATTTTTGCATTTTTGCCCAAAATAAAGGAAATTTCTGCCTTTTTGCCCCAAAAAAAGAAATATTTCTGCAATTTTGTACCAAAATAAAAGAAATTTCTGCCTTTTTGCCCCAAAATAATATAATTTCTCTTTTTTTCTGAAATAAGTGAAATTTCTTCAATTTTGCCCCAAAATAAGGGAAATTTCTGGAATTTTGCACCAAAATAAGTGGAAATTCTGAGTTTTGAACCAAAATAAGGGGAATTTCTGCTTTTTTGCCTATGAACAAGTGGAATTTCTGTTTTTTTCCTCAAAAACAAAGGGAATTTCTGTCTTTTTTGCACCAAAATAAGGAAATTTCTGACTTATTACGCTGAAGTATGTGAAATTTCTGCAATTTTGCCCCAAAATAAGGGAAATTTCTGCCTTTTTTCCCCCAAATAAGGGGAATTTCAGCCTTTTTACCTTAAAATAAGGGGAATTTCTGCAGTTTTGCCACAAAATATAAGAATTTCTACCTTTTTGCCACAAAATAAGGAAAATTTCTGCCTTTTCTCCCTGAAATAAGTGAAATTTCTGCAATTTTGCCCCAAAATAAATAAAATTTCTGCAATTTTGCCCCAAAATAAGGGAAATTTCTGGAATTTTGCCCCAAAATAAGTGGAATTTCTGAGTTTTGAACCAAAATAAGGGGAATTTCTGCTTTTTTGCCTCTGAACAAGTGGAATTTCTGTTTTTTTCCTCAAAAACTAAAGGAATTTCTGTCTTTTTTGCCCAAAAATAAGGAAAATTTATGACTTATTACCCTGAAATAAGTGAAATTTCTGCAATTTTGCCCCAAAATAAGGGAAATTTCTGTCTTTTTGCCCCAAAATAAGAAAAATTTCTGCAATTTTGTACCAAAATAAAAGAAATTTCTGCCTTTTTGCCCCAAAATAAGAAAATTTCTCTTTTTTTCTGAAATAAGTGAAATTTCTGCAATTTTGCCCAAAAATAAGTGAAATTTCTGCAATTTTGCCCAAAAATAAGGGAAATTTCTGGAATTTTGCCCCAAAATAAGTGGAATTTCTGAGTTTTGCCCAAAAATAACGAGAATTTCTGTCTTTTTGCCCCAACATATAGGGAATTTCTGCCTTTATGCCCAACAATTAGGGGAATTTCTGCAATTTTGCTCCAAAATATGGGGATTTTCTCGAATTTTCCCCGAAAATAAGTGGAATTTCTGAGTTTTGCCTTAAAATAAGGAGAATTTCTTTCTTTTTGCCCCAACATATAGGGAATTTCTGCCTTTTCGCCCCACGATTAGGGGAATTTCTGCAATTTTGCTCCAAAATACAAGGAATTTCTGCCTTTTTGCCTTAAAATAAGAAGAATGCATACCTTTTTGCAATAAAAAAAAGGAAATTTCTTCATTTTTGCTCCAAAATAAGGGGAATTTCTGCTTTTTTGCCTCTAAATAAGTGGAATTTTTTATTTTTCCCCCAAAACAAAGGGAATTTCTGTCTTTTTTGCACCAAAATAAGGAAATTTCTGACTTATTACGCTGAAGTAAGTGAAATTTCTGCAATTTCGCCCCAAAATAAGGGAAATTTCTGCCTTTTGCCCCAAATAATGGGAATTTCAGCCTTTTTACCTCAAAATAAGGGGAATTTCTGCAGTTTTGCCACAAAATATAAGAATTTCTACCTTTTTGCCACAAAATAAGGAAAATTTCTGCCTTTTTTCCTTGAAATAAGTGAAATTTCTGCAATTTTGCCCCAAAATAAATAAAATTACTGCAATTTTGCCCCAAAATAAGGGAAATTTCTGGAATTTTGCCCTAAAATAAGTGGAATTTCTGAGTTTTGAACCAAAATAAGGGGAATTTCTGCTTTTTTGCCTCTGAACAAGTGGAATTTCTGTTTTTTTCCTCAAAAACAAAGGGAATTTCTGTCTTTTTTGCCCCAAAATAAGGAAATTTTCTGACTTATTACCCTGAAATAAGTGAAATTTCTGCAATTTTGCCCCACAATAAAAAAAATTTCTGCCTTTTTGCCCTCAAATAAGAGGAATTTCAGCCTTTTTACGTCAAAATAAGGGGGATTACTGTATTTTTGCCACAAAATATGAGAAATATATTTTTTTTGCCCCAAAATAAGAAAAATTTCTGCAATTTTGTACCAAAATAATAGAAATTTCTGCCTTTTTGTACCCAAATAAGAAAATTTATGCTTTTTTCCTGAAATAAGTGAAATTTCTGCAATTTTGCCCCAAAATAAGTGAAATTTCTGAAATTTTGCCCCAAAAGAAGTGGAATTTTTGAGTTTTGTCCCAAAATAAAGAGAATTTCTATCTTTTTGCCCCAACATATAGGGAATTTCTGCCTTTTTGCCCCACAATTAGGGGAATTTCTGCAATTTTGCTCTAAAATAAGGGGAATTTCTGCTTTATTGCCTCTAAATAACTGGAATGTCTATCTTTTTCTCCCAAAACAAAGGTAATTCCTGTTTTTTTGGCCCAAAATAAAAAAAATTCTGACTTTTTACCCTGAAATAAGTGAAATTTCTGCAATTTTGCCCCAAAATAAGGAAAATTTCTTCCTTTTTGCCCCCAAATAATGGAAATTTCAGCCTTTTTTCCTCAAAATAAGGGGAATTTTTGCATTTTTGCCCAAAATAAAAGAAATTTCTGCCTTTTTGCCCCAAAAAAGAAATATTTCTGCAATTTTGTACCAAAATAAAAGAAATTTCTGCTTTTTTGCCCCAAAAAAATAAAATTTCTGCTTTTTTTTTCTGTAATAAGTGAAATTTCTGCCATTTTGCCCCAAAATAAGTGAAATTTCTGCAATTATGCCCCAAAATATGTGAAATTTTTGGAATTTTCCCCGAAAACAAGTGGAATTTCTGAGTTTTGCTCCAAAATAAGGAGAATTTTTGTCCATTTGCCCCAACATATAGGGAATTTCTGCCTTTTTGCCCACATTTAGGGGAATTTCTGCAATTTTTCTCCAAAATAAGGGGAATTTCTGCTTTTTTGCCTCTAAATAACTGAAATTTCTGTCTTTTTCCCCCAAAACCAAGGGAAATTCTATATTTTTTTCCGCAAAATAAGGAAAATTTCTGACTTATTACCCTGAAATAAGTGAAATTTCTGCAATTTTGCCCCAAAATAAGGGAAATATCTGCCTTTTTGCCCCCAAATAATGGAAATATCAGCCTTTTTACCTCAAAATAAGGGGAATTTCGGCATATTTGCCCCAAAATAAGGGAAATTTCTGCATTTTAGCCACAAAATAAGACAAATTTCTGCAATTTTGTACCAAAATAAAAGAAATTTCTGCCTTTTTGCTTCAAAATAAGAAAATTTCTGCTTTTTTTCCTGAAATTTTCCTTTTTGCCCCCAAATAATGGGAATTTCAGCCTTTTTACCTCAAAATAAAAGGAATTTCTGCAATTTTGCCCCAAAATAAGGGAAATTTCTGGAATTTTGCCCCAAAATAATTGGAATTTCTGAGTTTTGCCTTAATATAAAAAGAATTTCTGTCTTTTTGCCCCAACATATAGGGAATTTCTGCCTTTTTACCCCACAATTAGGAAAATTTCTGCAATTTTGCTCCAAAATACGGGGAATTTCTGCCTTTTTGCCCGAAAATAAGAAGAATGCATAACTTTTTGCCATAAAAAAGGGAAATTTCTTCATTTTTGCTCCATATTAAGAGGAATTTCTGCTTTTTTGCCTCTAAATAAGTGGAATTTCTATCTTTTTCCCCCAAAACAAAGGGAATTTCTGTCTTTTTTGCCACAAAATAAGGAAAATTTCTGACTTATTACCCTGAAATAAGTGAAATTTCTGCAATTTTGCCCCAAAATAAGGGAAAATTCTGCCTTTTTGCCCCCAAATAAGGGGAATTTCAGCCTTTTTACCTCAAAATAAGAGGAATTTCTGCATTTTTGCCACAAAATATTAGGAATTTCTGCCTTTTTGCCCCAAAATAAGGAAAATTTATGCCTTTTTTCCCTGAAATAAGTGAAATTTCTGCAATTTTGCCCCAAAATAGGGGAAATTTCTGCACTTTTGCCCCAAAATAAGGGGAATTTCTGGAATTTTGCCCCAAAATAAGTGGAATTTCTGAGTTTTGCCCCAAAATAAGGAGAATTTCGTCTTTTTGCCCTAACATATAGGGAATTTCTGCCTTTTTGCCCCACAGTTAGGGGAATTTCTGCAATTTTGCTCCAAAATACGGGGACGTTCTGCATTTTGCCCGAAAATAAGAAGAATGCATACCTTTTTACCATAAAAAGGGAAATTTCTTAATTTATGCTACAAAATAAAGGGAATTTCTGTTTTTTGCCTCTAAATAAGTGGAATTTCTTTTATTTCCCCCAAAACAAAGGGAATTTCTGTATTTTTTCCCCAAAATAGGGAAAATTTCTGACTTATTACCCTTAAATAAGTGAAATTTCTGCAATATTGCCCCAAAATAAGGGAAATTTCTGCTTTTTTGCCCCAAAATAAAAAAAAATCTGCAATTTTGTACCAAAATAACAGAAATTTCTGTGTTTTTGCCCCTAAATAAGAAAATTTCTGCTTTTTTTCCTGAAATAAGTGAAATTTCTGCAATTTTGACCCAAAATAAGTGAAATTTCTGAGTTTTGCCTTAAAACAAGGAGAATTTCTGTCTTTTTGCCCCAACATATAGGGAATTTCTTCTTTTTTACCCCACAATTAAAGGAATTTCTGCAATTTTGCTCCAAAATACGGGGAATTTCTGCCTTTTTGCCCGAAAATAAGAAGAATGCATAACTTTTTCCATAAAAAAGGGATATATCTTCATTTTTGCTCCATATTAAGGGGAATTTCTGCTTTTTTGCCTCTAAATAAGTGGAATTTCTGTCTTTTTCTCCAAAAACAAAGGGAATTTCTGTCTTTTTTGCCCAAAAATAAGGAAAATTTCTGACTTATTAACCTGAAATAAGTGAAATTTCTGCAATTTTGCCCCAAAATAAAGAAAATTCTGCATTTTTCCCCCAAATAAGTGGAATTTCAGGCTTTTTACCACAAAATAAAAGGAATTTCTGCATTTTTGCCAAAAAATATTAGGAATTTCTGCGTATTTGCCCCAAAATAAGGAAAATATCTGCCTTTTTTCCCTGAAACAAGTGAAATTTCTGCTATTTTGCCCCAAAATAAGTTAAATTTCTGCAATTTTGCCCCAAAATAAAGGAAATTTCTGGAATTTTGCCCCAAAATAAGTGGAATTTCTGAGTTTTGCCACAAAATAAAGAGAATTTCTGTCTTTTTGCCCCAACATATAGGTAATTTCTGCCTTTATGCCCCACAATTAGGGGAATTTCTGCAATTTTGTTCCAAAATAAGGGGAATTTCTGCTTTTTTGCCTATAAATAAGTGGAATTTCTGTCTTTTTTCCCCAAAACAAAAGGAATTTCTGTCTTTTTTTCCCAAAAATAAAGAAAATTTCTGACTTATTACCCTGAAATAAGTGAAAGGTCTGCAATTGTGCCCCAAAATAAGGGAAAATTCTGCCTTTTGCCCCCAAATAAGGGGAATTTCAATCTTTTTACCTCAAAATAAGGGGAATTTCTGCATTTTTGCCACAAAATATTAGGAATTTCTGCCTTTTTGCCAAAAAATATTAGGAATTTCTGCGTATTTGCCCCAAAATAAGGAAAATTTCTGCCTTTTTTCCCTGAAATAAGTAAAATTTCTGCAATTTTGCCCCAAAATAAGTGAAATTTCTGCAATTTTGCCCCAAAATAAGGGAAATTTCTGGAATTTTGCCCCAAAATAAGTGGAATTTCTTAGTTTTGCCCAAAAATAAGGAGAATATCTTCGTTTTGCCCTAACATATAGGGAATTTCTGCATTTTTGCCATACAATTAGGGGAATTTCTGCAATTTTGCTCCAAAATATGGGGAATTTCTGCCTTTTTGCTCGAAAATAAGAAGAATGCATATCTTTTTGCCATAAAAAAAGGGTAATTTCTTCATTTTTGCTCCAAAATAAGGGGAATTTCTGCTATTTTACCTCTAAACAAGTGGAATTTCTGTTTTTTTCCCCCAAAACAAAGGGAATTCCTGTCTTTTTTGCCACAAAATAAGGAAAATTTCTGACTTATTACCCTGAAATAAGTGAAATTTCTGCAATTTTGCCCCAAAATAATGGAAATTTCTGCCTTATAGCCCCCAAATAAAAGGAATATCAGCCTTTTTACCTCAAAATAAGAGGATTTCTGTATTTTTGCCACAAAATATGGTAAATTTCTGCCTTTTTGCCCAAAAATAAGAAAAATTTCTGCAATTTTGTACCAAAATAATAGAAATTTCTGCCTTTTTGCCCCCAAATAAGAAAATTTCTGCTTTTTTTTGAAATAAGTGAAATTTCTGCAATTATGCCCCTAAATATGTGAAATTTCTGCAATTTTGCACCAAAATAAGTGAAATTTCTGGAATTTTGCCCCAAAATAAGTGGAATTTCTGAGTTTTGCCCCAAAATAAGGAGAATTTCTATCTTTTTGCTTCAACATATAGGGAATTTCTCCGTTTTGGCCCCACAATTAGAAGAATTTCTGCAATTTTGCTCCAAAATAAGGGGAATTTCTGCTTTTGCCTCTAAATAAGTGGAATTTCTGTCTTTTTCCCCCAAAACAAAGGGAATTTCTTCATTTTTGCCCCAAAATAAGGAAAATTTCTGACTTATTTCCCTGAAATAAGTGAAATTTCTGCAATGTTGCCCCAAAATAAGGGAAATTTCTGCCTTTTTACCCCCAAATAATGGGAAATTCAGCCTTTTTACCTCAAAATAAGGGGAATTTCTGAATTTTTGCCCAAAATAAGGGAAATTTCTGCCTTTTTGCCCCAAAATAAGAAAAATTTCTGCAATTTTTTCCCAAAATAAAAGAAATTTCTGCCTTTTTGCCCCAAAATAAGAAAATTTCTGCTTTTTTTCTGAAATAAGTAAAATCTCTGCAATTTTGCCCAAAAATAAGTGGAATTTCTGAGTTTTGCCCCAAAATAAAGAGAATTTCTGTCTTTTGGCCCCAACATATAGGGAATTTCCGCCTTTTTGCCCCACAATTAGGGGAATTTCTGCAATTTTGCTCCAAAATACGAGGAATTTCTGCCTTTTTGCCCGAAAATAAGAAGAATGCATACATTTTGCGATAAAAAAAGGGAAATTTCTTCATTTTTGCTCCAAAATAAGGGGGAATTTCTGCATTTTTGCCTCTAAATAAGTGGAATTTTTTCTTTTTCCCCCAAAACAAAGGGAATTTCTGTCTTTTTTGCACCAAAATAAGGAAATTTCTGACTTATTACGCTGAAGTAAGTGAAATTTCTGCAATTTTGCCCCAAAATAAGGGAAATTTCTTACTTTTTGCTTTCAAATAAAAGGAATTTCAGCCTTTTTACCACAAAATAAGGGGAATTTCTGCAGTTTTGCCACAAAATATAAGAATTTCTGCCTTTTTGCCCGAAAATAAGGAAAATTTCTGCCTTTTTTCCTTTAAATAAGTGAAATTTCTGCAATTTTGCCCCAAAATAAATGAAATTTCTGCAATTTTGCCCCAAAATACAGGAAATTTCTGGAATTTTGCCCCAAAATAAGTGGAATTTCTGAGTTTTGCACCAAAATAAGGAGAATTTCTGTCTTTTTGCCCAACATATAGGGAATTTCTGCCTTTTTGCCTCACAATTAGGAAAATTTCTGCAATTTTGCTCCAATATACGGGGAATTTCTGCCCTTTTTCCCTAAAAATAAGAAGAATGCATACCTTTTTGCCATAAAAAAGGAAAATTTCTTCATTTTTGCTCCAAAATAAGGAGAATTTCTGCTTTTTTGCCTCTAAACAAGTGGAATTTCTGTTTTTTTCCTCCAAAACAAAGGGAATTTCTGTATTTTTTGCCCCAAAATAAGGAAAATTTCTGACTTATTACCCTTAAATAAGTGAAATTTCTGAATTTTGCCCCAAAATAAAGGAAATTTCAGCCTTTTTGCCCCCAAATAAGGTGAATTTCAGCATTTTTACCTCAAAATAAGGGGAATTTCTGCATTTTTGCCCCAAAATATGGGAAATTTCTGCCTTTTTGCCCCAAAATAAGAAAAATTTCTGCAATTTTGTACCAAAATAAAAGAAATTTCTGCCTTTTTGCCCCAATATAAGAAAATTTTTGCAATTTTGCCCAAAAATAAGTGAAATCTGCCTTTTTGCCCCCAAATAAGGGGAATTTTAGCCTTTTTACCTCAAAATAAGGGGAATTTCTGCCTTTTTGCCCCAAATAAGGAAAATTTCCGCCTTTTCCCTGAAATAAGTGAAATTTCTGCAATTTTGCTTCAAAATAAGGGAAATTTCTGCCTTTTTGCCCCCAAATAAGGGGAATTTCAGCCTTTTTACCTCAATATAAAGGGAATTTTTGCATTTTTGGCCAAAATATGGGAAATTACTGCCTTTTTGCCCCAAAATAAGAAAATTTCTCTTTTTTTCTGAAATAAGTGAAATTTCTGCAATTTTGCCCCAAAATAACTGAAATTTCTGCAATTTTGCCCCAAAACAAGGGAAATTTCTGGAATTTTGCCCCAAAATAAGTGGAATTTCTGAGTTTATCCCCAAAATAAGAAAAATTTCTGTCTTTTTTCCTTAACATATAGTTAATTTCTGCATTTTTGCCCCACAATTAGGGGAATTTCTGCAATTTTGCTCCAAAATACGGGGAATTTCTGCCTTTTTGCCCGAAAATAAAAAGAATGCATACCTTTGTGCCATAAAAAATGGAAATTTCTTCATTTTGCTAGAAAATAAGGGGTATTTCTGCTTTTTTGCCTCTAAATAAGTGGAATTTCTGTCTTTTTCCCCAAAAAGAGGGAATTTCTGTCTTGTTTGCCCCAAAATAAGAAATAATTCTGACTTATTACCCTGAAATAAGTGAAATTTCTGCAATTTTGCCCCAAAATAAGGGAAATTTCTGCCTTTTTGCCCCCAAATAAAGGGAATTTCAGCCTTTTTACCTCAAAATAAAAAGATTTTTTGCATTTTTGCCACAAAATATTAGGAATTTCTGCCTTTTTGCCCCAAAATAAGGAAAATTTCTTTCTTTTTTCCCTGAAATAAGTGAAATTTCTGCAATTTTGCCCCAAAATAAGTGAAATTTCTGCAATTTTGCCCCAAAATAAGGGAAATTTCTGGAATTTTGCCCTAAAATAAGTGGAATTTCTGAGTTTTTCCCCAAAATAAAGAGAATTTTTGTCTTTTTGCCCCAACATATAGGGAATTTCCGCATTTTTGCCCCACAATTAGGTTAATTTCTGCAATTTTGCTCCAAAATACGAGTAATTTCTGCCTTTTTGCCCGAAAATAAGAAGAATGGATACCTTTTTGCGATAAAAAAGGGAAATTTTTTTCATTTTTGCTCCAAAATAAGGGGAATTTCTGCATTTTTGCCTCTAAATAAGTGGAATTTTTTCTTTTTCCCCAAAACAAAGGGAATTTCTGTTTTTTTTGCACCAAAATAAGGAAATTTCTGACTTATTACGCTGAAGTAAGTGAAATTTCTGCAATTTTGCCCCAAAATAAGGGAAATTTCTTACTTTTTGCTCCAGAATAAGGGAAATGTCAGCCTTTTTACCTCAAAATAAGGGGAATTTCTGCAGTTTTGCCACAAAATATAAGATTTTCTGCCTTTTTGCCCCAAAATAAGGAAAATTTCTGCCCTTTTTCTCTGAAATAAGTGAAATTTCTGCAATTTTGCCCCAAAATAAATGAAATTTCTGCAATTTTGTCCCAAAATAAGGGAAATTTCTGAAATTTTGCCCCAAAATAAGTGGAATTTCTGAGTTTTGCACCAAAATAAAGAGAATTTCTGTCTTTTTGCCTAACATATAGGGAATTTCTGCCTTTTTGCCCTAAAATTAGGGAAATTTCTGCAATTTTGCTCCAAAATACGGAGAATTTCTGCCTTTTTCCCCAAAAATAAGAAGAATGCATACCTTTTTGCGATAAAAAAAAGAAAAATTTCTTCATTTTTGCTCCAAAATATGGGGAATTTCTGCTTTTTTGCCTCTAAACAAGTGGAATTTCTGTTTTTTTCCTCCAAAACAAAGGGAATTTCTGTCTTTTTTGCCCCAAAATAAAGAAAATTTCTGACTTATTACCATGAAATAAGTGAAATTTCTGCAATTTTGCCCCAAAATAAAGAAAATTTCTGCCTCTTTGCCGCCAAATAAGAGGAATTTCAGCCTTTTTACCTCAAAATAAGGGGAATTTCTGTATTTTTGCCACAAAATATGGGAAATATATTATTTTTGCTCCAAAATAAGATAAATTTTTGCAATTTTGTACCAAAATAATAGAAATTTCTGCCTTTTTGCCCTCAAAAAAGAAAATTTCTTCTTTTTTTCTGAAAGAAGTGAAATTTCTGCAATTTTGCCCCAAAATAAGTGAAATTTCTGGAATTTTGCCCCAAAATAAGTGGAATTTCAGAGTTTTGCCCCAAAATAAGGAGAATTTCTATATTTTTGCCCCAACATACAGGGAATTTCTGCCTTTTTGCCCCACAATTAGGGGAATTTCTGCAATTTTGCTCCAAAATAAGGGGAATTTCTGCTTTTTTGCCTCTAAATAAGTGGAATTTCTATCTTTTTTCCCCAAAACAAAGGTAATTCCTGTTTTTTTGGCTCAAAATAAAAAAAAATTCTGACTTATTACCCTGAAATAAGTGAAATTTCTGCAAATTTGCCCCAAAATAAAAAAAATTTCTTCCTTTTTGTCCCCAAATGATGGGAATTTCAGCCATTTTACCTCAAAAGAAGGGGAATTTCTGCATTTTTGCCCAAAATAAGGGAAATTTCTGCCTTTTTGCCCCAAAATAAAAAAAATTTCTGCAATTTTGTACCAAAATAAAAGAAATTTCTGCCTTTCTGCCCCAAAATATTAAAATTTCTGCTTTTTTTTCTGTAATAAGTGAAATTTCTGCAATTATGCCCCAAAATAAGTGAAATTTCTGCAATTTTGCCCCAAAATATGTGAAATTTCTGCAATTTTCCCCAAAAATAAGTGGAATTTCTGAGTTTTGCCCCAAAATAATGAGAATTTCTGACTTTTGCCCCAACATATAGGGAATTTCTGCTTTTTTGCCCACATTTAGGGGAATTTCTGCAATTTTGCTCCAAAATAAGGGGAATTTCTACTTTTTTGCCTCTAAATAAGTGAAATTTCTGTATTTTTCCCCCAAAACAAAGGGAATTTTTGTATTTTTTTCCCCAAAATAAGGAAAATTTCTGACTTATTACCCGGAAATAAGTGAAATTTCTGCAATTTTGCCCCAAAATAAGGGAAATTTCTGCCTTTTTGCCCCCAAATAATGGAAATTTTAGCCTTTTTACCTCAAAATAAAGGGAATTTCTGCATAGTTGCCCCAAAATAAGGGAAATTTCTGCCTTTTTGCCCCAAAATAAGAAAAATTTCTGCAATTTTGTACCAAAATAAAAAAAATTTTTGCCTTTTTGCCCCAAAATAAGAATATTTCTGCTTTTTTTCCTGAAATAAGTGAAATTTCTGCAATTTTTCTCCAAAATAAGTGAAATTTCTGACTTTTGCCTTAAAATAAAAAGAATTTCTGTCTTTTTGTCCCAACATATAGGGAATTTTTGCCATTTTACCCCACAATTAGGGGAATTTATGCAATTTTGCTCCAAAATACGGGGAATTTCTGCATTTTTGCTAGAAAATAAGAAGAATGCATAACTTTTTGCCATAAAAAAGGGAAATTTCTTAATTTTGCTCCATAATTAGGGGAATTTCTGCTTTTTTGCCTCTAAATAAGTGGAATTTCTGTCTTTTTCCCCCAAAACAAAGGAAATTTCTGTCTTTTTTGCAGCAAAATAAGGAAAATTTCTGACTTATTACCCTGAAATATGTGAAATTTCTGCAATTTTGCCCCAAAATAAGGAAAAATTCTGCCTTTTTGCCCCCAAATAAGGGGAATTTCAGCCTTTTTACCTCAATATAAAGGGAATTTCTGCATTTTTGCCCAAAATATGGAAAATTACTATCTTTTTGCCCCAAAATAAGAAAAATTTCTGCAATTTTGTACCAAAATAAAAGAAATTTCTGCCTTTTTTACCCAAAATTAGAAAATTTCTCTTTTTTTCTGAAATAAGTAAATTTTCTGCAATTTTGCCCCAAAATAACTGAAATTTCTGCAATTTTGCCCCAAAACAAGGGAAATTTCTGGAATTTTGCCCTAAAATAAGTGGAATTTCTGACTTTTGCCCCAAAATAAGGAAAATTTCAGTCTTTTTGCCTTAACATATAGGGAATTTCTGCCTTTTTGCCCCACAATTAGGGGAATTTCTGCAATTTTGCTCCAAAATACGGGGAATTTCTGCATTTTTGCCCGAAAATAAAGAAAATGCATACCTTTGTGCCATAAAAAATGGAAATTTCTTCATTTTCTCCAAAATAAGGGGAATTTCTGCTTTTTTGCCTGTAAATAAGTGGAATTTCTGTCATTTTCCCCAAAAAGAGGGAATTTCTGTATTGTTTGCCCCAAAATAAGGAAAAATTCTGACTTATTACCCTGAAATAAGTCAAATTTCTGCAATTTTGCTTCAAAATAAGGGAAATTTCTGCCTTTTTGCCCCCAAATAAAGGGAATTTCAGCCTTTTTACCTCAAAATAAAAAGATTTTTTGCATTTTTGCCACAAAATATTAGGAATTTCTGCCTTTTTGCCCCAAAATAAGGAAAATTTCTTTCTTTTTTCCCTGAAATAAATGAAATTTCTGAAATTTTGCCCCAAAATAAGTGAAATTTCTGCAATTTTGCCCCAAAATAAGGGAAATTTTTGGAATTTTGCCCCAAAATAAGTGGAATTTCTGAGTTTTGCCCCAAAATAAGGAGAATATCTGTCTTTTTGCCCAACATATAGAGAATTTCTGCCTTTTTGCCCCTCAATTAGGGGAATTTCTGCAATTTTGCTACAAAATACGGGGAATTTCTGCCTTTTTGCCCAAAAATAAGAAGAGTGCATAACTTTTTGCCATAAAAAAGGGAAATTTCTTAATTTTTGCTCCATATTATAGGGAATTTCTGCTTTTTTGCCTCTAAATAAGTAAAATTTCTGTCTTTTTCCCCCAAAACAAAGGGAATTTCTGTCTTTTTTGCCGCAAAATAAGAAAATTTCTGACTTATTACCCTGAAATAAGTGAAATTTCTGCAATTTTGCCCCAAAATAATGGAAAATTCTGCCTTTTTGCCCCCAAATAAGGAGAATTTCAGCCTTTTTACCACAATATAAAGGGAATTTCTGCATTTTGCCCCAAAATATGAGAAATTACTGCATTTTTGCCTCAAAATAAGAAATATTTCTGCAATTTTGCCCCAAAATAAGTGAAATTTCTGCAATTTTGCCCCAAAATAAGTGAAATTTCTGGAATTTTACCCCAAAATTAGTGGAATTTCTGAGTTTTGCCCCAAAATAAGGAGAATTTCTATCTTTTTGCCCCAACATATAGGGAATTTCTGCCTTTTTGCCCCCAAATAAGGAGAATTTCAGCCTTTTTACCTTAATATAAAGGGAATTTCTGCATTTTGCCCCAAAATATGGGAAATTACTGCATTTTTGCCCCAAAATAAGAAAAATTTCTGCAATTTTGCCCCAAAGTAAGGGAAAATTCTGCCTTTTTGCACCCAAATAAGGAGAATTTCAGCCTTTTTACCTCAAAATAAGGGGAATTTCTGCATTTTTGCGACAAAATATTAAGAATTTCTGCCTTTTTGCCCCAAAATAAGGAAAATTTCTGCCTTTTTTTCCTGAAATAAGTGAAATTTCTGCAATTTTGCCCCAAAATAAAGGAAATTTCTGCAATTTTGCCCCAAAATAAGAGAAATTTCTGGAATTTTGCCCCAAAATAAGTGGAATTTCTGAGTTTTGCCCCAAAAAAGGAGAATTTCTTCTTTTTGCCCTAACATATAGGTAATATCTGCCTTTTTGCCCCACAGTTAGGGAAATTTCTCCAAATTTGCTTCAAAATACAGGGAATTTCTGCATTTTGCCCGAAAATAAGAAGAATGCATACCTTCTTACCATAAAAATGGGAAATTTCTTCATTTTTGCTACAAAATAAGGGAAATTTCTGTTTTTTGCCTCTATATAAGTGGAATTTTTGTCTTTTTCCCCCAAAACAAAGGGAATTTCTGTCTTTTTTGCCCCAAAATAAGGAAAATTTCGGCCTTTTTTCCCTGAAATAAGTGAAATTTATGCAATTTTGCCCCCAAATAAGGGGAATTGCAGCCTTTTTACCTCAAAATAAGGGGAATTTCTGCATTTTTGCCACAAAATATTAGGAATTTCTGCCTTTTTGCCCCAATATAAGGAAAATTTCTGCCTTTTTGCCCTGAAATAAGTGAAATTTCTGCAATTTTGCCCAAAAATAAGTGAAATTTCTTCCTTTTTGCCCCCAAATAAGGGGAATTTCAGGCTTTTTACCTCAAAATAAGGGGAATTTCTGCATTTTTGCCCCAAAATATGGGAAATTTCTGACTTTTTGCCCCACGATAAGAAAAATTTCTGCAATTTTGTAGCAAAATAATAGAAATTTCTGCCTTTTTGCCTCCAAATAAGAAAATTTCTGCATTTTTTTCTGAAATAAGTGAAATTTCTGCAATTTTGCCCCAAAATAAGTGAAATTTCTGCAATTTTGCCCCAAAATAAAAAAAAATTTCTGCTTTTTTGCCTCTAAATAAGTGGAATTTCTGTGTTTTCCCCCAAAACAAAGAGAATTTCTGTATTTTTTCCCCAAAATAAGGAAAATTTCTGAATTATTACACTGAAATAAGTGAGATTTCTGCAATTTTGCCCCAAAATAAAGGAAATTTCTGCCTTTTTGCCCCGAAATAAGGGGAATTTCAGCCTTTTTACCTCAAAATAAGGGGAATTTCTGCATATTTGCCCCAAAATAAGGGAAATTTCTGCTCTTTTGCCCCAAAATAAAAAAAAATTTCTGCAATTTTGTACCAAAATAAAAGAAATTTCTGCCTTTTTGCCCCAAAATATGAAAATTTCTGCTTTTTTTTCCTGAAATAAGTGAAATTTCTGCAATTTTGCCCCAAATAAGTGAAATTTCTGAGTTTTGCCTTAAAATAAGGAGAATTTCTGTCTTTTTGCCCCAACATATAGGGAATTTCTTCTTTATTACCCTACAATTAGGGGAATTTCTGCAATTTTGCTCCAAAATACGGGGAATTTCTGCCTTTTTGCCCGAAAATAAGAAGAGTGCATAACTTTTTGCCATAAAAAAGGGAAATTTCTTAATTTTTGCTCCATATTATAGGGAATTTCTGCTTTTTTGCCTCTAAATAAGTGAATTTTCTGTCTTTTTCTCCCAAAACAAAGGGAATTTCTGTCTTTTTTGCCCAAAAATAAGGAAAATTTCTGACTTATTATCCTGAAATAAGTAAAATTTCTGCAATTTTGCCCCAAAATAAGGGAAAATTATGCCTTTTTGCCCACAAATAAGGGGATTTTTGCCACAAAATATTAGGAATTTCTGCGATTTTGCCCCAAAATAAGGAAAATTTCTGCCCTTTACCCCTGAAATAAGTGAAATTTCTGCAATTTTGCCCCAAAATAAGTGAAATTTCTGCAATTTTGCCCCAAAATAAGATAAATTTCTGGAATTTTGCCCCAAAATAAGTGGAATTTCTGAGTTTTCCCCAAAATAAGGAGAATTTCTGTCATTTCAACCCAACATATAGGGAATTTCTGCTTTTTTGCCCCACAATTAGGGGAATTTCTGCAATTTTGTACAAAATATGGGGAATTTCTGTCTTTTTGCCCAAAAATAAGAAGAATGCATACCTTTTTGCCATAAAAAAAAGAAAAATTTCTTCATTTTTGCTCCAAAATAAGGGGAATTTCTGCTTTTTTGCCTCTAAACAAGTGGAATTTCTGTTTTTTTCCTCCAAAACAAAGGGAATTTCTGTCTTTTTTGCCCAAAAATAAAGTAAATTTCTGACTTATTACCCTGAAATAAGTGAAATTTCTGCAATTTTGCCCCAAAATAAGGAAAATTCTGCCTTTTTGCCGCCAAATAAGGGGAATTTCAGCCTTTTTACCTCAAAATAAGGGGAATTTCTGCATTTTTGCCACAAAATATTAGGAATTTCTGCGTTTTTGCCCCAAAATAAGGAAAATTTCTGCCTTTTTTCCATGAAATAAGAGAAATTTCTGCAATTTTGCCCCAAAATAAGTGAAATTTTTGCAATTTTGCCCCAAAATAAGGGAAATTTCTGAGTTTTGCCTTAAAATAAAAAGAATTTCTGTCTTTTTGCCCCAACATATAGGGAATTTCTGCCTTTTTACCCCACAATTAGGGGAATTTCTGCAATTTTGCTCCAAAATAGGGGGAATTTTTGCCTTTTTGCCCGAAAATAAGAAGAATGCATAACTTTTTGCCATAAAAAAGGGAAATTTCTTCATTTTTGCTCCATATTAAGGGGAATTTCTGCATTTTTGCCTCTAAATAAGTTGAATTTCTGTCTTTTCCCCCAAAACAAAGGGAATTTCTGTCTTTTTTGCCACAAAATAAGGAAAATTTCTGACTTACTACCCTGAAATAAGTGAAATTTCTGCAATTTTGCCCCAAAGTAAGGGAAAATTCTGCCTTTTTCCCCCAAATAAGGAGAATTTCGGCCTTTTTACCTCAAAATAAGGGGAATTTCTGCATTTTTGCAACAAAATATTAGGAATTTCTGCCTTTTTGCCACAAAATAAAGAAAATTTCTGCCTTTTTTCCCTGAAATAAATGAAATTTCTGCAATTTTGCCCCAAAATAAAAAAAATTTCTGCAATTTTGCCCCAAAATAAGGGAAATTTCTGGAATTTTGCCCCAAAATATGTGGAATTTCTGAGTTTTGCCTCAAAATAAAAAGAATTTCTTCTTTTTGCCCTAACATATAGGGAATATCTGCCTTTTTGCCCCACAGTTAGGAAAATTTTCCCAAATTCGCTCCAAAATACGGGGAATTTCTGCTTTTGCCCGAAAATGAGAAGAATGCATACCTTTTTACCATAAAAAATGGAAATTTCTTCATTTTGCTCCAAAATAAGGGGAATTTCTGCTTTTTTGCCTCTAAATAAGTGGAATTTCTGTCTTTTTCCCCAAAAAAAGGAAATTTCTGTCTTGTTTGCCACAAAATAAGGAAAAATTCTTACTTATTACACTGAAATAAGTGAAATTTCTGCAATTTTGCTCCAAAATAAGGGAAATTTCTGCCTATTTGCCCCCAAATAAGGGAATTTCATCCTTTTTACCTCAAAATAATGGGAATTTCTGCATTTTTGCCACAAAATATTAGGAATTTCTGCCTTTTTGCCCCAAAATAAAAAAAATTTCTGCTTTTTTTACCTGAAATAAGTGAAATTTCTGCAATTTTGCCCCAAAATAAGTGAAATTTCTGCAATTTTGCCCCAAAATAAGTGGAATTTCTGAGTTTTGCCCCAAAATAAGGAGAATTTCTGTCTTTTTGCCCTAACATATAGGGAATTACTGCCTTTTCGCTTAACAATTAGTGGAATTTCTGCAATTTTGCTACAAAATACGGGGAATTTCTGCTTTTTAGCCTGAATATAAGAAGAATGAATACCTTTTGCCACAAAAAAAAGAAATTTCTTCTTTTTTGCTCCAAAATAAGGGGAATTTCTGCTTTTTTGCCTCTAAAAATGTGGAATTTCAGTCTTTTTCCCCCAAAACAAAGGGAATTTCTGTCTTTTTTGCCGCAAAATAAGAAAATTTCTGACTTATTACCCTGAAATAAGTGAAATTTCTGCAATTTTGCCCCAAAATAATGGAAAATTCTGCCTTTTTGCCCCCAAATAAGGAGAATTTCAGCCTTTTTACCACAATATAAAGGGAATTTCTGCATTTTGCCCCAAAATATGAGAAATTACTGCATTTTTGCCTCAAAATAAGAAATATTTCTGCAATTTTGCCCCAAAATAAGTGAAATTTCTGCAATTTTGCCCCAAAATAAGTGAAATTTCTGGAATTTTACCCCAAAATTAGTGGAATTTCTGAGTTTTGCCCCAAAATAAGGAGAATTTCTATCTTTTTGCCCCAACATATAGGGAATTTCTGCCTTTTTGCCCCCAAATAAGGAGAATTTCAGCCTTTTTACCTTAATATAAAGGGAATTTCTGCATTTTGCCCCAAA
This sequence comes from Micromys minutus, assembly GCF_963924665.1. Taxonomy (NCBI): domain Eukaryota; kingdom Metazoa; phylum Chordata; class Mammalia; order Rodentia; family Muridae; genus Micromys; species Micromys minutus. The sequence continues at coordinate 865,538 of NW_027667967.1, forward strand.
ATATGGGAAATTACTGCATTTTTGCCCCAAAATAAGAAAAATTTCTGCAATTTTGCCCCAAAGTAAGGGAAAATTCTGCCTTTTTGCACCCAAATAAGGAGAATTTCAGCCTTTTTACCTCAAAATAAGGGGAATTTCTGCATTTTTGCGACAAAATATTAAGAATTTCTGCCTTTTTGCCCCAAAATAAGGAAAATTTCTGCCTTTTTTTCCTGAAATAAGTGAAATTTCTGCAATTTTGCCCCAAAATAAAGGAAATTTCTGCAATTTTGCCCCAAAATAAGAGAAATTTCTGGAATTTTGCCCCAAAATAAGTGGAATTTCTGAGTTTTGCCCCAAAAAAGGAGAATTTCTTCTTTTTGCCCTAACATATAGGTAATATCTGCCTTTTTGCCCCACAGTTAGGGAAATTTCTCCAAATTTGCTTCAAAATACAGGGAATTTCTGCATTTTGCCCGAAAATAAGAAGAATGCATACCTTCTTACCATAAAAATGGGAAATTTCTTCATTTTTGCTACAAAATAAGGGAAATTTCTGTTTTTTGCCTCTATATAAGTGGAATTTTTGTCTTTTTCCCCCAAAACAAAGGGAATTTCTGTCTTTTTTGCCCCAAAATAAGGAAAATTTCGGCCTTTTTTCCCTGAAATAAGTGAAATTTATGCAATTTTGCCCCCAAATAAGGGGAATTGCAGCCTTTTTACCTCAAAATAAGGGGAATTTCTGCATTTTTGCCACAAAATATTAGGAATTTCTGCCTTTTTGCCCCAATATAAGGAAAATTTCTGCCTTTTTGCCCTGAAATAAGTGAAATTTCTGCAATTTTGCCCAAAAATAAGTGAAATTTCTTCCTTTTTGCCCCCAAATAAGGGGAATTTCAGGCTTTTTACCTCAAAATAAGGGGAATTTCTGCATTTTTGCCCCAAAATATGGGAAATTTCTGACTTTTTGCCCCACGATAAGAAAAATTTCTGCAATTTTGTAGCAAAATAATAGAAATTTCTGCCTTTTTGCCTCCAAATAAGAAAATTTCTGCATTTTTTTCTGAAATAAGTGAAATTTCTGCAATTTTGCCCCAAAATAAGTGAAATTTCTGCAATTTTGCCCCAAAATAAAAAAAAATTTCTGCTTTTTTGCCTCTAAATAAGTGGAATTTCTGTGTTTTCCCCCAAAACAAAGAGAATTTCTGTATTTTTTCCCCAAAATAAGGAAAATTTCTGAATTATTACACTGAAATAAGTGAGATTTCTGCAATTTTGCCCCAAAATAAAGGAAATTTCTGCCTTTTTGCCCCGAAATAAGGGGAATTTCAGCCTTTTTACCTCAAAATAAGGGGAATTTCTGCATATTTGCCCCAAAATAAGGGAAATTTCTGCTCTTTTGCCCCAAAATAAAAAAAAATTTCTGCAATTTTGTACCAAAATAAAAGAAATTTCTGCCTTTTTGCCCCAAAATATGAAAATTTCTGCTTTTTTTTCCTGAAATAAGTGAAATTTCTGCAATTTTGCCCCAAATAAGTGAAATTTCTGAGTTTTGCCTTAAAATAAGGAGAATTTCTGTCTTTTTGCCCCAACATATAGGGAATTTCTTCTTTATTACCCTACAATTAGGGGAATTTCTGCAATTTTGCTCCAAAATACGGGGAATTTCTGCCTTTTTGCCCGAAAATAAGAAGAGTGCATAACTTTTTGCCATAAAAAAGGGAAATTTCTTAATTTTTGCTCCATATTATAGGGAATTTCTGCTTTTTTGCCTCTAAATAAGTGAATTTTCTGTCTTTTTCTCCCAAAACAAAGGGAATTTCTGTCTTTTTTGCCCAAAAATAAGGAAAATTTCTGACTTATTATCCTGAAATAAGTAAAATTTCTGCAATTTTGCCCCAAAATAAGGGAAAATTATGCCTTTTTGCCCACAAATAAGGGGATTTTTGCCACAAAATATTAGGAATTTCTGCGATTTTGCCCCAAAATAAGGAAAATTTCTGCCCTTTACCCCTGAAATAAGTGAAATTTCTGCAATTTTGCCCCAAAATAAGTGAAATTTCTGCAATTTTGCCCCAAAATAAGATAAATTTCTGGAATTTTGCCCCAAAATAAGTGGAATTTCTGAGTTTTGCCCCAAAATAAGGAGAATTTCTGTCATTTCAACCCAACATATAGGGAATTTCTGCTTTTTTGCCCCACAATTAGGGGAATTTCTGCAATTTTGTACAAAATATGGGGAATTTCTGTCTTTTTGCCCAAAAATAAGAAGAATGCATACCTTTTTGCCATAAAAAAAAGAAAAATTTCTTCATTTTTGCTCCAAAATAAGGGGAATTTCTGCTTTTTTGCCTCTAAACAAGTGGAATTTCTGTTTTTTTCCTCCAAAACAAAGGGAATTTCTGTCTTTTTTGCCCAAAAATAAAGTAAATTTCTGACTTATTACCCTGAAATAAGTGAAATTTCTGCAATTTTGCCCCAAAATAAGGAAAATTCTGCCTTTTTGCCGCCAAATAAGGGGAATTTCAGCCTTTTTACCTCAAAATAAGGGGAATTTCTGCATTTTTGCCACAAAATATTAGGAATTTCTGCGTTTTTGCCCCAAAATAAGGAAAATTTCTGCCTTTTTTCCATGAAATAAGAGAAATTTCTGCAATTTTGCCCCAAAATAAGTGAAATTTCTGCAATTTTGCCCCAAAATAAGGGAAATTTCTGAGTTTTGCCTTAAAATAAAAAGAATTTCTGTCTTTTTGCCCCAACATATAGGGAATTTCTGCCTTTTTACCCCACAATTAGGGGAATTTCTGCAATTTTGCTCCAAAATAGGGGGAATTTTTGCCTTTTTGCCCGAAAATAAGAAGAATGCATAACTTTTTGCCATAAAAAAGGGAAATTTCTTCATTTTTGCTCCATATTAAGGGGAATTTCTGCATTTTTGCCTCTAAATAAGTTGAATTTCTGTCTTTTCCCCCAAAACAAAGGGAATTTCTGTCTTTTTTGCCACAAAATAAGGAAAATTTCTGACTTACTACCCTGAAATAAGTGAAATTTCTGCAATTTTGCCCCAAAGTAAGGGAAAATTCTGCCTTTTTCCCCCAAATAAGGAGAATTTCGGCCTTTTTACCTCAAAATAAGGGGAATTTCTGCATTTTTGCAACAAAATATTAGGAATTTCTGCCTTTTTGCCACAAAATAAAGAAAATTTCTGCCTTTTTTCCCTGAAATAAATGAAATTTCTGCAATTTTGCCCCAAAATAAAAAAAATTTCTGCAATTTTGCCCCAAAATAAGGGAAATTTCTGGAATTTTGCCCCAAAATATGTGGAATTTCTGAGTTTTGCCTCAAAATAAAAAGAATTTCTTCTTTTTGCCCTAACATATAGGGAATATCTGCCTTTTTGCCCCACAGTTAGGAAAATTTTCCCAAATTCGCTCCAAAATACGGGGAATTTCTGCTTTTGCCCGAAAATGAGAAGAATGCATACCTTTTTACCATAAAAAATGGAAATTTCTTCATTTTGCTCCAAAATAAGGGGAATTTCTGCTTTTTTGCCTCTAAATAAGTGGAATTTCTGTCTTTTTCCCCAAAAAAAGGAAATTTCTGTCTTGTTTGCCACAAAATAAGGAAAAATTCTTACTTATTACACTGAAATAAGTGAAATTTCTGCAATTTTGCTCCAAAATAAGGGAAATTTCTGCCTATTTGCCCCCAAATAAGGGAATTTCATCCTTTTTACCTCAAAATAATGGGAATTTCTGCATTTTTGCCACAAAATATTAGGAATTTCTGCCTTTTTGCCCCAAAATAAAAAAAATTTCTGCTTTTTTTACCTGAAATAAGTGAAATTTCTGCAATTTTGCCCCAAAATAAGTGAAATTTCTGCAATTTTGCCCCAAAATAAGTGGAATTTCTGAGTTTTGCCCCAAAATAAGGAGAATTTCTGTCTTTTTGCCCTAACATATAGGGAATTACTGCCTTTTCGCTTAACAATTAGTGGAATTTCTGCAATTTTGCTACAAAATACGGGGAATTTCTGCTTTTTAGCCTGAATATAAGAAGAATGAATACCTTTTGCCACAAAAAAAAGAAATTTCTTCTTTTTTGCTCCAAAATAAGGGGAATTTCTGCTTTTTTGCCTCTAAAAATGTGGAATTTCAGTCTTTTTCCCCCAAAAGAAAGGGAATTTCTGTCTTTTTAGCCCAAAAATAAGGAAAAATTTCTGACTTATTACCCTGAAATAAGTGAAATTTCTGCAATTTTGCCCCAAAATAAGGGAAATTTCTGCCTTTTTGCCCCAAAATAAAAAAATTTCTGCAATTTTTTACCAAAATAAAAGAAATTTCTGCCTTTTTGCCCCAAAATAAGAAAATTTCTCTTTTTTTCTGAAATAAGTGAAATTTCTGCAATTTTGCCAAAAAATAAGTGAAATTTCTGCAATTTTGCCCCAAAAATAAGGAAATTTCTGGAATTTTGCCCCAAAATAAGTGGAATTTCTGAGTTTTGCCCCAAAATAAGGAGAATTTCTGTCTTTTTGCCCTAACATATAGGGAATTACTGCCTTTTTGCTTCACAATTAGTGGAATTTCTGCCATTTTGCTACAAAATACGGGGAATTTCTGCTTTTTAGCCTGAATATAAGAAGAATGAATACCTTTTGCCACAAAAAAAAGAAATTTCTTCTTTTTTGCTCCAAAATAAGGGGAATTTCTGCTTTTTTGCCTCTAAAAATGTGGAATTTCAGTCTTTTTCCCCCAAAAGAAAGGGAATTTCTGTATTTTTTGCCCAAAAATAAGGAAAATTTCTGACTTATTACCCTGAAATAAGTGAAATTTCTGCAATTTTGCCCCCAAATAAGGGAAATTTCTGGAATTTTGCCCCAAAATAAGTGGAATTTCTGTGTTTTGCCCAAAAATAATGAGAATTTCTGTCTTTTTGCCCCAACATATAGGGAATTTCTGCCTTTATGCCCAACAATTAGGGGAATTTCTGCAATTTTGCTCCAAAATATGGGGATTTTCTGGAATTTTCCCCGAAAATAAGTGGAATTTCTGAGTTTTGCACTAAAATAAGGAGAATTTCTGTCTTTTTGCCCCAACATATAGAAAATTTCTGCCTTTTTGCCCCACAATTAGGGGATTTTCTGCAATTTTGCTCCAACATACAAGGAATTTCTGCCTTTTTGCCTGAAAATAAGAAGAATGCATACCTTTTTGCAATAAAAAAAAGGGAAATTTCTTCATTTTTGCTCCAAAATAAGGGGAATTTCTGCTTTTTTGCCTCTGAACAAGTGGAATTTCTGTTTTTTTCCTCAAAAACAAAAGGAATTTCTGTCTTTTTTGCCCCAAAATAAGGAAATTTTCTGACTTATTACCCTGAAATAAGTGAAATTTCTGCAATTTTGCCCCAAAATAAAGGAAATTTCTGCCTTTTTGCCCTTAAATAAGAGGAATTTCAGCCTTTTTACCTCAAAATAAGGGGGATTTCTGTATTTTTGCCACAAAATATGAGAAATATATATTTTTTTGCCCCAAAATAAGAAAAATTTCTGCAATTTTGTACCAAAATAATAGAAATTTCTGCCTTTTTGTCCCCAAATAAGAAAATTTCTCCTTTTTTCTGAAATAAGTGAAATTTCTGCAATTTTGCCACAAAATAAGTGAAATTTCTGCAATTTTCCCCCAAAATAAGTGAAATTTCTGAAATTTTGCCCCAAAAGAAGTGGAATTTTTGAGTTTTGCCCCAAAATAAAGAGAATTTCTATCGTTTTGCCCCAACATATAGGGAATTTCTGCCTTTTTGCCCCATAATTAGGGGAATTTCTGCAATTTTGCTCCAAAATAAGGGGAATTTCTGCTTTATTGCCTCTAAATAAGTGGAATTTCTATCTTTTTCTCCCAAAACAAAGGTAATTCCTGATTTTTTGGCCCAAAATAAAAAAAATTCTGACTTATTACCCTGAAATAAGTGAAATTTCTGCAATTTTGCCCCAAAATAAGGGAAATTTCTTCCTTTTTGCCCCCAAATAATGGGAATTTCAACCTTTTTACCTCAAAATAAGGGGAATTTTTGCATTTTTGCCCAAAATAAGGGAAATTTCTGCTTTTTGCCCCCAAAAAAGAAATATTTCTGCTATTTTGTACCAAAATAAAAGAAATTTCTGCCTTTTTGCCCCAAAATAATAAAATTTCTGCTTTTTTTTCTGTAATAAGTGAAATTTCTGCCATTTTGCCCCAAAATATGTGAAATTTCTGCAATTTTGCCCCAAAATATGTGAAATTTTTGGAATTTTCCCCAAAAATAAGTGGAATTTCTGAGTTTTGCTCCAAAATAAGGAGAATTTTTGTCCATTTGCCCCAACATATAGGGAATATCTGCGTTTTTGCCCACATTTAGAGGAATTTCTGCAATTTTTCTCCAAAATAAGGGGAATTTCTGATTTTTTGCCTCTAAATAAGTGAAATTTCTGTCTTTTTCCCCCAAAACCAAGGGAAATTCTAAATTTTTTTCCGCAAAATAAGGAAAATTTCTGACTTATTACCCTGAAATAAGTGAAATTTCTGCTATTTTGCCCCAAAATAAGGGAAATATCTGCCTTTTTGCCCCCAAATAATGGAAATTTCAGCCTTTTTACCTCAAAATAAGGGGAATTTCGGCATATTTGCCCCAAAATAAGGGAAATTTCTGCCTTTTTGCCCCAAAATAAGACAAATTTCTGGAATTTTGTACCAAAATAAAAGAAATTTCTGCCTTTTTGCTTCAAAATAAGAAAATTTCTGCTTTTTTTCCTGAAATTTTTATTTTTGCCCCCAAATAATGGGAATTTCAGCATTTTTACCTCAAAATAAGGGGAATTTCTGCAATTTTGCCCAAAAATAAGGGAAATTTCTGGAATTTTGCCCCAAAATAATTGGAATTTCTGAGTTTTGCCTTAAAATAAAAAGAATTTCTGTCTTTTTGCCCCAACATATAGGGAATTTCTGCCTTTTTACCCCACAATTAGGGGAATTTCTGCAAATTTGCTCCAAAATACGGGGAATTTCTGCCTTTTTGCCCGAAAATAAGAAGAATGCATAACTTTTTGCCATAAAAAAGGGAAATTTCTTCATTTTTGCTCCATATTAAGGGGAATTTCTGCTTTTTTGCCTCAAAATATTAGGAATTTCTGCGTTTTTGCCCCAAAATAAGGAAAATTTCTGCCCTTTTTCCCTGAAATAAGTGAAATTTCTGCAATTTTGCCCCAAAATAGGGGAAATTTCTACGCTTTTGCCACAAAATAAGGGGAATTCCTGGAATTTTGCCCCAAAATAAATGGAATTTCTGAGTTTTGCCCCAAAATAAGGAGAATTTCTTCTTTTTGCCCTAACATATAGGGAATTTCTGCCTTTTTGCCCCACAGTTAGGGGAATTTCTGCAATTTTGCTCCAAAATACGGGGAAGTTCTGCATTTTGCCTGAAAATAAGAAGAATGCATACCTTTTTACCATAAAAAAGGGAAATTTCTTCATTTATGCTACAAAATAAAGGGAATTTCTGTTTTTTGCCTCTAAATAAGTGGAATTTCTTTTTTTTCCCCCAAAACAAAGGGAATTTCTCTATTTTTTCCCCAAAATAAGGAAAATTTCTGACTTATTACCCTTAAATACGTGAAATTTCTGCAATATTGCCCCAAAATAAGGGAAATTTCTGCCTTTCTGCCCCCAAATAAGGGGAATTATAGGCTTTTTACATCAAAATAACGGGAATTTCTGCATATTTTCCCCAAAATAAGAGAAATTTCTGCTTTTTTGCCCCAAAATATAAAAATTCTGCAATTTTGTACCAAAATAACAGAAATTTCTGCCTTTTTGCCCCAAAATAAAAAAATTTCTGCTTTTTTTCCTGAAATAAGTGAAATTTCTGCAATTTTGCCCCAAAATAAGTGAAATTTCTGAGTTTTGCCTTAAAATAAGGAGAATTTCTGTCTTTTTGCCCCAACATATAGGGAATTTCTTCTTTTTTACCCCACAATTAAAGGAATTTCTGCAATTTTGCTCCAAAATACGGGGAATTTCTGCCCTTTTGCCCGAAAATAAGAAGAATGCATAACTTTTTCCATAAAAAAGGGAAATATCTTCATTTTTGCTCCATATTAAGGGGAATTTCTGCTTTTTTGCCTCTAAATAAGTGGAATTTCTGTCTTTTTCTCCAGAAACAAAGGGAATTTTTGCCTTTTTTGCCCAAAAATAAGGAAAATTTCTGACTTATTACCCTGAAATAAGTGAAATTTCTGCAATTTTGCCCCAAAATAAAGAAAATTCTGCATTTTTGCCCCCAAATAAGGGAAATTTCAGCCTTTTTACCACAAAATAAGGGGAATTTCTGCATTTTGGCCAAAAAATATTAGGAATTTCTGCGTTTTTGCACCAAAATAAGGAAAATTTCTGCCTTTTTTCCCTGAAATAAGTGAAATTTCTGCAATTTTGCCCCAAAATAAAGGAAATTTCTGGAATTTTGCCCCAAAGTAAGTGCAATTTCTGAGTTTTGCCCCAAAATAAGGAGAATTTCTGTCTTTTTGCCCCAACATAAAGGGAATTTCTGCCTTTTTGTTCCACAATTAGGGGAATTTCTGCAATTTTGTTCCAAAATAAGGGGAATTTCTGCTTTTTTGCCTATAAATAAGTGGAATTTCTGTCTTTTTCCCCTAAAACAAAGGGAATTTCTGTCTTTTTTTCCTCAAAATAAAGAAAATTTCTGATTTATTACCCTGAAATATGTGAAATGTCTGCAATTTTGCCCCAAAATAAGGGAAAATTCTGCCTTTTTGCCCCCAAATAAGAGGAATTTCAATCTTTTTACCTCAAAATAAGGGGAATTTCTGCATTTTTGCCACAAAATATTAGGAATTTCTGCCTTTTTGTCCCAAAATAAGAAAAATTTCTGCCTTTTTTCCCTCAAATAAGTGAAATTTCTGCAAATTTGCCCCAAAATAAGTGAAGTTTCTGCAATTTTGCCCCAAAATAAGGGAAATTTCTGGAATTTTGCCCCAAAATAAGTGGAATTTCTTAGTTTTGCCCAAAAATAAAGAGAATTTCTTCGTTTTGCCCTAACATATAGGGAATTTCTGCCTTTTTGCCCTACAATTAGACGAATTTCTTCAATTTTGCTCCAAAATATAGGGAATTTCTGCATTTTTGCCCGAAAATAAGAAGAATGCATACCTTTTTGCCATAAAAAAGGGTAATTTCTTCATTTTTGCTCCAAAATAAGGGGAATTTCTGCTATTTTACCTCTAAACAAGTGGAATTTCTGCCTTTTTCCCCCAAAAAAAGGGAATTCCTGTCTTTTTTGCCACAAAATAAGGAAAATTTCTGACTTATTACCCAAAAATAAGTGAAATTTCTGCAATTTTGCCCCAAAATAAGGGAAATTTCTGCCTTATAGCCCCCAAATAAAAGGAATATCAGCCTTTTTACCTCAAAATAAGAAGAATTTCTGTATTTTTGCCACAAAATATGGGAAATTTCTGCCTTTTTGCCCAAAAATAAGAAAAATTTCTGCAATTTTGTACCAAAATAATCGAAATTTCTGCCTTTTTTCCCCCAAATAAGAAAATTTCTGCTTTTTTTCTGAAATAAGTGAAATTTCTGCAATTATGCCCCTAAATATGTGAAATTTCTGCAATTTTGCCCCAAAATAAGTGAAATTTCTGGAATTTTGCCCCAAAATAAGTGGAATTTCTGAGTTTTGCCCCAAAATAAGGAGAATTTCTATCTTTTTGCTTCAACATATAGGGAATTTCTCTATTTTTGCCCCACAATTAGGGGAATTTCTGAAATTTTGCTCCAAAATAAGGGGAATTTCTGCTTTTGCCTCTAAATAAGTGGAATTTCTGTCTTTTTCCCCCAAAACAAAGGGAATTTCTTCATTTTTGCCCCAAAATAAGGAAAATTTCTGACTTATTTCCCTGAAATAAGTGAAAATTCTGCAATGTTGCCCCAAAATAAGAGAAATTTCTGCCTTTTTGCCCCCAAATAATGGGAAATTCAGCCTTTTTACCTCAAAATAAGGGGAATTTCTGAATTTTTGCCCAAAATAAGGGAAATTTCTGCCTTTTTGCCCCAAAATAAGAAAAATTTCTGCAATTTTGTACCAAAATAAAAGAAATTTCTGCCTTTTTGCCCCAAAATAAGAAAATTTCTGCTTTTTTTCTGAAATAAGAAAAATTTCTGCAATTTTGCCCCAAAATAAGTGGAATTTCTGAGTTTTGCCCCAAAATAAGGAGAATTTCTGTCTTTTTGCCCCAACATATAGGGAATTTCCGCTTTTTTGCCCCACAATTAGGGTAATTTCTGCAATTTTGCTCCAAAATACGAGGAATTTCTGCTTTTTTGCCCGAAAATAAGAAGAATGCATACCTTTTTCCGATAAAAAAGGGAAATTTCTTCATTTTTGCTCCAAAATAAGGGGAATTTCTGCATTTTTGCCTCTATATAAGTGGAATTTTTTCTTTTTCCCCCAAAACAAAGGGAATTTCTGTCTTTTTTGCACCAAAATAAGGAAATTCCTGACTTATTACGCTGACGTAAGTGAAATTTCTGCAATTTTGCCCCAAAATAAGGGAAATTTCTTACTTTTTGCTCCCAAATAAGGGGAATTTCAGCCTTTTTACCTCAAAATAAGGGGAATTTCTGCAGTTTTGCCACAAAATATAAGAATTTCTGCCTTTTTGCCCCAAAATAAAAAAAATTTCTGCCTTTTTTCCCTTAAATAAGTGAAATTTCTGCAATTTTGCCCCAAAATAAATGAAATTTCTGCAATTTTGCCCCAAAATAAAGGAAATTTCTGGAATTTTGCCCCAAAATAAGTGGAATTTCTGAGTTTTGCCCCAAAATAAGGAGAATTTCTTCTTTTTGCCCTAACATATAGGGAATATCTGCCTTTTTGCCCCACAGTTAGGGAAATTTCTCCAAATTTGCTCCAAAATACGAAGAATTTCTGCATTTTGCCCGAAAATAAGAAGAATGCATACCTTTTTACCATAAAAAACGGAAATTTCTTCATTTTTGCTACAAAATAAGGGGAATTTCTGTTTTTTGCCTATAAATAAGTGGAATTTTTGTCTTTTTCCTCCAAAACAAAGGGAATTTCTGTCTTTTTTGCCCCAAAATAAAAAAAATTTCTGCCTTTTTTCCTTGAAATAAGTGAAATTTATGCAATTTTGCCCCAAAATAAGGGAAATTTTTGCCTTTTTGCCCCCAAATAAGGGGAATTGCAGCCTTTTTACCTCAAAATAAGGGGAATTTCTGCATTTTTGTCACAAAATATTAGGAATTTCTGCCTTTTTGCCCCAAAATAAGGAAAATTTCTGCCTTTTTGCCCTGAAATAAGAGAAATTTCTGCAATTTTGCCCCAAAATAAGTGAAATTTCTTCCTTTTTGCCCCCAAATAAGGGAAATTTCAGGCTTTTTACCTCAAAATAAGGGAAATTTTTGCATTTTTGCCCCAAAATATGGGAAATTTCTGCCTTTTTGTCCCACAATAAGAAAAATTTCTGCAATTTTGTAGCAAAATAATAGAAATTTCTGCCTTTTTGCCTCCAAATAAGAAAATTTGTGAATTTCTTTTTTCTGAAATAAGTGAAATTTCTGCAATTTTGCCCGAAAATAAGTGAAATTTCTGCAATTTTACCCCAAAATTAAAAAAAAATTCTGCTTTTTTGCCTCTAAATAAGTGGAATTTCTGTCTTTTTCCCTCAAAACAAAGGGAATTTCTGTATTTCTTCCCCAAAATAAGAAAAATTTCTGCAATTTTGTACCAAAATAAAAGAAATTTCTGCCTTTTTGCCCCAAAATAAGAAAATTTCTGCTTTTTTTCTGAAATAAGAAAAATTTCTGCAATTGTGCCCCAAAATAAGTGGAATTTCTGAGTTTTGCCCCAAAATAAGGAGAATTTCTGTCTTTTTGCCCCAACATATAGGGAATTTCCGCTTTTTTGCCCCACAATTAGGGTAATTTCTGCAATTTTGCTCCAAAATACGAGGAATTTCTGCTTTTTTGCCCGAAAATAAGAAGAATGCATACCTTTTTCCGATAAAAAAGGGAAATTTCTTCATTTTTGCTCCAAAATAAGGGGAATTTCTGCTTTTTTGCCTGTAAATAAGTGGAATTTCTTCTTTTTCCCCCAAAACAAAGGGAATTTCTGTCTTTTTTGCACCAAAATAAGGAAATTCCTGACTTATTACGCTGACGTAAGTGAAATTTCTGCAATTTTGCCCCAAAATAAGGGAAATTTCTTACTTTTTGCTCCCAAATAAGGGGAATTTCAGCCTTTTTACCTCAAAATAAGGGGAATTTCTGCATTTTTGCCACAAAATATTAAGAATTTCTGCGTTTTTGCCCCAAAATAAAAAAAATTTTTGCCTTTTTTCCCTTAAATAAGTGAAATTTCTGCAATTTTGCCCCAAAATAAATGAAATTTCTGCAATTTTGCCCCAAAATAAAGGAAATTTCTGCAATTTTACCCCAAAATAAGTGGAATTTCTTAGTTTTGCCCCAAAATAAGGAGAATTTCTGTCTTTTTGCCCTAACATATAGGGAATTTCTTCCTTTTTCCCCACAATTAGGGGAATTTCTGCAATTTTGCTACAAAATATGGGGAATTTCTGCCTTTTTGCCCCAAAATAAGAAGAATGCATACATTTTTGCCTTAAAAAAGGGAAATTTCCTCATTATTGCTCCAAAATAAGGGGAATTTCTGCTTTTTTGCCTCTAAATAAGTCGAATTTCTGTATTTTTCCTTTAAAACAAAGGGAATTTCTGTCTTTTTTGCCCCAAAATAAGGAAAAATTCTGACTTATTACCCTGACATAAGTGAAATTTCTGCAATTTTGCCCCAAAATAAGAAAAATTTCTGCCTTTTTGCCCCCAAATAAGGGGAATTTCAGCATTTTTACCTAAAAATAAGGAGAATTTCTGCATTTTTGCCACAAAATATTAGAAATTTCTGCCTTTTTGCCAAAAATAAGGAAAATTTCTGCCTTTTTTCCCTGAAATAGGTGAAATTTCTATAATTTTGCCCGAAAATAAGTGAAATTTCTTTCTTTTTGCCCCCAAAAAAGGGGAATTTCAGCCTTTTTACCTCAAAATAAGGGGAATGTCTGCATTTTTGCCCCAAAATATGGGAAATTTCTGCCTTTTTGTTCCAAAATAAAAAAAATTTCTGCAATTTTGTAGCAAATTAATAGAAATTTCTGCCTTTTTGACCCCAAATAAGAAAATTTCTGCATTTTTTTTTCTGAAATAAGTGAAATTTCTGCAATTTTGCCCCAAAATAAGTGAAATTTCTGCAATTTTGCCCCAAATATGTGAAATTTCTGAAATTTTCTCAAAAATAAGTGGAATTTCTGAGTTTTGCCCCAAAATAAGAAGAATTTCTGTCTTTTTGCCCAAACATATAGGGAATTTCTGTCTTTTTGCCCACATTTAGGAGAATTTCTGCAATTTTGCTCCAAAATATGGGGAATTTCTGCTTTTTTGCCTCTAAATAAGTAGATTTCTGTCTTTTTCCCCCAAAATAAAAGGAATTTCTGTATTTTTTCCCCAAAATAAAGAAAATTTCTGACTTATTACCCTGAAATAAGTGAAATTTCTGCAATTTTGCCCCAAAATAAGGGAAATTTTTGCCTTTTTGCCCCCAAATAAAAGGAATTTCTGCCTTTTTACCACAAAATAAGGGGAATTTCAGCATATTTGCCCCAAAATAAGGGAAATTTCTGCATTTTTGCCCCAAAATAAGAAAAATTTATGCAATTTTGTACCAAAATAAAAGAAATTTCTGTCTTTTTGCCCCAAAATAAGAAAATTTCTGCTTTTTTTTCCTGAAATAAGTGAAATTTCTGCAATTTTACCCCAAAATAAGTGAAATTTCTGAGTTTTGCCTTAAAATAAGGAGAATTTCTCTCTTTTTGCCCCAACATATAGGCAATTTCTGCCTTTTTACCTCACAATTAGGGGAATTTCTGCAATTTTGCTCCAAAATATGGGGAATTTCTGCCTTTTTGCCCGAAAATAAGAAGAATGCATAACTTTTTGCCATAAAAAAGGGAAATTTCTTCGTTTTTGCTCCATATTAAGGGGAATTTCTGATTTTTGCCTCTAAATAAGTGGAATTTCTGTCTTTTTCCCACAAAACACAGGGAATTTCTGTATTTTTGGCCCAAAATAAAGAAAATTTCTGACTTAATACATTGAATTAAATGAAATTTCTGCAATTTTGCACCAAAATAAGGAAAAATTCTGCATTTTTGCCCACAAATAAGGGGAATTTCAGACTTTTTACCTCAAAATAAGGGGAATTTCTGCATTTTTGCCATAAAATATTAGGAATTTCTGCATTTTTGCCTCAAAATAAGGAAAATTTCTGCCTTTTTTCCCTAAAATATGTGAAATTTCTGCAATTTTGCCCCAAAATAAGTGAAATTTCTACAATTTTGCCCCAAAGTAAGGGAAATTTCTGGAATTTTTTTCCAAAATAAGTGGAATTTCTGAGTTTTTCCCCAAAATAAGGAAAATTTCTTATTTTTGCCCTAAAATATAGGGAATTTCTGCCTATTTGCCCCACAATTAGGGGAATTTCTGCAATTTTGCTCCAAAATACAAGGAATTTCTGCCTTTTTGCCCCCAAATAAGGGGAATTTCAGCCTTTTTACCTCAAAATAAAGGAAATTTCTTCATATTTGCTCCAAAATAAGGGGAATTACTGCTTTTTTCCCTCTAAATAAGTGGAATTTCTGTCTTTTTCCCCCAAAACAAAGGGAATTTCTGTATTTTTTGCCCCAAAATAAGGAAAATTTCTGACTTATTACCCTTAAATAAGTGAAATTTCTGCAATTTTGCCCCAAAATAAGGGAAATTTCTGCCTTTTTGCCCCCAAATAAGGGGAATTTCAGGCTTTTACCTCAAAATAAGGGGAATTTCTGCATTTTTGCCACAAAATATTAGGAATTTCTGCATTTTTGCCTAAAAAAGGAAAATTTTTGCCTTTTTTTCCCTGAAATAAGTGAAATTTCTGCAATTTAGCCCCAAAATAAGTGAAATTTCTGCCTTTTTGCCCCCAAATAAAGGGAAATTCAGAATTTTTACCTCAAAATAAAAGAAATTTCTGCATTTTTGCATCAAAATATGGGAAATTTCTGCCTTTTTGCCCCAAAATAAGAAAATTTCTGCTTTTTTTTCTGAAATAAGTGAAATTTTTGCAATTTTGTCCCAAAATAAGTGAAATTTCTGCAATTTTGCCCCAAAATAAGTGAAATTTCTGGATATTTGCCCAAAAATAAGTGGAATTTCTAAGTTTTGCTCCAAAATTGGATTATTTCTGTCTTTTTGCCCCAACATATAGGGAATTTCTGCCTTTTTGCCCCACATTTAGGGGAATATCTGCAATTTTGCTCCAAAATAAGGGGAATTTCTGCTTTTTTGCCACTAAATAAGTGGAATTTGTGCCTTTTTCTACCAAAACAAAGGAAATTTCTGCTTTTTTTGCCCCAAAATAAGGAAAATTTCTGACTTATTACCCTGAAATAAGTGAAATTTCTGCAATTTTGCCCAAAATATGGGAATATTCTGCCTTTTTGCCCCCAAATAAGGGGAATTTCAGCCTTTTTACCTCAAAATAAGGGGAATTTCTTCATTTTTGCCGCAAAATATGGGAAATTTCTGCCTTTTTACCCAAAATAAGAAAAATTTCTGCAATTTTGTACTAAAATAAAAGAAATTTTGCCTTTTTGCCCCAAAATAAAAAAATTTCTGCTTTTTTTCTGAATAAGTTAAATTTCTGCAATTTTGCCCCAAAATAATTGAAATTTCTGCAATTTTGCCCCAAAATAATTGAAATTTCTGCAATTTTGCACCAAAATAAGTGGAATTTCTGAGTTTTGCCACAAAATAAGGAGAATTTCGGTCTTTTTGCCCCACAATTAGGGGAATTTCTGCAATTTTGCTTTAAAATACGGGGAATTTCTGCATTTTTGTCTGAAAATAAGAAGAATGCATACCTTTTTGCCATAAGAAAGGGAAATTTCCTCATTTTTGCTCCAAAATAAGAGGAATTTCTGCTTTTTTGCCTCTAAATAAGTGGAATTTCTGTCTTTTTCCCACAAAACAAAGGGAATTTCTGTCATTTTTGCCCCAAAATAAGGAAAATTTCAGACTTATTACCCTGAAATAAGTGAAATTTCTGCAATTTTGCCCCCAAATAAGGGAAATTTCTGCCTTTTTGCCCCCAAATAAGGGGAATTACAGCATTTTTACCTCAAAATAAGGGGAATTTCTGCATTTTTGCCACAAAATATTAGGAATTTCTGCCTTTTTGCCCCAAAATTAGGAAAATTTCTGCCTTTTCCCTGAAATAAGTGAAATTTCTGCAATTTTGCCCCAAAATAAGTGAAATTTCTGCAATTTTGCCCCAAAATAAAGGAAATTTCTGGAATTTTGCCCCAAAATATGTGGAATTTCTTAGTTTTGCCCCAAAATAAGGAGAATTTCTGTCTTTTTGCCCCAACATATAGAAAATTTCTGCTTTTTTGCCCCACATTTAGGGGAATTTCTGCAATTTTGCTCCAAAATAAGGGTAATTTCTGCCTTTTTGCCACTAAATAAGTGGAATTTCTGACTTTTTCCACAAAAACAAAGGGAATTTCTGTGCTTTTTGCCACAAAATAAGAAAAATTTCTGCCTTTTCCCTGAAATAACTTAAATTTCTGCAATTTTGCCCGAAAATAAGGGAAAATTCTGCCTTTTTGCCCCCAAATAAGGGGAATTTCAGCCTTTTTACCTCAAAATAAGGGGAATTTCTGCATTTTTGCTGCAAAATATGGGAAATTTCTGCATTTTTGCCCAAAAATAATAAAATTTATGCTTTTTTTTGAAATAAGTGAAATTTCTGCAATTTTGCCCCAAAATAATTGAAATTTCTGCAATTTTGCCTCAAAATAAGGTAAATTTCTGGAATTTTGCCCCAAAATAAGTGGAATTTCTGTCTTTTGCCCCAAAATAAAAATAATTTCTGTCTTTTTGCCCCACAATTAGGGAAATTTCTACAATTTTGCTTTAAAATACGGGGAATTTCTGCCTTTTTGCCTGAAAATAAGAAGAATGCATACCTTTTTGCCATAAAATAGGGAAATTTCTTCATTTTTGCTCCAAAATAAGGGGAATTTCTGCTTTTTTGCCTCTAAATAAGTGGAATTTCTGTCTTTTTCCCACAAAACAAAGGGAATTCCTGTCTTTTTTGCCCCAAAATAAGGGAAATTTCTGACTTATTACCCTGAAATAAGTGAAATTTCTGCAATTATGCCCCAAAATAAGGGAAATTTCTTCCTTTTTGCCCCCAAATAAGGGGAATTACAGCATTTTTACCTCAAAATAAGGGCAATTTCTGCATTTTTGCCACAAAATATTAAGAATTTCTGCCTTTTTGCCCCAAAATAAGGAAAATTTCTGCCTTTTTTCCCTGAAATAAGTGAAATTTATGCAATTTTGCCCCAAAATAAGTTAAATTTTTGCAATTTTGCCCCAAAATAGAGGAAATTTCTGGAATTTTGCCCCAAAATAAGTTGAATTTCTGCATTTTTGCCACAAAATATTAGGAATTTCTTCCTTTTTGCCCAAAAATAAGGAAAATTTCTGCCTTTTTTCCCTGAAATAAGTAAAATTTATGCAATTTTGCCCCAAAATAAGTTAAATTTCTGCAGTTTTGCCTCAAAATAAGGGAAATTTCTGGAATTATGCCCCAAAATAAGTGGAATTTCTGAGTTTTGCCCCAAAATAAGGAGAATTTCTGTCTTTTTGCCCCAACATATAGGGAATTTCTGCCTTTTTGCCCCACAATTAGGGGAATTTCTGCAATTTTGCTACAAAATACGGGGAATTTTTGCCATTTTGCCCAAAAATAAGAAGAATGCATACCTTTTTGCTACAAAAAAGGGAAATTTCTTCATTTTTGCTCCAAAATATGTGGAATTTCTGTCTTTTTCCCCCAAAACAAATGGAATTTATGTTTTTTTGCCACAAAATAAGGAAAATTTCTGACTTATTATTCTGAAATAAGTGAAATTTCTGCAATTTTGCCCCAAAATAAGGGAAATTTCTGCCTTTTTGCCCCGAAATAATTGGAATTTCACCATTTTACCTCAAAATAAGGGGAATTTCTGCATTTTTGCCACAAAATATTAGGAATTTCTGCCTTTTTGCCCAAAAATAATGAAAATTTCTGCATTTTTTCCCTTAAATAAGTAAAATTTCTGCAATTTTGCCCAAAAAATAAGTGAAATTTCTGCCTTTTTGCCCCCAAATAAGAGGAATTTCAGCCTTTTTACCTCAAAATAAGGGGAATTTCTGCATTTTTGCCACAAAATATGGGAAATTTCTGCCTTTTTGCCCAAAAGTAAGAAAAATTTTTACAATTTTGTACCAAAATAATAGAAATTTCTGCCTTTTTGCCCCCAAATAAGAAAATTTCTGCTTTTTTTTCTGAAACAAGTGAAATTTCTGCAATTTTGCCCCAAAATAAGTGAAATTTCTGAATATTTGCCCAAAAATAAGTGCAATTTTTGAGTTTTGCCCCAAAATAAGGATTATTTCTGTCTTTTTGCCCCAACATATAGAAAATTTCTGCTTTTTGCCCCACATTTAGGGGAATTTCTGCAATTTTGCTCCAAAATAAGGGTAATTTTTGCTTTTTTGCCGCTAAATAAGTGGAATTTCTGTCTTTTTCCCCCAAAACAAAGGGAATTTGTGTCTTTTTTGCCCAAAAATAAGGAAAATTTCTGACTTATTACCCTGAAATAAGGGAAATTTCTGCAATTTTGCCCCAAAATAAGGGAAAAATTCTGCCTTTTTTCCCCCAAATAAGGGGAAATTCAGCCTTTTAACCTCAAATTAAGGTGAATTTCTGCATTTTTGCTGCAAAATATGGGAAATTTCTGCATTTTTGTCCCAAAATAAGAAAATTTTTGCTTTTTTTCTGAAATAAGTAAAATTTCTGCAATTTTGCCCCAAAATAATTCAAATTTATGCAATTGTTCCTCAAAATAAGGGAAATTTCTGGAATTTTGCCCCAAAATAAGTGGAATTTCTGTCTTTTGCCCTAAAGTAAGGAGAATTTCTGTCTTTTTGCCCCACAATTAGGGAAATTTCCACATTTTGCTTTAAAATACAGGGAATTTCTGCCTTTTTGCCTGAAAATAAGAAGAATGCATAACTTTTTGCCTTAAAAACGGGAAATTTCTTCATTTTTGCTCCAAAATAAGGGGAATTTCTGCTTTTTTGCCTCTAAATAAGTGGAATTTCTGACTTTTCCCCAAAAACAAAGGGAATTCCTGTCTTTTTTGCCCCAAAATAAGAAAAATTTCTGACTTATTACCCTGAAATAAATGAAATTTCTGCAATTTTGCCCCAAAATAAGAGAAATTTCTGCCTTTTTGCCCCCAAATAAAGGGAATTTCAGCCTTTTTACCTCAAAATATGGGTAATTTCTGCATTTTTGCCACAAAATATTAGGCATTTCTTCCTTTTTGCCCCAAAATAAGAAAAATTTCTGAAATTTTGCCCAAAAATAAGTGGAATTTCTGAGTTTCGCCCCAAAATAAGGAGAATTTCTGTCTTTTTGCCCCTACATATAGGGAATTTCTGCCTTTTTGCCCCACAATTAGGGGAATTTCTGTAATTTTGCTACAAAATACGGAGAATTTCTGCCATTTTGCCCAAAAATAAGAGGAATGCATACCTTTTTGCCATAAAAAAGGGTAATTTCTGCTTTTTTGCCTCTAAATAAGTGGAACTTCTTTCTTTTTCCCAAAAACAAATGGAATTTCTGTCTTTTTTGCCCCACAATAAGGAAAATTTCTGACTTATTACCCTGAAATAAGTGAAATTTCTCCAATTTTGCCTCAAACTAAGGGAAATTTCTGGAATTTTGCCCCAAAATAAGTAGAATTTCTGTCTTTTGCCCCAAAATAAGGAGAATTTCTGTCTTTTTGCCCAACAATTAGGGAAATTTCTACAATTTTCTTTAAAATATGGGGAATTTCTGCCTTTTTGCCTGAAAATAAGAAGAATGCATACCTTTTTGCCATAAAAAAATGGAAATTTCTTAATTTTTGCTCCAAAATAAGGGGAATTTCTGCTTTTGCCTATAAATAAGTGGAATTTTTGTCTTTTTCCCCAAAAACAAAGGGAATTTCTGTCTTTTTTGCCCCACAATAAGGAAAATTTCTGACTTATTACCCTTAAATAAGTGAAATGTCTGCAATTGTGCCCCAAAATAAGGGAAATTTCTGCCTTTTTGCCCCCAAATAGGGGGAAATTCAGCCTTTTTACCTCAAAATAAGGGGAATTTCTGCATTTTTGCCACAAAATATGGGAAATTTCTGCATTTTTGACCCAAAATAAGAAAATTTTTGCTTTTTTTCTGAAATAAGTGAAATTTCTGCAATTTTGCCCCAAAATAATTGAAATTTCTGCAATTTTGCATCAAAATAAGGGAAATTTCTGGAATTTTGCCCCAAAATAAGTAGAATTTCTGTCTTTTGCCCCAAAATAAGAAGAATTTCTGTCTTTTTGCCCCACAATTAGGGAAATTTCTACAATTTTCTTTAAAATATGGGGAATTTCTGCCTTTTTGCCTGAAAATAAGAAGAATGCATACCTTTTTGCCATAAAAAAGGGAAATTTCTTCATTTTTGCTCCAAAATAAGGGGAATTTCTGCTTTTGCCTCTAAATAAGTGGAATTTTTGTCTTTTTCCCCCAAAACAAAGGGAATTTCTGTCTTTTTTGCCCCAAAATAAGGAAAATTTCTGACTTATTACCCTGAAATAAGTGAAATTTCTGCAATTTTGCCCCAAAATAAGGGAAACATCTCCTTTTTGCCCCCAAATAAGGGGAATTTCAGCCTTTTTACCTCAAAATATGGGGAATTTCTGCATTTTTGCCACAAAATATTAGGAATTTCTGCCTTTTTGCCCAAAAATAAGGAAAATTTCTGCCTTTTTTCCCTGAAATAAGTGAAATTTCTGCAATTTTGCCCCAAAATAAGTGAAATTTCTGCCTTTTTGCCCCCAAATAAGGAGAAATTCAGCCTTTTTACCTCAAAATAAGGGGAATTTCTGCATTTTTGACCCAAAATATGGGAAATTTCTGCCTGTTTGCCCCAAAATAAGAAAAATTTTTGCAATTTTGTATCAAAATAATAGAAATTTTTGCCTTTTTGCCCCCAAATAAGAAAATTTCTGCTTTTTTTCTAAAACAAGTGAACTTTCTGCAATTTTGCCCCAAAATAAGTGAAATTTCTGCAATTTTGCCCCAAAATAAGTGAAATTTCTGAATATTTGCCCAAAAATAAGTGGAATTTCTGAGTTTTTCTCTAAAATAAGGATTATTTCTGTCTTTTTTCCCCAACCTATAGAAAATTTCTGCCTTTTTGCCCCACATTTAGGGGAATTTCTGCAATTTTGCTCCAAAATAAGGGGAATTTCAGCTTTTGCCGCTAAATAAGTGGAATTTCTGTCTTTTTCCACAAAAACAAAAAAAAATTTTCTGTCTTTTTTGCCCCAAAATAACAAAATTTCTGACTTATTACCCTGAAATAAGTGAAATTTCTGCAATTTTTCCCGAAAATAAGGGAAAATTCTGCCTTTTTGCCCCCAAATAAGGGGAATTTCAGCCTTTTTACCTCAAAATAAGGGGAATTTCTGCATTTTTGCTGCAAAATATGGGAAATTTCTGCCTCTTTGCCCCAAAATAAGAAAAATTTCTGCAATTTTAGAACAAAATAAAAGAAATTTCTGCCTATTTGACCCAAAATAAGAAAATTTCTGCTTTTTTCTGAAATAAGTGAAATTTCTGCAATTTTGCTACAAAATAATTGAAATTTCTGCAATTTTGCCTCAAAATCAGGAAAATTTCTCGAATTTTTTCCCAAAATAAGTGGAATTTATGTCTTTAGCCCCCAAAAAAGGAGAATTTCTGTCTTTTTGCCACACAATTAGGGGAATTTCTGCAATTTTGCTTTAAAATACAGGGAATTTCAGCTTTTTTGCCTGAAAATAAGAAGAATGCATACCTTTTTGCCATAAAAAAGGGAAATTTCTTCATTTTTCCTCCAAAATAAGGGGAATTTCTGCTTTTTTCCCTCTAAATATGTGGAATTTCTGTCTTTTTCCCCCAAAACAAAGAAAATTCCTGTATTTTTTGCCCCAAAATAAGGAAAATTTCTGACTTATTACCCTGAAATAAGTGAAATTTCTGCAATTTTGCCCCAAAATAAGGGAAATTTCTGCCTTTTGCTCCGAAATAAGGGGAATTTCACCATTTTACCTCAAAATAAGGGGAATTTCTGCATTTTTGCCGCAAAATATGAGAAATTTTTGCATTTTTGACCCAATATAAGAAAATTTCTGCTTTTTTTATGAAATAAGTGAAATTTCTGCAATTTTGCCCCAAAAGAATTGAAATTTCTGCAATTTTGACTCAAAATAAGAAAAATTTCTTGTATTTTGCCCCAAAATAAGTCGAATTTCTGTCTTTTGTCCCCAAAACAGAAAGAATTTCTGTCTTTTTTGCCCCAAAATAAGGAAAATTTCTGACTTATTACTCTGAAATAAGTGAAATTTCTGCAATTTTGCCCGAAAATAAGGGAAATTTCTGCCTTTTTGCCCCCAAATAAAGGGAATTTCAGCCTTTTTACTTCAAAATAAGGGGAATTTCTGCATTTTTGCCACAAAATATTAGGAATTTCAGCCTTTTTGCCCATAAATAAGAAAAATTTCTGTTTTTTTTTCCTGAAATAAGTGAAATTTCTGCAATTTTGCCCCAAAATAAGTGAAATTTCTGCCTTTTTGCCCCCAAATAAGGGGAAATTCAGCCTTTTTACCTCAAAATAAGGTGAATTTCTGCATTTTTGCTGCAAAATATGGGATATTTCTGCCTTTTTGCCCCAAAATAAGAAAAATTTCTGCAATTTTGTACCAAAATAAAAGAAATTTCTGCCTTTTTGCCCCAAAATAAGGAAATTTCTTCTTTTTTCTGAAATAAGTGAAATTTCTGCAATTTTGCCCCAAAATAATTGAAATTTCTGCAATTTTGCCTCAAAATAAGGGAAATTTCTCGAATTTTGCCCCAAAATAAGTGGAATTTATGTCTTTTGCCCCAAAATAAGGAGAATTTCTGTCTTTTTGCCCCACAATTAGGGGAATTTCTGCAATTTTGCTTTAAAATACAGGGAATTTCAGCTTTTTTGCCTGAAAATAAGAAGAATGCATACCCTTTTTTACATAAAAAAGGGAAATTTCTTCAGTTTCTCCAAAATAAGAGGAATTTCTGCTTTTTTGCCTCTAAATAAGTGGAATTTCTGTCTTTTTCCCCCAAAACAAGAAAATTCCTGTCTTTTTTGCCCCAAAATAAAGAAAATTTCTGACTTATTACCCTGAAATAAGTGAAATTTCTGCAATTTTGCCCCAAAATAAGGGAAATTTCTGTCTTTTTGCCCCCAAATAAGGGGAATTTCAGCCTTTTTACCTCAAAATAAGAGGAATTTCTGCATTTTTGCTTCAAAATATGGGAAATTTCTCTATTTTGTCCCCAAAATTAGAAAAATTTCTGCAATTTTGTACCAAAATAATAGAAATTTCTGCCTTTTTGATCCCAAATAAGAAAATTTCTGCTTTATCTTTTCTGAAATAAGTGAAATTTCTGCAATTTTGCCCAAAAACAATTTAAATTTCTGCAATTTTGCCCCAAAATAAGTGAAATTTCTGGATTTTTGCCCAAAAATAAGTGGAATTTGTCAGTTTTGACCCAAAATATGGAATATTTTTGTCTTTTTGCCCCAACATATAGGGAATTTCTGCCTATTTGCCCCACAATTAGGGGAATTTCTGCAATTTTGCTACAAAATACAGGGAATTTCTGCCATTTTGCCCAAAAATAAGAGGAATGCATACTTTTTTGCCATAAAAAATTGGAATTTCTGCTTTTTTGCCTCTAAATAAGTGGAATTTCAGTCTTTTTCCCCCAGAACAAATGGAATTTCTGTCTTTTTTGCCCCAAAATAAGGAAAATTTCTGACTAATTACCCTGAAATAAGTGAAATTTCTGCAATTTTGCCCCAAAGTAAGGGAAATTTCTGCCTTTTTGCTCCGAAATAAGGGGAATTTCACGATTTTACCTCAAAATAAGGGGAATTTCTGCATTTTTGCTGCAAAATATGGGAAATTTTTGAATTTTTGACCCAAAATAAGAAAATTTCTGCTTTTTTTATGAAATAAGTGAAATTTCTGCAATTTTGCCCCAAAATAATTGAAATTTCTGCAATTTTGACTCAAAATAAGGAAAATTTCTGGAATTTTGCCCCGAAATAGGTGGAATTTCTGTTTTTTGCCCCAAAATAAGGAGAATTTCTGTCTTTTTGGCCCACAATTAGGGAAATTTCTACAATTTTGCTTTAAAATACGGGGAATTTCTGAATTTATGCCTGAAAATAAGAAGAATGCATACCTTTTTGCCATAAAAAAGGGAAATTTCTTTATTTTTGCTCCAAAATAAAGAGAATTTCTGCTTTTTTGCCTCTAAATAAGTGGAATTTCTGACTTTTTCCCCCAAAACAAAGGGAATTTGTGTCTTTTTTGCCCCAAAATAAGGAAAATTTCTGACTTATTACTCTGAAATAAGAAAATTTCTGCAATTTTGCCCCAAAATAATGGAAATTTCTGCCTTTTTGCCCCCAAATAAAGGGAATTTCAGCCTTTTTACCTCAAAATAAGAGGAATTTCTGCATTTTTGCCACAAAATATTAGGAATTTCTGCCTTTTTGCCCAAAAATAAGGAAAATTTCTGTTTTTTCCCTGAAATAAGTGAAATTTCTGCAATTTTGCCCCAAAATAAGTTAAAATTCTGCAATTTTGCCCCAAAATAAGTGAAATTTGTGAATATTTGCCCAAAAATAAGTGGAATTTCTGAGTTTTGCTCTAAAATACGGATTATTTCTGTCTTTTTGTCCCAACATATAGAAAATTTCTGCCTTTTTGCCCCACATTTAGGGGAATTTCTGCAATTTTGCTCCAAAATAAGGGGAATTTCAGCTTTTGCCGCTAAATAAGTGGAATTTCTGTCTTTTTCCACAAAAACAAAAAAAATTTCTGTCTTATTTGCCCCAAAATTAAAAAACTTACTGACTTATTACCCTGAAATAAGTGAAATTTCTGCAACTTTGCCCGAAAATAAGGGAAAATTCTGCCTTTTTGCCCCCAAATATGGGAATTTCAGCCTTTTTACCTCAAAATAAGGGGAATTTCTGCATTTTTGCTGCAAAATATGGGATATTTCTGCCTTTTTGCCCCAAAATAAAAAAAATTTCTGCAATTTTGTACCAAAATAAAAGAAATTTCTGCCTTTTTGCCCCAAAATAAGAAAATTTCTGCTTTTTTCTGAAATAAGTGAAATTTCTGCAATTTTGCCCAAAAACAATTTAAATTTCTGCAATTTTGCCCCAAAATAAGTGAAATTTCTGGATTTGTGCCCAAAAATAAGTGGAATTTGTCAGTTTTGCCCCAAAATATGGATTATTTTTGTCTTTTTGCCCCAACATATAGGGAATTTCTGCCTTTTTGCCCCACAATTAGGGGAATTTCTGCAATTTTGCTACAAAATACAGGGAATTTCTGCCATTTTGCCCAAAAATAAGAGGAATGCATACTTTTTTGCCATAAAAAATTGGAATTTCTGCTTTTTTTGCCTCTAAATAAGTGGAATTTCAGTCTTTTTCCCCCAGAACAAATGGAATTTCTGTCTTTTTTGCCCCTAAAATAAGGAAAATTTCTGACTAATTACCCTGAAATAAGTGAAATTTCTGCAATTTTGCCCCAAAGTAAGGGAAATTTCTGCCTTTTTGCTCCGAAATAAGGGGAATTTCACGATTTTACCTCAAAATAAGGTGAATTTCTGTATTTTTTGCTGCAAAATATAGGAAATTTTTGAATTTTTGACCCAAAATAAGAAAATTTCTGCTTTTTTTATGAAATAAGTGAAATTTCTGCAATTTTGCCCCAAAATAATTGAAATTTCTGCAATTTTGACTCAAAATAAAGAAAATTTCTGGAATTTTGCCCCGAAATAGGTGGAATTTCTGTCTTTTGCCCCAAAATAAGGAGAATTTCTGTCTTTTTGCCCCACAATTAGGGAAATTTCTACAATTTTGCTTTAAAATACGGGGAATTTCTGCATTTATGCCTGAAAATAAGAAGAATGCATACCTTTTTGCCATAAAAAAGGGAAATTTCTTCATTTTTTCTCCAAAATAAGGGGAATTTCTGCTTTTTTGCCTCTAAATAAGAGGAATTTCTGTCTTTTTCCCCCAAAACAAAGGGAATTCCTGTCTTTTTTGCCCCAAAATAAGTAAAATTTCTGACTTATTACCCTGAAATAAGTGAAATTTCTGCAATTTTGCCCCAAAATAAGGGAAATTTCTGCCTTTTTGCCCCCAAATAAGGGGAATTTCAGCCTTTTTACCTCAAAATAAGGGGAATTTCTGAATTTTTGTCACAAAATATTAGGAATTTCTGCCTTTTTGCCCAAAAATAAGGAAAATTTCTGCCTTTTTTCTCTGAAATAAGTGAAACTTCTGCAATTTTACCCAAAAATAAGTGAAATTTCTGCCTTTTTGTCCCCAAATAAGTGGAATTTCAGTCTTTTTACCTCAAAATAAGGGGAATTTCTGCATTTTAGCCCCAAAATATGGGAAATTTCTGCCTTTTTGCCCCAAAATTAGAAAAATTTCTGCAATTTTGTACCAAAATAATA
The DNA here is from genome assembly GCF_963924665.1 of Micromys minutus. Taxonomy (NCBI): domain Eukaryota; kingdom Metazoa; phylum Chordata; class Mammalia; order Rodentia; family Muridae; genus Micromys; species Micromys minutus. The sequence goes on from NW_027667967.1 coordinate 892,346, forward strand.
GAAATTTCTGCCTTTTTGCCCCCAAATAAGAAAATTTCTGCTTTTTCTTTTCTGAAATAAGTGAAATTTCTGCAATTTTGCCCAAAAACAAGTTAAATTTCTGCAATTTTGCCCCAAAATAAGTGAAATTTCTGGATTTTTGCCCAAAAATAAGTGGAATTTCTGAGTTTTGCCCCAAAAGAAGGATTATTTCTGTCTTTTTGCCCCAACATATAGGGAATTTCTGCCTTTTTGCCCCACAATTAGGGGAATTTCTGCAATTTTGCTACAAAATACAGGGAATTTCTGCCATTTTGCCCAAAAATAAGAGGAATGCATACTTTTTTGCCATAAAAAAGTGGAATTTCTGCTTTTTTGCCTCTAAATAAGTGGAATTTCAGTCTTTTTCCCCCAGAACAAATGGAATTTCTGTCTTTTTTGCCCCAAAATAAGGAAAATTTCTGACTAATTACCCTGAAATAAGTGAAATTTCTGCAATTTTGCCGCAAAATAATTGAAATTTCTGCAATTTTGACTCAAAATAAGGAAAATTTCTGGAATTTTGCCCCGAAATAGGTGGAATTTCTGTCTTTTGCCCCAAAATAAGGAGAATTTCTGTCTTTTTGCCCCACAATTAGGGAAATTTCTACAATTTTGCTTTAAAATACAGGGAATTTCTGCATTTTTGCCTGAAAATAAGAAGAATGCATACCTTTTTGCCATAAAAAAGGGAAATTTCTTTATTTTTGCTCCAAAATAAAGAGAATTTCTGCTTTTTTGCCTCTAAATAAGTGGAATTTTTGTCTTTTTCCCCCAAAACAAAGGGAATTTGTGTCTTTTTTGCCCCAAAATAAGGAAAATTTCTGACTTATTACTCTGAAATAAGTGAAATTTCTGCAATTTTTCCCCAAAATAAGGGAAATTTCTGCCTTTTTGCCCCCAAATAAAGAGAATTTCAGCCTTTTTACCTTAAAATAAAAAGAATTTCTGCATTTTTGCCACAAAATATTAGGAATTTCTGCCTTTTTGCCCAAAAATAAGGAAAATTTCTGTTTTTTTCTCTGAAATAAGTGAAATTTCTGCAATTTTGCCCCAAAATAAGTGAAATTTCTGCAATTTTGCCCCAAAATAAGTGAAATTTCTGAATATTTGCCCAAAAAGAAGTGGAATTTCTGAGTTTTGCTCTAAAATAAGGATTATTTCTGTCTTTTTGCCCCAACATATAGGGGAATTTCTGCAATTTTGCTCAAAAATAAGGGGAATTTCAGCTTTTGCCGCTAAATAAGTGGAATTTCTGTCTTTTTTCCACAAAAACAAAAAAAATTTCTGTCTTATTTGCCCCAATATTAAAAAAATTTCTGACTTATTACCCTGAAATAAGTGAAATTTCTGCAACTTTGCCCGAAAATAAGGGAAAATTCTGCCTTTTTGCCCCCAAATATGGGAATTTCAGCCTTTTTACCTCAAAATAAGGGGAATTTCTGCATTTTTGCTGCAAAATATGGGATATTTCTGCCTTTTTGCCCCAAAATAAAAAAAATTTCTGCAATTTTGTACCAAAATAAAAGAAATTTCTGCCTTTTTGCCCCAAAATAAGAAAATTTCTGCTTTTTTCTGAAATAAGTGAAATTTCTGCAATTTTGCCCCAAAATAATTGAAATTTCTGCAATTTTGCCTCAAAATAAGGGAAATTTCTCGAATTTTGCCCCAAAATAAGTGGAATTTCTGTCTTTTGCCCCCAAATATGGAGAATTTCTGTCTTTTTGCCCCACAATTTGGGGAATTTCTGCAATTTTGCTTTAAATACATGGAATTTCTGCTTTTTGCCTTAAAATAAGAAGAATGCATACCTTTTTTCCATAAAAAATGGAAATTTCTTCATTTTTGCTCCAAAATAAGGGGAATTTCTGCTTTTTTGCCTCTAAATAAGAGGAATTTCTGTCTTTTTCCCCCAAAACAAAGGGAATTCCTGTCTTTTTTGCCCCAAAATAAGTAAAATTTCTGACTTATTACCCTGAAATAAGTGAAATTTCTGCAATTTTGCCCCAAAATAAGGGAAATTTCTGCCTTTTTGCCCCCAAATAAGGGGAATTTCAGCATTTTTACCTCAAAATAAGGGGAATTTCTGCATTTTTGCCACAAAATATTAGGAATTTCTGCCTTTTTGCCCAAAAATAAGGAAAATTTCTGCCTTTTTTCTCTGAAATAAGTGAAACTTCTGCAATTTTACCCAAAAATAAGTGAAATTTCTGCCTTTTTGTCCCCAAATAAGTGGAATTTCAGTCTTTTTACCTCAAAATAAGGGGAATTTCTGCATTTTAGCCCCAAAATATGGGAAATTTCTGCCTTTTTGCCCCAAAATTAGAAAAATTTCTGCAATTTTGTACCAAAATAATAGAAATTTCTGCCTTTTTGCCCCCAAATAAGAAAATTTCTGCTTTTTCTTTTCTGAAATAAGTGAAATTTCTGCAATTTTGCCCAAAAACAAGTTAAATTTCTGCAATTTTGCCCCAAAATAAGTGAAATTTCTGGATTTTTGCCCAAAAATAAGTGGAATTTCTGAGTTTTGCCCCAAAAGAAGGATTATTTCTGTCTTTTTGCCCCAACATATAGGGAATTTCTGCCTTTTTGCCCCACAATTAGGAGAATTTCTGCAATTTGGCTACAAAATACTGGGAATTTCTGCCATTTAGCCCAAAAATAAGAGGAATGCATACTTTTTTGCCATAAAAAATTGGAATTTCTGCTTTTTTGCCTCTAAATAAGTGGAATTTCAGTCTTTTTCCCCCAGAACAAATGGAATTTCTTTCTTTTTTGCCCCAAAATAAGGAAAATTTCTGACTAATTACCCTGAAATAAGTGAAATTTCTGCAATTTTGCCCCAAAGTAAGGGAAATTTCTGCCTTTTTGCTCCGAAATAAGGGGAATTTCACGGTTTTACCTCAAAATAAGGGGAATTTCTGCATTTTTGCTGCAAAATATGGGAAATTTTTGAATTTTGGACCCAAAATAAGAAAATTTCTCCTTTTTTATGAAATAAGTGAAATTTCTGCAATTTTGCCGCAAAATAATTGAAATTTCTGCAATTTTGACTCAAAATAAGAAAAATTTCTGGAATTTTGCCCCGAAATAGGTGGAATTTCTCTCTTTTGCCCCAAAATAAGGAGAATTTCTGTCTTTTTGCCCCACAATTAGGGAAATTTCTACAATTTTGCTTTAAAATACGGGGAATTTCTGCATTTTTGCCTGAAAATAAGAAGAATGCATACCTTTTTGCCATAAAAAAGGGAAATTTCTTTATTTTTGCTCCAAAATAAAGAGAATTTCTGCTTTGTTGCCTCTAAATAAGTGGAATTTCTGTTTTTTTCCCCAAAACAAAGGGAATTTGTGTCTTTTTTGCCCCAAAATAAGGAAAATTTCTGACTTATTACTCTGAAATAAGTGAAATTTCTGCAATTTTGCCCCAAAATAAGGGAAATTTCTGCCTTTTTGCCCCCAAATAAAGGGAATTTCAGCCTTTTTACCTCAAAATAAGAGGAATTTCTGCATTTTTGCCACAAAATATTAGGAATTTCTGCCTTTTTGCCCAAAAATAAGGAAAATTTCTGTTTTTTTCCCTGAAATAAGTGAAATTTCTGCAATTTTGCCCCAAAATAAGGGAAATTTCTGCAATTTTGCCCCAAAATAAGTGAAATTTCTGAATATTTGCCCAAAAATAAGTGGAATTTCTGAGTTTTGCTCTAAAATAAGGATTATTTCTGTCTTTTTGCCTCAACATATAGAAAATTTCTGCCTTTTTGCCCCACATTTAGGTGAATTTCTGCAATTTTGCTCCAAAATAAGGGGAATTTCAGCTTTTGTCGCTAAATAAGTGGAATTTCTGTATTTTTCCACAAAAACAAAAAAAATTTCTGTCTTATTTGCCCCAAAATTAAAAAAATTTCTGACTTATTACCCTGAAATAAGTGAAATTTCTGCAACTTTGCCCGAAAATAAGGGAAAATTCTGCCTTTTTGCCCCCAAATATGGGAATTTCAGCCTTTTTACCTCAAAATAAGGGGAATTTCTGCATTTTTGCTGCAAAATATGGGATATTTCTGCCTTTTTGCCCCAAAATAAAAAAAATTTCTGCAATTTTGTACCAAAATAAAAGAAATTTCTGCCTTTTTGCCCCAAAATAAGAAAATTTCTGCTTTTTTCTGAAATAAGTGAAATTTCTGCAATTTTGCCCCAAAATAATTGAAATTTCTGCAATTTTGCCTCAAAATAAGGGAAATTTCTCGAATTTTGCCCCAAAATAAGTGGAATTTCTGTCTTTTGCCCCCAAATATGGAGAATTTCTGTCTTTTTGCCCCACAATTTGGGGAATTTCTGCAATTTTGCTTTAAATACATGGAATTTCTGCTTTTTGCCTTAAAATAAGAAGAATGCATACCTTTTTTCCATAAAAAATGGAAATTTCTTCATTTTTGCTCCAAAATAAGGGGAATTTCTGCTTTTTTGCCTCTAAATAAGAGGAATTTCTGTCTTTTTCCCCCAAAACAAAGGGAATTCCTGTCTTTTTTGCCCCAAAATAAGTAAAATTTCTGACTTATTACCCTGAAATAAGTGAAATTTCTGCAATTTTGCCCCAAAATAAGGGAAATTTCTGCCTTTTTGCCCCCAAATAAGGGGAATTTCAGCATTTTTACCTCAAAATAAGGGGAATTTCTGCATTTTTGCCACAAAATATTAGGAATTTCTGCCTTTTTGCCCAAAAATAAGGAAAATTTCTGCCTTTTTTCTCTGAAATAAGTGAAACTTCTGCAATTTTACCCAAAAATAAGTGAAATTTCTGCCTTTTTGTCCCCAAATAAGTGGAATTTCAGTCTTTTTACCTCAAAATAAGGGGAATTTCTGCATTTTAGCCCCAAAATATGGGAAATTTCTGCCTTTTTGCCCCAAAATTAGAAAAATTTCTGCAATTTTGTACCAAAATAATAGAAATTTCTGCCTTTTTGCCCCCAAATAAGAAAATTTCTGCTTTTTCTTTTCTGAAATAAGTGAAATTTCTGCAATTTTGCCCAAAAACAAGTTAAATTTCTGCAATTTTGCCCCAAAATAAGTGAAATTTCTGGATTTTTGCCCAAAAATAAGTGGAATTTCTGAGTTTTGCCCCAAAAGAAGGATTATTTCTGTCTTTTTGCCCCAACATATAGGGAATTTCTGCCTTTTTGCCCCACAATTAGGAGAATTTCTGCAATTTGGCTACAAAATACTGGGAATTTCTGCCATTTAGCCCAAAAATAAGAGGAATGCATACTTTTTTGCCATAAAAAATTGGAATTTCTGCTTTTTTGCCTCTAAATAAGTGGAATTTCAGTCTTTTTCCCCCAGAACAAATGGAATTTCTTTCTTTTTTGCCCCAAAATAAGGAAAATTTCTGACTAATTACCCTGAAATAAGTGAAATTTCTGCAATTTTGCCCCAAAGTAAGGGAAATTTCTGCCTTTTTGCTCCGAAATAAGGGGAATTTCACGGTTTTACCTCAAAATAAGGGGAATTTCTGCATTTTTGCTGCAAAATATGGGAAATTTTTGAATTTTGGACCCAAAATAAGAAAATTTCTCCTTTTTTATGAAATAAGTGAAATTTCTGCAATTTTGCCGCAAAATAATTGAAATTTCTGCAATTTTGACTCAAAATAAGAAAAATTTCTGGAATTTTGCCCCGAAATAGGTGGAATTTCTCTCTTTTGCCCCAAAATAAGGAGAATTTCTGTCTTTTTGCCCCACAATTAGGGAAATTTCTACAATTTTGCTTTAAAATACGGGGAATTTCTGCATTTTTGCCTGAAAATAAGAAGAATGCATACCTTTTTGCCATAAAAAAGGGAAATTTCTTTATTTTTGCTCCAAAATAAAGAGAATTTCTGCTTTGTTGCCTCTAAATAAGTGGAATTTCTGTTTTTTTCCCCAAAACAAAGGGAATTTGTGTCTTTTTTGCCCCAAAATAAGGAAAATTTCTGACTTATTACTCTGAAATAAGTGAAATTTCTGCAATTTTGCCCCAAAATAAGGGAAATTTCTGCCTTTTTGCCCCCAAATAAAGGGAATTTCAGCCTTTTTACCTCAAAATAAGAGGAATTTCTGCATTTTTGCCACAAAATATTAGGAATTTCTGCCTTTTTGCCCAAAAATAAGGAAAATTTCTGTTTTTTTCCCTGAAATAAGTGAAATTTCTGCAATTTTGCCCCAAAATAAGGGAAATTTCTGCAATTTTGCCCCAAAATAAGTGAAATTTCTGAATATTTGCCCAAAAATAAGTGGAATTTCTGAGTTTTGCTCTAAAATAAGGATTATTTCTGTCTTTTTGCCTCAACATATAGAAAATTTCTGCCTTTTTGCCCCACATTTAGGTGAATTTCTGCAATTTTGCTCCAAAATAAGGGGAATTTCAGCTTTTGTCGCTAAATAAGTGGAATTTCTGTATTTTTCCACAAAAACAAAAAAAATTTCTGTCTTATTTGCCCCAAAATTAAAAAAATTTCTGACTTATTACCCTGAAATAAGTGAAATTTCTGCAACTTTGCCCGAAAATAAGGGAAAATTCTGCCTTTTTGCCCCCAAATATGGGAATTTCAGCCTTTTTACCTCAAAATAAGGGGAATTTCTGCATTTTTGCTGCAAAATATGGGATATTTCTGCCTTTTTGCCCCAAAATAAAAAAAATTTCTGCAATTTTGTACCAAAATAAAAGAAATTTCTGCCTTTTTGCCCCAAAATAAGAAAATTTCTGCTTTTTTCTGAAATAAGTGAAATTTCTGCAATTTTGCCACAAAATAATTGAAATTTCTGCAATTTTGCCTCAAAATAAGGGAAATTTCTCGAATTTTGCCCCAAAATAAGTGGAATTTCTGTCTTTTGCCCCCAAATATGGAGAATTTCTGTCTTTTTGCCCCACAATTAGGGGAATTTCTGCAATTTTGCTTTAAAATACATGGAATTTCTGCTTTTTGCCTGAAAATAAGAAGAATGCATAACTTTTTGCCATAAAAAATGGAAATTTCTTCATTTTTGCTCCAAAATAAGGGGAATTTCTGCTTTTTTGCCTCCAAATAAGAGGAATTTCTGTCTTTTTCCCCAAAAACAAAGGGAATTCCTGTCTTTTTTGCCCAAAAATAAGTAAAATTTCTGACTTATTACCCTGAAATATGTGAAATTTCTGCAATTTTGCCCCAAAATAAGGGAAATTTCTGCCTTTTTACCCCCAAATAAGGGGAATTTCAGCCTTTTTACCTCAAAATAAGGGGAATTTCTGCATTATTGCCACAAAATATTAGGAATTTCTGCCTTTTTGCCCAAAAATAAGGAAAATTTCTGCCTTTTTTCTCTGAAATAAGTGAAACTTCTGCAATTTTACCCAAAAATAAGTGAAATTTCTGCCTTTTTGTCCCCAAATAAGTGGAATTTCAGTCTTTTTACCTCAAAATAAGGGGAATTTCTGCATTTTAGCCCCCAAATATGGGAAATTTCTGCCTTTTTGCCCCAAAATTAGAAAAATTTCTGCAATTTTGTACCAAAATAATAGAAATTTCTGCCTTTTTGCCCCCAAATAAGAAAATTTCTGCTTTTTCTTTTCTGAAATAAGTGAAATTTCTGCAATTTTGCCCAAAAACAAGTTAAATTTCTGCAATTTTGCCCCAAAATAAGTGAAATTTCTGGATTTTTGCCCAAAAATAAGTGGAATTTCTGAGTTTTGCCCCAAAAGAAGGATTATTTCTGTCTTTTTTCCCCAACATATAGGGAATTTCTGCCTTTTTGCCCCACAATTAGGGGAATTTCTGCAAGTTTGCTACAAAATACAGGGAATTTCTGCCATTTTGCCCAAAAATAAGAGGAATGCATACCTTTTTGCCATAAAAAAGGGGAATTTCTGCTTTTTTGCCTCTAAATAAGTGGAATTTCAGTCTTTCCCCCCAAAACAAATGGAATTTCTGTCTTTTTTGCCCTAAAATAAGGAAAATTTCTGACTTATTACCCTAAAATAAGTGAAATTTCTCCAATTTTGCCTCAAAATAAGGGAAATTTCTGCCTTTTTGCTCCGAAATAAGAGGAATTTCACAATTTTACCTCAAAATAAGGGGAATTTCTGCATTTTTGCCGCAAAATATGGGAAATTTTTGCATTTTTGATTCAAAATAAGAAAATTTCTGCTTTTTTATGAAATAAGTGAAATTTCTGCAATTTTGCCCCAAAATAATTGAAATTTCTGCAATTTTGACTCAAAATAATGGAAATTTCTGGAATTTTGCCCAAAAATAAGTGGAATTTCTGTCTTTTGCCCCAAAATAAGGAGAATTTCTGTCTTTTTGCCCCACAATTAGGGGAATTTCTGCAATTTTGCTTAAAATACGGGGAATTTCTGCCTTTTTGCCTGAAAATAAGAAGAATGCATACCTTTTTGCCTTAAAAAAGGGAAATTTCTTCATTTTTGCTCCAAAATAAGGAGAATTTCTGCGTTTTTGCCTCTAAATAAGTGGAATTTCTGTCTTTTTCCCCCAAAACAAAGGAAATTTCTGTCTTTTTTGCCCCAAAATAAAGAAAATTTCTGACTTAATACTCTGAAATAAGTGAAATTTCTGCAATTTTGCCCCAAAATAAGAAAAATTTCTGCCTTTTTGCCCCCAAATAAAGGGAATTTCTGCATTTTTACCTCAAAATAAGGGGAATTTCTGCATTTTTGCCACAAAATATTAGGAATTTCTGCCTTTTTGCCCAAAAATAAGAAAAATTTCTGTTTTTTTTCCCTGAAATAAGTGAAATTTCTGCAATTTTGCCCCAAAATAAGTGAAATTTCTGCCTTTTTGCCCCCAAATAAAAGGAAATTCAGCATTTTTACCTCAAAATAAGGGGAATTTCCTCATTTTTGCCCCAAAATATGGGAAATTTCTGCCTTTTTGCCCCAAAATAAGAAAAATTTCTGCAATTTTGTACCAAAATAAAAGAAATTACTGCCTTTTTGCCCCAAAATAAAAAAATTTCTGCTTTTTTACTGAAATATGTGAAATTTCTGCAATTTTGCCCCAAAATAATTGAAATTTCTGCAATTTTGCCTCAAAATAAGGGAAATTTCTCGAATTTTGACCCAAAATAAGTGGAATTTCTGTCTTTTGCCCCAAAATAAGGAGAATTTCTGTCTTTTTGCCCCACAATTAGGGGAATTTCTGCAATTTTGCTTTAAATACAGGGAATTTCTGCTTTTTTGCCTGAAAATAAGAAGAATGCATACCTTTTTTCCATAAAAAAGGGAAATTTCTTCATTTTTGCTCCAAAATAAGGGGAATTTTTGCATTTTTGCCTCTAAATAAATATAATTTCTGTCTTTTTCCCCCAAAACAAAGGGAATTTCTGTCTTTTTTCCCCAAAATAAGGAAAATTTCTGACTTAATACCCTGAAATAAGTGAAATTTCTGCAATTTTGCCCGAAAATAAGGGAAATTTCTGCCTTTTTGCCCCCAAATAAGGGGAATTTTAGCCTTTTTATTTCAACATAAGGGGAATTTCTGCATTTTTGCCACAAAATATAGAAAATTTCTGTTTTTTTGCCCCAAAATATAAAAAAATTCTGCAATTTTGTACCAAAATAAAAGAAATTTCTGCCTTTTTGCCCCAAAATAAGAAAATTTCTGCTTTTTGTCTGAAATAAGTCAAATTTCTTCATTTTTGCCCCAAAATAAGGAAAATTCCTGAAATTTTTCCCCAAAATAAGTGGAATTTCTGAGTTTTGCCCCAAAATATGGAAAATTTCTGTCTTATTACCCTGAAATAAGTGAAATTTCTGCAATTTTGCCACAAAATAAAGGAAATTTCTGCCTTTTTGCCCCCAAATAAGGGGAATTTCAGCTTTTTTACCTCAAAATAAGGGGAATTTCTGCATTTTTGCCACAAAATTTAGGAATTTCTGCCTTTTTGCCCCAAAATAAGAAAAATGTCTGCCTTTTTTCCCTGAAATAAGTGAAATTTCTGCAATTATTCTCCAAAATAAGTGAAATATCTGCAATTTTGCCCCAAAATAAGGGAAATTTCTGGAATTTTGCCCCAAAATAAGTGGAATTTCTGAGTTTTGCCCCAAAATAAGGAGAATTTCTGTATTTTTGCCCTAACATATAGGGAATTTCTGCCCTATTGCCCCACAATTAGGGGAATTTCTGTAATTTTGCTCCAAAATACAGGGAATTTCTGCTTTTTAGCCTGAAAATATGGGGAATGTATACCTTTTGTCACAAAAAAGGGAAATTTCTTCATTTTTGCTCGAAAATAAAAGGAATTTCTGCTTTTTTGCCTCTAAAAATGTGGAATTTCTGTCTTTTTCCCCCCCCAAAAAAAATTTCTTTATTTATTGCCCCAAAATAAGGAAAATTTCTGACTTATTACCCTGAAATAAGTGAAATTTCTGCAATTTTGCCACAAAATAAGGGAAATTTCTGCCTTTTTGCACCCAAATAAGGGGAATTTCAGCCTTTTTACCTCAAAATAAGAAGAATTTCTGCATTTTTGCCCCAAAATATTGTAAATTTCTGACTTTTTACCCCAAAATAAGAAAAATTTCTGCAATTTTGTTCCAAAATAAAAAAATTTCTGCTTTTTTCTCTGAAATAAGTAAAATTTTTGCAATTTTGCCCCAAAATAAGTGAAATTTCTGCAATTTTGCCCCAAAATAAGAAAAAATTCTGGAATTTTGCCCCAAAATAAGTGGAATTTCTGAGTTTTGCCCCAAAATGAGAATTTCTGTCTTTTTGCCCCAACATATAGAGCATATCTGCCTTTTTGCCCCACAATTAGGGGAATTTCTGCAATTTTGCTCCAAAATACGGGGAATTTCTGCATTTTTGCCCAAAAATAAGAAGAATGCACTACTTTTTGCCATAAAAAAAAGAAATTTCTTCATTTTTGCTCCAAAATAAGGGGAATTTCTGCTTTTTTGCCTCTAAATATGTAGAATTTCTGTCTTTTTCCCCCAAAACAGAGAAAATTTCTGTCCATTTTCCCCAAAATAATAAAAATTTCTGATTGTTACCCTGAAATAAGTGAAATTTCTGCAATTTTGCCCCAAAATAAGGGAAATTTCTGCCTTTTTGCCCCAAAATAAGGGGAATTTCAGCCTTTTTACCTCAAAATAATGGGACTTTCTGCATTTTTGCCCCAAAATATGGGAAATTTCTGCCTGTTTTCCCCAAAATAAGAAAAATTACTTCAATTTTGTACCAAAAGAAAAGAAATTTCTGCCTTTTTGCCCCAAAATAAGAAAATTTCTGCTTTTTTTCTGAAATAAGTCAAATTTCTTCTATTTTGCCCCAAAATAAGGAAAATTTCTGCAATTTTGCCCCAAAATAAGTGGAATTTCTGAGTTTTGCCCCAAACTAAGGAGAATTTCTGTCTTTTTGCCCTAACGTATAGGGAATTTCTGCCTTTTTGCCCCACAATTAGGATAATTTCTGCAATTTTCCTCCATTATGGGGAATTTCTGCCTTTTTGCCCGAAAAAGAATGCATAAGTTTTGGCCATAAAAAAGCGAAATTTCTTCATTTTTGCTCCAAAATAAGGGGAATTTCTGCTTTTTTGCCTCTAAATAAGTGGAATCTCTGTCTTTTTCCTCCAAAACAAAGGGAATTCCTGACTTTTTTGTCCCAAAATAAGGAAAATTTCTGCCTTTTTTCCCTGAAATAAGTGAAATTTATGAAATTTTGCCCCAAAATAAGTGAAATTTCTGCCTTTTTGGCCCAAAATAAGGGGAATTTCAGCATATTTACCTCAAAATAAGGGGAATTTCTGCATTTTTTCCACAAAATATTAGGAATTTCTGCCTTTTTGCCCCAAAATAATAAAATTTCTGCTTTTTTCCTGAAATAAGTGAAATTCCTGAAATTTTGCCCCAAAATAAGTGAAATTTCTCTAATTTTGCCTTAAAATAAGGAAAATTCCTGGAATTTTGCCCCAAAATAAGTGGAATTAGTGCGTTTTGCCCCAAAATATGGAGAATTTCTGTCTTTTTGCCCCAACATATAGGGAATTTCTGACTTTTTGCCCCACAATTAGGGGAATTTCTGCAATTTTGCTCCAAAATACGGAGTATTTCTGCCTATTTGCCCGAAAATAAGAAGAATGCATACCTTTTTGCCATAAAATAGGAAAATTTCTTCATTTTTGCTCCAAAATAAGTGGAATTTCTGCTTTTTTGCCTCTAAATAAGTGGAATTTCTGTCTTTTTCCCCCAAAACTAATGAAATTTCTGTCTTTTTTGCCCCAAAATAAGAAAAATTTCTGACTTATTACCCTAAAGTAAGTGAAATTTCTGCAATTTTGCCCCAAAATAAGGGAAATTTCTGCCTTTTTGCCCCCAAATAAAAGGAATTTCAGCCTTTTTACCTCAAAATAAGGGGAATTTCTGCATTTTTGCCACAAAATCTTAGGAATTTCTGCCTTTTTGCCGCAAAATAAGGAAAATTTCTGCCTTTTTTCCCTGAAATAAGTGAAATTTCTGCAATTTTGCCTCAAAATAAGTGAAATTTCTGCAATTTTGCCCCAAAATAAGGGAAATTTTTGGAATTTTGCCCCAAAATAAGTGGAATTTCTGAGTTTTGCCCCAAAATAAAAAGAATTTCTGTCTTTTTGCCCCAACATATAGGGAATTTCTGCTTTTGCCCCACAATTAGGAGAATTTCTGAAATTTTGCTCCATAATTCGGGGAATTTCTTCCTATTTGCCTGAAAATAAGAAGAATGCATAACTTATGGCCATATAAAAAGAAAATTTCGTCACTTTTGCTCCAGAATATGCGGAATTTCTGTTTTTTTGCCTCTAAATAAGTGGAATTTCTGTCTTTTTCCCCCAAAACAAAGGGAATTTCTGTCTTTTTTGCCCCAAAATAATGAAAATTTCTGCTTTTTTGCCCCCAAATAAGAGGAATTTCAGCCTTTTTACCTCAAAATAAGGGGAATTTCTGCATTTTTGCCACAAAATATTAGAAATTTCTGCCTTTTTTCCCTGAAATAAGTGAAATTTCTGCAATTTTGCCCCAAAATAAGTGAAATTTCTGCTTTTGTGCCCCCAAATAAGGGGAATTTCAGCATTTTTACCTCAAAATAAGGGGAATTTCTGCATTTTTGCCCCAAAATAAGGGAAATTTCTGCCTTTTTGCCCCCAAATAAAGGGAATTTCTGCATTTTTACCTCAAAATAAGGGGAATTTCTGCATTTTTGCCACAAAATATTAGGAATTTCTGCCTTTTTGCCCAAAAATAAGAAAAATTTCTGTTTTTTTTCCCTGAAATAAGTGAAATTTCTGCAATTTTGCCCCAAAATAAGTGAAATTTCTGCCTTTTTGCCCCCAAATAAGGGGAAATTCAGCATTTTTACCTCAAAATAAGGGGAATTTCCTCATTTTTGCCCCAAAATATGGGAAATTTCTGCCTTTTTGCCCCAAAATAAGAAAAATTTCTGCAATTTTGTACCAAAATAAAAGAAATTACTGCCTTTTTGCCCCAAAATAAAAAAATTTCTGCTTTTTTACTGAAATAAGTGAAATTTCTGCAATTTTGCCCCAAAATAATTGAAATTTCTGCAATTTTGCCTCAAAATAAGGGAAATTTCTCGAATTTTGACCCAAAATAAGTGGAATTTCTGTCTTTTGCCCCAAAATAAGGAGAATTTCTGTCTTTTTGCCCCACAATTAGGGGAATTTCTGCAATTTTGCTTTAAATACAGGGAGTTTCTGCTCTTTTGCCTGAAAATAAGAAGAATGCATACCTTTTTTCCATAAAAAAGGGAAATTTCTTCATTTTTGCTCCAAAATAAGGGGAATTTTTGCATTTTTGCCTCTAAATAAATATAATTTCTGTCTTTTCCCCCCAAAACAAAGGAAATTTCTGTCTTTTTGCCCCAAAATAAGGAAAATTTCTGACTTAATACCCTGAAATAAGTGAAATTTCTGCAATTTTGCCCGTAAATAAGGGAAATTTCTGCCTTTTTGCCCCCAAATAAGGGGAATTTTAGCCTTTTTATCTCAACATAAGGGGAATTTCTGCATTTTTGCCACAAAATATAGAAAATTTCCGTTTTTTTGCCCCAAAATATAAAAAAATTCTGCAATTTTGTACCAAAATAAAAGAAATTTCTGCCTTTTTGCCCCAAAATAAGAAAATTTCTGCTTTTTGTCTGAAATAAGTCAAATTTCTTCATTTTTGCCCCAAAATAAGGAAAATTCCTGAAATTTTTCCCCAAAATAAGTGGAATTTCTGAGTTTTGCCCCAAAATATGGAAAATTTCTGTCTTATTACCCTGAAATAAGTGAAATTTCTGCAATTTTGCCACAAAATAAAGGAAATTTCTGCCTTTTTGCCCCCAAATAAGGGGAATTTCAGCTTTTTTACCTCAAAATAAGGGGAATTTCTGCATTTTTGCCACAAAATTTAGGAATTTCTGCCTTTTTGCCCCAAAATAAGAAAAATGTCTGCCTTTTTTTCCTGAAATAAGTGAAATTTCTGCAATTATTCTCCAAAATAAGTGAAATATCTGCAATTTTGCCCCAAAATAAGGGAAATTTCTGGAATTTTGCCCCAAAATAAGTGGAATTTCTGAGTTTTGCCCCAAAATAAGGAGAATTTCTGTATTTTTGCCCTAACATATAGGGAATTTCTGCCCTATTGCCCCACAATTAGGGGAATTTCTGTAATTTTGCTCCAAAATACAGGGAATTTCTGCTTTTTAGCCTGAAAATATGGGGAATGTATACCTTTTGTCACAAAAAAGGGAAATTTCTTCATTTTTGCTCGAAAATAAAAGGAATTTCTGCTTTTTTGCCTCTAAAAATGTGGAATTTCTGTCTTTTTCCCCCCCAAAAAAAATTTCTTTATTTATTGCCCCAAAATAAGGAAAATTTCTGACTTATTACCCTGAAATAAGTGAAATTTCTGCAATTTTGCCACAAAATAAGGGAAATTTCTGCCTTTTTGCACCCAAATAAGGGGAATTTCAGCCTTTTTACCTCAAAATAAGAAGAATTTCTGCATTTTTGCCCCAAAATATTGTAAATTTCTGACTTTTTACCCCAAAATAAGAAAAATTTCTGCAATTTTGTTCCAAAATAAAAAAATTTCTGCTTTTTTCTCTGAAATAAGTGAAATTTTTGCAATTTTGCCCCAAAATAAGTGAAATTTCTGCAATTTTGCCCCAAAATAAGAAAAAATTCTGGAATTTTGCCCCAAAATAAGTGGAATTTCTGAGTTTTGCCCCAAAATGAGAATTTCTGTCTTTTTGCCCCAACATATAGAGCATATCTGCCTTTTTGCCCCACAATTAGGGGAATTTCTGCAATTTTGCTCCAAAATACGGGGAATTTCTGCATTTTTGCCCAAAAATAAGAAGAATGCACTACTTTTTGCCATAAAAAAAAGAAATTTCTTCATTTTTGCTCCAAAATAAGGGGAATTTCTGCTTTTTTGCCTCTAAATATGTAGAATTTCTGTCTTTTTCCCCCAAAACAGAGAAAATTTCTGTCCATTTTCCCCAAAATAATAAAAATTTCTGATTGTTACCCTGAAATAAGTGAAATTTCTGCAATTTTGCCTCAAAATAAGGGAAATTTCTGCCTTTTTGCCCCAAAATAAGGGGAATTTCAGCCTTTTTACCTCAAAATAATGGGACTTTCTGCATTTTTGCCCCAAAATATGGGAAATTTCTGCCTGTTTTCCCCAAAATAAGAAAAATTACTTCAATTTTGTACCAAAAGAAAAGAAATTTCTGCCTTTTTGCCCCAAAATAAGAAAATTTCTGCTTTTTTTCTGAAATAAGTCAAATTTCTTCCATTTTGCCCCAAAATAAGGAAAATTTCTGCAATTTTGCCCCAAAATAAGTGGAATTTCTGAGTTTTGCCCCAAACTAAGGAGAATTTCTGTCTTTTTGCCCTAACGTATAGGGAATTTCTGCCTTTTTGCCCCACAATTAGGATAATTTCTGCAATTTTCCTCCATTATGGGGAATTTCTGCCTTTTTGCCCGAAAAAGAATGCATAAGTTTTGGCCATAAAAAAGCGAAATTTCTTCATTTTTGCTCCAAAATAAGGGGAATTTCTGCTTTTTTGCCTCTAAATAAGTGGAATCTCTGTCTTTTTCCTCCAAAACAAAGGGAATTCCTGACTTTTTTGTCCCAAAATAAGGAAAATTTCTGCCTTTTTTCCCTGAAATAAGTGAAATTTATGAAATTTTGCCCCAAAATAAGTGAAATTTCTGCCTTTTTGGCCCAAAATAAGGGGAATTTCAGCATATTTACCTCAAAATAAGGGGAATTTCTGCATTTTTTCCACAAAATATTAGGAATTTCTGCCTTTTTGCCCCAAAATAATAAAATTTCTGCTTTTTTCCTGAAATAAGTGAAATTTCTGAAATTTTGCCCCAAAATAAGTGAAATTTCTCTAATTTTGCCTTAAAATAAGGAAAATTCCTGGAATTTTGCCCCAAAATAAGTGGAATTAGTGCGTTTTGCCCCAAAATATGGAGAATTTCTGTCTTTTTGCCCCAACATATAGGGAATTTCTGACTTTTTGCCCCACAATTAGGGGAATTTCTGCAATTTTGCTCCAAAATACGGAGTATTTCTGCCTATTTGCCCGAAAATAAGAAGAATGCATACCTTTTTGCCATAAAATAGGAAAATTTCTTCATTTTTGCTCCAAAATAAGTGGAATTTCTGCTTTTTTGCCTCTAAATAAGTGGAATTTCTGTCTTTTTCCCCCAAAACTAATGAAATTTCTGTCTTTTTTGCCCCAAAATAAGAAAAATTTCTGACTTATTACCCTAAAGTAAGTGAAATTTCTGCAATTTTGCCCCAAAATAAGGGAAATTTCTGCCTTTTTGCCCCCAAATAAAAGGAATTTCAGCCTTTTTACCTCAAAATAAGGGGAATTTCTGCATTTTTGCCACAAAATCTTAGGAATTTCTGCCTTTTTGCCGCAAAATAAGGAAAATTTCTGCCTTTTTTCCCTGAAATAAGTGAAATTTCTGCAATTTTGCCTCAAAATAAGTGAAATTTCTGCAATTTTGCCCCAAAATAAGGGAAATTTTTGGAATTTTGCCCCAAAATAAGTGGAATTTCTGAGTTTTGCCCCAAAATAAAAAGAATTTCTGTCTTTTTGCCCCAACATATAGGGAATTTCTGCTTTTGCCCCACAATTAGGAGAATTTCTGAAATTTTGCTCCATAATTCGGGGAATTTCTTCCTATTTGCCTGAAAATAAGAAGAATGCATAACTTATGGCCATATAAAAAGAAAATTTCGTCACTTTTGCTCCAGAATATGCGGAATTTCTGTTTTTTTGCCTCTAAATAAGTGGAATTTCTGTCTTTTTCCCCCAAAACAAAGGGAATTTCTGTCTTTTTTGCCCCAAAATAATGAAAATTTCTGCTTTTTTGCCCCCAAATAAGAGGAATTTCAGCCTTTTTACCTCAAAATAAGGGGAATTTCTGCATTTTTGCCACAAAATATTAGAAATTTCTGCCTTTTTTCCCTGAAATAAGTGAAATTTCTGCAATTTTGCCCCAAAATAAGTGAAATTTCTGCTTTTGTGCCCCCAAATAAGGGGAATTTCAGCATTTTTACCTCAAAATAAGGGGAATTTCTGCATTTTTGCCCCAAAATATGGGAAATTTCTTCTTTTTTGCCTTAAAATAAGAAAAATTTCTGCAATTTTGTAGCAAAATAAAAGAAATTTCTGCCTTTTTGCTTCCAAATAAGAAAATTTCTGCTTTTTTTCCTGAAATAAGTGAAATTTCTGAAATTTTGCCCTAAAATAAGTGAAATTTCTGCAATTATGCCCCAAAATAAGTGAAATTTCTGGAATTTTGCCCCAAAATAAGTGGAATTTCTGAGTTTTGCGCCAAAATAAAGAGAATTTCTGCCTTTTTGCCCCAACATATAGGAAATTTCTGACTTTTTGCCCCACAATTAGGGTAATTTCTGCAATTTTGCTCGAAAATACGGGGAATTTCTACTTTTAAGCCCGAAAATAAGGGGAATGTATACCTTTTGCCACAGAAAAAGGAAATTTCTTCATTTTTGCCCCAAAATAAGAGGAATTTCTGCCTTTTTACCTCAAAATAAGTGAAATTTCTGCCTTTTTACCCAAAAATAAACAGAATTTCTGTCTTTTTGCCCCAAAATTAAAGGAATTTTTGAGTTATGCGCTGAAATATGTGAAATTTCTGCAATTTTGCCCCAAAATAAAAGAAATTTCCGCCTTTTTGCGACAAAATAAGGGGAATTTCTGTCTTTTTGCCACAAAATAAGGGAAATTTCTGCCTTTTTGCCCCCAAATAAGGGGAATTTCTGCATTTTTACCTCAAAATATGGGGAATTTCTGCATAGTTGCCACAAAATATTAAGAATTTCTGACATTGTGCTCCAAAATACGAAAAATTTCTGCCTTTTTTCTCTGAATTAAGTGGAATTTCTACATTATTGCCCCAAAATAAGGGAAATTTCTGCAATTTAGCCCCAAAATAAAAGGAATTTCTGAGTTTTGCCCCAAAGTAAGGAGAATTTCTGTATTTTTGCCCCAACATATAGGGAATTTCTTTTTTTTTGCCCCACAATTAGGGGAATTTCTTCAATTTTGCTCCAAAATACGGGGAATTTCTGCCTTTTTGCCCGAAAATAAGAAGAATGCATACCT
Source organism: Micromys minutus (assembly GCF_963924665.1). NCBI lineage: Eukaryota > Metazoa > Chordata > Mammalia > Rodentia > Muridae > Micromys > Micromys minutus. Next base: position 911,029 of record NW_027667967.1, read on the forward strand.
TTTTTCCATAAAAAAGGGAAATTTCTTCATTTTTGCTCCAAAATAAGGGGAATTTCTGCTTTTTTACCTCTAAATAAGTAGAATTTCTGTCTTTTGTCCCCCAAACAAATGGAATTCCTGTTTTTTTGCCACAAAATAAGGAAAATTTCTGATTTATTACCCTGAAATAAGTGAAATTTCTGCAATTTTGCCCCAAAATAAAAGAAATTTCTGCCTTTTTGCCTCCAAATAAGGGGAATTTCAGCCTTTTTACCTCAAAATAAGGGAAATTTCTGCATTTTTGCCACAAAATATTAAAAATTTCTCCCTTTTTGCCCCAAATTAAGGAAAATTTCTGCCGTTTTTCCCTGAAATAAGTGAAATTTCTGTAATTTTACCCCAAAATAAGTGAAATTTCTGCAATTTTGCCCTAAAATAAGGGAAATTTCAGGAATTTGGCCCCAAAATAAGTGGAATTTCTGAGTTTTGCCCAAAAATGAGGAGAATTTCTTTCTTTTTGCCCTACAATATAGGAAATTTCTGCCTTATTTCCCCACAATTAGGGCAATTTCTGCAATTTTGCTCCAAAATAAAGGAAATTTCTGCTTTTTAGCCTGGAAATAAGGGGAATGTATAACTTTTGCCACAAAAAGAAAATTTCTTCATTTTTGCTTCAAAATAAAAGGAATTTCTGCTTTTTACCTCTAAAAAAGTGGAATTTCTGTATTTTTCCCCCCCCAAAAAAAGAATTTCTGTTTTTTTTGCCCCAAAATAAGATAAATTTCTGACTTATTACCCTGAAATAATTGAAATTTCTGCAATTTTGCCCCAAAATAAGGGGAATTTCTGCTTTTTGCCTATAAATAAGTAGAATTTCTGTCTTTTTCTTCCAAAACAAAGAGAATTTCTGTCCATTTGCCCCAAAATAATAAAAATTTCTTACTTATTATCCTGAAATAAGTGAAATTTCTGCAATTTTGCACCAAAATAAAGGAAATTTTTGCCTTTTTGCCCCAAAATAAAGGGAATTTCAGCCTTTTTACCTCAAAATAATGGGAATTCCTGCATTTTTGCCCCAAAATATAGGAAATTTCTGCCTGTTTGCCCCAAAATAAAAAAATTTCTGCAATTTTGTACCAAAATAAAAGAAATTTCTGCCTTTTTGCCCCAAAATAAGAAAATTTCTGCTTATTTTTCTGAAATAAGTGAAATTTCTGCAATTTTGCTCCAAAATAAGTGAAATTTCTGGAATTTTGCCCCAAAATAAGGGAAATTTCTGGAATTTTGCCTCAAAATAAGTGGAATTTCTGTTTTGCCCCAAAATAAGGAGAATTTCTGTCTTTTTGCCCCAACATATAGGAAATTTCTGCCTTTTTGCCCAACAATTAGGGAAATTTCTGCAATTTTGCTCCAAAATACAAGGAATTTCTGCTTTTTTGCTTGAAAATAAGTAGAATGCATATATTTTTGCCATAAAAAAGGAAAATTTCTGCAATTTTGCTCCAAAATAAGGGGAATTTCTGATTTTATGCCTCTAAATAAGTGGAATTTCTGTCTTTTTCCCCAAAACAAAGGGAATTTCTGTCTTTCTTGCCCCAAAATAAGAAAAATTTCTGACTTAATACCCTGAAATAAGTGAAATTTCTGCAATTTTGCCCGAAAATAAGGGAAATTTCTGCCTTTTTGCCCCCAAATAAGGGGAATTTTAGCCTTTTTATCTCAAAATAAGGGGAATTTCTGCATTTTTGCCACAAAATATAGGAAATTTCTGTTTTTTTGCCCCAAAATATAAAAAAATTCTGCAATTTTGTACTAAAATAAAAGAAATTTCTGCCTTTTTGCCCCAAAATAAGAAAATTTCTGCTTTTTGTCTGAAATAAGTCAAATTTCTTCATTTTTGCCCCAAAATAAGGAAAATTCCTGAAATTTTTCCCCAAAATAAGTGGAATTTCTGAGTTTTGCCCCAAAATATGGAAAATTTCTGTCTTATTACCCTGAAATAAGTGAAATTTTTGCAATTTTGCCACAAAATAAAGGAAATTTCTGCCTTTTTGCCCCCAAATAAGGGGAATTTCAGCTTTTATACCTCAAAATAAGGGGAATTTCTGCATTTTTGCCACAAACTTTAGGAATTTCTGCCTTTTTGCCCCAAAATAAGAAAAATTTCTGCAATTTTGTACCAAAATAAAAGAAATTTCTGCCTTTTTGCCCCAAAATAAGAAAATTTCTGCTTATTTTTCTGAAATAAGTGAAATTTCTGCAATTTTGCTCCAAAATAAGTGAAATTTCTGGAATTTTGCCCCAAAATAAGGGAAATTTCTGGAATTTTGCCTCAAAATAAGTGGAATTTCTGTTTTGCCCCAAAATAAGGAGAATTTCTGTCTTTTTGCCCCAACATATAGGAAATTTCTGCCTTTTTGCCCAACAATTAGGGAAATTTCTGCAATTTTGCTCCAAAATACAAGGAATTTCTGCTTTTTTGCTTGAAAATAAGTAGAATGCATATATTTTTGCCATAAAAAAGGAAAATTTCTGCAATTTTGCTCCAAAATAAGGGGAATTTCTGATTTTATGCCTCTAAATAAGTGGAATTTCTGTCTTTTTCCCCAAAACAAAGGGAATTTCTGTCTTTCTTGCCCCAAAATAAGAAAAATTTCTGACTTAATACCCTGAAATAAGTGAAATTTCTGCAATTTTGCCCGAAAATAAGGGAAATTTCTGCCTTTTTGCCCCCAAATAAGGGGAATTTTAGCCTTTTTATCTCAAAATAAGGGGAATTTCTGCATTTTTGCCACAAAATATAGGAAATTTCTGTTTTTTTGCCCCAAAATATAAAAAAATTCTGCAATTTTGTACTAAAATAAAAGAAATTTCTGCCTTTTTGCCCCAAAATAAGAAAATTTCTGCTTTTTGTCTGAAATAAGTCAAATTTCTTCATTTTTGCCCCAAAATAAGGAAAATTCCTGAAATTTTTCCCCAAAATAAGTGGAATTTCTGAGTTTTGCCCCAAAATATGGAAAATTTCTGTCTTATTACCCTGAAATAAGTGAAATTTTTGCAATTTTGCCACAAAATAAAGGAAATTTCTGCCTTTTTGCCCCCAAATAAGGGGAATTTCAGCTTTTATACCTCAAAATAAGGGGAATTTCTGCATTTTTGCCACAAACTTTAGGAATTTCTGCCTTTTTGCCCCAAAATAAGAAAAATTTCTGCAATTTTGTACCAAAATAAAAGAAATTTCTGCCTTTTTGCCCCAAAATAAGAAAATTTCTGCTTATTTTTCTGAAATAAGTGAAATTTCTGCAATTTTGCTCCAAAATAAGTGAAATTTCTGGAATTTTGCCCCAAAATAAGGGAAATTTCTGGAATTTTGCCTCAAAATAAGTGGAATTTCTGTTTTGCCCCAAAATAAGGAGAATTTCTGTCTTTTTGCCCCAACATATAGGAAATTTCTGCCTTTTTGCCCAACAATTAGGGAAATTTCTGCAATTTTGCTCCAAAATACAAGGAATTTCTGCTTTTTTGCTTGAAAATAAGTAGAATGCATATATTTTTGCCATAAAAAAGGAAAATTTCTGCAATTTTGCTCCAAAATAAGGGGAATTTCTGATTTTATGCCTCTAAATAAGTGGAATTTCTGTCTTTTTCCCCAAAACAAAGGGAATTTCTGTCTTTCTTGCCCCAAAATAAGAAAAATTTCTGACTTAATACCCTGAAATAAGTGAAATTTCTGCAATTTTGCCCGAAAATAAGGGAAATTTCTGCCTTTTTGCCCCCAAATAAGGGGAATTTTAGCCTTTTTATCTCAAAATAAGGGGAATTTCTGCATTTTTGCCACAAAATATAGGAAATTTCTGTTTTTTTGCCCCAAAATATAAAAAAATTCTGCAATTTTGTACTAAAATAAAAGAAATTTCTGCCTTTTTGCCCCAAAATAAGAAAATTTCTGCTTTTTGTCTGAAATAAGTCAAATTTCTTCATTTTTGCCCCAAAATAAAAAAAATTCCTGAAATTTTTCCCCAAAATAAGTGGAATTTCTGAGTTTTGCCCCAAAATATGGAAAATTTCTGTCTTATTACCCTGAAATAAGTGAAATTTTTGCAATTTTGCCACAAAATAAAGGAAATTTCTGCCTTTTTGCCCCCAAATAAGGGGAATTTCAGCTTTTATACCTCAAAATAAGGGGAATTTCTGCTTTTTTGCCTCTAAATATGTAGAATTTCTGTCTTTTTCCCCCAAAACAGAGAAAATTTCTGTCCATTTGCCCCAAAATAATAAAAATTTCTTACTTATTACCCAGAAATAAGTGAAATTTCTGCAATTTTGCACTAAAATAAAGGAAATTTTTGCCTTTTTGCCTCAAAATAAAGGGAATTTCAGGCTTTTTACCTCCAAATAATGGGAATTTCTGCATTTTTGCCCCAAAATATAGGAAATTTCTGCCTGTTTGCCCCAAAATAAAAAAATTTCTGCAATTTTGTACCAAAATAAAAGAAATTTCTGCCTTTTTGCCCCAAAATAAGAAAATTTCTGCTTATTTTTCTGAAATAAGTGAAATTTCTGCAATTTTGCTCCAAAATAAGTGAAATTTCTGGAATTTTGCCCCAAAATAAGGGAAATTTCAGGAATTTTGCCTCAAAATAAGTGGAATTTCTGTTTTGCCCCAAAATAAGGAGAATTTCTGTCTTTTTGCCCCAACATATAGGAAATTTCTGCCTTTTTGCCCAACAATTAGGGAAATTTCTGCAATTTTGCTCCAAAATACAAGGAATTTCTGCTTTTTTGCCCGAAAATAAGTAGAATGCATATATTTTTGCCATAAAAAAGGAAAATTTCTGCAATTTTGCTCCAAAATAAGGGGAATTTCTATTTTTATGCCTCTAAATAAGTGGAATTTCTGTCTTTTTCCCCAAAACAAAGGGAATTTCTGTCTTTCTTGCCCCAAAATAAGGAAAATTTCTGACTTAATACCCTGAAATAAGTGAAATTTCTGCAATTTTGCCCGAAAATAAGGGAAATTTCTGCCTTTTTGCCCCCAAATAAGGGGAATTTTAGCCTTTTTATCACAAAATAAGGGGAATTTCTGCATTTTTGCCACAAAATATAGGAAATTTCTGGTTTTTTGCCCCAAAATATAAAAAAATTCTGCAATTTTGTACCAAAATAAAAGAAATTTCTGCCTTTTTGCCCCAAAATAAGAAAATTTCTGCTTTTTGTCTGAAATAAGTCAAATTTCTTCATTTTTGCCCCAAAATAAGGAAAATTCCTGAAATTTTTCCCCAAAATGAGTGGAATTTCTGAGTTTTGCCCCAAAATATGGAAAATTTCTGTCTTATTACCCTGAAATAAGTGAAATTTCTGCAATTTTGCCACAAAATAAAGGAAATTTCTGCCTTTTTGCCCCCAAATAAGGGGAATTTCAGCTTTTTTACCTCAAAATAAGGGGAATTTCTGCATTTTTGCCACAAACTTTAGGAATTTCTGCCTTTTTGCCCCAAAATAAGAAAAATTTCTGCCTTTTTTCCCTGAAATAAGTGAAATTTCTGAAATTATTCCCCAAAATAAGTGAAATATCTGCAATTTTGCCCCAAAATAAGGGAAATTTCTGGAATTTTGCCCCAAAATAAATGGAATTTCTGAGTTTTGCCCCAAAATAAGGAGAATTTTTGTCTTTTTGCCCTAACATATAGGGAATTTCTGCCCTATTGCCCCACAATTAGGGGAATTTCTGTAATTTTGCTCCAAAATACAGAGAATTTCTGCTTTTTAGCCTGAAAATATGGGGAATGTATACCTTTTGCCACAAAAAAGGGAAATTTCTTGATTTTTGCTCGAAAATAAAAGGAATTTCTGCTTTTTTGCCTCTAAAAATGTGGAATTTCTGTCTTTCCCCCCCCCAAAAAAAATTTCTTTATTTTTTGCCCCAAAATAAGGAAAATTTCTGACTTATTACCCTGAAATAAGTGAAATTTCTGCAATTTTGCCACAAAATAAGGGAAATTTCTGCCTTTTTGCACCCAAATAAGGGGAATTTCAGCCTTTTTACCTCAAAATAAGAAGAATTTCTGCATTTTTGCCCCAAAATATTGTAAATTTCTGACTTTTTACCCCAAAATAAGAAAAATTTCTGCAATTTTGTTCCAAAATAAAAAAATTTCTGCTTTTTTCTCTGAAATAAGTGAAATTTTTGCAATTTTGCCCCAAAATAAGTGAAATTTCTGCAATTTTGCCCCAAAATAAGAAAAAATTCTGGAATTTTGCCCCAAAATAAGTGGAATTTCTGAGTTTTGCCCCAAAATGAGAATTTCTGTCTTTTTGCCCCAACATATAGAGCATATCTGCCTTTTTGCCCCACAATTAGGGGAATTTCTGCAATTTTGCTCCAAAATACGGGGAATTTCTGCATTTTTGCCCAAAAATAAGAAGAATGCACTAATTTTTGCCATAAAAAAATGAAATTTCTTCATTTTTGCTCCAAAATAAGGGGAATTTCTGCTTTTTTGCCTCTAAATACGTAGAATTTCTGTCTTTTTCTCCCAAAACAGAGAAAATTTCTGTCCATTTTCCCCAAAATAATAAAAATTTCTGATTGTTACCCTGAAATAAGTGAAATTTCTGCAATTTTGCCCCAAAATAAGGGAAATTTCTGCCTTTTTGCCCCAAAATAAGGGGAATTTCAGCCTTTTTACCTCAAAATAATGGGACTTTCTGCATTTTTGCCCCAAAATATGGGAAATTTCTTCCTGTTTTCCCCAAAATAAGAAAAATTACTTCAATTTTGTACCAAAATAAAAGAAATTTCTTCCTTTTTGCCCCAAAATAAGAAAATTTCTGCTTTTTTTCTGAAATAAGTCAAATTTCTGCTATTTTGCCCCCAAATAAGGGAAATTTCTGGAATTTTACCCCAAAATAAGTGGAATTTCTGAGTTTTGCCCCAAAATAAGGAGAATTTCTGTCTTTTTGCCCTAACGTATAGGGAATTTCTGCCTTTTTGCCCCACAATTAGGGTAATTTCTGCAATTTTCCTCCATTATGGGGAATTTCTGCCTTTTTGCCCGAAAAAGAATGCATAAGTTTTTGCTATAAAAAAGCGAAATTTCTTCATTTTTGCTCCAAAATAAGGGGAATTTCTGCTTTTTTGCCTCTAAATAAGTGGAATCTCTGTCTTTTTCCTCCAAAACAAAGGGAATTCCTGACTTTTTTGTCCCAAAATAAGGAAAATTTCTGCCTTTTTTTCCTGAAATAAGTGAAATTTATGAAATTTTGCCCCAAAATAAGTGAAATTTCTGCATTTTTGGCCCAAAATAAGGGGAATTTCAGCATATTTACCTCAAAATAAGGGGAATTTCTGCATTTTTGCCACAAAATATTAGGAATTTCTGCCTTTTTGCCCCAAAATAATAAAATTTCTGCTTTTTTCCTGAAATAAGTGAAATTTCTGAAATTTTGCCCCAAAATAAGTGAAATTTCTCTAATTTTGCCTTAAAATAAGGAAAATTCCTGGAATTTTGCCCCAAAATAAGTGGAATTTCTGCGTTTTGCCCCAAAATAAGGAGAATTTCTGTCTTTTTGTCCCAACATATAGGGAATTTCTGACTTTTTGCCCCACAATTAGGGGAATATCTGCAATTTTGCTCCAAAATACGGAGTATTTCTGCCTATTTGCCTGAAAATTAGAAGAATGCATACCTTTTTGCCATAAAATAGGAAAATTTCTTCATTTTTGCTCCAAAATAAGTGTAATTTCTGCTATTTTGCCTCTAAATAAGTGGAATTTCTGTCTTTTTCCCCCAAAACTAATGAAATTTCTGTCTTTTTTGCCCCAAAATAAGAAAAATTTCTGACTTATTACCCTAAAGTAAGTGAAATTTCTGCAATTTTGCCCCAAAATAAGGGAAATTTCTGCCTTTTTGCCCCCAAATAAAAGGAATTTCAGCCTTTTTACCTCAAAATAAGGGGAATTTCTGCATTTTTGCCACAAAATATAGAAAATTTCTGCCTTTTTCCCTGAAATAAGTGAAATTTCTGCAATTTTGCCTCAAAATAAGTGAAATTTCTGCAATTTTGCCCCAAAATAAGGTAAATTTTGGAAATTTGCCCCAAAATAAGTGGAATTTCTAAGTTTTGTCCCAAAATAAAGAGAATTTCTGTCTTTTTGCCCCAACATATAGGGAATTTCTGCTTTTGCCCCACAATTAGGAGAATTTCTGAAATTTTGCTCCATAATTCGGGGAATTTCTTCCTATTTGCCCGAAAATAAGAAGAATGCATAACTTATGGCCATAAAAAAAGAAATTTTCGTCACTTTTGCTCCATAATATGCGGAATTTCTGTTTTTTTGCCTCTAAATAAGTGGAATTTCTGTCTTTTTCCGCCAAAACAAAGGGAATTTCTGTCTTTTTTGCCCCAAAATAAGGAAAATTTCTGCTTTTTTGCCCCCAAATAAGAGGAATTTCAGCCTTTTTACCTCAAAATAAGGGGAATTTCTGCATTTTTGCCACAAAATATTAGAAATTTCTGCCTTTTTGCCCAAAATAAGAAAAAATTTCTGCCTTTTTTCCCTGAAATAAGTGAAATTTATGCAATTTTGCCCCAAAATAAGTGAAATTTCTGTTTTGTGCCCCCAAATAAGGGGAATTTCAGCATTTTTACCTCAAAATAAGGGGAATTTCTGCATTTTTGCCCCAAAATATGGGACATTTCTTCTTTTTTGCCTTAAAATAAGAAAAATTTCTGCAATTTTGTAGCAAAATAAAAGAAATTTCTGCCTTTTTGCATCCAAATAAGAAAATTTCTGCTTTTTTTCCTGAAATAAGTGAAATTTCTGAAATTTTGCCCTAAAATAAGTGAAATTTCTGCAATTTTGCCACAAAATAGGTGAAATTTCTTGAATTTTGCCCCAAAATAAGTGGAAATTTAGAGTTTTGCCCCAAAATAAGAAGAATTTCTGTCTTTTTGCCCCAACATATAGGAAATTTCTGACTTTTTGCCCAACAATTAGGGTAATTTCTGCAATTTTGCTCCAAAATACGGGGAATTTCAACTTTTTAGCCCGAAAATAAGGGGAATGTATACCTTTTGTCACAAAAAAAAGAAATTTCTTCATTTTTGCCCCAAAATAAGAGGAATTTCTGCCTTTTTACCTCAAAATAAGTGAAATTTCTGCCTTTTTACCCAAAAATAAACAGAATTTCTGTCTTTTTGCCCTAAAATAAAAGGAATTTTTGAATTATGCCCTGAAATAAGTGAAATTTCTGCAATTTTGACTCAAAATAAAAGAAATTTCCGCCTTTTTGCCAGAAAATAAGGGGAATTTCTGTCTTATTGCCACAAAATAAGGGAAATTTCTGCCTTTATGCCCCCAAATAAGGGGAATTTCTGCATTTTTACCTCAAAATATGGGGAATTTCTGCATAGTTGCCACAAAATATTAAGAATTTCTGACATTGTGCTCCAAAATACGAAAAATTTCTGCCTTTTTTCCCTGAATTAAGTGGAATTTCTACAATATTGCCCCAAAATAAGGGAAATTTCTGCAATTTAGCCCCAAAATAAAAGGAATTTCTGAGTTTTGCCCCAAAGTAAGGAGAATTTCTGTATTTTTGCCCCAACATATAGGGAATTTCTGCATTTTTGCCCCACAATTAGAGGATTTTCTGCATTTTTGCCCCAAAATATGGGAAATTTCTGGCTTTTTGCCCCAATAAGAAAAATTTCTGCAATTTTGTACCAAAATAAAAAAATATTCTGCCTTTTTGCCCCAAAATAAGAAAATTTCTGCTCTTTTTTCTGAAATAAGTGAAATTTCTTCAAATTTACCCCAAAATAAGTGAAATTTCTACAATTATGCCCAAAAATAAGGGAAATTTTTGGAATTTTGCCCTAAAATAAGTGGAATTTCTGAGTTTTGCCCCAAAATAAGGAGAATTTCTGTCTTTTTGCCCCAACATATAGGGTATTTCTTTTTTTTTTTTGCCCCACAATTAGGGGAATTTCTGCAATTTTGCTCCAAAATACGGGGAATTTCTGCCTTTTTGCCCGAAAATAAGAAGAATGCATAACTTTTTTCCATTAAAAAGGGAAATTTCTTCATTTTTGCTCCAAAATAAAGGGAATTTCTGCTTTTTTACCTCTAAATAAGTGGAATTTCTGTCTTTTGTCCCCCAAACAAATGGAATTCCTGTTTTTTTGCCACAAAATAAGGAAAATTTCTGAATTATTATCCTGAAATACGTGAAATTTCTGCAATTTTGCCCCAAAATAAGGGCAATTTCTGCCTTTTTACCTCCAAATAAGGGGAATTTCAGCCTTTTTACCTCAAAATAAGGGAAATTTCTGCATTTTTGCCACAAAATATTAAGAATTTCTGCCTTTTTGCCCCAAATTAAGGAAAATTTCTGCCATTTTTCCCTGAAATAAGTGAAATTTCTGCAATTTTGCCCCAAAATAAGTGAAATTTTTGCAATTTTGCCCTAAAAAAAGGGAAATTTCTGGAATTTGGCCCCAAAATAAGTGGAATTTCTGAGTTTTGCCCCAAAATGAGGAGAATTTCTTTCTTTTTGCCCTACCATATAGGGAATTTCTGCCTTATTTCCCCACAATTAGGGCAATTTCTGCAATTTTGCTCCAAAATAAAGGAAATTTCTGCTTTTTAGCCTGGAAATAAGGGGAATGTATAACTTTTGCCACAAAAAGGAAATTTCTTCATTTTTGCTTGAAAATAAAAAGAATTTCTGCTTTTTTACCTCTAAAAAAGTGGAATTTCTGTATTTTCCCCCCCAAAAAAAGAGAATTTCTGTTTTTTTTGCCACAAAATAAGATAAATTTCTGACTTATTACCCTGAAATAATTGAAATTTCTGCAATTTTGCCACAAAATAAGGGGAATTTCTGCTTTTTGCCTATAAATAAGTAGAATTTCTGTCTTTTTCTTCCAAAACAAAGAGAATTACTGTCCATTTGCCCCAAAATAATAAAAATTTCTTACTTATTACCCTGAAATAAGTGAAATTTCTGCAATTTTGCACCAAAATAAAGGAAATTTTTGCCTTTTTGCCCCAAAATAAAGGGAATTTCAGCCTTTTTACCTCAAAATAATGGGAATTTCTGCATTTTTGCCCCAAAATATAGGAAATTTCTGCCTGTTTGCCCCAAAATAAAAAAAATTTCTGCATTTTTGTACCAAAATAAAAGAAATTTCTGCCTTTTTGCCCCAAAATAAGAAAATTTCTGCTTATTTTTCTGAAATAAGTGAAATTTCTGCAATTTTGCTCCAAAATAAGTGAAATTTCTGGAATTTTGCCCCAAAATAAGGGAAATTTCTGGAATTTTGCCTCAAAATAAGTGGAATTTCTGTTTTGCCCCAAAATAAGGAGAATTTCTGTCTTTTTGCCCCAACATATAGGAAATTTCTGCCTTTTTGCCCAACAATTAGGGAAATTTCTGCAATTTTGCTCCAAAATACAAAAAATTTCTGCTTTTTTGCCCGAAAATAAGTAGAATGCATACCTTTTTGCCATAAAAAAGGAAAATTTCTGCAATTTTGCTACAAAATAAGGGGAATTTCTGTTTTTATGCCTCTAAATATGTGGAATTTCTGTTTTTTTCCCCCAAAACAAAGGGAATTTCTGTCTTTCTTGCCCCAAAATAAGGATAATTTCTGCATTATTACACTGAAATAAGTGAAATTTCTGCAATTTTGCCCCAAAATAAGAGAAATTTCTGACTTTTTGCCCCCAAATAAGGGGAATTTCAGGATTTTACCTCAAAATAAGGGGAATTTCTGCATTTTTGCCACAAAATATTAAGAATTTCTGCGTTTTTGCCCCAAAATAAAGAAAATTTCTGCCTTTTTTCCCTGAAACAAGTGAAATTTCTGCAATTTTTTCCCTAAAATAAGAAAATTTCTGCAATTTTGCCCAAAAATAAAAGAAAATTCTGCAATTTTGCCCCAAAATAAGTGGAATTTCTGAGTTTTGCCCCAAAATAAGGAGAATTTCTGTCTTTTTACCCTAACATATAGGGAATTTCTGCCTTTTTGCCCCACAATTAGGGGAATTTTTGCAATTTTGCTCCAAAATACGGTGAATTACTGCCTTTTTGCCCGAAAATAAAAATAATGCATACCTTTTTGCCATAAAAAAGAGAAATTTCTTCATTTTTGCTCCAAAATAAGGGGAATTTCTGCTTTTTTGTCTCTAAATAAGTGGAATTTCTGTCTTTTACCTTGAAAAAAAGGGAATTCCTGTCTTTTTTGCCCCAAAATAAGGAAAAATTGTGACTTATTACCCTGAAATAAGTGAAATTTCTGCAATTTTGCTGCAAAATAAGGAAAATTTCTGCCTTTTTGCCCCAAAATAAGAGGAATTTCAGCCTATTTACCTCAAAATAAGGGGAATTTCTGCATTTTTGCCACAAATTTTAGGAATTTCTGCCTTTTTGCCCCAAAATAAGAAAATTTCTGCTTTTTTTTCTGAAATAAGTAAAATTTCTGAAATTTTGCCCCAAAATAAGTGAAATTCCTCTAATTTTCCCTTAAAATAAGGGAAATTCCTGGAATTTTGCCCCAACATATAGGGAATTTCTGCCTTTTGCCCCACAATTAGGGGAATTTCTGCAATTCTGCTCCAAAATATGGGGAATTTCTGCCTATTTGCCCGAAAATAAGAAGAATGCATACCTTTTTGCCATAAAAAAGTAAAATTTCTTCATTTTTGCTCCAAAATACTGGGAATTTCTGCTTTTTTGTCTCTAAATAAGTGGAATTTCTGTCTTTTACCTTGAAAAAAAAGGAATTCCTGTCTTTTTTGCCCCAAAATAAGGAAAATTTCTGACTTATTACCCTGAAATAAGTGAAATTTCTGAAATTTTGCTGCAAAATAAGGAAAATTTCTGCCTTTTTGCCCCAAAATAAGAGGAATTTCAGCCTATTTACCTCAAAATAAGGGGAATTTCTGCATTTTTGCCACAAATTTTAGGAATTTCTGCCTTTTTGCCCCAAAATAAGAAAATTTCTGCTTTTTTTTCTGAAATAAGTAAAATTTCTGAAATTTTGCCCCAAAATAAGTGAAATTCCTCTAATTTTCCCTTAAAATAAGGGAAATTCCTGGAATTTTGCCCCAACATATAGGGAATTTCTGCCTTTTGCCCCACAATTAGGGGAATTTCTGCAATTCCTCTCCAAAATATGGGGAATTTCTGCCTATTTGCCCGAAAATAAGAAGAATGCATACCTTTTTGCCATAAAAAAGTAAAATTTCTTCATTTTTGCTCCAAAATAAGGGGAATTTCTGCTTTTTTGCCTCTAAATAATTGGAATTTCTGTATTTTTCCCCCCCAAAAAAGGAAATTTCTGTCTTTTTTGCCCCAAAATAAGGAAACTTTCTGACTTGTTACCCTGAAATAAGTGAAATTTTTGCAATTTTGCCACGAAATAAGGGAAATTTATGCATTTTTACCCCCAAATAAGAGGAATTTCAGCCTTTTTACCTCAAAATAAGGGGAATTTCTGCATTTTTGCCACAAAATATTAGGAATTTCTGCCTTTTTGCCCCAAAATAAGGAAAATTTCTGCCTTTTTCCCTGAAATAAGTGAAATTTCTGCAATTTTGCCCCAAAATAAGTTAAATTTCTGCAATTTTGCCCCAAAATAGGTGAAATTTCTGGAATTTTGCCCCAAAATAAGTAGAGTTTTGAGTTTTGCCCCAAAATAAAGAGAATTTCTGTCTTTTTGCCCCAACATATAGGAAATTTCTGACTTTTTGCCCCACAATTAGGGTAATTTCTGCAATTTTGCTCCAAAATACGGGGAATTTCTACTTTTTAGCCCGAAAATAAGGGGAATGTATACCTTTTGCCACAAAAAAAAGAAATTTCTTCATTTTTGCCCCAAAATAAAAGGAATTTCTGACTTTTTACCTCAAAATAAGTGAAATTTCTGCCTTTTTACCCAAAAATAAATAGAATTTCTCTCTTTTTGCCCCAAAATTAAAGGAATTTTTGAATTATGCGCTGAAATAAGTGAAATTTTTGCAATTTTGCCCCAAAATAAATGAAATTTCCTCCTTTTTGCGACAAAATAAGGGGAATTTCTGTCTTTTTGCCACAAAATAAGGGAAATTTCTGCCTTTATGCTCCCAAATAAGGGGAATTTCAGCCTTTTAACCTCAAAATATGGGGAATTTCTCCCTTTTTGCCACAAAATATTAAGAATTTCTGACATGTGCTCCAAAATACGAAAAAATTTTGCCGTTTTTCCCTGAAATTCGTGAAATTTCTGCAATTTTGCCCCAAAATAAGGGAAATTTCTGCAATTTTGCCCCAAAAATATAGGAATTTTTGAGTTTTGCCCCAAAGTAAGGAGAATTTCTGTCTTTTTGCCCCAAGATATAGAGAATTTCTGAATTTTTGCCACACAATTAGGGGAATTTCTTCATTTTTGCCCCAAAATATAGGAAATTTCTGCCTTTTTGCCCCAAAATAAGAAAAATTTCTGCAATTTTGTACCAAAATAAAAGAAATTTCTGCCTTTTTGGCCCAAAATATGAAAATTTCTGCTTTTTTTCTGAAATAAGTGAAATTTCTGCAATTTTGCCCCAAAATAAGTGAAGCATTTTTGCCCCAAAATAAGGAAAATTTATGGAATTTTGCCCCAAAATAATTGGAGTTTCTGAGTTTTGCCCCAAAATAAAGAGAATTTCTGTATTTTTGCCCCAACATATAGGAAATTTCTGCCTTTTTGCCCCACAATTAGGGGAATTTCTACAATTTTGCTCAAAATACGGGGAATTTCTACTTTTTAGCCCGAAAATAAGGGTAATGTATACCTTTTGCCACAAAAAAAGAAATTTTTTCATTTTTGCTTCAAAATAAGAGGAATTTTTGCCTTTTTACCTCAAAATAAGTGAAATTTCTGCCTTTTTACCTAAAAATAAACGAAATTTCTGTCTTTTTGCCCCAAAATAAAAGGAATTTTTGAATTATGCCCTGAAATAAGTGAAATTTCTGAAATTTTGCCCCAAAATAAATGAAATTTCCGCCTTTTTGCCACAAAATAAGGGGAATTTCTGTCTTTATGCCACAAAATAAGGGAAATTTCTGCATTTTTGCTTCCAAATAAGGGGAATTTCAGCCTTTTTACCTCAAAATATGGGGAATTTCTGCATTTTTGCCACAAAATATTAAGAATTTCTGCCATTGTGCTACAAAATACGAAAAATTTCTGCCTTTTTTCCCTGAAATTAGTGAAATTTCTGCAATTTTGCCCAAAATAAGGGAAATTTCTGCAATTTAGCACCAAAATAATAGGAATTTCTGAGTTTTGCCCCAAAGTAAAGAAAATTTCTGTCTTTTTGCCCCAAAATATGGGAAATTTCTTCCTTTTTGCCCAAATATAAGAAAAATTTCTGCAATTTTGTACCAAAATAAAAGAAACTTCTGAGTTTTTGCCCCAAAATTAGAAAATTTCTGCTTTTTTTCTGAAATAAGTGAAATTTCTGCAATTTTGCTCCAAAATAAGTGAAATTTCTGGAATTTTGCCTCAAAATAAGTGGAATTTCTGTTTTGCCCCAAAATAAGGAGAATTTCTGTCTTTTTGCCCCAACATATAGGAAATTTCTGCCTTTTTGCCCAACAATTAGAAGAATTTCTGCAATTTTGCTCCAAAATACAAGGAATTTCTGCTTTTTTGCCCGAAAATAAGTAGAATGCATACCTTTTTGCAATAAAAAAGGAAAATTTCTGCATTTTGCTCCAAAATAAGGGGAATTTCTGCTTTTATGCCTCTAAATATGTGGAATTTCTGTCTTTTTCCCCCAAAACAAAGGGAACTTCTGTCTTTCTTGCCCCAAAATAAGGAAAATTTCTGCATTATTACACTGAAATAAGTGAAATTTCTGCAATTTTGCCCCAAAATAAGAGAAATTTCTGACTTTTTGAACCCAAATAAGGGGAATTTCAGGATTTTACCTCAAAATAAGGGGAATTTCTGCATTTTTGCCACAAAATATTAAGAATTTCGTCGTTTTTGCCCCAAAATAAGGAAAATTTCTGCCTTTTATCCCTGAAACAAGTGAAATTTCTGCAATTTTGCCCTAAAATAAGTGAAATTTCTGCAATTTTGCCCAAAAATAAGGGAAAATTCTGCAATTTTGCCCCAAAATAAGTGGAATTTCTGAGTTTTGCCCCAAAATAAGGAGAATTTCTGTCTTTTTACCCTAACATATAGGGAATTTCTGCCTTTTTGCCCCACAATTAGGGGAATTTTTGCAATTTTGCTCCAAAATACGGTGAATTTCTGCCTTTTTGCACGAAAATAAGAATAATGCATACCTTTTTGCCATAAAAAAGAGAAATTTCTTCATTTTTGCTCCAAAATAAGGGGAATTTCTGCTTTTTTGTCTCTAAATAAGTGGAATTTCTGTCTTTTACCTTGAAAAAAAAGGGAATTCCTGTTTTTTTTGCCCCAAAATCAAGAAAATTTCTGACTTATTACCCTGAAATAAGTGAAATTTCTGCAATTTTGCTGCAAAATAAGGAAAATTTCTGCCTTTTTGCCCCAAAATAAGAGGAATTTCAGCCTATTTACCTCAAAATAAGGGGAATTTCTGCATTTTTGCCACAAATTTTAGGAAATTCTGCCTTTTTGCCCCAAAATAAGAAAATTTCTGCTTTTTTTTCTGAAATAAGTAAAATTTCTGAAATTTTGCCCCAAAATAAGTGAAATTTCTCTAATTTTCCCTTAAAATAAGGGAAATTCCTGGAATTTTGCCCCAAAATAAGTGGAATTTCTGCGTTTTGCCCCAAAATAAGAAGAATTTCTGTCTTTTTGCCCCAACATATAGGGAATTTCTGCCTTTTGCCCCACAATTAGGGGAATTTCTGCAATTCTGCTCCAAAATACGGGGAATTTCTGCCTATTTGCCCGAAAATAAGAAGAATGCATACCTTTTTGCCATAAAAAAGGAAAATTTCTTCATTTTTGCTCCAAATAAGGGGAATTTCTTCATTTTTGCCTCTAAATAAGTGGAATTTCTGTCTTTTTCCCCCAAAACGAAGGAAATTTCTGTCTTTTTTGCCCCAAAATAAGGAAACTTTCTGACTTGTTACCCTGAAATAAGTGAAATTTTTGCAATTTTGCCACGAAATAAGGGAAATTTATGCATTTTTGCCCCCAAATAAGAGGAATTTCAGCCTTTTTACCTCAAAATAAGGGGAATTTCTGCATTTTTGCCACAAAATATTAGGAATTTCTGCCTTTTTGCCCCAAAATAAGGAAAATTTCTGCCTTTTTTCCCTGAAATAAGTGAAAATTCTGCAATTTTGCCCCAAAATATGTGAAATTTCTGCCTTTTTGCCCCCAAATAAGGTGAATTTCAGCATTTTTACCTCAAAATAAGGGGAATTTCTGCATTTTTCCCCAAAAATATGGGAAATTTCTGCCTTTTTGCCTTAAAATAAGAAAAATTTTTGCAATTTTGTACCAAAATAAAAGAAATTTCTGCCTTTTTGTTTCCAAATAAGAAAATTTCTGCTTTTTTTTCTGAAGTAAGTGAAATTTCTGCAATTTTGCACCAAAATAAGTGAAATTTCTGCAATTTTGCCCCAAAATAGGTGAAATTTCTGGAATTTTGCCCCAAAATAAGTAGAGTTTTGAGTTTTGCCCCAAAATAAAGAGAATTTCTGTCTTTTTGCCCCAACATATAAGAAATTTCTGCCTTTTTGCCCCACAATTAGGGTAATTTCTGCAATTTTGCTCCAAAATACGGGGAATTTCTACTTTTTAGCCCGAAAATAAGGGGAATGTATACCTTTTGCCACAAAAAAAAAAAGAAATTTCTTCATTTTTGCCCCAAAATAAGAGGAATTTCTGACTTTTTACTTCAAAATAAGTGAAATTTCTGCCTTTTTACCCAAAAATAAACAGAATTTCTGTCTTTTTGCCCCAAAATTAAAGGAATTTTTGAATTATGCGCTGAAATAAGTGAAATTTCTGCAATTTTGCCCCAAAATAAATGAAATTTCCGCCTTTTTGCCATAAAATAAGGGAAATTTCTGTCTTTTTGCCACAAAATAAGGGAAATTTCTGCATTTATGCTCCCAAATAAGGGGAATTTCAGTTTTTTTACCTCAAATTATGGGGATTTTCTGCCTTTTTGCCACAAAATATTAAGAATTTCTGCCATGTGCTCCAAAATACGAAAAATTTCTGCCTTTTTTCCCTGAAATTCGTGAAATTTCTGCAATTTTGCCCCAAAATAAGCGAAATTTCTGCAATTTTGCCCCAAAAATATAGGAATTTCTGAGTTTTGCCCCAAAGTAAGGAGAATTTCTGTCTTTTTGCCCCAACAAATAGAGAATTTCTAAATTTTTGCCCCACAATTAGGGGAATTTCTGCATTTTTGCCCCAAAATATAGGAAATTTCTGCCTTTTTGCCCCAAAATAAGAAAAATTTCTGCAATTTTGTACCAAAATAAAAGAAATTTCTGCCTTTTTGCCCCAAAATAAGAAAATTTCTGCTTTTTTTCTGAAATAAGTGAAATTTCTGCAATTTTGTTCCAAAATAAGTGAAATTACTGCAATTTTGCCCCAAAATAAGGGAAATTTCTGGAATTTTGCCCCAAAATAAGTGGAGTTTCTGAGTTTTGCCCCAAAATAAAGAGAATTTCTGTATTTTTGCCCCTACATATAGGAAATTTCTGCCTTTTTGCCCCACAATTAGGGGAATTTCTGCAATTTTGCTCCAAAATACGGGGAATTTCTACTTTTTAGCCCGAAAATAAGGGGAATGTATACCTTTTGCCACAAAAAAAGAAATTTTTTAATTTTTGCTTCAAAATAAGAGGAATTTCTGCCTTTTTACCTCAAAATAAGTGAAATTTCTGCCTTTTTATCCAAAAATAAATGAAATTTCTGTCTTTTTGCCCCAAAATAAAAGGAATTTTTGAATTATGCCCTGAAATAAGTGAAATTTCTGCAATTTTGCCCCAAAATAAGTGAAATTTCCGCCTTTTTGCCACAAAATAAGGGGAATTTCTGTCTTTATGCCACAAAATAAGGGAAATTTCTGCATTTTTGCTTCCAAATAAGGGGAATTTCAGCCTTTTTACCTCAAAATATGGGGAATTTCTGCATTTTTGCCACAAAATATTAAGAATTTCTGCCATTGTGCTACAAAATACGAAAAATTTCTGCCTTTTTTCCCTGAAATTAGTGAAATTTCTGCAATTTTGCCCAAAATAAGGGAAATTTCTGCAATTTAGCTCCAAAATAATAGGAATTTCTGAGTTTTGCCCCAAAGTAAAGAAAATTTCTGTCTTTTTGCCCCAAAATATGGGAAATTTCTTCCTTTTTGCCCCAATATAAGAAAAATTTCTGCAATTTTGTACCAAAATAAAAGAAACTTCTGCCTTTTTGCCCCAAAATTAGAAAATTTCTGCTTTTTTTCTGAAATAAGTGAAATTTCTGCAATTTTGCCCCAAAATAAGTGAAATTTCTGCAATTATGCCCAAAAATAAAAGAAATTTCTCGAATTTTGCTTCAAAATAAGTTGAATTTCTGAGTTTTGCCCCAAAATAAGGAGAATTTCTGTCTTTTTGCCCCAACATATAGGGAATTTCTTCCTTTTTGCCCAACAATTAGGGGAATTTCTGCAATTTTGCTCCAAAATACGGAGAATTTCTACCTTTTTTGCCCCCAAATAAGGGGAATTTCAGCCTTTTTTCCTCAAAAAAAGGGAATTTCTGCATTTTTGCCCCAAAATATAGGAAATTTCTGCCTTTTTGCCCCAAAATAAGAAAATTTCTGCTTTTTTTCTGAAATAAGTGAATTTTCTGCAATTTTGCCCCAAAATATGGGAAATTTCTGGAATTTTGCCTCAAAATGAGTGGAATTTCTGAGTTTTGCCCCAAAATAAGGAGAATTTCTTTTTTTTTTTGCCCCAACATATAGGGAATTTCTGCGATTTTACCTCACAATTAAAGGAATTTCTGCAATATAGCTCCAAAATACAGGGAATTTCTGCCTTTTTGCCTGAAAATAAGAAGAATGCATAACTTTTTGCCATAAAAAAAGGAAATTTCTGCAATTTTTCTCCAAAATGAGGGGAATTTCTGCTTTTTTGCCTCTAAATAAGTGGAATTTCTGTCTTTTTCCCCCAAAACAAAGGGAATTTCTGTCCTTTTTGCCCCAAAATAAGGAAAATTTTTGACTTATTACCCTGAAATAAGTGAAATTTCTTCAATTTTGCCACAAAATGATGGAAATTTCTGCCTTTTTTTCCCCCAAATAAAGAAAATTTCAGGTTTTTTACCTCAAAGTAAGGAGAATTTCTGCATTTTTGCCACAAAATATTAAGAATTTCTGCCTTTTTGCTCCAAAATAAGGAAAATTTCTGACTTTTTTCCCTGAAATAGGTGAAATTTCTGAAATTTTGCCCCAAAATAAGTGAAATTTCTGCAATTTTGCCCCTAAATAATTGAAATTTCTGCAATTTTGCCCCAAAATATGTGGAATTTCTGAGTTTTGCCCCAAAATAAGGAGAATTTCTGTATTTTTGCCCTAACATATGGGGAATTTCTGCATTTTTGCCCCACAATTAGGGGAATTTCTGCAATTTTGCTCCAAAATACAAGGAATTTCTGCCTTTTTGCCCGAAAATAAGAAGAATGCATACCTTTTTGCCATAAAAAAGGGAAATTTCTTCATTTTTGCACCAAAATGAGGAAAATGTCTGCCTTTTTGCCTCTAAATAAGTGGAATTTCTGTCTTTTTCCCCCTAAACAAAGGGAATTTCTGTCTTTTTTGCCCCAAAATAAGGAAAATTTCTGACTTATTACCCTTAATTAAGTGAAATTTTTGCAATTTTGCCACGAAATAAGGGAAATTTATGCATTTTTGCCCCCAAATAAGGGGAATTTCAGCCTTTTTGCCTCAAAATAAGGGGAATTTCTGCATTTTTGCCACAAATTATTAGGAATTTCTGACTTTTTGCCCCAAAATAAGGAAAATTTCTCCCTTTTTTCCCTGATATAAGTGAAATTTCTGCAATTTTGCCTTAAAATAAGTGAAATTTCTGCTTTTTTGCCCCCAAATAAGAGGAATTTCAGCCTTTTCACCTCAAAATAAGGGGAAATTCTGCATTTTTTGCCACAAAATTTTAGGAATTTCTTACTTTTTGCCCAAAATAAAGAAAATTTCTGCCTTTTTTCCCTGAAATAAGTGAAATTTCTGAAATTTTGCCCGAAAATAAGTGAAATTTCTGATATTTTGCCCCAAATAAGGGGAATTTCAGCATTTTTACCTCAAAATAAGGGGAATTTCTGCATTTTTGTCCCAAAATATGGGAAATTTCTGCCTTTTTGCCCCAAAATAAGAAAAATTTCTGCAATTTTTTACCAAAATAAAAGAAATTTCTTCCTTTTTGTTCCAAATAAGAAAATTTCTGCTTTTTTTTTCTGAAATAAGTGAAATTTCTGCAATTTTGCACCAAAATAAGTGAAATTTCTGCTATTTTGCCTTAAAATAGGTGAAATTTCTGGAATTTTGCCCCAAAATAAGTGGAATTTCTGAGTTTTGCCCCAAAAAAAAGAATTTTTGTCTTTTTACTCAAACATATAGGAAATTTCTGCCTTTTTGCCCCACAATGAGGGGAATTTCTGCAATTTTGCTCCAAAATACGGGGAATTTCTACTTTTTAGCACGAAAATAAGGGGAATGTATACCTTTTGCCACAAAAAAAAAGAAATTTCTTCATTTTTGCCCCAAAATAAGAGGAATTTCTGCCGTTTTACCTCAAAATAAGTGAAATTTCTGCCTTTTTACCCCAAAATAAACGGAATTTCTGTCTTTTTGCCCCCAAAATAAAAGGAATTTTTGAATTATGCCCTGAAATAAGTGAAATTTCTGCAATTTTGCCTCAAAAGAAAAGAAATTTCCACCTTTTTGCCACGAAATAAGGGGAATTTCTGTCTTTTTGCCCCAAAATAAGCGAAATTTCTGCCTTTTTGCCCCCAAATAAGGGGATTTTCAGCATTTTAACCTCAAAATATGGGGAATTTCTGCATTTTTCCCACAAAATATTAAGAATATCTGCAATTGTGCTCCAAAGTACAAAAAATTTCTGCTTTCTTTCCCTGAAATAAGTGAAATTTCTGCAATTTTACACCAAAATAAGTGAAATTTCTGCAATTTAGCCCCAAAATAAGAGGAATTTCTGATTTTTGCCCCAAAGTAAGGAGAATTTCTGTCTTTTGCCCCAACATATAGGGAATTTCTGCCTTTTTGCCCCACAATTAGGGGAATTTCTGCAATTTTGCTTCAAAATACGGGGAATTTCTACTTTTTAGCCCGAAAATAAGGGGAATGTATACCTTTTGCTACAAAAAAGGGAAATTTCTTCATTTTTGCCCCACAATAAGAGGAATTTTGGCCTTTTTATCTCAAAATAAGTAAAATTTCTGCCTTTTTACCCTAAAATAATCGGAATTTCTGTCTTTTTGCCCCAAAATAAAAGGAATTTTTGAATTTTGCCCTGTAATATGTGAAATTTCTGCATTTTTGCCCCAATATTAGGGGAATTTCTGCAATTTTGCCCCAAAATAAGTTAAATTTCTCTAATTTTGCTTTAAAATAAGGGAAATTCCTGGAATTTTGCCCCAAAATAAGTGGAATTTCTGAGTTTTGCCCCCAAAACAGAAGAATTTCTGGTTTTTTTGCCCCAAGATATAGGGAATTTCTGCCTTTTTGCCCCACAATTAGAGGAATTTCTGCAATTTTGCTCCAAAATACGAGGAATTTCTGCCTATTTGCCCGAAAATAAGAAGAATGCATACCTTTTTGCCATAAAAAAAGGGAAATTTCTTCATTTTTGCTCCAAAATAAGGGGAATTTCTGCTTTTTTGCCTCTAAATAAGTGGAATTACTGTCTTTTTCCCCCAAAACAAAGGGAATTTTTGTCTTTTTTGCCCAAAAATAAGGAAAATTTCTGACTTATTACACTGAATAAGTGAAATTTCTGCAATTTTGCCCCAAAATATTTGAAATTTCTGCAATTTTGCCTTAAAATAGGTGAAATTTCTGGAATTTTGCCCCAAAATAAGTGGAATTTCTGAGTTTTTCCCCAAAATAAGGAGAATTTCTGTCTCTTTGCCCAAACATATAGGAAATTTCTGCCTTTTTGCCCCACAATTAGGGGAATTTCTGCAATTTTGCTCCAAAATACGAGGAATTTCTACTTTTTAGCACAAAAATAAGGAGAATGTATACCTTTTGCCACACAAAAAAAAAAAGAAATTTCTTCATTTTTGCCCCAAAATAAGAGGAATTTCTGCTTTTTTACCTCAAAATATGTGAAATTTCTGCCTTTTTACCCAAAAATAAATGGAATTTCTGTCTTTTTGAACCAAAATAAAAGGAATTTTTGAATTATGCCCTGAAATATGTGAAATTTCTGCAATATTGCCTCAAAATAAAAGAAATTTCCGCATTTTTGCCACGAAATAAAGGGAATTTCTGTCTTTTTGCCCCAAAATAAGCGAAATTTCTGCCTTTTTGCCCCCAAATAAGGGGAATTTCAGCCTTTTTACCTCAAAATATGGGGAAATTCTGCATTTTTGCCACAAAATATTAAGAATATCTGCAATTGTGCTCCAAAATACGAAAAATTTCTGCCTTTTTTCCCTGAAATAAGTGAAATTTCTGCAATTTTGCACAAAAATAAGGGAAATTTCTGCAATTTAGCCCCAAAATAAGAGGAATTTCTGAGTTTTGCCACAAAGTAAGGAGAATTTCTGTTTATTTGCCCAAACATATAGGGAATTTCTGCCTTTTTGGCCCACAATTAGGGGAATTTCTGCAATTTTGCTTCAAAATATGGGGAATTTCTACTTTTTAGCCCAAAAATAGGGGAATGTATACCTTTTGCCACAAAAAAGGGAAATTTCTTCATTTTTGCCCCACAATAAAAGGAATTTTGGCCTTTTTACCTCAAAATAAGTGAAATTTCTGACTTTTTACCCTAAAATAAACGGATTTTCAGTTTTTTTGCCCAAAATAAAAGGAATTTTTGAATTTTGCCCTGAAATAAGTGAAATTTCTACAATTTTGCCCCAAAATAAGGGAAAATTCTGCATTTTTGCCACAAAATAAGGGGAATTTCTGTGTTTTTGCCCCAAAATAAGGGGAAATTCTGCGTTTTTTCCCTGAAATAAGTGAAATTTCTGTAATTTTGACCCAAAATAAAGGAGATTTCTGCAATTTTGCCCCAAAATAAAGGAAATTTCTGGAATTTTGCCCCAAAATAAGGGGAATTTCTGACTTTTTGCCCTGAAATAAGGAGAATTTCTGTCTTTTTGCCCCAAAATAATGTGAATTTCTGCATTTTTCCTCAAAATTAGGGGAATATGTGCAATTTTGCTTCAAAATATGGGGAATTTCTGCCTTTTTGCACCAATATAAGGGGAATTTCTGAAATTTTGCTCCAAAATACGGGGAATTTCTGCCTTATTGCCCGAAATAAATTGGAATTTCTGCCTTTTTTTCAGAAATATTTGAAATTTCCACAATGTTACCCCAATATAAAAGGAATTTCTGTTTTGGCCCCAAAATTAGAAGAATTTCTGCTTTTTGCCCCAAAATAAGGCAAATTTATGACTTTTTGCCCTGAAATAAGTGAAATTTCTGCAATTTTGCCACAAAATAATGGGAATTTCTGCCTTTTGACAAAATAAGGGGAATTTCAGCATTTTACCTATAAATAAGGGGAATTTCTGTCTTTTTGCCACAAAATATGGGGAATTTCTGCCTTATTGCCCTCAAATAAGAAAAATTTTTGCTTTTCTGCCCCAATTAACGGGAATTTCTGCCTTTTTGCCACAAAGTAAAGGGAATTTCTGCATTTTTGCCACAAAATAATGGGAATTTCAGCACTTTTACCTCAAAATAAGGGGAATTTCTGCCTTTTGCCCAAAATATGGGGAAATTTCTGACTTTTTGTTCCAAAATAAGGAAAATTTCTTCAATTTTGTGACAAAATAAAAGAAATTTCTGCTTTTTGCCCCAAAATAAAAGTAATTTCTGACTTTTTGCCCTGAAATAAATGAAATTTCTGCAATTTGCCCGAAAAAAAAGGAAATTTTTGCCTTATTGCCCCAAAATGAGGGGAATTTCTGCCTTTTTGCCCCGAAATATGGGGAATTTCAGCATTTTACCTCAAAATAATGGGAATTTCAGCATTTTTGCACCATTATATGGAAAATTTCTGCCTTTTTGCCACAAAATAAGAAAAATTTCTGCAATTCTGTTCCAAAATAGAAGAAATTTCTAAAATTTTGCCCCAAAATAAGGTAAATTTCTGATTTTTGCCCCGAAATAAGAAGAATTTATGCATTTTTGCCCCAAAATAAAGGGAATTTCTGTCTTTTTGCCCCAAAATTAGGAGAGTATCTGCAATTTTGCTATAAATACAAGGAATTTCTGCCTCTTTTCCCGAAAATAAGGGGAACTTCTGCCGATTTGCCCCAAATAAAGGGAATTTCTCCATTTTTGCCCCAATATTAGGGGAATTTCTGCAATATTGCTCCAAAATACAGGGAATTTCTGCTTTTTTGCCTGAAATTAAAGAGATTTTCTGCCTTTTTGCCCCCAAACAAAGGAAATTTCTGCAATTTTTTCCCAAATTAAGGGGAATTTCTGCCATTTTGCCCCCAAAAAAGGGGAATTTCTGCCTTTTTGCCCTGAAATATGTGAAATGTCTGCAATTTTACCCCAAAATAAGGTGAATTTCTGCGTTTTTGCCCCAAAATAATGGGAATTTCTGCATTTTAGCCCTAAAATAAGAAAAATTTTTGCTTTTTTTCTCTGAAATAAGTGAAATTTCTACAATTTTGCCAAAAAATAAAATAAAATTTCTGCAATTTTTCCCCATAATAAAGTAAATTTCTGCAATTTTGCCCCAAAATAAAGGGAATTTCTGTTTTTTGTTCCCAAATAAGAGAAATTTCTGCAATTTTGCCCTAAAATAAGGGGAATTTCCGCCTTTTGCCCCAAAATAAAGGGAATTTCTGCCTTTTTGCCCCAAAATAAAGAAAATTACTGCATGTTTTACCCCAAAATTAGGTGAATTTCTTCAATTTTGCTCCAAAATACGGGGATTTTCTGCCTTTTTCGCCAAAAATAAAGGGAATTTCTGCAATTTTGCCGCGAAATAAGTGAAATTTCTGCAGTTTTACCCCAAAATAAAGGGGAAGCCCTGCATTTTTGCCATAAAATTAGGGGAATTTCTGCAATTTTGCTCCAAAATACTGGGAATTTCTGCCTTTTTGCCCGAAAATAAAGGGAATGTATACCTTTTTGCCATAAAAAAGGGAAATTTCTTTATTTTTACCCCAAAATAAGGGGATTTTCCGCCTTTTTGACTCAAAATAAGTGCAATTTCTGACTTTTCCCAAAAAATAAATGGAATTTCTGTCTTTTTGCCCCAAAATAAGGGGAATTTCTGACTTTTTGCCCTTAAAAAAGTTAAATTTCTAAAATTTTTCCCCAAAATAAGGGAAATGTCTGCCTTTTGCCCCAAAATAAGGGGAATTTCTGCTTTTTTGCCCCAAAATAGCGAGAATTTCAGCCTTTTTACCTCAAAATAAGGGGAATTTCTGCATTTTGCCTCAAAAATTAGGGAAATTTCTGACTTTTTGCCCAAAATAAGTGAAATTTCTGCAATTTTGCCCAAAAATAAAGGAAATTTCTGAAATTTTGCCCCAAAATAAGTGGAATTTCTGAGCTTTGCCCCACAATAAGGAGAATTTCTGTTTTTTTGCCCCAACATAGAGAGAATTTCTGCTTTTTGCCCCATAATTAGGGGAATTTCTGCATTTTTGCTCCTAAATACGAAGAATTTCTGCTTTTTTTGCCCGAAAATAAGAAGAATGCATACCTTTTTGCCATAAAAAATGGAAATTTCTTCATTTTTGCTCCAAAATAAGGGGAATTTCTGCTTTTTTGCTTCTAAATAAGTGGAATTTCTGTCTTTTTCCCCCAAAACAAAGGGAATTTCTGTCTTTTTTGCCCCAAAATAAAGAAAATTTCTTTCTTATTACCCTGAAATAAGTGAAATTTCTGCAATTTTGCCCCAAAATAAGGGAAATTTCTGCAATTTAGCCCCAAAATAGGTGAAATTTCTGGAATTTTGCCCCAAAATAAGTAGAGTTTTGAGTTTTGCCCCAAAATAAAGAGAATTTCTGTCTTTTTGCCCCAACATATAAGAAATTTCTGCCTTTTTGCCCCACAATTAGGGTAATTTCTGCAATTTTGCTCCAAAATACGGGGAATTTCTACTTTTTAGCCCGAAAATAAGGGGAATGTATACCTTTTGCCACAAAAAAAAAAAGAAATTTCTTCATTTTTGCCCCAAAATAAGAGGAATTTCTGACTTTTTACTTCAAAATAAGTGAAATTTCTGCCTTTTTACCCAAAAATAAACAGAATTTCTGTCTTTTTGCCCCAAAATTAAAGGAATTTTTGAATTATGCGCTGAAATAAGTGAAATTTCTGCAATTTTGCCCCAAAATAAATGAAATTTCCGCCTTTTTGCCATAAAATAAGGGAAATTTCTGTCTTTTTGCCACAAAATAAGGGAAATTTCTGCATTTATGCTCCCAAATAAGGGGAATTTCAGTTTTTTTACCTCAAATTATGGGGATTTTCTGCCTTTTTGCCACAAAATATTAAGAATTTCTGCCATGTGCTCCAAAATACGAAAAATTTCTGCCTTTTTTCCCTGAAATTCGTGAAATATCTGCAATTTTGCCCCAAAATAAGCGAAATTTCTGCAATTTTGCCCCAAAAATATAGGAATTTCTGAGTTTTGCCCCAAAGTAAGGAGAATTTCTGTCTTTTTGCCCCAACAAATAGAGAATTTCTAAATTTTTGCCCCACAATTAGGGGAATTTCTGCATTTTTGCCCCAAAATATAGGAAATTTCTGCCTTTTTGCCCCAAAATAAGAAAAATTTCTGCAATTTTGTACCAAAATAAAAGAAATTTCTGCCTTTTTGCCCCAAAATAAGAAAATTTCTGCTTTTTTTCTGAAATAAGTGAAATTTCTGCAATTTTGCTCCAAAATAAGTGAAATTTCTGGAATTTTGCCTCAAAATAAGTGGAATTTCTGTTTTGCCCCAAAATAAGGAGAATTTCTGTCTTTTTGCCCCAACATATAGGAAATTTCTGCCTTTTTGCCCAACAATTAGAAGAATTTCTGCAATTTTGCTCCAAAATACAAGGAATTTCTGCTTTTTTGCCCGAAAATAAGTAGAATGCATACCTTTTTGCAATAAAAAAGGAAAATTTCTGCAATTTTGCTCCAAAATAAGGGGAATTTCTGCTTTTATGCCTCTAAATATGTGGAATTTCTGTCTTTTTCCCCCAAAACAAAGGGAATTTCTGTCTTTCTTGCCCCAAAATAAGGAAAATTTCTGCATTATTACACTGAAATAAGTGAAATTTCTGCAATTTTGCCCCAAAATAAGAGAAATTTCTGACTTTTTGAACCCAAATAAGGGGAATTTCAGGATTTTACCTCAAAATAAGGGGAATTTCTGCATTTTTGCCACAAAATATTAAGAATTTCGTCGTTTTTGCCCCAAAATAAGGAAAATTTCTGCCTTTTATCCCTGAAACAAGTGAAATTTCTGCAATTTTGCCCTAAAATAAGTGAAATTTCTGCAATTTTGCCCAAAAATAAGGGAAAATTCTGCAATTTTGCCCCAAAATAAGTGGAATTTCTGAGTTTTGCCCCAAAATAAGGAGAATTTCTGTCTTTTTACCCTAACATATAGGGAATTTCTGCCTTTTTGCCCCACAATTAGGGGAATTTTTGCAATTTTGCTCCAAAATACGGTGAATTTCTGCCTTTTTGCACGAAAATAAGAATAATGCATACCTTTTTGCCATAAAAAAGAGAAATTTCTTCATTTTTGCTCCAAAATAAGGGGAATTTCTGCTTTTTTGTCTCTAAATAAGTTGAATTTCTGTCTTTTACCTTGAAAAAAAAGGGAATTCCTGTTTTTTTTGGCGCAAAATCAAGAAAATTTCTGACTTATTACCCTGAAATAAGTGAAATTTCTGCAATTTTGCTGCAAAATAAGGAAAATTTCTGCCTTTTTGCCCCAAAATAAGAGGAATTTCAGCCTATTTACCTCAAAATAAGGGGAATTTATGCATTTTTGCCACAAATTTTAGGAAATTCTGCCTTTTTGCCCCAAAATAAGAAAATTTCTGCTTTTTTTTCTGAAATAAGTAAAATTTCTGAAATTTTGCCCCAAAATAAGTGAAATTTCTCTAATTTTCCCTTAAAATAAGGGAAATTCCTGGAATTTTGCCCCAAAATAAGTGGAATTTCTGCGTTTTGCCCCAAAATAAGAAGAATTTCTGTCTTTTTGCCCCAACATATAGGGAATTTCTGCCTTTTGCCCCACAATTAGGGGAATTTCTGCAATTCTGCTCCAAAATACGGGGAATTTCTGCCTATTTGCCCGAAAATAAGAAGAATGCATACCTTTTTGCCATAAAAAAGGAAAATTTCTTCATTTTTGCTCCAAATAAGGGGAATTTCTTCATTTTTGCCTCTAAATAAGTGGAATTTCTGTCTTTTTCCCCCAAAACGAAGGAAATTTCTGTCGTTTTTGCCCCAAAATAAGGAAACTTTCTGACTTGTTACCCTGAAATAAGTGAAATTTTTGCAATTTTGCCACGAAATAAGGGAAATTTATGCATTTTTGCCCCCAAATAAGAGGAATTTCAGCCTTTTTACCTCAAAATAAGGGGAATTTCTGCATTTTTGCCACAAAATATTAGGAATTTCTGCCTTTTTGCCCCAAAATAAGGAAAATTTCTGCCTTTTTTCCCTGAAATAAGTGAAAATTCTGCAATTTTGCCCCAAAATATGTGAAATTTCTGCCTTTTTGCCCCCAAATAAGGTGAATTTCAGCATTTTTACCTCAAAATAAGGGGAATTTCTGCATTTTTCCCCAAAAATATGGGAAATTTCTGCCTTTTTGCCTTAAAATAAGAAAAATTTTTGCAATTTTGTACCAAAATAAAAGAAATTTCTGCCTTTTTGTTTCCAAATAAGAAAATTTCTGCTTTTTTTTCTGAAGTAAGTGAAATTTCTGCAATTTTGCACCAAAATAAGTGAAATTTCTGCAATTTTGCCCCAAAATAGGTGAAATTTCTGGAATTTTGCCCCAAAATAAGTAGAGTTTTGAGTTTTGCCCCAAAATAAAGAGAATTTCTGTCTTTTTGCCCCAACATATAAGAAATTTCTGCCTTTTTGCCCCACAATTAGGGTAATTTCTGCAATTTTGCTCCAAAATACGGGGAATTTCTACTTTTTAGCCCGAAAATAAGGGGAATGTATACCTTTTGCCACAAAAAAAAAAAGAAATTTCTTCATTTTTGCCCCAAAATAAGAGGAATTTCTGACTTTTTACTTCAAAATAAGTGAAATTTCTGCCTTTTTACCCAAAAATAAACAGAATTTCTGTCTTTTTGCCCCAAAATTAAAGGAATTTTTGAATTATGCGCTGAAATAAGTGAAATTTCTGCAATTTTGCCCCAAAATAAATGAAATTTCCGCCTTTTTGCCATAAAATAAGGGAAATTTCTGTCTTTTTGCCACAAAATAAGGGAAATTTCTGCATTTATGCTCCCAAATAAGGGGAATTTCAGTTTTTTTACCTCAAATTATGGGGATTTTCTGCCTTTTTGCCACAAAATATTAAGAATTTCTGCCATGTGCTCCAAAATACGAAAAATTTCTGCCTTTTTTCCCTGAAATTCGTGAAATTTCTGCAATTTTGCCCCAAAATAAGCGAAATTTCTGCAATTTTGCCCCAAAAATATAGGAATTTCTGAGTTTTGCCCCAAAGTAAGGAGAATTTCTGTCTTTTTGCCCCAACAAATAGAGAATTTCTAAATTTTTGCCCCACAATTAGGGGAATTTCTGCATTTTTGCCCCAAAATATAGGAAATTTCTGCCTTTTTGCCCTAAAATAAGAAAAATTTCTGCAATTTTGTACCAAAATAAAAGAAATTTCTGCCTTTTTGCCCCAAAATAAGAAAATTTCTGCTTTTTTTCTGAAATAAGTGAAATTTCTGCAATTTTGTTCCAAAATAAGTGAAATTACTGCAATTTTGCCCCAAAATAAGGGAAATTTCTGGAATTTTGCCCCAAAATAAGTGGAGTTTCTGAGTTTTGCCCCAAAATAAAGAGAATTTCTGTATTTTTGCCCCAACATATAGGAAATTTCTGCCTTTTTGCCCCACAATTAGGGGAATTTCTGCAATTTTGCTCCAAAATACGGGGAATTTCTACTTTTTAGCCCGAAAATAAGGGGAATGTATACCTTTTGCCACAAAAAAAGAAATTTTTTAATTTTTGCTTCAAAATAAGAGGAATTTCTGCCTTATTACCTCAAAATAAGTGAAATTTCTGCCTTTTTATCCAAAAATAAATGAAATTTCTGTCTTTTTGCCCCAAAATAAAAGGAATTTTTGAATTATGCCCTGAAATAAGTGAAATTTCTGCAATTTTGCCCCAAAATAAGTGAAATTTCCGCCTTTTTGCCACAAAATAAGGGGAATTTCTGTCTTTATGCCACAAAATAAGGGAAATTTCTGCATTTTTGCTTCCAAATAAGGGGAATTTCAGCCTTTTTACCTCAAAATATGGGGAATTTCTGCATTTTTGCCACAAAATATTAAGAATTTCTGCCATTGTGCTACAAAATACGAAAAATTTCTGCCTTTTTTCCCTGAAATTAGTGAAATTTCTGCAATTTTGCCCAAAATAAGGAAAATTTCTGCAATTTAGCTCCAAAATAATAGGAATTTCTGAGTTTTGCCCCAAAGTAAAGAAAATTTCTGTCTTTTTGCCCCAAAATATGGGAAATTTCTTCCTTTTTGCCCCAATATAAGAAAAATTTCTGCAATTTTGTACCAAAATAAAAGAAACTTCTGCCTTTTTGCCCCAAAATTAGAAAATTTCTGCTTTTTTTCTGAAATAAGTGAAATTTCTGCAATTTTGCCCCAAAATAAGTGAAATTTCTGCAATTATGCCCAAAAATAAAAGAAATTTCTCGAATTTTGCTTCAAAATAAGTTGAATTTCTGAGTTTTGCCCCAAAATAAGGAGAATTTCTGTCTTTTTGCCCCAACATATAGGGAATTTCTTCCTTTTTGCCCAACAATTAGGGGAATTTCTGCAATTTTGCTCCAAAATACGGAGAATTTCTACCTTTTTTGCCCCCAAATAAGGGGAATTTCAGCCTTTTTTCCTCAAAAAAAGGGAATTTCTGCATTTTTGCCCCAAAATATAGGAAATTTCTGCCTTTTTGCCCCAAAATAAGAAAATTTCTGCTTTTTTTCTGAAATAAGTGAATTTTCTGCAATTTTGCCCCAAAATATGGGAAATTTCTGGAATTTTGCCTCAAAATGAGTGGAATTTCTGAGTTTTGCCCCAAAATAAGGAGAATTTCTTTTTTTTTTGCCCCAACATATAGGGAATTTCTGCGATTTTACCTCACAATTAAAGGAATTTCTGCAATATAGCTCCAAAATACAGGGAATTTCTGCCTTTTTGCCTGAAAATAAGAAGAATGCATAACTTTTTGCCATAAAAAAAGGAAATTTCTGCAATTTTTCTCCAAAATGAGGGGAATTTCTGCTTTTTTGCCTCTAAATAAGTGGAATTTCTGTCTTTTTCCCCCAAAACAAAGGGAATTTCTGTCCTTTTTGCCCCAAAATAAGGAAAATTTTTGACTTATTACCCTGAAATAAGTGAAATTTCTTCAATTTTGCCACAAAATGATGGAAATTTCTGCCTTTTTTTCCCCCAAATAAAGAAAATTTCAGCTTTTTTACCTCAAAGTAAGGAGAATTTCTGCATTTTTGCCACAAAATATTAAGAATTTCTGCCTTTTTGCTCCAAAATAAGGAAAATTTCTGACTTTTTTCCCTGAAAAGGTGAAATTTCTGAAATTTTGCCCCAAAATAAGTGAAATTTCTGCAATTTTGCCCCTAAATAATTGAAATTTCTGCAATTTTGCCCCAAAATATGTGGAATTTCTGAGTTTTGCCCCAAAATAAGGAGAATTTCTGTATTTTTGCCCTAACATATGGGGAATTTCTGCATTTTTGCCCCACAATTAGGGGAATTTCTGCAATTTTGCTCCAAAATACAAGGAATTTCTGCCTTTTTGCCCGAAAATAAGAAGAATGCATACCTTTTTGCCATAAAAAAGGGAAATTTCTTCATTTTTGCACCAAAATGAGGAAAATGTCTGCCTTTTTGCCTCTAAATAAGTGGAATTTCTGTCTTTTTCCCCCTAAACAAAGGGAATTTCTGTCTTTTTTGCCCCAAAATAAGGAAAATTTCTGACTTATTACCCTTAATTAAGTGAAATTTTTGCAATTTTGCCACGAAATAAGGGAAATTTATGCATTTTTGCCCCCAAATAAGGGGAATTTCAGCCTTTTTGCCTCAAAATAAGGGGAATTTCTGCATTTTTGCCACAAATTATTAGGAATTTCTGACTTTTTGCCCCAAAATAAGGAAAATTTCTCCCTTTTTTCCCTGATATAAGTGAAATTTCTGCAATTTTGCCTTAAAATAAGTGAAATTTCTGCTTTTTTGCCCCCAAATAAGAGGAATTTCAGCCTTTTCACCTCAAAATAAGGGGAAATTCTGCATTTTTTGCCACAAAATTTTAGGAATTTCTTACTTTTTGCCCCAAAATAAAGAAAATTTCTGCCTTTTTTCCCTGAAATAAGTGAAATTTCTGAAATTTTGCCCGAAAATAAGTGAAATTTCTGATATTTTGCCCCAAATAAGGGGAATTTCAGCATTTTTACCTCAAAATAAGGGGAATTTCTGCATTTTTGTCCCAAAATATGGGAAATTTCTGCCTTTTTGCCCCAAAATAAGAAAAATTTCTGCAATTTTTTACCAAAATAAAAGAAATTTCTTCCTTTTTGTTCCAAATAAGAAAATTTCTGCTTTTTTTTTTCTGAAATAAGTGAAATTTCTGCAATTTTGCACCAAAATAAGTGAAATTTCTGCTATTTTGCCTTAAAATAGGTGAAATTTCTGGAATTTTGCCCCAAAATAAGTGGAATTTCTGAGTTTTGCCCAAAAAAAAAGAATTTTTGTCTTTTTACTCAAACATATAGGAAATTTCTGCCTTTTTGCCCCACAATGAGGGGAATTTCTGCAATTTTGCTCCAAAATACGGGGAATTTCTACTTTTTAGCACGAAAATAAGGGGAATGTATACCTTTTGCCACAAAAAAAAAAGAAATTTCTTCATTTTTGCCCCAAAATAAGAGGAATTTCTGCCGTTTTACCTCAAAATAAGTGAAATTTCTGCCTTTTTACCCCAAAATAAACGGAATTTCTGTCTTTTTGCCCCCAAAATAAAAGGAATTTTTGAATTATGCCCTGAAATAAGTGAAATTTCTGCAATTTTGCCTCAAAAGAAAAGAAATTTCCACCTTTTTGCCACGAAATAAGGGGAATTTCTGTCTTTTTGCCCCAAAATAAGCGAAATTTCTGCCTTTTTGCCCCCAAATAAGGGGATTTTCAGCATTTTAACCTCAAAATATGGGGAATTTCTGCATTTTTCCCACAAAATATTAAGAATATCTGCAATTGTGCTCCAAAGTACAAAAAATTTCTGCTTTCTTTCCCTGAAATAAGTGAAATTTCTGCAATTTTACACCAAAATAAGTGAAATTTCTGCAATTTAGCCCCAAAATAAGAGGAATTTCTGATTTTTGCCCCAAAGTAAGGAGAATTTCTGTCTTTTGCCCCAACATATAGGGAATTTTTGCCTTTTTGCCCCACAATTAGGGGAATTTCTGCAATTTTGCTTCAAAATACGGGGAATTTCTACTTTTTAGCCCGAAAATAAGGGGAATGTATACCTTTTGCTACAAAAAAGGGAAATTTCTTCATTTTTGCCCCACAATAAGAGGAATTTTGGCCTTTTTATCTCAAAATAAGTAAAATTTCTGCCTTTTTACCCTAAAATAATCGGAATTTCTGTCTTTTTGCCCCAAAATAAAAGGAATTTTTGAATTTTGCCCTGTAATATGTGAAATTTCTGCATTTTTGCCCCAATATTAGGGGAATTTCTGCAATTTTGCCCCAAAATAAGTTAAATTTCTCTAATTTTGCTTTAAAATAAGGGAAATTCCTGGAATTTTGCCCCAAAATAAGTGGAATTTCTGAGTTTTGCCCCCAAAACAGAAGAATTTCTGGTTTTTTTGCCCCAAGATATAGGGAATTTCTGCTTTTTTGCCCCACAATTAGAGGAATTTCTGCAATTTTGCTCCAAAATACGAGGAATTTCTGCCTATTTGCCCGAAAATAAGAAGAATGCATACCTTTTTGCCATAAAAAAAGGGAAATTTCTTCATTTTTGCTCCAAAATAAGGGGAATTTCTGCTTTTTTGCCTCTAAATAAGTGGAATTACTGTCTTTTTCCCCCAAAACAAAGGGAATTTTTGTCTTTTTTGCCCAAAAATAAGGAAAATTTCTGACTTATTACACTGAATAAGTGAAATTTCTGCAATTTTGCCCCAAAATATTTGAAATTTCTGCAATTTAGCCCCAAAATAAGAGGAATTTCTGAGTTTTGCCACAAAGTAAGGAGAATTTCTGTCTATTTGCCCAAACATATAGGGAATTTCTGCCTTTTTGGCCCACAATTAGGGGAATTTCTGCAATTTTGCTTCAAAATATGGGGAATTTCTACTTTTTAGCCCAAAAATAGGGGAATGTATACCTTTTGCCACAAAAAAGGGAAATTTCTTCATTTTTGCCCCACAATAAAAGGAATTTTGGCCTTTTTACCTCAAAATAAGTGAAATTTCTGACTTTTTACCCTAAAATAAACGGATTTTCAGTTTTTTTGCCCAAAATAAAAGGAATTTTTGAATTTTGCCCTGAAATAAGTGAAATTTCTACAATTTTGCCCCAAAATAAGGGAAAATTCTGCATTTTTGCCACAAAATAAGGGGAATTTCTGTGTTTTTGCCCCAAAATAAGGGGAAATTCTGCGTTTTTTCCCTGAAATAAGTGAAATTTCTGTAATTTTGACCCAAAATAAAGGAGATTTCTGCAATTTTGCCCCAAAATAAAGGAAATTTCTGGAATTTTGCCCCAAAATAAGGGGAATTTCTGACTTTTTGCCCTGAAATAAGGAGAATTTCTGTCTTTTTGCCCCAAAATAATGTGAATTTCTGCATTTTTCCTCAAAATTAGGGGAATATGTGCAATTTTGCTTCAAAATATGGGGAATTTCTGCCTTTTTGCACCAATATAAGGGGAATTTCTGAAATTTTGCTCCAAAATACGGGGAATTTCTGCCTTATTGCCCGAAATAAATTGGAATTTCTGCCTTTTTTTCAGAAATATTTGAAATTTCCACAATGTTACCCCAATATAAAAGGAATTTCTGTTTTGGCCCCAAAATTAGAAGAATTTCTGCTTTTTGCCCCAAAATAAGGCAAATTTATGACTTTTTGCCCTGAAATAAGTGAAATTTCTGCAATTTTGCCACAAAATAATGGGAATTTCTGCCTTTTGACAAAATAAGGGGAATTTCAGCATTTTACCTATAAATAAGGGGAATTTCTGTCTTTTTGCCACAAAATATGGGGAATTTCTGCCTTATTGCCCTCAAATAAGAAAAATTTTTGCTTTTCTGCCCCAATTAACGGGAATTTCTGCCTTTTTGCCACAAAGTAAAGGGAATTTCTGCATTTTTGCCACAAAATAATGGGAATTTCAGCACTTTTACCTCAAAATAAGGGGAATTTCTGCCTTTTGCCCAAAATATGGGGAAATTTCTGACTTTTTGTTCCAAAATAAGGAAAATTTCTTCAATTTTGTGACAAAATAAAAGAAATTTCTGCTTTTTGCCCCAAAATAAAAGTAATTTCTGACTTTTTGCCCTGAAATAAATGAAATTTCTGCAATTTGCCCGAAAAAAAAGGAAATTTTTGCCTTATTGCCCCAAAATGAGGGGAATTTCTGCCTTTTTGCCCCGAAATATGGGGAATTTCAGCATTTTACCTCAAAATAATGGGAATTTCAGCATTTTTGCACCATTATATGGAAAATTTCTGCCTTTTTGCCACAAAATAAGAAAAATTTCTGCAATTCTGTTCCAAAATAGAAGAAATTTCTAAAATTTTGCCCCAAAATAAGGTAAATTTCTGATTTTTGCCCCGAAATAAGAAGAATTTATGCATTTTTGCCCCAAAATAAAGGGAATTTCTGCCTTTTTGCCCCAAAATTAGGAGAGTATCTGCAATTTTGCTATAAATACAAGGAATTTCTGCCTCTTTTCCCGAAAATAAGGGGAACTTCTGCCGATTTGCCCCAAATAAAGGGAATTTCTCCATTTTTGCCCCAATATTAGGGGAATTTCTGCAATATTGCTCCAAAATACAGGGAATTTCTGCTTTTTTGCCTGAAATTAAAGAGATTTTCTGCCTTTTTGCCCCCAAACAAAGGAAATTTCTGCAATTTTTTCCCAAATTAAGGGGAATTTCTGCCATTTTGCCCCCAAAAAAGGGGAATTTCTGCCTTTTTGCCCTGAAATATGTGAAATGTCTGCAATTTTACCCCAAAATAAGGTGAATTTCTGCGTTTTTGCCCCAAAATAATGGGAATTTCTGCATTTTAGCCCTAAAATAAGAAAAATTTTTGCTTTTTTTCTCTGAAATAAGTGAAATTTCTACAATTTTGCCATAAAATAAAATAAAATTTCTGCAATTTTTCCCCATAATAAAGTAAATTTCTGCAATTTTGCCCCAAAATAAAGGGAATTTCTGTTTTTTGTTCCCAAATAAGAGAAATTTCTGCAATTTTGCCCTAAAATAAGGGGAATTTCCGCCTTTTGCCCCAAAATAAAGGGAATTTCTGCCTTTTTGCCCCAAAATAAAGAAAATTACTGCATGTTTTACCCCAAAATTAGGTGAATTTCTTCAATTTTGCTCCAAAATACGGGGATTTTCTGCCTTTTTCGCCAAAAATAAAGGGAATTTCTGCAATTTTGCCGTGAAATAAGTGAAATTTCTGCAGTTTTACCCCAAAATAAAGGGGAAGCCCTGCATTTTTGCCATAAAATTAGGGGAATTTCTGCAATTTTGCTCCAAAATACTGGGAATTTCTGCCTTTTTGCCCGAAAATAAAGGGAATGTATACCTTTTTGCCATAAAAAAGGGAAATTTCTTTATTTTTACCCCAAAATAAGGGGATTTTCCGCCTTTTTGACTCAAAATAAGTGCAATTTCTGACTTTTCCCAAAAAATAAATGGAATTTCTGTCTTTTTGCCCCAAAATAAGGGGAATTTCTGACTTTTTGCCCTTAAAAAAGTTAAATTTCTAAAATTTTTCCCCAAAATAAGGGAAATGTCTGCCTTTTGCCCCAAAATAAGGGGAATTTCTGCTTTTTTGCCCCAAAATAGCGAGAATTTCAGCCTTTTTACCTCAAAATAAGGGGAATTTCTGCATTTTGCCTAAAAATTAGGGAAATTTCTGACTTTTTGCCCAAAATAAGTGAAATTTCTGCAATTTTGCCCAAAAATAAAGGAAATTTCTGAAATTTTGCCCCAAAATAAGTGGAATTTCTGAGCTTTGCCCCACAATAAGGAGAATTTCTGTTTTTTTGCCCCAACATAGAGAGAATTTCTGCTTTTTGCCCCATAATTAGGGGAATTTCTGCATTTTTGCTCCTAAATACGAAGAATTTCTGCTTTTTTTGCCCGAAAATAAGAAGAATGCATACCTTTTTGCCATAAAAAATGGAAATTTCTTCATTTTTGCTCCAAAATAAGGGGAATTTCTGCTTTTTTGCTTCTAAATAAGTGGAATTTCTGTCTTTTTCCCCCAAAACAAAGGGAATTTCTGTCTTTTTTGCCCCAAAATAAAGAAAATTTCTTTCTTATTACCCTGAAATAAGTGAAATTTCTGCAATTTTGCCCCAAAATAAGGGAAATTTCTGCAATTTAGCCCCAAAATAGGTGAAATTTCTGGAATTTTGCCCCAAAATAAGTAGAGTTTTGAGTTTTGCCCCAAAATAAAGAGAATTTCTGTCTTTTTGCCCCAACATATAAGAAATTTCTGCCTTTTTGCCCCACAATTAGGGTAATTTCTGCAATTTTGCTCCAAAATACGGGGAATTTCTACTTTTTAGCCCGAAAATAAGGGGAATGTATACCTTTTGCCACAAAAAAAAAAGAAATTTCTTCATTTTTGCCCCAAAATAAGAGGAATTTCTGACTTTTTACTTCAAAATAAGTGAAATTTCTGCCTTTTTACCCAAAAATAAACAGAATTTCTGTCTTTTTGCCCCAAAATTAAAGGAATTTTTGAATTATGCGCTGAAATAAGTGAAATTTCTGCAATTTTGCCCCAAAATAAATGAAATTTCCGCCTTTTTGCCATAAAATAAGGGAAATTTCTGTCTTTTTGCCACAAAATAAGGGAAATTTCTGCATTTATGCTCCCAAATAAGGGGAATTTCAGTTTTTTTACCTCAAATTATGGGGATTTTCTGCCTTTTTGCCACAAAATATTAAGAATTTCTGCCATGTGCTCCAAAATACGAAAAATTTCTGCCTTTTTTCCCTGAAATTCGTGAAATATCTGCAATTTTGCCCCAAAATAAGCGAAATTTCTGCAATTTTGCCCCAAAAATATAGGAATTTCTGAGTTTTGCCCCAAAGTAAGGAGAATTTCTGTCTTTTTGCCCCAACAAATAGAGAATTTCTAAATTTTTGCCCCACAATTAGGGGAATTTCTGCATTTTTGCCCCAAAATATAGGAAATTTCTGCCTTTTTGCCCCAAAATAAGAAAAATTTCTGCAATTTTGTACCAAAATAAAAGAAATTTCTGCCTTTTTGCCCCAAAATAAGAAAATTTCTGCTTTTTTTCTGAAATAAGTGAAATTTCTGCAATTTTGTTCCAAAATAAGTGAAATTACTGCAATTTTGCCCCAAAATAAGGGAAATTTCTGGAATTTTGCCCCAAAATAAGTGGAGTTTCTGAGTTTTGCCCCAAAATAAAGAGAATTTCT
The DNA here is from genome assembly GCF_963924665.1 of Micromys minutus. Lineage (NCBI taxonomy): Eukaryota > Metazoa > Chordata > Mammalia > Rodentia > Muridae > Micromys > Micromys minutus. The sequence continues at coordinate 951,143 of NW_027667967.1, forward strand.
GTATTTTTGCCCCAACATATAGGAAATTTCTGCCTTTTTGCCCCACAATTAGGGGAATTTCTGCAATTTTGCTCCAAAATACGGGGAATTTCTACTTTTTAGCCCGAAAATAAGGGGAATGTATACCTTTTGCCACAAAAAAAGAAATTTTTTAATTTTTGCTTCAAAATAAGAGGAATTTCTGCCTTTTTACCTCAAAATAAGTGAAATTTCTGCCTTTTTATCCAAAAATAAATGAAATTTCTGTCTTTTTGCCCCAAAATAAAAGGAATTTTTGAATTATGCCCTGAAATAAGTGAAATTTCTGCAATTTTGCCCCAAAATAAGTGAAATTTCCGCCTTTTTGCCACAAAATAAGGGGAATTTCTGTCTTTATGCCACAAAATAAGGGAAATTTCTGCATTTTTGCTTCCAAATAAGGGGAATTTCAGCCTTTTTACCTCAAAATATGGGGAATTTCTGCATTTTTGCCACAAAATATTAAGAATTTCTGCCATTGTGCTACAAAATACGAAAAATTTCTGCCTTTTTTCCCTGAAATTAGTGAAATTTCTGCAATTTTGCCCAAAATAAGGAAAATTTCTGCAATTTAGCTCCAAAATAATAGGAATTTCTGAGTTTTGCCCCAAAGTAAAGAAAATTTCTGTCTTTTTGCCCCAAAATATGGGAAATTTCTTCCTTTTTGCCCCAATATAAGAAAAATTTCTGCAATTTTGTACCAAAATAAAAGAAACTTCTGCCTTTTTGCCCCAAAATTAGAAAATTTCTGCTTTTTTTCTGAAATAAGTGAAATTTCTGCAATTTTGCCCCAAAATAAGTGAAATTTCTGCAATTATGCCCAAAAATAAAAGAAATTTCTCGAATTTTGCTTCAAAATAAGTTGAATTTCTGAGTTTTGCCCCAAAATAAGGAGAATTTCTGTCTTTTTGCCCCAACATATAGGGAATTTCTTCCTTTTTGCCCAACAATTAGGGGAATTTCTGCAATTTTGCTCCAAAATACGGAGAATTTCTACCTTTTTTGCCCCCAAATAAGGGGAATTTCAGCCTTTTTTCCTCAAAAAAAGGGAATTTCTGCATTTTTGCCCCAAAATATAGGAAATTTCTGCCTTTTTGCCCCAAAATAAGAAAATTTCTGCTTTTTTTCTGAAATAAGTGAATTTTCTGCAATTTTGCCCCAAAATATGGGAAATTTCTGGAATTTTGCCTCAAAATGAGTGGAATTTCTGAGTTTTGCCCCAAAATAAGGAGAATTTCTTTTTTTTTTTGCCCCAACATATAGGGAATTTCTGCGATTTTACCTCACAATTAAAGGAATTTCTGCAATATAGCTCCAAAATACAGGGAATTTCTGCCTTTTTGCCTGAAAATAAGAAGAATGCATAACTTTTTGCCATAAAAAAAGGAAATTTCTGCAATTTTTCTCCAAAATGAGGGGAATTTCTGCTTTTTTGCCTCTAAATAAGTGGAATTTCTGTCTTTTTCCCCCAAAACAAAGGGAATTTCTGTCCTTTTTGCCCCAAAATAAGGAAAATTTTTGACTTATTACCCTGAAATAAGTGAAATTTCTTCAATTTTGCCACAAAATGATGGAAATTTCTGCCTTTTTTTCCCCCAAATAAAGAAAATTTCAGCTTTTTTACCTCAAAGTAAGGAGAATTTCTGCATTTTTGCCACAAAATATTAAGAATTTCTGCCTTTTTGCTCCAAAATAAGGAAAATTTCTGACTTTTTTCCCTGAAATAGGTGAAATTTCTGAAATTTTGCCCCAAAATAAGTGAAATTTCTGCAATTTTGCCCCTAAATAATTGAAATTTCTGCAATTTTGCCCCAAAATATGTGGAATTTCTGAGTTTTGCCCCAAAATAAGGAGAATTTCTGTATTTTTGCCCTAACATATGGGGAATTTCTGCATTTTTGCCCCACAATTAGGGGAATTTCTGCAATTTTGCTCCAAAATACAAGGAATTTCTGCCTTTTTGCCCGAAAATAAGAAGAATGCATACCTTTTTGCCATAAAAAAGGGAAATTTCTTCATTTTTGCACCAAAATGAGGAAAATGTCTGCCTTTTTGCCTCTAAATAAGTGGAATTTCTGTCTTTTTCCCCCTAAACAAAGGGAATTTCTGTCTTTTTTGCCCCAAAATAAGGAAAATTTCTGACTTATTACCCTTAATTAAGTGAAATTTTTGCAATTTTGCCACGAAATAAGGGAAATTTATGCATTTTTGCCCCCAAATAAGGGGAATTTCAGCCTTTTTGCCTCAAAATAAGGGGAATTTCTGCATTTTTGCCACAAATTATTAGGAATTTCTGACTTTTTGCCCCAAAATAAGGAAAATTTCTCCCTTATTTCCCTGATATAAGTGAAATTTCTGCAATTTTGCCTTAAAATAAGTGAAATTTCTGCTTTTTTGCCCCCAAATAAGAGGAATTTCAGCCTTTTCACCTCAAAATAAGGGGAAATTCTGCATTTTTTGCCACAAAATTTTAGGAATTTCTTACTTTTTGCCCCAAAATAAAGAAAATTTCTGCCTTTTTTTCCCTGAAATAAGTGAAATTTCTGAAATTTTGCCCGAAAATAAGTGAAATTTCTGATATTTTGCCCCAAATAAGGGGAATTTCAGCATTTTTACCTCAAAATAAGGGGAATTTCTGCATTTTTGTCCCAAAATATGGGAAATTTCTGCCTTTTTGCCCCAAAATAAGAAAAATTTCTGCAATTTTTTACCAAAATAATAGAAATTTCTTCCTTTTTGTTCCAAATAAGAAAATTTCTGCTTTTTTTTTTCTGAAATAAGTGAAATTTCTGCAATTTTGCACCAAAATAAGTGAAATTTCTGCTATTTTGCCTTAAAATAGGTGAAATTTCTGGAATTTTGCCCCAAAATAAGTGGAATTTCTGAGTTTTGCCCAAAAAAAAAGAATTTTTGTCTTTTTACTCAAACATATAGGAAATTTCTGCCTTTTTGCCCCACAATGAGGGGAATTTCTGCAATTTTGCTCCAAAATACGGGGAATTTCTACTTTTTAGCACGAAAATAAGGGGAATGTATACCTTTTGCCACAAAAAAAAAAGAAATTTCTTCATTTTTGCCCCAAAATAAGAGGAATTTCTGCCGTTTTACCTCAAAATAAGTGAAATTTCTGCCTTTTTACCCCAAAATAAACGGAATTTCTGTCTTTTTGCCCCCAAAATAAACGGAATTTTTGAATTATGCCCTGAAATAAGTGAAATTTCTGCAATTTTGCCTCAAAAGAATAGAAATTTCCACCTTTTTGCCACGAAATAAGGGGAATTTCTGTCTTTTTGCCCCAAAATAAGCGAAATTTCTGCCTTTTTGCCCCCAAATAAGGGGATTTTCAGCATTTTAACCTCAAAATATGGGGAATTTCTGCATTTTTCCCACAAAATATTAAGAATATCTGCAATTGTGCTCCAAAGTACAAAAAATTTCTGCTTTCTTTCCCTGAAATAAGTGAAATTTCTGCAATTTTACACCAAAATAAGTGAAATTTCTGCAATTTAGCCCCAAAATAAGAGGAATTTCTGATTTTTGCCCCAAAGTAAGGAGAATTTCTGTCTTTTGCCCCAACATATAGGGAATTTCTGCCTTTTTGCCCCACAATTAGGGGAATTTCTGCAATTTTGCTTCAAAATACGGGGAATTTCTACTTTTTAGCCCGAAAATAAGGGGAATGTATACCTTTTGCTACAAAAAAGGGAAATTTCTTAATTTTTGCCCCACAATAAGAGGAATTTTGGCCTTTTTATCTCAAAATAAGTAAAATTTCTGCCTTTTTACCCTAAAATAATCGGAATTTCTGTCTTTTTGCCCCAAAATAAAAGGAATTTTTGAATTTTGCCCTGTAATATGTGAAATTTCTGCATTTTTGCCCCAATATTAGGGGAATTTCTGCAATTTTGCCCCAAAATAAGTTAAATTTCTCTAATTTTGCTTTAAAATAAGGGAAATTCCTGGAATTTTGCCCCAAAATAAGTGGAATTTCTGAGTTTTGCCCCCAAAACAGAAGAATTTCTGGTTTTTTTTGCCCCAAGATATAGGGAATTTCTGCCTTTTTGCCCCACAATTAGAGGAATTTCTGCAATTTTGCTCCAAAATACGAGGAATTTCTGCCTATTTGCCCGAAAATAAGAAGAATGCATACCTTTTTGCCATAAAAAAAGGGAAATTTCTTCATTTTTGCTCCAAAATAAGGGGAATTTCTGCTTTTTTGCCTCTAAATAAGTGGAATTACTGTCTTTTTCCCCCAAAACAAAGGGAATTTTTGTCTTTTTTGCCCAAAAATAAGGAAAATTTCTGACTTATTACACTGAATAAGTGAAATTTCTGCAATTTTGCCCCAAAATATTTGAAATTTCTGCAATTTTGCCTTAAAATAGGTGAAATTTCTGGAATTTTGCCCCAAAATAAGTGGAATTTCTGAGTTTTTCCCCAAAATAAGGAGAATTTCTGTCTCTTTGCCCAAACATATAGGAAATTTCTGCCTTTTTGCCCCACAATTAGGGGAATTTCTGCAATTTTGCTCCAAAATACGAGGAATTTCTACTTTTTAGCACAAAAATAAGGAGAATGTATACCTTTTGCCACACAAAAAAAAAGAAATTTCTTCATTTTTGCCCCAAAATAAGAGGAATTTCTGCTTTTTTACCTCAAAATATGTGAAATTTCTGCCTTTTTACCCAAAAATAAATGGAATTTCTGTCTTTTTGAACCAAAATAAAAGGAATTTTTGAATTATGCCCTGAAATATGTGAAATTTCTGCAATATTGCCTCAAAATAAAAGAAATTTCCGCATTTTTGCCACGAAATAAAGGGAATTTCTGTCTTTTTGCCCCAAAATAAGCGAAATTTCTGCCTTTTTGCCCCCAAATAAGGGGAATTTCAGCCTTTTTACCTCAAAATATGGGGAAATTCTGCATTTTTGCCACAAAATATTAAGAGTATCTGCAATTGTGCTCCAAAATACGAAAAATTTCTGCCTTTTTTCCCTGAAATAAGTGAAATTTCTGCAATTTTGCACAAAAATAAGGGAAATTTCTGCAATTTAGCCCCAAAATAAGAGGAATTTCTGAGTTTTGCCACAAAGTAAGGAGAATTTCTGTCTCTTTGCCCAAACATATAGGGAATTTCTGCCTTTTTGGCCCACAATTAGGGGAATTTCTGCAATTTTGCTTCAAAATATGGGGAATTTCTACTTTTTAGCCCAAAAATAGGGGAATGTATACCTTTTGCCACAAAAAAGGGAAATTTCTTCATTTTTGCCCCACAATAAAAGGAATTTTGGCCTTTTTACCTCAAAATAAGTGAAATTTCTGACTTTTTACCCTAAAATAAACGGATTTTCAGTTTTTTTGCCCAAAATAAAAGGAATTTTTGAATTTTGCCCTGAAATAAGTGAAATTTCTACAATTTTGCCCCAAAATAAGGGAAAATTCTGCATTTTTGCCACAAAATAAGGGGAATTTCTGTGTTTTTGCCCCAAAATAAGGGAAAATTCTGCGTTTTTTCCCTGAAATAAGTGAAATTTCTGTAATTTTGACCCAAAATAAAGGAGATTTCTGCAATTTTGCCCCAAAATAAAGGAAATTTCTGGAATTTTGCCCCAAAATAAGGGGAATTTCTGACTTTTTGCCCTGAAATAAGGAGAATTTCTGTCTTTTTGCCCCAAAATAATGTGAATTTCTGCATTTTTCCTCAAAATTAGGGGAATATGTGCAATTTTGCTTCAAAATATGGGGAATTTCTGCCTTTTTGCACCAATATAAGGGGAATTTCTGAAATTTTGCTCCAAAATACGGGGAATTTCTGCCTTATTGCCCGAAATAAATTGGAATTTCTGCCTTTTTTTCAGAAATATTTGAAATTTCCACAATGTTACCCCAATATAAAAGGAATTTCTCTTTTGGCCCCAAAATTAGAAGAATTTCTGCTTTTTGCCCCAAAATAAGGCAAATTTATGACTTTTTGCCCTGAAATAAGTGAAATTTCTGAAATTTTGCCACAAAATAATGGGAATTTCTGCCTTTTGACAAAATAAGGGGAATTTCAGCATTTTACCTATAAATAAGGGGAATTTCTGTCTTTTTGCCACAAAATATGGGGAATTTCTGCCTTATTGCCCTCAAATAAGAAAAATTTTTGCTTTTCTGCCCCAATTAACGGGAATTTCTGCCTTTTTGCCACAAAGTAAAGGGAATTTCTGCATTTTTGCCACAAAATAATGGGAATTTCAGCACTTTTACCTCAAAATAAGGGGAATTTCTGCCTTTTGCCCAAAATATGGGGAAATTTCTGACTTTTTGTTCCAAAATAAGGAAAATTTCTTCAATTTTGTGACAAAATAAAAGAAATTTCTGCTTTTTGCCCCAAAATAAAAGTAATTTCTGACTTTTTGCCCTGAAATAAATGAAATTTCTGCAATTTGCCCGAAAAAAAAGGAAATTTTTGCCTTATTGCCCCAAAATGAGGGGAATTTCTGCCTTTTTGCCCCGAAATATGGGGAATTTCAGCATTTTACCTCAAAATAATGGGAATTTCAGCATTTTTGCACCATTATATGGAAAATTTCTGCCTTTTTGCCACAAAATAAGAAAAATTTCTGCAATTCTGTTCCAAAATAGAAGAAATTTCTAAAATTTTGCCCCAAAATAAGGTAAATTTCTGATTTTTGCCCCGAAATAAGAAGAATTTATGCATTTTTGCCCCAAAATAAAGGGAATTTCTGCCTTTTTGCCCCAAAATTAGGAGAGTATCTGCAATTTTGCTATAAATACAAGGAATTTCTGCCTCTTTTCCCGAAAATAAGGGGAACTTCTGCCGATTTGCCCCAAATAAAGGGAATTTCTCCATTTTTGCCCCAATATTAGGGGAATTTCTGCAATATTGCTCCAAAATACAGGGAATTTCTGCTTTTTTGCCTGAAATTAAAGAGATTTTCTGCCTTTTTGCCCCCAAACAAAGGAAATTTCTGCAATTTTTTCCCAAATTAAGGGGAATTTCTGCCATTTTGCCCCCAAAAAAGGGGAATTTCTGCCTTTTTGCCCTGAAATATGTGAAATGTCTGCAATTTTACCCCAAAATAAGGTGAATTTCTGCGTTTTTGCCCCAAAATAATGGGAATTTCTGCATTTTAGCCCTAAAATAAGAAAAATTTTTGCTTTTTTTCTCTGAAATAAGTGAAATTTCTACAATTTTGCCATAAAATAAAATAAAATTTCTGCAATTTTTCCCCATAATAAAGTAAATTTCTGCAATTTTGCCCCAAAATAAAGGGAATTTCTGTTTTTTGTTCCCAAATAAGAGAAATTTCTGCAATTTTGCCCTAAAATAAGGGGAATTTCCGCCTTTTGCCCCAAAATAAAGGGAATTTCTGCCTTTTTGCCCCAAAATAAAGAAAATTACTGCATGTTTTACCCCAAAATTAGGTGAATTTCTTCAATTTTGCTCCAAAATATGGGGATTTTCTGCCTTTTTCGCCAAAAATAAAGGGAATTTCTGCAATTTTGCCGCGAAATAAGTGAAATTTCTGCAGTTTTACCCCAAAATAAAGGGGAAGCCCTGCATTTTTGCCATAAAATTAGGGGAATTTCTGCAATTTTGCTCCAAAATACTGGGAATTTCTGCCTTTTTGCCCGAAAATAAAGGGAATGTATACCTTTTTGCCATAAAAAAGGGAAATTTCTTTATTTTTACCCCAAAATAAGGGGATTTTCCGCCTTTTTGACTCAAAATAAGTGCAATTTCTGACTTTTCCCAAAAAATAAATGGAATTTCTGTCTTTTTGCCCCAAAATAAGGGGAATTTCTGACTTTTTGCCCTTAAAAAAGTTAAATTTCTAAAATTTTTCCCCAAAATAAGGGAAATGTCTGCCTTTTGCCCCAAAATAAGGGGAATTTCTGCTTTTTTGCCCCAAAATAGCGAGAATTTCAGCCTTTTTACCTCAAAATAAGGGGAATTTCTGCATTTTTGCCTCAAAAATTAGGGAAATTTCTGACTTTTTGCCCAAAATAAGTGAAATTTCTGCAATTTTGCCCCAAAATAAAGGAAATTTCTGAAATTTTGCCCCAAAATAAGTGGAATTTCTGAGCTTTGCCCCACAATAAGGAGAATTTCTGTTTTTTTGCCCCAACATAGAGAGAATTTCTGCTTTTTGCCCCATAATTAGGGGAATTTCTGCATTTTTGCTCCTAAATACGAAGAATTTCTGCTTTTTTTGCCCGAAAATAAGAAGAATGCATACCTTTTTGCCATAAAAAATGGAAATTTCTTCATTTTTGCTCCAAAATAAGGGGAATTTCTGCTTTTTTGCTTCTAAATAAGTGGAATTTCTGTCTTTTTCCCCCAAAACAAAGGGAATTTCTGTCTTTTTTGCCCCAAAATAAAGAAAATTTCTTTCTTATTACCCTGAAATAAGTGAAATTTCTGCAATTTTGCCCCAAAATAAGGGAAATTTCTGCAATTTAGCCCCAAAATAAGAGGAATTTCTGAGTTTTGCCCCAAAGTAAGGAGAATTTCTGTCTTTTTGGCCCAACATATAGGGAATTTCTGCATTTTTGCTCCACAATTAGAAGAATTTCTGCAATTTTGCTTGAAAATACGGGGAATTTCTACTTTTTAGCCCAAAAATAAGGGGAATGTATACCTTTTGCCACAAAAAAGGGAAATTTCTTCATTTTTGCCCCACAATTAAAGGAATTTTGGCCTTTTTACCTCAAAATAAGTGAAATTTCTGACTTTTTACCATAAAATAAACGGAATTTCTGTTTTTTTGCCCCAAAATTAAAGGAATTTTTGAATTTTCCCTGAAATAAGTGAAATTTCTACAATTTTGCCCCAAAATAAGGGAAAATTCTGCATTTTTGCCACAAAATAAGGGGAATTTCTGTGTTTTTGCCCCAAAATAAGGGGAAATTCTGCGTTTTTTCCCTGAAATAAGTGAAATTTCTGTAATTTTGACCCAAAATAAAGGAGATTTCTGCAATTTTGCCCCAAAATAAAGGAAATTTCTGGAATTTTGCCCCAAAATAAGGGGAATTTCTGACTTTTTGCCCTGAAATAAGGAGAATTTCTGTCTTTTTGCCCCAAAATAATGTGAATTTCTGCATTTTTCCTCAAAATTAGGGGAATATGTGCAATTTTGCTTCAAAATATGGGGAATTTCTGCCTTTTTGCACCAATATAAGGGGAATTTCTGAAATTTTGCTCCAAAATACGGGGAATTTCTGCCTTATTGCCCGAAATAAATTGGAATTTCTGCCTTTTTTTCAGAAATATTTGAAATTTCCACAATGTTACCCCAATATAAAAGGAATTTCTGTTTTGGCCCCAAAATTAGAAGAATTTCTGCTTTTTGCCCCAAAATAAGGCAAATTTATGACTTTTTGCCCTGAAATAAGTGAAATTTCTGCAATTTTGCCACAAAATAATGGGAATTTCTGCCTTTTGACAAAATAAGGGGAATTTCAGCATTTTACCTATAAATAAGGGGAATTTCTGTCTTTTTGCCACAAAATATGGGGAATTTCTGCCTTATTGCCCTCAAATAAGAAAAATTTTTGCTTTTCTGCCCCAATTAACGGGAATTTCTGCCTTTTTGCCACAAAGTAAAGGGAATTTCTGCATTTTTGCCACAAAATAATGGGAATTTCAGCACTTTTACCTCAAAATAAGGGGAATTTCTGCCTTTTGCCCAAAATATGGGGAAATTTCTGACTTTTTGTTCCAAAATAAGGAAAATTTCTTCAATTTTGTGACAAAATAAAAGAAATTTCTGCTTTTTGCCCCAAAATAAAAGTAATTTCTGACTTTTTGCCCTGAAATAAATGAAATTTCTGCAATTTGCCCGAAAAAAAAGGAAATTTTTGCCTTATTGCCCCAAAATGAGGGGAATTTCTGCCTTTTTGCCCCGAAATATGGGGAATTTCAGCATTTTACCTCAAAATAATGGGAATTTCAGCATTTTTGCACCATTATATGGAAAATTTCTGCCTTTTTGCCACAAAATAAGAAAAATTTCTGCAATTCTGTTCCAAAATAGAAGAAATTTCTAAAATTTTGCCCCAAAATAAGGTAAATTTCTGATTTTTGCCCCGAAATAAGAAGAATTTATGCATTTTTGCCCCAAAATAAAGGGAATTTCTGCCTTTTTGCCCCAAAATTAGGAGAGTATCTGCAATTTTGCTATAAATACAAGGAATTTCTGCCTCTTTTCCCGAAAATAAGGGGAACTTCTGCCGATTTGCCCCAAATAAAGGGAATTTCTCCATTTTTGCCCCAATATTAGGGGAATTTCTGCAATATTGCTCCAAAATACAGGGAATTTCTGCTTTTTTGCCTGAAATTAAAGAGATTTTCTGCCTTTTTGCCCCCAAACAAAGAAAATTTCTGCAATTTTTTCCCAAATTAAGGGGAATTTCTGCCATTTTGCCCCCAAAAAAGGGGAATTTCTGCCTTTTTGCCCTGAAATATGTGAAATGTCTGCAATTTTACCCCAAAATAAGGTGAATTTCTGCGTTTTTGCCCCAAAATAATGGGAATTTCTGCATTTTAGCCCTAAAATAAGAAAAATTTTTGCTTTTTTTCTCTGAAATAAGTGAAATTTCTACAATTTTGCCATAAAATAAAATAAAATTTCTGCAATTTTTCCCCATAATAAAGTAATTTTCTGCAATTTTGCCCCAAAATAAAGGGAATTTCTGTTTTTTGTTCCCAAATAAGAGAAATTTCTGCAATTTTGCCCTAAAATAAGGGGAATTTCCGCCTTTTGCCCCAAAATAAAGGGAATTTCTGCCTTTTTGCCCCAAAATAAAGAAAATTACTGCATGTTTTACCCCAAAATTAGGTGAATTTCTTCAATTTTGCTCCAAAATACGGGGATTTTCTGCCTTTTTCGCCAAAAATAAAGGGAATTTCTGCAATTTTGCCGCGAAATAAGTGAAATTTCTGCAGTTTTACCCCAAAATAAAGGGGAAGCCCTGCATTTTTGCCATAAAATTAGGGGAATTTCTGCAATTTTGCTCCAAAATACTGGGAATTTCTGCCTTTTTGCCCGAAAATAAAGGGAATGTATACCTTTTTGCCATAAAAAAGGGAAATTTCTTTATTTTTACCCCAAAATAAGGGGATTTTCCGCCTTTTTGACTCAAAATAAGTGCAATTTCTGACTTTTCCCAAAAAATAAATGGAATTTCTGTCTTTTTGCCCCAAAATAAGGGGAATTTCTGACTTTTTGCCCTTAAAAAAGTTAAATTTCTAAAATTTTTCCCCAAAATAAGGGAAATGTCTGCCTTTTGCCCCAAAATAAGGGGAATTTCTGCTTTTTTGCCCCAAAATAGCGAGAATTTCAGCCTTTTTACCTCAAAATAAGGGGAATTTCTGCATTTTTGCCTCAAAAATTTGGGAAATTTCTGACTTTTTGCCCAAAATAAGTGAAATTTCTGCAATTTTGCCCAAAAATAAAGGAAATTTCTGAAATTTTGCCCCAAAATAAGTGGAATTTCTGAGCTTTGCCCCACAATAAGGAGAATTTCTGTTTTTTTGCCCCAACATAGAGAGAATTTCTGCTTTTTGCCCCATAATTAGGGGAATTTCTGCATTTTTGCTCCTAAATACGAAGAATTTCTGCTTTTTTTGCCCGAAAATAAGAAGAATGCATACCTTTTTGCCATAAAAAATGGAAATTTCTTCATTTTTGCTCCAAAATAAGGGGAATTTCTGCTTTTTTGCTTCTAAATAAGTGGAATTTCTGTCTTTTTCCCCCAAAACAAAGGGAATTTCTGTCTTTTTTGCCCCAAAATAAAGAAAATTTCTTTCTTATTACCCTGAAATAAGTGAAATTTCTGCAATTTTGCCCCAAAATAAGGGAAATTTCTGCAATTTAGCCCCAAAATAAGAGGAATTTCTGAGTTTTGCCCCAAAGTAAGGAGAATTTCTGTCTTTTTGGCCCAACATATAGGGAATTTCTGCATTTTTGCTCCACAATTAGAAGAATTTCTGCAATTTTGCTCCAAAATACGGGGAATTTCTACTTTTTAGCCCAAAAATAAGGGGAATGTATACCTTTTGCCACAAAAAAGGGAAATTTCTTCATTTTTGCCCCACAATAAAAGGAATTTTGGCCTTTTTACCTCAAAATAAGTGAAATTTCTGACTTTTTACCCTAAAATAAACGGAATTTCTGTTTTTTTGCCCCAAAATTAAAGGAATTTTTGATTTTCCCTGAAATAAATGAAATTTCTACAATTTATCCCCATAATAAGGAAAAATTCTGCATTTTTGCAACAAAATAAGGGGAATTTCTGTGTTTTTGCCCCAAAATAAAGGGAATTTCTGCGTTTTTTCCCTGAAATAAGTGAAATTTCTGTAATTTTGACCCAAAATAAAAAAGATTTCTGCAATTTTGCCCCAATATAAGGGGAATTTCTGACGTTTTGCCCTGAAATAAGGAGAATTTCTGTCTTTTTGCCCCAAAATAATGTGAATTTCTGCATTTTTCCTCAAAATTAGGGGAATATGTGCAATTTTGCTTCAAAATATGGGGAATTTCTGCCTTTTTGCCCCAAAATAACGAGAATTTCAGCCTTTTTACCTCAAAATAAGGGGAATTTATGCCTTTTCTTCAAAATATAGGGAATTTCTGACTTTTTGTTCCAAAATAAGGAAAATTTCTTTAATTTTTTACCAAAATAAAAGAAATTTCTGCTTTTTGCCCCAAAATAAAAGTAATTTCTGACTTTTTGCCCTGAAATAAATGAAATTTCTGCAATTTGCCCGAAAAAAGGGGAAATTTTTGCATCTTTGCCCCAAAATGAGGGTAATTTCTGCCTTTTTGCCCCAAAATATGGGGAATTTCAGCATTTTACCTCAAAATAATGGGAATTTCAGCCTTTTTGCACCAAAATATGGAAAATTTCTGTCTTTTTGCCACAAAATAAGAAAAATTTCTGCAATTCTGTTCCAAAATAAAAGAAATTTCTAAAATTTTGCCCCAAAATAAGGTAAATTTCTGATTTTTGCCCCGAAATAAAAAGAATTTCTGCATTTTTGCCCCAAAATAAAGGGAATTTCTGCCTTTTTGCCCCAAAAAAGGAGAGTATTTGCAATTTTGCTATAAATACAGGGAATTTCTGCCTCTTTTCCCGAAAATAAGGGGAACTTCTGCCGATTTGTCCCAAATAAAGGGAATTTTTGCATTTTTGCCCCAATATTAGGGGAATTTCTGCAATATTGCTCCAAATACAGGGAATTTCTGCCTTTTTGCCCGAAATTAAAGAGATTTTCTGCCTTTTTGCCCCCAAACAAGGGAAATTTCTGCAATTTTTCTCCAAATTACGGGGAATTTCTGCCATTTTGCTTCCAAAAAAGGGGAATTTCTGCCTTTTTGCCCTGAAATATGTGAAATGTCTGCAATTTTACCCCAAAATAAGGTGAATTTCTGCGTTTTTGCCCCAAAATAATGGGAATTTCTGAATTTTTGCCCTAAAATAAAAAAATTTTTGCTTTTTTTCTCTGAAATAAGTGAAATTTCTACAATTTTGCCATAAAATAAAATAAAATTTCTGCAATTTTTCCCCATAATAAAGTAATTTTCTGCAATTTTGCCCCAAAATAAAGGGAATTTCTGTTTTTTGTCCCCAATTAAGAGAAATTTCTGCAATTTTGCCCTAAAATAAGGGGAATTTCTGCCTTTTGCCCCAAAATAAAAAGAATTTCTGCCTTTTTGCCCCAAAATAAAGAAAATTACTGCATGTTTTACCCCAAATTTAGGTGAACTTCTTCAATTTTGCACCAAAATACGGGGATTTTCTGCCTTTTTTGCCGAAAATAAAGGGAATTTCTGCAATTTTGCCGCGAAATAAGTGAAATTTCTGAAGTTTTACCCCAAAATAAAGAGGAAGCCCTGCATTTTTGCCATAAAATTAGGAGAATTTCTGCAATTTTGCTCCAAAATACTGGGAATTTCTGCCTTTTACTCGAAAATAAAGGGAATGTATACCTTTTTGCCATAAAAAAGGGAAATTTCTTCATTTTTACCCCAAAATAAGGGGATTTTCCGCCTTTTTGACTCAAAATAAGTGCAATTTCTGACTTTTCCCAAAAAATAAACGGAATTTCTGTCTTTTTGCCCCAAAATAAGGGGAATTTCTGACTTTTTGCCCTTAAAAAAGTTAAATTTCTAAAATTTTTCCCCAAAATAAGGGAAATGTCTGCCTTTTGCCCCCAAATAGGGGGAATTTCTGCTTTTTTGCCCCAAAATAGTGAGAATTTCAGCCTTTTTACCTCAAAATAAGGGGAATTTCTGCATTTTTGCCCCAAAAATTTGGGAAATTTCTGACTTTTTGCCCAAAATAAGTGAAATTTCTGCAATTTTGCCCAAAAATAAAGGAAATTTCTGAAATTTTGCCCCAAAATAAGTGGAATTTCTGAGCTTTGCCCCACAATAAGGAGAATTTCTGTCTTTTTGCCCCAACATAGAGAGAATTTCTGCCTTTTTGCCACACAATTATGGGAATTTCTGCAATTTTGCTCCTAAGTACGAGGAATTTCTGCTTTTTTGCCCGAAAATAAGAAGAATGCATACTTTTTGCCATAAAAAATGGAAATTTCTTCATTTTTGCCCCAAAATAAGGGGAATTTCTGCTTTTTTGCCTCTAAATAAGTGGAATTTCTGTCTTTTTCCCCCAAAACAAAGGGAATTTCTGTCTTTTTTGCCCCAAAATAAGGAAAATTTCTTTCTTATTACCCTGAAATAAGTGAAATTTCTGCAATTTTGCCCCAAAATAAGGGAAATTTCTGCTTTTTTTCCCACAAATAAGAGAAATTTCTGCCTTTTTGCCCACAAATAAGGGGAATTTCAGCTTTTTTACCTCAAAATAAGGAGAATTTCTGCATTTTTTGCCACAAAATATTAGGAATTTCTGCCCTTTTGCCCTAAAATAAGAAAAAATTCTGCCTTTTTTCCTGAAATAAGTGAAATTTCTGCAATTTTGCCTTAAAATAAGTGAAATTTCTGCAATTTTGCCCCAAAATAAGTGGAATTTTTGATTTTGCCCCAAAATAAGGAGAATTTCTGATTTTTGCACTAACATATAAGGAATTTCTGCCTTTTTGCCCCACAATTAGGGGAATTTCTGCAATTTTACTTTAAAATATGGGGAATTTCTGCTTTTTAGCCCGAAAATAAGGGGAATGTATACCTTTTGCCACAAAAAAAGAAAATTTCTTCATTTTTGCTCCAAAATAAGGGGAATTTCTGCTCTTTTGCCTCTAAATAAGTGTAATTTCTGTATTTTCCCCCAAAACAAAGAAAATTTCTGTCTTTATTGCCCCAAAATAGGAAAATTTCTGACTTATTACCCTTAAATAAGTGAAATTTCTGCAATTTTGCCACAAAATAAGGGAAATTTCTGCCTTTTTGCCCCCAAATACAGGGAATTTCAGCATTTTTACCTCAAAATAAGAGGAATTTCTGCTTTTTTGGCCCAAACTATAGGAAATTTCTGCCTCTTTGCCCCAAATTAAGAAAAATTTCTGCAATTTTGTACCAAAATAAAAGAAATCTCTGCCTTTTCCCCAAAATAAGAAAATTTCTGCATTTTTTTCTGAAATAAGTGAAATTTCTGCAATGTTGCCCCAAAATAAGTGAAATTTCTTCAATTTTTCCCTAAAATAAGGGAAATTTCTGAAATTTTGCCCCAAAATAAGTGGAATTTCTGAGTTTTGTTCCCAAAAAAGGAGAATTTCTGTCTTTTTGCGCAAACACATAGGGATTTTCTGCCTTTTTGCCCCACAATTAGGGGAATTTCTGCAATTTTGCTCCAAAATACGGGGAATTTCTGCCTTATTGCCCGAAAATAAGAAGAATGCATAACTTTTTGCCATATAAAAGGGAAATTTCTTTATTTTTGCTCCAAAATAAGGGGAATTTCTGACTTTTTGCCTCTAAATAAGTGGAATTTCTGTCTTTTTCCCCCAAAACAAAGGGAATTTCTGTCTTTTCTGCCACAAAATAAGGAAAATTTCGGACTTATGCCCTGAAATAAGTGAAATTTCTGCAATTTTGCCACAAAATAAGGGAAATTTCTGCCGTTTTGCCCACAAATAAGGGGAATTTCAGCCTTTTTACCTCAAAATAAAAGGAATTTCTGCATTTTTGCCACAAAATATTAGGAATTTCTGTCTTTTTGCCCCAAAATAAGGAAAATTTCTGCCTTTTTTCCCTGAAATAAGTGAAATTTCTGCAATTTTACCCCAAAATAAGTGAAATTTCTTCAATTTTGCCCAAAAATAAGGGAAATTTCTGGAATTTTGCCCCAAAATAAATGGAATTTCTGAATTTTTCCCCAAAATAAGGAGAATTTCTGTCTTTTTTCCTTAACATATAGGAAATTTCTGCTTATTTGTCCCACATTTAGGGAAATTTCTGCAATTTTGCTCCAAAATACGGGGAATTTCTGCCTTTTAGCCCGAAAATAAAAGGAATGTATACCTTTTGCCTCAAAAAAAGGAAAATTTCTTGATTTTTGCCCCATAATAAGAAAAATTTCTGCCTTTTTACTTCAAAATAAGTGATATTACTGCCTTTTTACCCCAAAATAAACGGAATTTCTGATTTTTGCCTCAAAATAAAAAAAAAAATTGAATTATGCCCTGAAATAAGTGAAATTTCTGCAATTTTGCCCCAAAATAAAAAAAATTTCTGCCTTTTTGCCATAAAATAAAGGGAATTTCTGTGTTTTTGCCCCAAAATAAAAGAAATTTCTGCATTTTTGCCCCCAAGTAAGGGGAATTTCAGACTTTTTACCTCAAAATAAAGGGAATTTCTGCATTTTTTGCCACAAAATATTAAGAATTTCTGCCATTGTGCTCCAAAATACGGAAAATTTCTGCTTCTTTACCCTGAAATATGTGAAATTTCTGCAATTTTGACCCAAAATAAGTGAAATTTCTGCAATTTTGCCCCAAAATAAAGGAAATTTTTGCAATTTTGCCCCAAAATAAGTGGAATTTCTGAGTTTTCCTCGAAAATAAGGAGAATTTCTGTTTTTTTGCCCCAACATATAGGGAATTTCTTCATTTTTGCCCCACAATTAGGGGAATTTCTGCAATTTAGCTCCAAAATACTGGGTATTTCTGCTTTTTTGCCCGAAAATAATGGGTATGTATACCTTTTGCCACAAAAAAGGGATATTTCTTCATTTTTGCCCCAAAATAAGAGGAATTTCTGACTTATTTCTTCAAAATAAGTGAAATTTCTGCCTTTTTACCCAAAAATAAATGGAATTTCTGTCTTTTTGCCCAAAAATAAAAGGAATTTTTGAATTATGCCCTGAAATAAGTAAAATTCCTGCAATTTTGCCCCAAAAGAAAAGAAATTTCTGCAATTTTTTCTTATAATAAAGGAATTTTCTGCAATTTTGCCCCAAAATAAAAGGAATTTCTGTTTTTTGTCGCCAAATAAGGGAAATTTCTGCGATTTTGCCATAAATAAGGGGAATTTCTGCCTTTTGCCCCAAAATAAAAGGAATTTCTGCCTTTTTGCCCCGAAATAAAGAAAATTTCTGCATGTTTTACCCCCAAATTAGGTGAATTTCTGCAATTTTGTCTCAAAATACGGGGATTTTCTCACTTTTTCGCCGAAAATAAAGGGAATTTTTGCCATTTTTCCGCGAAATAAGTGAAATTTCTGCAGTTTTACCCCAAAATAAGGGGAAGCTCTGCATTTTTGCCCCAAAATTATGGGAATTTCTGCAATTTTGCTCCAAAATACAGGGAATTTTTGCCTTTTTGCCCGAAAATAGAGGGAATGTATACCTTTTGCCATAAAAAAGGGTAATTTCTTCATTTTTACCCCAAAATAAGGGGATTTGCCACCTTTTTGACCCAAAATAAGTGCAATTTCTGGATTTTCCCAAAAATATACGGAATTTCTGTCTTTTTGCCCCAAAATAACGGGAATTTCTTATTTTTGCCCTAAAATAAGTTAAATTTCTAAAATTTTTCCCCAAAATAAGGGAAATGTCTGCTTTTTGACCCAAAATAAGAAGAATTTCTGACTTTTTGCCCCAAAATAAGGGGAATTTCAGCCTTTTTACCTCAAAATAAGGAGAATTTTTGCATTTTTGCCACAAAATATGGGAAATTTCTGCCTTTTTGCCCAAAATAAGAAAAATTTCTACAATTTTGTATCAAAATAAAAGAAATTTCTGCCTTTTTCCCCAAAATAAGAAAATTTCTGTTTTTTTCCCTGAAATAAGAGAAATTTCTGCAATTTTGCCACAAAATAAGTGAAATTTCTGCAATTTTGCCCCAAAATAAGGGAAATTTCTGGAATTTTGCCCCAAAATAAGTGGAATTTATGAGTTTTGCCCCAAATAAGGAGAATTTCTGTCTTTTTGCTCAAACATATAGGGAATTTCTGCCTTTTTGCCCCACAATTAGGGGAATTTCGGCAATTTTGCTCTAAAATACGGAGAATTTCTTCCTTTTTGCCAGAAAATAAGAAGAATGCATAACTTCTTGCCATAAAAAAGGGAAATTTCTTCATGTTTGCTCCAAAATAAGGGGAATTTCTGCTTTTTTGCCTCTAAATAAGTGGAATTTCTGTCTTTTTCCCCCAAAACAAAGGGAATTTCTGTCTTTTTTGCCCCAAAATAAGAAAAATTTCTGACTTATTACCCTGAAATAAGTGAAATTTCTGCAATTTTCCCCCAAAATAAGGGAAATTTCTGCCTTTTGGCTCCCAAATAAGGGGAATTTCCTTCTGTTTACCTCAAAATAAGGGGAATTTCTGCAATTTTGCCCCAAAATAAGGGAAATTTTTGAAATTTTGCACCAAAATAAGTGGAATTTCTGAGTTTTGCCCCAAAATAAGGAGAATTTATGTCTTTTTGCCCCAACATATAGAGAATTTCTGCCTTTTTGCAACACAATTAGGGGAATTTCTGCAATTTTGCTCCAAAATACAGAGAATTTCTGCTTTTTGCTCGAAAATTAGAAGAATGCATAACTTTTTGCCATTAAAAAGGGAAATTTCTTCATTTTTGCTCCAAAATAAGGGGAATTTCTTCTTTTTTGCCTCTAAATAAGTGGAATTTCTGTTTTTTTCCCCCAAAATAAAGGGAATTTCTGTCTTTTTGGCCCAAAAATAAGGAAAATTTCTGACTTATTACCCTGAAATAAGTGAAATTTCTGCAATTTTGCACCAAAATAAGGGAAATTTCTGCCTTTTTGACCCAAATAAAGGGAATTTCAGCCATTATACCTCAAAATAAGGGGAATTTCTGCATTTTTGCCACAAAATATTAGGAATTTCTGACTTTTTACTTCAAAAAAGAAAATTTCTGCCTTTTTTCCCTGAAATAAGTGAAATTTCTGCAATTTTGCCCCTAAGTAAGTGAAATTTCTGCAATTTTGCCCTAAAATAAGGGAAATTTCATGAATTTTGCCCCAAAATAAGTTGAATTTCTGAGTTTTGCCCCAAAATAAGGAGAATTTCTGTATTTTTGCACTAACATATAGGGAATTTCTGCCTTTTTGCCCCACAATTAGGGGATCTTCTGCAATTTTGCTCCAAAATACGGGGAATTTCTGCTTTTTTGCCCGAAAATAAGGGGAATGCATACCTTTTTGCAATAAAAAAGGGAAATTTCTTCATTTTTGCTCCAAAATACGAGGAATTTCTGCCATTTTGCCTCTAAATAAGTGGAATTTCTGAGTTTTGCCTCAAAATAAGGAGAATTTCTCTATTTTGCCCCAACATATAGAGAATTTCTGCCTATTTGCCCCACAATTAGGGTATTTTCTGCACTTTTGCTCAAAAATACGGGGAATTTCTGCCTTTTTGCCCGAAAATAAGGAGAATGCATATCTTTTTTGCCATAAAAAAGGGAAATGTCTTCATTTTTGCTCCAAAATAAGGGGAATTTCTGCCTTTTTGCCTCTAAATAAGTGGAATTTCTGTCTTTTTCCCCCAAAACGAAGGGAATTTCTGTCTTTTTTGCCCAAAAATAAGGAAAATTTCTGACTTATTACCCTGAAATAAGTGAAATTTCTGCAATTTTCCCCCTAATAAGGGAAATTTCTGCCTTTTTGCCCTGAAATATGTGAAATATCTGCAATTTTAACCCAAAATATGGTGAATTTCTGCCTTTTTGCCCCAAAATAATGGGAATTTCTGACTTTTTGTCCCAAAATAAGAAAAATTTTTACTTTTTTTCTCTGAAATAAGTGAAATTTCTGCAATTTTGCCCTAAAATAAGGGAAATTTCTGCAATTTTTCCCCATAATATGGGAAATTTCTGCAATCTTGCCCCAAAATAATGGGAATTTCTGTTTTTGCCCTCAAATAAAGGAAATTTCTGCAATTTTGCCCTAAAATAAGAGGAATTTCTGCCTTTTGCCCCAAAATAAGGAGAATATCTGCCTTTTTGCCCCAAAATAAAGAAAATTACTGTATTTTTTACCACAAAATAAGTGAATTTCTGCAATTTTGCTCCAAACTACGGGGATTTTCTGCCTTTTTCGCCGAAAATAAGGGGAATTTCTGCCACTTTACCGTGAAATAAGTGAAATTTTTGCCTTTTCACCAAAAATAAACGAAATTTCTGTATTTTTGCCACAAAATAAGGGGAATTTCTGACTTTTTGCCCGAAAATAAGGGAAATTTTAGCCTTTTTACCCCAAAATAAGGGGAATTTCTGCCTTTCTGCCACGAAATAAGAAAATTTCTACCTTTTTTCTGTAATAAGTGAAATTTTTGCAATTTTGCCCCAAAATAAGGGAAATTTCTGCAATTTTGCTCAAATGTAAAGGAAATTTCTGCAATTTTGCCCCAAAATAAGGTGAATTTCTGACTTTTTGCCCGAAAATTATGAGAATTTCTGCAATTTTGCTTCAAAATACGGGGAATTTCTGCCTTTTATTCCCAAAATAAAGGGAATTTCTGCATTTTCCCCCAATATTTGGGTAATTTCTGCATTTTACCTCTAAATAAAGGGAATTTCTGCATTTTACCTCAAAATAAGAAGAATTTCTGCGTTTTGCCCCAAATTATGGGGAATTTCTGCCTTTTTGTTCCAAAATAAGGAAAATTTCTTCAATTTTGTACCATAATAAAATAAATTTCTACTTTTTGCCCCAAAATAAGGGGAATTTCTGAATTTTTGCTTTGAAATAAATGAAATTTCTACTATTTTGCCCGAAAATAAGGGAAATTTGTGCCTTATTGCTTCAAAATAAAGGGAATTTCTGCCTTTGCCCCAAAATATGTGGAATTTCAGCATTTTACCTCAAAATAAGGGGAATTTCAGAATTTTTGCAACAAAATATGGAGAATTTTTGCCTTTTTGCCCCAAAATAAATGGAATTTCTGCATTTTTGCACCAATATTAGGGGAATTTCTGCAATTTTGCTCCAAAATACGGGTCATTTCTGCCTTTTTGCCCGAAATTAAGTGGAATTTCTGCCTTTTTGTCCCGAAATAAGTGAAATTTCTTCAATTATAGCCAAAAATTAGGGATTTCATCTTTTTGCCCCAAAATAAGAGGAATTTCTGTCATTTTGCCCTGAAATATTTGAAATATCTGCAATTTTACTCCAAAATAAGGGGAATTTCTGCCTTTTGTCCCAAAATTAGGGGAATTTCTGCAATTTTGCTCCAAAATACGGGGATTTTCTGCCTTTTTGCCCGAAAATAAGGGGAATGCATACCTTTTTGCCATAAAAAAGGGAAATTTCTTCATTTTTGCTCCAAAATAAGAGGAAATTCTGCCATTTTTCCTCTAAATAAGTGGAATTTCTGAGTTTTGCCCCAAAATAAGGAGAATTTCTGTATTTTGCCCCAACATATAGAGAATTTCTGCCTTTTTGCCCCACAATTAGGGGATTTTCTGCAATTTTGCTCCAAAATACGGGGAATTTCTGCCTTTTTGCCCGAAAATAAGAAGAATGCATATCTTTTTGCAATTAAAAAGGGAAATTTCTTCATTGTTGCTTCAAAATAAGGGGATTTTCTCACTTTTTGCCTCTAAATAAGTGGAATTTCTGTCTTTTTCCCCCCAAACTAAGGGAATTTCTTTCTTTTTTGGCCCAAAATAAGGAAAATTTCTGACTTATTACCCTGAAATAAGTGAAATTTCTCCAATTTTGCCCAAAAATAAGGTAAATTTCTGTCTTTTTGCCCTGAAATATGTGAAATATTTGCAATTTTAACCCAAAATAAAGAGAATTTCTGCCTTTTGCCACAAAATAATTGGAATTTCTGCTATTTTGTCCCAAAATAAGAAAAATTTTTGCTTTTTTTCTCTGAAATAAGTGAAATTTCTGCAATTTTGCTCTAAAATGAGAGAAATTTCTGCAATTTTTTCCCATAATAATGGAAATTTCTGCAATTTTGACCCAAAATAAGGGGAATTTCTGTTTTTTGCCCCCAAATAAGGAAAATTTCTGCAATTTTGCCCTAATATAAGGGGAATTTCTGCCTTTTGCCCCAAAATAAGGAGAATATCTGCCTTTTTGCCCCCCAAAAAAGAAAATTACTGTATTTTTTTACTCCAAAATAAGTGAAATTTCTGCAATTTTGCCCCAAAATAAGTGGAATTTCTGATTTTGGCCCAAAATAAAGAGAATTTCTGACTTTTTGCACTAACATATAAGGAATTTCTGCCTTTTTGCCCCACAATTAGGGGAATTTCTGCAATTTTGCTCCAAAATATGGGGAATTTCTGCTTTTTAGCCCGAAAATAAGGGGAATGTATACCTTTTGCCATAAAAAAGGGAAATTTCTTCATTTTTGCTCTAAAATAAGGGGAATTTCTGTTTTTTGCCTCTAAATAAGTGTAATTTCTGTATTTTCCCCCAAAACAAAAAAATTTCTGTCTTTATTGCCCTAAAATAGGAAAATTTCTGACTTAATACCATAAAAAAAGTGAAATTTCTGCAATTTTGCCCCAAAATAAGGGAAATTTCTGCCTTTTTGCCCCCAAATACAGGGAATTTCAGCATTTTTACCTCAAAATAAGGGGTATTTCTGCATTTTTGGCCCAAACTATAGGAAATTTCTGCCTCTTTGCCCCAAATTAAGAAAAATTTCTGCAATTTTGTACCAAAATAAAAGAAATTTCTGCCTTTTCCCCAAAATAAGAAAATTTCTGCATTTTTTTCTGAAATAAGTGAAATTTCTGCAATTTTGCCCCATAATAAGTGAAATTTCTTCAATTTTGCCCCAAAATTAGGGAAATTTCTGGAATTTTGCTCCAAAATAAGTGGAATTTCTGAGTTTTGCCCCAAAAAAAGGAGAATTTCTGTCTTTTTGCCCGAACATATAGGGAATTTCTGCCTTTTTGCCCGACAATTAGGGGAATTTCTGCAATTTTGCTCCAAAATACGGGGAATTTCTGCCTTATTGCCCGAAAATAAGAAGAATGCATAACTTTTTGCCATAAAAAAGGGAAATTTCTTTATTTTTGCTCCAAAATAAGGGGAATTTCTGACTTTTTGCCTCTAAATAAGTGGAATTTCTGTCTTTTTCCCCCAAAACAAAGGGAATTTCTGTCTTTTCTGCCACAAAATAAGGAAAATTTCTTACTTATGCTCTGAAATAAGTGAAATTTCTGCAATTTTGCCACAAAATAAGGGAAATTTCTGCCGTTTTGCCCCCAAATAAGGGGAATTTCAGACTTTTTACCTCAAAATAAAAGGAATTTCTGCATTTTTGCCACATAATATTAGGAATTTCTGCTTTTTTGCCCCAAAATAAGGAAAATTTCTGCCTTTTTTCCCTGAAATAAGTGAAATTTCTGCAATTTTACCCCAAAATAAGTGAAATTTCTTCAATTTTGCCCAAAAATAAGGGAAATTTCTGGAATTTTGCCCCAAAATAAGTGGAATTTCTGAATTTTTCCCCAAAATAAGGAGAATTTCTGTCTTTTTTCCTTAACATATAGGAAATTTCTGCTTTTTTGTCCCACATTTAGGGGAATTTCTGCAATTTTGCTCCAAAATACGGGGAATTTCGGACTTTTAGCCTGAAAATAAGGGGAATGTATACCTTTTGCCTCAAAAAAAAGGAAATTTCTTCATTTTTGCCCCAAAATAAGAAAAATTTTTGCCTTTTTACTTCAAAATAAGTGAAATTACTGCCTTTTTACCCAAAAATAAATGGAATTTCTGATTTTTGCCTCAAAATAAAAAAAATTTTGAATTATGCCCTGAAATAAGTGAAATTTCTGCAATTTTGCCCAAAATGAAAGAAATTTCTGCCTTTTTGCCACAAAATAAAGGGAATTTCTGTGTTTTTGCCCCAAAATAAGGGAAATTTCTGCCTTTTTGCCCCAAATAAAGGGGAATTTCAGCCTTTTTACCTCAAAATAAGGGGAATTTCTGCATTTTTTGCCACAAAATATTAAGAATTTCTGCCATTGTGCTCCAAAATACGAAAAATTTCTGCTTCTTTACCCTGAAATATGTGAAATTTCTGGAATTTTGCCCCAAAATAAGTGAAATTTCTGGAATTTTGCCCCAAAATAAGTGGAATTTCTGTCTTTTTGCCCCAACATATAAGGAATTTCTGCATTTTTGCCCCACAATTAGGGGAATTTCTGCAATTATACTGGGTATTTCTGCTTTTTTGCCTGAAAATAATGGGTATGTATACCTTTTGCCACAAAAAAAGGGAAATTTCTTCATTTTTGCCCCAAAATAAGAGGAATTTCTGACTTATTTCTTCAAAATAAGTGAAATTTCTGCCTTTTTACCCAAAAATAAACGGAATTTCTGTCTTTTTGCCCCAAAATAAAAGGAATTTTTGAATTATGCCCTGAAATAAGTGAAATTTCTGCAATTTTGCCTTAAAAGAAAAGAAATTTCTGCAATTTTCCCCATAATAAAGGTATTTTCTGCAATTTTGCCCCAAAATAAAGGGAATTTCTGTTTTTTGTCGCCAAATAAGAAAAATTTCTGCAATTTTGCCATAAATAAGGGGAATTTCTGCCTTTTGCCCCAAAATCAAAGGAATTTCTGCCTTTTTGCCCCGAAATAAAGAAAATTACTGCATGTTTTACCCCAAAATTAGGTGAATTTCTGCAATTTTGTCTCAAAATACGGGGATTTTCTCACTTTTTCGCCGAAAATAAAGAGAATTTTTGCCATTTTTCCGCGAAATAAGTGAAATTTCTGCAGTTTTATCCCAAAATAAGAAGAAGCTCTGCATTTTTGCCCCAAAATTATGGGAATTTCTGCAATTTTGCTCCAAAATACGGGGAATTTCTGCCTTTTTGCCTGAAAATAGAGGGAATGTATACTTTTTGCCATAAAAAAGGGAAATTTCTTCATTTTTACCCCAAAATAAGGGGATTTGCCACCTTTTTGACCCAAAATAAGTGCAATTTGTGAATTTTTCCAAAAATATACGGAATTTCTGTCTTTTTGCCCCAAAATAACGGGAATTTCTGATTTTTGCCCTAAAATAAGTTAAATTTCTAAAATTTTTCCCCAAAATAAGGGAAATGTCTGCTTTTTGACCCAAAATAAGAAGAATTTCTGACTTTTTGCCGCAAAATAAGGGGAATTTCAGCCTTTTTACCTCAAAATAAGGGGAATTTCTGCATTTTTGCCACAAAATATGGGAAATTTCTGCCTTTTTGCCCAAAATAAGAAAAATTTCTACAATTTTGTACCAAAATAAAAGAAATTTCTGCCTTTTTCCCCAAAATAAGAAAATTTCTGTTTTTTTCCCTGAAATAAGAGAAATTTCTGCAATTTTGCCACAAAATAAGTGAAATTTCTGCATTTTTGCCCCAAAATAAGGGAAATTTCTGGAATTTTGCCCCAAAATAAGTGGAATTTCTGAGTTTTGCCCCAAAATAAGAAGAATTTCTGTCCTTTTTGCCCCCAAATAAGAAAAATTTTTGACATATTACCCTTAAATAAGTGAAATTTCTGTAATTTTTCCCCAAAATAAGGAAAATTTCTGCTTTTTTGCTTCCAAGTAAGGGAATTTCAGCATTTTTACCTCAAAATAATGGTTATTTCTGTATTTTTGCCCCAAAATATGGGAAATTTCTGCCATTGTGCCCCAAAATAAGAAATATTCTGCTTTTTTCCCCTGAAATAAGTGAAATTTCAGCAATTTTGCCTTAAAATAAGGGAAGTTTCTGCCTTTTTGCCCCCAAATAAAGGGAATTTCAGCATTTTTACCTCAAAATAAGGGAAATTTCTGAATTTTTGCCACAAAATATTAGGAATTTCTGACTTTTTACTCCAAAAAAAAAATTTCTACCTTTTTTCCCTGAAATAAGTGAAATTTCTGCAATTTTGCCCCAAAGTAAGTGAAATTTCTACAATTTTGCCCTAAAATAAGGGAAATTTCATGAATTTTGCCCCAAAATAAGTGGAATTTCTGAGTTTTGCCCCAAAATAAGGAGAATTTCTGTCTTTTTGCCCTAACATATAGGGAATTTCTGCCTTTTTGCCCCACAATTAGGGGAATTTCTGCAATTTTGCTCCAAAATACGGGGAATTTCTGCATTTTAGCCCGAAAATAAGGGGAATGCATACCTTTTGCCATTAAAAAGTGAAATTTCTTTATTTTTGCTCCAAAATAAGAGTAATTTCTGCCATTTTGCCTCTAAATAAGTGGAATTTCTGAGTTTTGCCCCAAAATAAGGAGAATTTCTGTATTTTGCCCCAACATATAGAGAATTTTTGCCTTTTTGCCCCACAATTAGGGGATTTTCTGCAATTTTGCTCCAAAATACGGGGAATTTCTGCTTTTTTGCCCGAAAATAAGGGGAATGCATAACTTTTTGCAATAAAAAAGGGAAATTTCTTCATTTTTGCTCCAAAATACGAGGAATTTCTGCAATTTTGCCTCTAAATAAGTGGAATTTCTGAGTTTTGCCCCAAAATAAGGAGAATTTCTGTATTTCGCCCCAACATATAGAGAATTTCTGCCTTTTTCCCCACAATTAGGGGATTTTCTGCACTTTTGCTCCAAAATACGGGGAATTTCTGCCTTTTTGCCCGAAAATAAAAGGAATGCATACTTTTTGCCATAAAAAAGGGAAATGTCTTCATTTTTTCTCCAAAATAAAGGGAATTTCTGCCTTTTTGCCTCTAAATAAGTGGAATTTCTGTCTTTTCCCCCCAAAACTAAGGGAATTTTTGTCTTTTATGCCCAAAAATAAGGAAAATTTCTGACTTATTACCCTGAAATAAGTGAAATTTCTGCAATTTTCCCTTTAATAAGGGAAATTTCTGCCTTTTTGCCCTGAAATATGTGAAATATCTGCAATTTTAACCCAAAATATGGTGAATTTCTGCCTTTTTGCCCCCAAATAATGGGAATTTCTGACTTTTTGTCCCAAAATAAGAAAAATTTTTGCTTTTTTTCTCTGAAATAAGTGAAATTTCTGCAATTTTGCCCTAAAATAAGGGAAATTTCTGCAATTTTTCCCCATAATATGGGAAATTTCTGCAATTTTGCCCCAAAATAATGGGAATTTCTGTTTTTACCCCCAAATAAAGGAAATTTCTGCAATTTTGCCCTAAAATAAGAGGAATTTCTGCCTTTTGCCCCAAAATAAGGAGAATATCTGCCTTTTTGCCCCAAAATAAAGAAAATTACTGTATTTTTTACCACAAAATAAGTGAATTTCTGCAATTTTGCTCCAAAATACGGGGATTTTCTGCCTTTTTCGCCGAAAATAAGGGGAATTTCTGCCACTTTGCCGTGAAATAAGTGAAATTTTTGCCTTTTCACCAAAAATAAACGAAATTTCTATATTTTTGCCCAAAAATAAGGGGAATTTCTGACTTTTTGCCCGAAAATAAGGGAAACTTTAGCTTTTTTACCTCAAAATAAGGGGAATTTCTGCCTTTCTGCCACAAAATAAGAAAATTTCTAACTTTTTTCTGTAATAAGTGAAATTTTTGCAATTTCGCCCCAAAATAAGGGAAATTTCTGCAATTTTGCTCAAATGTAAAGGAAATTTCTGCAATTTTGCCCCAAAATAAGGGGAATTTCTGACTTTTTGCTCCCGAAAAAAGGAAATTTTCTGTCTTTTTGCTCCAAAAAAAGGAGAATTTCTGACTTTTTGCCCGAAAATTATGAGAATTTCTGCAATTTTGCTTCAAAATACGGGGAATTTCTGACTTTTATCCCTAAAATAAAGGGAATTTCTGCATTTTCCCCAAATATTTGGGTAATTTCTGCATTTTACCTCTAAATAAAGGGAATTTCTGCATTTTACCTCAAAATAAAAAGAATTACTGCGTTTTGCCCCAAAATATGGGGAATTTCTGCCTTTTTGTTCCTAAATAAGGAAAATTTCTTCAATTTTGTACCATAATAAAAGAAATTGCTACTTTTTGCCCCAAAATAAGAGGAATTTCTGAATTTTTTGCCTTGAAATAAATGAAATTTCTACTATTTTGCCCGAAAATAAGGGAAATTTGTTCCTTTTTGCTTCAAAATAAGGGAAATTTCTGCCTTTGCCCCAAAATATGTGGAATTTCAGCATTTTACCTCAAAATAAGGGGAATTTCAGCATTTTTGCACCAAAATATGGAGAATTTCTGCCTTTTTGCCCCAAAATAAATGGAATTTCTGTATTTTTGCACCAATAATAGGGGAATTTCTGCAATTTTGCTCCAAAATACGGGTCATTTCTGCCTTTTTGCCCGAAATTAAGTGGAATTTCTGCCTTTTTGTCCCGAAATAAGTGAAATTTCTTCAATTTTAGCAAAAAATTGGGGATTTCATCTTTTTGCCCCCAAAAAAGGGGAATTTCTGTCATTTTGCCCTGAAATATTTGAAATTTCTGCAATTTTACTCTAAAATAAGGGGAATTTCTGCCTTTTGTCCCAAAATTAGGGGAATTTCTGCAATTTTGCTCCAAAATACGGGGAATTTCTGCCTTTTTGCCCGAAAATAAGGGGAATGCATACCTTTTTGCCATAAAAAAGGGAAATTTATTCATTTTTCCTCCAAAATAAGAGGAATTTCTGCCATTTTGCCTTTAAATAAGTGGAATTTCTAAGTTTTGCCCCAAAATAAGGAGAATTTCTGTATTTTGCCCCAACATATAGAGAATTTCTGCCTTTTTGCCCCACAATTAGGGGATTTTCTGCAATTTTGCTCCAAAATACGGGGAATTTCTGCCTTTTTGCCCGAAAATAAGGAGAATGCATATCTTTTTGCAATTAAAAGGGGAAATTTCTTCATTTTTGCTTCAAAATAAGGGGAATTTCTGAATTTTTGCCTCTAAATAAGTGGAATTTCTGTCTTTTTCCCCCAAAACTAAGGGAATTTCTTAATTTTTTGGCCCTAAATAAGGAAAATTTCTGACTTATTGCCCTGAAATAAGTGAATTTTCTGTAATTTTGCCCCAAAATAAGGTAAATTTCTGTGTTTTTGCCCTGAAATATGTGAAATATTTGCAATTTTAACCCAAAATAAGGTGTATTTCTGCCTTTTTGCCACAAAATAATTTGAATTTCTGCTATTTTGTCCCAAAATAAGAAAAATTTTTGCTTTTTTTCTTTGAAATAAGTAAAATTTCTGCAATTTTGCCCTAAAATAAGGGAAATTTCTGCAATTTTTCCCCATAATAAGGGAAAATTCTGCAATTTTGCCCCAAAATAAGGGGAATTTCTGTTTTTTGCCCCCAAATAAGGAAAATTTCTGCAATTTTGCCCTAAAATAAGGGGCATTTCTGCCTTTTGCCCCAAAATAAAAAGAATATCTGCCTTTTTGCCTTAAAATAAAGAAAATTACTGTATTTTTTTACCCCAAATAAGTGAATTTCTGCAATTTTGCTCCACAATACAGGTATTTTCTGCCTTTTTCGCCAAAAATAAGGAGAATTTCTGCAACTTTGCTGTGAAATAAGTAAAATTTCTGCAGTTTTACCTCAAAATCAGGGGAATTTCTGCCTTTTTGCCTTGAAATATGTGAAATATCTGCAATTTTAACCCAAAATAAGATGAATTTCAGCCTTTTTGCCACAAAATAATGGGAATTTCTGCCATTTTGTCCCAAAATAAGAAAATTTTTGCTTTTTTTCTCTGAAATAAGTGAAATTTCTGCAATTTTGCCCTAAAATAAGGGAAATTTCTGCAATTTTGCCCCAAAATAAAGGAAATTTCTGTTTTTTGCCCCTAAATAAGGGAAATTTCTGCAATTTTGCCCTAAAATAAGGGGAGATTCTGCATTTTGCCCCAAAATAAAGAAAATTACTGTATTTTTTACCCCAAAATTATGTGAATTTTTGCAATTTTGCTCCAAAATACGATGATTTTCTGCCTTTTTTGCCGAAAATAAGTGGAATTTGTGCCATTTTGCCGCGAAATAAGTGAAATTTCTGCAGTTTTACAAGAAAATAAGGGGAATTTCTGCCTTTTTGCCCCAAAATTAGGGGAATTTCTGCACTTTTGCTCCAAAAAACGGGGAATTTCTGCCTTTTTACCCGAAAATAAAGGGAATGTATACCTTTTTGCCATAAAAAAGGGAAATTTCTTTATTTTTGCCCCAAAATAAGGGGATTTTTCACATTTTTAATTACTCAAAATACGTGAAATTTCTGCCTTTCTCCCGAAAATAAACGAAATTTCTGTCTTTTTGCCCCAATATAAGAAGAATTTCTGACTTTTTGCCCAACAATAAGGGGAATATCAGCCTTTTTACCTAAAAATAAAAAGAATTTCCGCATTTTGCCCCAAAATATGAGGAATTTCTGCCTTTTTGCCCCAAAATAAGAATAATTTCTACAATTTTGAACGAAAATAAAAGAAATTTCTGCCTTTTTGTCCCACAATAAGAAAATTTCTGCCTTTTTCTGAAATAAGTGAAATTTCTGCAATGTTGCCCCAAAATAAGGGAAATTTATGCAATTTTGCCCAAATGTAAAGGAAATTTCTGCAATTTTGCCCCAAAATAAGGGGAATTTCTGACTTTTTCCTCCCGAAAAAAGAGATTTTCTGTCTTTTTGCCCCAAAATAAGGAGAATTTCCGCCTTTTCGCCCGAAAATTATGAGAATTTCTGCAATTTTGCTTCAAAATACGGGGAATTTCTGCCTTTTATCCCAAAACTAAAGGGAATTTCTGCATTTTCCCACAATATTTGGGTAATTTCTGCATTTTACCTCTAAAAAAAGGGAATTTCTGCATTTTACCTCAAAATAAAAAGAATTTCTGCGTTTTGCCCCAAAATATGGGGAATTTCTGCCTTTTTGTTTCAAAATAAAAAAAAATTTCTTCATTTTTGTACCATAATAAAAGAAATTTCTTCTTTTTGCCCCAAAATAAAGGGAATTTCTGAATTTTTGCCTTGAAATAAATGAAATTTGTACTATTTTGCCCGAAAATAAGGGAAATTTGTGCCTTTTTGCTTCAAAATAAGGGGAATTTCTGCCTTTGCCCCAAAATATGAAAAATTTTAGCATTATTCCTCAAAATAAGGGGAATTTCAGCCTTTTTGCACCAAAATGTGGAGAATTTCTGCATTTTTGCCCCAAAATAAAGGGAATTTCTGCATTTTTGCACCAATATTAGGGGAATTTCTACAATTTTGCTCCAAAATAAAGAGATTTTCTTCCTTTCTCCCCGAAATTAAGTGGAATTTCTGCCTTTTTGTCCCGAAATAAGTGAAATTTCTTCAATTTTAGCCAAAAATTAGGGATTTCATCCTTTTGCCTCAAAATAAGGGGAATTTCAGCCATTTTGCCCTGAAATATTTGAAATTTCTACAATTTTACTCCAAAATAAGGGGAATTTTTGCCTTTTGTCCCAAAATTAAGAGAATTTCTGCAATTTTGCTTTAAAATACGGAGAATTTCTGCCTTTTTGACCGAAAATAAGGGGAATGCATAACTTTTTGCCATAAAAAAAATTCTTAATTTTTGCTCCAAAATAAGAGGAATTTCTGCCATTTTGCCTCTAAATAAGTGGAATTTCTGAGTTTTGCCCCAAAATAAGGAGAGTTTCTGTATTTTGCCCCAACATATAGAGAATTTCTGCCTTTTTGCCCCACAATTAGGGGATTTTCTGCAATTTTGCTCCAAAATACGGGGAATTTCTGCCTTTTTGCCGAAAATAAGGGGAATGCATAATTTTTGCCATAAAAATGGAAAATGTCTTCATTTTTGCTCCAAAATAAGGGGAATTTCTGCCTTTTTGCCTCTAAATAATTGGAATTTCTGTCTTTTTCCCCCAAAACTAAGAAAATTTCTGTCTTTTTTACCCCAAAATAAGGAAAATTTCTGACTTATTACCCAGAAATAAGTAAAATTTCTGCAATTTTGCCCCAAAATAAGGGAAATTTCTGCCTTTTTGCTTTGAAATATGTCAAATATCTGCAATTTTAACCCAAAATAAGGTGAATTTCGGCCTTTTTGCCCCAAAATAATGGGAATTTCTGCCATTTTGTCCCAAAATAAGAAAAATTTTTGCTTTTTTTCTCTGAAATAAGTGAAATTTCTGCAATTTTGCCCTAAAATAAGGGAAATTTCTGCAATTTTGCCCCAAAATAAAGGAAATTTGTGTTTTTTGCCCCTAAATAAGGGAAATTTCTGCAATTTTGCCCTAAAATAAGGGGAGTTTCTGCCTTTTGCCCCAAAATAAAGAAAATTACTGTATTTTATCCCAAAATTATGTGAATTTCTGCAATTTTGCTCCAAAATACGAGGATTTTCTGCCTTTTTCGCCGAAAATAAGGGGAATTTGTGCCATTTTGCCCCAAAATTAGGTGAATTTCTGCAATTTTGCTCCAAAAAACGGGGAATTTCTGCCTTTTTACCCGAAAATAAAGGGAATGTATACCTTTTTGCCATAAAAAAGGGAAATTTCTTCATTTTTGCCCCAAAATAAGGGGATTTTTCACATTTTTAATTACTCAAAATACGTGCAATTTCTGCCTTTTTCCCGAAAATAAACGAAATTTCTGTCTATTTGCCCCAATATAAGGGGAATTTCTGACTTTTTGCCCGACAATAAGGGGAATTTCAGCCTTTTTACCTAAAAATAAGAGGAATTTCCGCATTTTGCCCCAAAATATGAGTAATTTCTGCCTTTTTGCCCCAAAATAAGAATAATTTCTGCAATTTTGAACCAAAATAAAAGAAATTTCTGCCTTTTTGCCCCACAATAAGAAAATTTCTGCCTTTTTCTGAAATAAGTGAAATTTCTGCAATTTTGCCCCAAAATAAGGGAAATTTCTGCAATTATGCCCAAATGTAAAGGAAATTTCTGCAATTTTGCCCCAAAATAAGGGGAATTTCTGACTTTTTCCTCCCGAAAAAGGAGATTTTCTGTCTTTTTGCCCCAAAATAAGGAGAATTTCTGCCTTTTCGCCCGAAAATTATGAGAATTTCTGCAATTTTGCTTCAAAATACGGGGAATTTCTGCCTTTTATCCCAAAACTAAAGGGAATTTCTGCATTTTCCAACAATATTTGGGGAATTTCAGCGTTTTACCTCTTAATAAGGGGAATATCTGCATTTAACCTCAAAATAAAAAAAATTTCCGCCTTTTGCCCAAAAATATGGGGAATTTCTGCCTTTTTGTTCCAAAATAACGAAAATTTCTTCAATTTTGTCCATAATAAAAGAAATTTCTGCTTTTTGCCTCAAAATAATGGGATTTTCTGCCTTTTTCCCCAAACATAAAGGGAATTTCAGGCTCATTACCTCAAAATAAGGGGAATTTCTGCCTTATATTTGCCACAAAATATAAGGAATTTCTGCCTTTTTGCCCCAAAATAAGGAAAATTTCTGCAATTTTGCCCCAAAATAAGGGAAATTTCTCCCTTTTTCCCCAAAATAAAGGAAATTTCAGCCTTTTTACCTGAAAATAAGTGAAATTTTTGTAATTTTGCCCGAAATAAGGAAAATTTCTGCAATTTTGCCCCAAAATAATGTAAATTCCTGCAATTTTGCACCAAAATAAAGGAAATTTCTGGAATTTTGCCCCAAAATAAGGGGAATTTCTGATTTTTGCCCCAAAATAAAGGGAATTTCTGCCTTTTGCCCCAAAATTAGGGGAATTTCTGCAATTTTGCTCCAAAATACGGGGAATTTCTTCCTTTTTGCTCGAAAATAAGGGGTATGCATACCTTTTTGCCATAAAAAAGAGAAATTTCTTCACTTTTGCTCCAAAATAAGGGGAATTTCTGATTTTTTCCCCTAAATAAGTGGAATTTCTGTCTTTTTCCCCCAAAACAAAGGGAATTTCTGTCTTTTTTGCCCCAAAATAACGAAAATTTCTGACTTATTACCCTGAAATAAGTGAAATTTCTGCAATTTTGCTACAAAATAAGGGAAATTTCTGCTTTTTTGCCCTGAAATATGTGAAATTTCTGCAATTTTATTCCAAAATAAGGTGAATTTCTGATTTTGCCCCAAAATAATGGGAATTTCTGCCTTTTTGCCCCAAAATAAGAAAAATTTTTGCTTTTTTTCTCTGAAATAACTGAAATTTCTGCAATTTTGCCCTAAAATAAGTGAAATTTCTGAGTTTTGCCCCAAAATAAGGAGAATTTCTGTCTTTTTTCCCAACATATAAGAAATTTCTGCCTTTTTGCCCCACAATTAGGGGAATTTCTGCAATTTTGCTCCAAAATACGGGGAATTTCTGCCTTTTTGCCCGAAAATAAAGAGAATGTACACCTTTTGCCATAAAAAAGGGAAATTTCTTCATTTTTTCTCCAAAATAAGAGGAAATTTTCTGCCTTTTTGACTCAAAATAAGTGCAATTTCTGCCTTTTCCCAAAAAATAAACGAAATTTCTGTCTTTTTGCCCAAACATAAGGGGAATTTCTGCCTTTTTGCCCCAAATTTTGGGAATTTCTGCCTTTTTGGCATAAAAGAAGAAAAATTTCTGCAATTTTGTACCAAAATAGTAGAAATTTCTGCCTTTTTGCCCCAAAAGAAGAAACTTTCTTCATTTTTTCTGAAATAAGTGAAATTTTTGCAATTTTGCCCCAAAATAAGGGAAATTTCTGCAATTTTGCCCCAATGTAAAGGAAATTTCTGCAATTTTGCCCCAAAATAAGGGGAATTTCTGACTTTTTGCCCCCGAAAAAGGAGATTTTCTGTCTTTTTGCCCCCAAAATAAGGAGAATTTCTGCCTTTTTGTCTGAAAATTATGAGAATTTCTGCAATTTTGCTTCAAAATACAGGGAATTTCTGCCTTTTAGCCCCAAAATAAAGGGAATTTCTGCATTTTCCCCCAATATTTTCGGAATTTCTTCATTTTACCTCTAAATAAGGGGAATTTCTGCATTTTACCTCAAAATAAGAATTTCTGCCTTTTGCCACAAATTATGGGGAGTTTCTGCCTTTTTGTTCCAAAATAAGGAAAATTTCTTCAATTTTGTACCATAATAAAAGAAAGTTCTACTTTTTGCCCCAAAATAAGGGGAATTTCTGACTTTTTACTCTGAAATAAATGAAATTTCTGCAATTTTGCCCGAAAATAAGGGAAATTTGTGCCTTTTTGCCCCAAAATGAGGGGAATTTCTGCCTTTTGCCCCATAATATGGGGAATTTCAGGATTTTACCTCAAAATAAGGGGAATTTCAGCCTTTTTGCAACAAAATATGAAGAATTTCTGCATTTTTGCCCCAAAATAAAGAGAATTTCTGAATTTTTGCACCAATATTAGGGGAATTTCTGCAATTTTGCTCCAAAATACGGGTCTTTTCTGCCTTTATGCCCGAAATTAAGTGGAATTTCTGCCTTTTTGTCCCGAAATAAGTGTAATTTCTTCAATTTTAACCAAAAATTATGGATTTCATCTTTTTGCCCCAAAATAAGGGGAATTTCTGCCAGTTTGCCTGAAATATTTGAAATTTCTGCAATTTTACCCCAAAATAAGGGGAATTTTTTCCTTTTGCCCCAAAATTAGGGGAATTTCTGCAATTTTGCTCCAAAATACACGGAATTTCTGCCTCTTTGCCCGAAAATAAGGAGAATGCAAACCTTTTTGCCATACAAAAGGGAAATTTTTTCATTTTTGCTTCAAAATAAGAGGAATTTGTGCCATTTTGCCTCTAAATAAGTGGAATTTCTGAGTTTTGCCCCAAAATAAAAAGAATTTCTGTCTTTTTGCCCCAACATATAGAGAATTTCTGCCTTTTTGCCCCACAATTCGGGGCATTTCTGCAATTTTGCTCCAAAATACGGAGAATTTCTGCCTTTTTGCCCAAAAATATAGGGAATGTATACCTTTTTGCCATAAAAAAGGGAAATTTCTTCATTTTTGCCAGAAAATAAGGAAATTTTCCGCCTTTTTGACTCAAAATAAGTGCAATTTCTGCCTTTTCCCCAATAATAAACGAAATTTCTGTTTTTTTGCCCCAACATTAGGGGAATTTCTGATTTTTGCCCGAAAATAAGGGGAATTTCAGCCTTTTTGCCTCAAAATATGGGGAATTTCTGCATTTTTGTCCCAAAATAAGAAAAATTTCTGCAATTTTGTACCAAAATAATAGAAATTTCTGCCTTTTTGCCCCAAAATAAGAAAATTTCTGCATTTTTTCTGAAATAAGTGAAATTTTTGCAATTTTACCCCAAAATAAGGGAAATTTCTGCAATTTTGCCCAAATGTAAAGGAAATTTCTGCAATTTTGCCCCAAAATAAGGGGAATTTCTGACTTTTTGCCCCC
This sequence comes from Micromys minutus, assembly GCF_963924665.1. Lineage (NCBI taxonomy): Eukaryota > Metazoa > Chordata > Mammalia > Rodentia > Muridae > Micromys > Micromys minutus. The sequence continues at coordinate 987,827 of NW_027667967.1, forward strand.
TAAAAAAGGAGATTTTCTGTCTTTTTGCCCCAAAATAAGGAGAATTCCTGCCTTTTTGCCTGAAAATTATGAGAATTTCTGCAATTTTGCTTCAAAATACAGGGAATTTCTGCCTTTTAGCGCCAAAATAAAGGGATTTTCTGTATTTTCCCCCAATATTTGGGGAATTTCTGCATTTTACCTCTAAATAAGGGGAATTTCTGCATTTTACCTCAAAATAAAAAAAATTTCTGCCTTTTGCCCCAAAATATGTGGAATTTCTGCCTTTTTGTTCCAAAATACGGAAAATTTCTTCAATTTTGTACCATAATATAAGAAATTTCTGTTTTTACTACAATATAAGGAGAATTTCTGACTTTTTACTCTGAAATAAATGAAATTTCAGCAATTTTGCCCGAAAATAAGGAAAATTTGTGCCTTTTTGCCCCAAAATGAGGGGAATTTCTACCTTTTGCCCCAAAATATGGGGAATTTCAGCATTTTACCTCAAAATAAGGGGAATTTCAGCCTTTTTGCACCAAAATATGGAGAATTTCTGCCTTTTTGCCCCAAAATAAAGGGAATTTCTGCATTTTTGCACCAATATTAAGAGAATTTCTGCAATTTTGCTCCAAAATAATGGGAATTTCTGCCTTTTTGCCCGAAATTAAGTGGAATTTCTGCCTTTTTCTCCCGAAATACGTGAAATTTCTTCAATTTTAGCCAAAAATTATGGATTTCATCTTTTTGCCCCCAAATAAAAAGAATTTCTGCAATTTAGCCCTGAAATATTTGAAATTTCTGCAATTTTACCCCAAAATAAGGGAAATTTCTGCCTTTTGCCTTAAAATTAGGATAATTTCTGCAATTTTGCTCCAAAATACAGGGAATTTCTGCTTTTTTGCCCGAAAATAAAGAGAATGCATAGCTTTTTGCCATAAAAAAGGGAAATTTCTTCATTTTTCCTCCAAAATAAGAGGAATTTCTGCCATTTTGCCTCTAAATAAGTGGAATTTCTGAGTTTTGCCCCCAAATATAAAGAATTTCTGTATTTTTACCCCAACATATAGAGAATTTCTGCCTTTTTGCCCCACAATTAGGGGATTTTCTGAAATTTTCCTCCAAAATACGGGGAATTTCTGCCCTTTTGCCAGAAAATAAGGAGAATGCATACCTTTTTGCCATAAAAAAGGGAAATTTCTTCATTTTTGCTCCAAAATGAGGGGAATTTCTGCCTTTTTTCTTATAAATAAGTGGAATTTCTGACTTTTTCCCCAAAAACAAAGAGAATTTCTGTCTTTTTTGCCCTAAAATATTAAAAATTTTTGACTTATTACCCTGAAATAAGTGAAATTTCTGCAATTTTGCCTCAAAATAAAGTAAATTTTTGCAATTTTGCCCTAAAATAAAAAAATTTCTGCCTTTTTGCCCCCAAATACGGGAAATTTCAGCCTCTTTACCTCAAAATAAGGGGAATTTCTGCATTTTTTGCCACAAAATATTAGGAATTTGTGCCTTTTTGCCCCAAAATAAGGAAAATTTCTGCCTTTTTTCCCTGAAATAAATGAAAATTCTGCAATTTTGCCCATAAATAAGTTAAATTTATGCAATTTTACCCAAAAGTAAGGGGAATTTCTGATTTTTGCCCCAAAATAAAGGGAAGTTCTGCCTTTTGCCCTAAAATTAGGGGATTTTCTGCAATTTTGTTCCAAATACGGGGAATTTTTGCCTTTTTGTCTGAAAATAAGGGGAATGCATACCTTTTTGCCATGAAAAAGCGAAATTTCTTCATTTTTGCTCCAAAATAAGAGGAATTTCTGCCTTTTTGCCTCAAAATAAGTGGAATTTCTGTCTTTTTCCCCTCAAAAATAGGTAATTTCTGTCTTTTTTGCCCCAAAATAAAGAAAATTTCTGACTTATTACCCTGAAATAAGTGAAATTTCTGCAATTTTGCCCCAAAATAAGGGAAATTTCTGCCTTTTTGCCCTGAAATATGTGAAATTTCTGCAAATTTACCCCAAAATTAGGTGATTTTCTGCCTTTTTGCCTCAAAATAATGGGAATTTCTGCATTTTTGCCCCAAAATAAGAAAAAATTTTGCTTTTTTTCTCTGAAATAACAGAAATTTCTGCAATTTTGCTCTAAAACAAGTGAAATTTCTGAGTTTTGCCCCCAAAAAAGGAGAATTTCTGTCTTTTTGCCCCAACATATGGGGAATTTCTGCCTTTTTGCCCCACAATTAGGGGAATTTCTGCAATTTTTCTCCAAAATACGGAGAATTTCTGCATTTTGCCCGAAAATAAAGGGAATGTATACCTTTTTGCCATAAAAAAGGGAAATTTCGTCATTTTTGCCTGAAATTAAGGAAATTTTACGCCTTTTTGACTCAAAATAAGTGCAATTTCTGCCTTTTCCCCAAAAATAAACGAAATTTCTGTTTTTTTCCCCAACATAAGGGGAATTTCTGACTTTTTGCCCAAAAATATGGGGAATTTCAGCCCTTTTGCCCCAAAATATGGGGAATTTCTGCCTTTTTGCCCCAAAATAAGAAAAATTTCTGCAATTTTGTAACAAATAATAGAAATTTCTGCCTTTTTGTCCCAAAATAAGAAAATTTCTGCATTTTTTCTGATATAAGTGAAATTTCTGCAATTTTGACCCAAAATAAGGGAAATTTCTGCAATTTTTCCTAAATGTAAAGGAAATTTCTGCAATTTTGCCCCAAAATAAGGGGAATTTCTAACTTTTTGCCCCCGAAAAAAGGAGATTTTCTGTCTTTTTGCCCAAAAATAAGGAGAATTTCTGCAATTTTGCTTCAAAATACAGGGAATTTCTGCTTTTTAGCCCCAAAATAAAGGGAATTTCTGCATTTCCGCCCAGTATTTGGGGAATTTCAGCATTTTACCTCTAAATAAGGGGAATTTCTGCATTTTACCTCAAAATAAAAAGAATTTCTGCCTTTTGCCCCAAAATATGGGGAATTTCTGCCTTTTTGTTTCAAAATAAGTAAAATTTCTTCAATTTTGTACCATAATCAAAGAAATTTCTGCTTTTTGCCCCAAAATAAGGGGAATTTCTGACTTTTTACCCTGAAATAAATGAAATTTCTGCAATTTCCCCGAAAATAAGGGAAATTTGTGCCTTTTTGCCCCAAAATGAGGGGAATTTCTGCCTTCTGCCCCAAAATATGGGGAATTTTAGAATTTTACCTCAAAATAAGGGGAATTTCAGCCTTTTTACACCAAAACATGGAGAATTTCTGCTTTTTTGCCCCAAAATAAAGGGAATTTCTGCATTTTTGCAACAATATTAAGGGAATTTCTTCAATTTTGCTCCAAAATACGGGTCATTTCTGCTTTTTTGCCCGAAATTAAGTGGAATTTCTGCCTTTTTGTCCCGAAATAAGTGAAATTTCCTCAATTTTAGCCAAAAATTATGGATTTCATTTTTTGCCCCAAAATAAGGGGAATTTCTGCCATTTTGCCCTGAAATATTTAAAATTTCTGCAATTTTACCCCAAAATAAGGGGAATTTCTGCCTTTTTCCCCAAAATTAGGCGAATTTCTGCAATTTTACTCCAAAATACGGGTAATTTCTGCCTTTTTGCCCGAAAATAAGGGGAATGCATACTTTTTTGCCATAAAAAAGGGAAATTTCTTCATTTTTGCTTCAAAATAAGGGGAATTTATGCCTTTTTGCCTCTAAATAAGTGGAATTTCTGTCTTTTCCCCCGAAAACAAAGGGAATTTCTGTCTTTTTTGCCCCAAAATAAGGAAAATTTCTGACTTATTACCCTGAAATAACTGAAATTTCTGCAATTTTGCCCCAAAATAAGGGAAATTTCTGCCTTTTTGCCCTGAAATATGTGAAATTTCTGCAATTTTACCCCAAAATAAGGGGAATTTCTGCCTTTTGCCCCAAAATAATGGGAATTTCTGCCTTTTTGCCCCAAAATAAGAAAAATTTTTGCATTTTTTTCTCTGAAATAACTGAAATTTCTGCAATTTTGCCCTAAAATAATTAAAATATCTAAGTTTTGCTCTAAAATAAAGAGAATTTCTCTCTTTTTGCCCCAACATATAGGGAATTTCTGCCTTTTTGCCCCACAATTAGGGGAATTTCTGCAATTTTGCTCCAAAATACGGGGAATTTTTTGCCTTTTTGCCCAAAAATAAAGGGAATCTATAACTTTTTGCCATAAAAAAGGAAAATTTCTTCATTTTTGCCCGAAAATAAGAAATTTTCCGCCTTTTTGAGTCAAAATAAATGCAATTTTGCCTTTTCCCCAAAAATAAACGAAATTTCTTTCTTTGTGCCCCAACACAAGGGGAATTTCTGTTTTTTGCCCGAAAATAAGGGGAATTTCAGCCTTTTTGCCCCAAATTAGAAAAATTTCTGCAATTTTGTACCAAAATAATAGAAATTTCTGCTTTTTTGCCACAAAATAAGAAAATTTCTGCATTTTTTCTGAAATAAGTTAAATTTCTGCAATTTTGCCCCAAAATAAGGGAAATTTCTGCAATTTTGCCCAAATATAAATGAAATTTCTGCAATTTTGCCCCAAAATAAGGGGAATTTCTGACTTTTTGCCCTCTAAAAAAGGAGATTTTCTGTCTTTTTGCCCCAAAATAAGGAGAATTTCTGCCTTTTTGCCTGAAAATTATGAGAATTTCTGCGATTTTGCTTCAAAATATGGGGAATTTCTGTTTTTTAGCACCAAAATAAAGGGAATTTCTTCGTTTTCCCCCAATATTTGGTAAATTTCTGCATTTTACCTCTAAATAAGGGAAATTTCTGCATTTTACCTCAAAATAAAAAGAATTTCTGCCTTTTGCCCCAAAATATGGAGAATTTCTGCCTTTTTGTTCCAAAATAAGGAAAATTTCTTCAATTTTGTACCATAATAAAATAAATTTCTGCTTTTTGCTTCAAAATAAGGGGAATTTCTGACTTTTTACACTGAAATAAATGAAATTTCAGCAATTTTGCCCGAAAATAAGGGAAATTTGTGCCTTTTTACCCCAAAATGAGGGGAATTTCTGCCTTTTGCCCCAAAATATGTGGAATTTCAGCATTTGACCTCAAAATAAGGGGAATTTTAGCCTTTTTGCACCAAAATATGGAGAATTTCTGCCTTTTTGCCCCAAAATAAAGGGAATTTCTGCATTTTTGCACCAATTTTAAGGGAATTTCTGCAATTTTGCCCCAAAATAAAGAGATTTTCTTCCTTTCATTTTTGTTCCAAAATAAGAGGAATTTCTGCCATTTTGCCTCTAAATAAGTGGAATTTCTGAGTTTTGCCCCCAAATATAAAGAATTTCTGTATTTTTACCCCAACATATAGAGAATTTCTGCCTTTTTGCCCCACAATTAGGGGATTTTCTTAAATTTTGCTCCAAAATATGGGGAATTTCTGCCCTTTTGCCCGAAAATAAGGGGAATGCATACCTTTTTGCCATAAAAAAAAGAAATTTCTTCATTTTTGCTCCAAAATGAGGGGAATTTCTGCCTTTTTTCCTCTAAATAAGTGGAATTTCTGACTTTTTCTCCAAAAACAAAGAGAATTTCTGTCTTTTTTGCCCTCAAATAAGGAAAATTTATGACTTATTACCCTGAAATAAGTAAAATTTCTGCAATTTTGCCCCAAAATAAAGTAAATTCCTGCAATTTTGCCCCAAAATAAAAAAATTTCAGCCTTTTTACCTCAACATAAGGGGAATTTCTGCATTTTTGCCACAAAATATTAGGAATTTGTGCCTTTTTTCCCCAAAAATAAAAAAATTTTCTGCCTTTTTTCCCTGAAATAAGTGAAAATTCTGCAATTTTGCCCATAAATAAGTTAAATTTCTGCAATTTTGCCCCAAAATAAATGAAATTTCTGGAATTTTGCCCCAAAGTAAGGCGAATTTCTGATTTTTGCCCCAAAATAGAGAGAATTTCTGCCTTTTGCCACAAAATTAGGGGACTTTCTGCAATTTTGCTCCAAAATACGGTGAATTTCTGCCTTTTTGCCCGAAAATAAGGGGATTGCATACCTTTTTGCCATAAAAAAGGGAAATTTCTTCATTTTTGCTGCAAAATAAGGGGGAATTTCTGCCTTTTTGCCTCTAAATAAATGGAATTTCTGTATTTTCCCCCCCAAAAAAGGTAATTTCTGTATTTTTGCCCCAAAATAAAGAAAATTTCTTACTTATTACCCTGAAATAATTGAAATTTCTGCAATTTTGCCCCAACATAATGGAAATTTCTGTATTTTGCCGTGAAATTTCTGCAATTTTACCCCAAAATAAGGTGAATTTCTGCCTTTTTGCCCCAAAATAATGGGAATTTCTGCCTTTTTGCCCCAAAATAAGAAAAATTTTTGCTTTTTTTCTCTGAAATAACTGAAATTTCTGCAATTTTGCCCTAAAATAAGTGAAATTTCTGAGTTTTGCCCCAAAATAAGGAGAATTTCGGTCTTTTTGCCCCAACATATAGGGAATTTCTGCCTTTTTGCCCCACAATTAGGGGAATTTCAGCAATCTTGCTTCAAAATACGGGGAATTTCTGAATTTTTGCCCGAAAATAAAGGGAATGTATACCTTTTTGACATAAAAAAAGGAAATTTCTTCATTTTTGCCCGAAAATAAGGAAATTTTCTGCCTTTTTGACTCAAAATAAGTGCAATTTCTGCCTTTACCCCAAAAATAAACGAAATTTCTGTCTTTTGGCCCACACATAAGGGGAATATCTGAATTTTTGCCTGAAAATAAGGGGAATTTCAGCCTTTTTACCCCAAAATATGGGGAATTTCTGCATTTTTGCCCCAAAATAAGAAAAATTTCTGCAATTTTGTAACAAAATAAAAGAAATTTCTGCCTTTTTGCCCCAAAATAAGAAAATTTCTGCATTTTTTCTGAAATAAGAGAAATTTCTGTAATTTTGCCCAAATGTAAAGGAAATTTCTGCAATTTTGCCCCAAAATAAGGGGAATTTCTGCATTTTTGCACCAATATTAAGGGAATTTCTGCAATTTTGCCTCTAAATAAGGGGAATTTCTGCCTTTTTGCCCGAAATTAAGGGGAATTTCTGCCTTTTTGTCCCGAAATAAGTGAAATTTCTTCAATTTTAGCCAAAAATTAGGGATTTCATCTTTTTGCCCCAAAATAAGGGGAATTTCTACCATTTTGCCCTGAAATATTTGAAATTTCTGCAATTTTATCACAAAATAAGGGGATTTTCTGCCTTTTGCCCCAAAATTAGGGGAATTTCTGCAATATTGCTCCAAAATACAGAGAATTTCTTCCTTTTTGCCCGAAAATAAAGAGAATGCATACCTTTTTGCCATAAAAAAGGGAAATTTCTTCATTTTTGCTCCAAAATAAGAGGAATTTCTGCCATTTTGCCTCTAAATAAGTGGAATTTCTGAGTTTTGCCCCAAAATAAAAAGAATTTCTGTATTTTTGCCCCAACATATAGAGAATTTCTGCCTTTTTGCCCCACAATTAGGGGATTTTCTGAAATTTTGCTCCAAAATACGGGGAATTTCAGCCTTTTTGCCCGAAAATAAAAGGAATGCATACCTTTTTGCCATAAAAAAGAGAAATTTCTTTATTTTTGCTCAAAAATAAAAGGAATTTCTGCCTTTTTTCCTCTAAATAAGTGGAATTTCTGACATTTTCCCCCAAAAAAAAGAGAATTTCTGTCTTTTTTGCCCTAAAAAAAAGAAAATTTTTGACTTATTACCCTGAAATAAGTGAAATTTCTGCAATTTTGCCCCAAAATAAAGTAAATTCCTGCAATTTTGTCCCAAAATTAAAAAAAATTTCTGCCTTTTTGCCCCCAAATACGAGAAATTTCAGCCTTTTTACCTCAAAATAAGGGAAATTTCTGCATTTTTCCACAAAATATTTGGAATTTGTGCCTTTTTGCCCCAAAATAAGAAAAATTTCTGCCTTTTTTCCCTGTAATAAGTGAAAATTCTGCAATTTTGCCCATAAATAAGTTAAATTTCTGCAATATTGCCCCAAAATAAAGAAAATTTCTGGAATTTTGCCCCGCAGTAAGGGAAATTTCTGATTTTTGTCCAAAAATAAAAAGAATTTCTGCCTTTTTCCTCAAAATTAGGGGAATTTCTGCAATTTTGCTCCAAAATACGGTGAATTTCTGCCTTTTTGCCCGAAAATAAGGGGAATGCATACCTTTTTGCCTTAAAAAAGGGAAATTTCTTCATTTTGCTCCAAAATAAGGGGAATTTCTGCCTTTTTGCCTCTAAATAAGTGGAATTTCTGTATTTTCCACCCCAAAAAAGGTAATTTCTGTATTTTTGCCCCAAAATAAAGAAAATTTCTGACTTATTACCCTGAAATAAGTGAAATTTCGGCAATTTTGCCCCAAAATTAGGGAAATTTCTGTCTTTTTGCCGTGAAATTTCTGCAATTTTACCCCAAAATAAGGTGAATTTCTGCTTTTTTGCCCCAAAATAATGGGAATTTCTGCCTTTTTGCCCCAAAATAAGAAAAATTTTTACTTTTTTTCTCTGAAATAACTGAAATTTCTGCAATTTTGCCCTAAAATATGTGAAATTTCTGAGTTTTGCCCCAAAATAAGGAGAATTTCGGTCTTTTTGCCCCAACATATAGGGAATTTCTGCCTATTTGCTCCACAATTAGAGGAATTTCTGCAATTTTGCTCCAAAATACGGGGAATTTCTGCATTTTTGCCCGAAAATAAAGGGAATGTATACCTTTTTGCCATAAAAAAGGGAAATTTCTTCATTTTTGCCCGAAAATAAGGAAATTTTCCTTCTTTTTGACTCAAAATAAGTGCAATTTCTGCCTTTACCCCAAAAATAAACAAAATTTCTGTCTTTTGGCCCACACATAAGGGGAATATCTGAATTTTTGCCTGAAAATAAGGGGAATTTCAGCCTTTTTGCCCCAAAATATGGGGAATTTCTGCATTTTTGCCCCAAAATAAGAATCATTTCTGCAATTTTGTACCAAAATAAAAGAAATTTCTGCCTTTTTGCCCCAAAATAAGAAAATTTCTGCTTTTTTTCTGAAGTAAGAGAAATTTCTGCAATTTTGCCCAAATGAAAAGGAAATTTCTGCAATTTTGCCCCAAAATAATAGGAATTTCTGCATTTTTGCACCAATATTAAGGGAATTTCTGCAATTTTGCTCCAAAATAAGGGGAATTTCTGCCTTTTTGCCCGAAATTAAGGGGAATTTCTGCCTTTTTGTCCCGAAATAAGTGAAATTTCTTCAATTTTAGCCAAAAATTAGGGATTTCATCTTTTTGCCCCAAAATAAGGGGAATTTCTGCCATTTTGCCCTGAAATATTTGAAATTTCTGCAATTTTACCCCAAAATAAGGGGATTTTCTGCCTTTTGCCCCAAAATTAGGGGACTTTCTGCAATTTTGCTCCAAAATACAGGGAATTTTTGCCTTTTTGCCCGAAAATAAAGAGAATGCATAACTTTTTGCCATAAAAAAGGGAAATTTCTTCATTTTTGCTCCAAAATAAGAGGAATTTCTGCCATTTTACCTCTAAATAAGTGGAATTTCTTAGTTTTGCCCCAAAATAAAAAGAATTTCTGTATTTTTGCCCCAACATATAGAGAATTTCTGCCTTTTTGCCCCACAATTAGGGGATTTTCTGAAATTTTGCTCCAAAATACGGGGAATTTCAGCCTTTTTGCCCGAAAATAAGGGGAATGCATACCTTTTTGCCATAAAAAAGGGAAATTTCTTCATTTTTGCTCAAAAATAAGGGGAATTTCTGCCTTTTTGCCTCTAAATAAGTGGAATTTCTGTATTTTCCATCTCAAAAAAGGTAATTTCTGTATTTTTGCCCCAAAATAAAGAAAATTTCTGACTTATTACACTGAAATAAGTGAAATTTCTGCAATTTTGCCCCAAAATTAGGGAAATTTCTGTCTTTTTGCCATGAAATTTCTGCAATTTTACCCCAAAATAAGGTGAATTTCTGCCTTTTTGCCCCAAAATAAGAAAAATTTTTACTTTTTTTCTCTGAAATAACTGAAATTTCTGCAATTTTGCCCTAAAATAAGTGAAATTTCTGAGTTTTGCCCCAAAATAAGGAGAATTTCTCTATTTTTCCCCAACATATAGAGAATTTCTACCTATTTGCCCCACAATTATGGTATTTTCTGCACTTTTGCTCAAAAATACGGGGAATTTCTGCCTTTTTGCCCGAAAATAAGGGGAATGCATACTTTTTTGCCAAAAAAAGGGAAATTTCTTTATTTTTGCTCAAAAATAAGGGGAATTTCTGCCTTTTTTCCTCTAAATAAGTGGAATTTCTGACTTTTCCCCCAACAACAAAGAGAATTTCTGTCTTTTTTGCCTTAAAATAAGGAAAATTTTTGACTTATTACCCTGAAATAAGTGAAATTTCTGCAATTTTGTCCCAAAATAAAGTAAATTCCTGCAATTTTGCCCCAAAATAAAAAAAAATTCTGCCTTTTTGCCCCCAAATACGGGAAATTTTAGCCTTTTTACCTCAAAATAAAAGGAATTTCTGCATTTTTGCCACAGAATATTAGGAATTTGTGCGTTTTTGCCACAAAATAAGAAAAATTTCTGCCTTTTTTCCCTGAAATAAGTGAAAATTCTGCAATTTTGCCCATAAATAAGTTAAAAATCTGCAATTTTGCCCCAAAATAAAGGAAATTTCTGGAATTTTGCCCCAAAGTTAAAGGAATTTCTGATTTTTGCCCAAAAATAAAGAGAATTTCTGCCTTTTGCCCCAAAATTAGGGGAATTTCTGCAATTTTGCTCCAAAATACGGTGAATTTCTGCCTTTTTGCCCGAAGATAAGGGGAATAAATACCTTTTTGCCTTAAAAAAGGGAAATTTCTTCATTTTTGCTCGAAAATAAGGAGAATTTCTGCCTTTTTGCCTCTAAATAAGTGGAATTTCTGTATTTTCCCCCCCAAAAAAGGTAATTTCTGTATTTTTGCCCCAAAATAAAGAAAATTTCTGACTTATTACCCTGAAATAATTGAAATTTCTGCAATTTTGCCCCAAAATAAGGGAAATTTCTTTCTTTTTGCCCTGAAATATGTGAAATTCCTAAATTTTACCCCAAAATAAGGTGAATTTCTGCCTTTTTGCCCCAAAATAATGGGAATTTCTGCCTTTTTGCCCCAAAATAAGAAAAATTTTTGCTTTTTTTCTCTGAAATAACTGAAATTTTTGCAATTTTGTCCTAAAATAAGTGAAATTTCTGAGTTTTGCCCCAAAATAAAGAGAATTTCTGTCTTTTTGCCCCAACATATTGGGAATTTCTGCCTATTTGCCCCACAATTAGGGGAATATCTGCAATTTTGCTACAAAATACGGGGAATTTCTAAATTTTTGCCTGAAAATAAAGGGAATGTATACCCTTTTGCCATAAAGAAGGGAAATTTCTTCATTATTTCCCGAAAATAAGGAAATTTTCCACCTTTTTGACTCAAAATAAGTGCAATTTCTGCCTTTACCCTAAAAATAAACGAAATTTCTGTCTTTTTGCCCACACATAAGGGGAATATTTGAATTTTTGCCTGAAAATAAGGGGAATTTCAGCCTTTTTGCCCCAAAATATGGGGAATTTCTGCCTTTTTGCCCCAAAATAAGAATAATTTCTGCAATTTTGTACCAAAATAAAAGAAATTTCTGCCTTTTTGCCCCAAAATAAGAAAATTTCTGCATTTTTTCTAAAATAAGTGAAACTTCTGCAATTTTGCCCCAAAATAAGAAAAATTTCTGCAATTTTGCCCAAATGTAAAGGAAATTTCTGCAATTTTGCCCCAAAATAAGGGGAATTTCTGACTTTTTGCCCCCAAAAAAAGGAGATTTTCTGTCTTTTGCCCCAAAATAAGGAGAATTTCTGCCTTTTTGCCTGAAAATTATGAGAATTTCTGCAAATTTGCTTCAAAATACGGGGAATTTTTGCCTTTTAGCCTCAAAATAAAGGAAATTTCTGCATTTTCCCCCAATATTTGGGGAATTTCTGCATTTTACCTCTAAATAAGGGGAATTTCTGCATTTTACCTCAAAATAAGAAGAATTTCTGCCTTTTGCCCCAAAATATGGGGAACTTCTGCCTTTTTGTTCCAAAATAAGAAAAATTTCTTCAATTTTGTACCATAATAAAAAATTTCTGCTTTTTGCCCCAAAATAATGGGAATTTCTGACTTTTTACCCTGAAATAAATAAAATTTCTGCAATTTTGCCCGAAAATAAGGGAAATTTGTGCCTTTTTGCCCCAAAATGTGGGGAATTTTTGCCTTTTGCCCAAAAATATGGGGAATTTCAGCATTTTACCTCAAAATATGGGGAATTTCAGCCTTTTGCACCAAAATATGAAGAATTTCTGCTTTTTGCCCCAAAATAAAGGGAATTTCTGCATTTTTGCACCAATATTAGCGGAATTTCTGTAATTTTCCTCGAAAATACGGGTCATTTCTGCCTTTTTGCCCAAAATTAAGTAGAATTTCTGCCTTTTTTCCGGAAATAAGTGAAATTTTCTCAATTTTAGCCAAAAATTATGGATTTCAACTTTTTGCCCCAAAATAAGGGGAATTTTTGCCATATTGCCCTGAAATATTTGAAATTTCTGCAATTTTACCCTAAAATACGGGGAATTTCTACCTTTTTGCACGAAAATAAAGAGAATGCATACATTTTGCCATAAAAAAGGGAAATTTCTTCATTTTTGCTCCAAAATAAGAGGAATATCTGCCATTTTGACTCTAAATAAGTGTAATTTCTTAGTTTTGCCCCAAAATAAAAAGAATTTCTGTCTTTTTGCTTCAACATAGAGAGAATTTCTGCCGTTTTCCACCACAATTAGGAAATTTTCTGAAATTTTGCTCCAAAATACGGGGAATTTTTGACTTTTTGCCCGAAAATAAGGGGAATGCATAACTTTTTGCCATAAAAAAGAGAAATTTTTTCATTTTTGCTCCAAAATAAGGAAAATTTCTGCCTTTTTGCCTCTAAATAAGTGGAATTTCTGTCTTTTTCCCCCAAAACAAAAAGAATTTCTGTTTGTTTTTTGCCCCAAAATAAGGAAAATTTCTGACTTATTACCCTGAAATAAGTGAAATTTCTCCAATTTTGCCCCAAAATAAAAGAAATTTCTGCCTTTTTGCCCTGAAATATGTGACATTTTTGCAATTTTAACCCAAAATAAGGTGAATTTCTGCCCTTTTGCCCCAAAATAATGGGAATTTCTGCCTTTTTGCCCCAAAATAAGAAAAATTTTTGCTTTTTTTCTCTGAAATAAGTGAAATTTCTGCAATTTTGCCCTAAAATAATGGAAATATCTGCAATTTTTCCCCATAATAAGGGAAATTTCTGCAATTTTGCCCCAAATAAGGGGAATTTCTCTTTTTTGCCCCCAAATAAGGGAAATTTCTGCAATTTTGCCGTAAAATAAGGGTAATTTCTGCCTTTTGCCCCAAAATAAGGAGAATATCTGCCTTTTTGCCCCAAAATAAAGAAAATTACTGTATTTTTTACCCCAAAATTAGGTGAATTTCTGCAATTTTGCTCCTAAATATGGGGATTTTCTGCCTTTTTCGCCCAAAATAAAGGAAATTTCTTCCATTTTGCCGCGAAATAAGTGAAATTTCTGAAGTTTTACCCCAAAATAAGGGGAATTTCTGCCTTTTTTTCTCAAAATTAAAGAAATTTCTGCAATTTTGCTCCAAAATATAGGGAATTTCTACTTTTTTGCCCGAAAATAAAGGGAATGTATACCTTTTGCCATAAAAAAGGGAAATTTCTTCTTTTTTGCCCCAAAATAAGGGGATTTTCCGCCTTTTTTACTCAAAATAAGTGCAATTTCTGCCTTTTTCCCAAAAATAAACGAAATTTCTGTCTTTTTGCCCCAAAATAAAAGGAATTTCTGAATTTTTGCCCGAAAATAAAGGGAATTTCAGCCTTTTTACCTCAAAATAAGGGGAATTTCCACCTTTTTGCCCCAAAATATGGAGAATCTCTGCCTTTTTGCCCCAAAATAAGAAAAATTTCTGCAATTTTATACCAAAATAAAAGAAATTTCTGCCTTTTTGCCCCAAAATAAGAAAATACTGCCTTTTTTCTGAAATAAGTTAAAGTTCTGCAATTTTGCCCCAAATTAAGGGAAAGTTCTGCAATTTTGCCCAAATGTAAAGGAAATTTCTGCAATTTTGCCCCAAAATAAAGGGAATATCTGACTTTTTGCTCCCAAAAAAAGGCGATTTTCTGTCTTTTTGCCCCAAAATAAGAAGAATTTCTTTTTTTTTGGCCGAAAATTATGAAAATTTCTGCAATTTTGCCACAAAATACAGGAAATTTCTGCTTTTTAGCCCCAAAATAAAGGGAATTTCTGCATTTTTACTCTAAAAAAAAACAATTTCTGCATTTTACCTCAAAATAAGAAGAATTTCTGCCTTTTGCCCCAAAATATGGGGAATTTCTGACTTTTTGTTTCAAAATAAGTAAAATTTCTTCAATTTTGAACCATAATAAAAGAAATTTCTGCTTTTTGCCCCAAAATAAGGAGAATTTCTGAATTTTTGCCCTGAAATAAATGAAATTTCTGCAATTTTGTCCGAAAATAAGGGAAATTTGTGCCTTTGTGCCCCAAAATAAGGGGAATTTCTGCCTTTTGCCCCAAAATATGGGGAATTTCAGCATTTTACCTCAAAATAAGGGAAATTTCAGCCTTTTTGCACAAAAATATGGAGAATTTCTGCCTTTTTGCCCCAAAATGAAGGGAATTTCTGCATTTTTGCACAAATATTAGGGCAATTTCTGCAATTTTGCTCCAAAATACGGGTCATTTCTGCCTTTTTGCCCGAAATTAAGTGGAATTTCTGCCTTTTTGTCCCGAAATAAGTGAAATTTCTTCAATTTCAGCCAAAAATTATGGATTTCATCTTTTTGCCCCAAAATAAGGGGAATTTCTGCCATTTTGCCCTGAAATATTTGAAATTTTTTCCATTTTACCCCAAAGTAAGGGGAATTTCTGCCTTTTGTCCCCAAATTAGGGGAATTTCGGCAATTTTGCCCCAAAATACGGGGAATTTCTCCCTTTTAGCCCCAAAATAAAGGGAATTTCTGCATTTTACCTCTAAATAAGGGGAATTTCTGCATTTTACCTCAAAATAAGAAGAATTTCTGCCTTTTGCCCCAAAATACTAGGAATTTCTGCCTTTTTGTTCCAAAATAAGGAAAATTTCTTCAATTTTGTACCATAATAAAAGAAATTTCTGCTTTTTGCACCAAAATAAGGGGAATGTCTTACTTTTTGCCCTGAAATAAATGAAATTTCTGCTATTTTGCCCAAAAATAAGGGAAATTTGTGCCATTTTGCCCCAAAATAAGGAAAAGTTCTGCCTTTGCCCCAAAATATGGGGAATTTCAGCATTTTACCTCAAAATAAGGGGAATTTGAGCCTTTTTGCACCAAAATATGGAGAATTTCTGCCTTTTTGCCCCAAAATAGAGGGAATTTCTGCATTTTTGCACCAATATTACGGAAATTTCTTCAATTTTGCTCCAAAATACGGGTCATTTCTGCCTTTTTGCCCGAAAGTAAGTGGAATTTCTGCCTTTTTGTCCCGAAATAAGTGAAATTTCTTCAATTTTAGCCAAAAATTAGGGATTTCATTTTTTGCCCCAAAATAAGGGGAATTTCTGCCATTTTGCCCTAAAATATTTCAAATTTCTGCAATTTTACCCCGAAATAAGGGAAATTTCTGCCTTTTTGCCCCAAAATAAGGGGAATTTCAGCCTTATTACCTCAAAATAAGAAAAATTTCTGCGTTTTTACCATAAAATATAAGGAATTTCTGCATTTTTGCACCAAAATAAGGAAAATTTCTGCAACTTTTTTACACTTTTTACCTGAAAATAAGTGAAATTTCTGCAATTTTGCCCCAAATAAGGGAATTTTCTGCAATTTTGCCCCAAAATAAGGTAAATTCCTGCAATTTTGCCCCAAAATAAAGGAAATTTCTGAAATTTTGCCCAAAATAAGGGGAACTTCTGATTTTTGCCCAAAAATAAAGGGAATTTCTGCCTTTTGCCCCAAAATTAGGGGAATTTCTGCAATTTTGCTCCAAAATACGGGGAATTTCTGCTTTTAAGCCCGAAAATAAGGGGAATGCATACCTTTTGCCATTAAAAAGGGAAATTTCTTTATTTTTGCTCCAAAATAAGAGGAATTTCTGCCATTTTGCCTCTAAATAAGTGGAATTTCTGAGTTTTGCCCCAAAATAAAGAGAATTTCTGTATTTTGCCCCAACATATAGAGAATTTCTGCCTTTTTGCCCCACAATTAGGGGATTTTCTGCAATTTTGCTCCAAAATACGGGGAATTTCTGCTTTTTTGCCCGAAAATAATAAGAATGCATACCTTTTTGCCATAAAAAAGGGAAATTTCTTCATTTTTGCTCCAAAATAAGAGGAATTTCTGCCATTTTGCCTCTAAATAAGTGGAATTTCTGAGTTTTGCCCCAAAATAAGGAGAATTTCTGTATTTTGCCCCAACATATAGAGAATTTCTGCCTTTTTTCCCCACAATTAGGGGATTTTCTGCAATTTTGCTCCAAAAAACGGGGAATTTCTGTCTTTTTGCCCAAAAATAAGGGGAATGCATACCTTTATGCAATAAAAAAGGGAAATTTCTTCATTTTTGCTCCAAAATAAGAGGAATTTCTGCCATTTTGCCTCTAAATAAGTGGAATTTCTGAGTTTTGCCCCAAAATAAGGAGAATTTCTGTATTTTGCCCCAACATATAGAGAATTTCTGCCTTTTTGCCCCACAATTAGGAGATTTTCTGCACTTTTGCTCCAAAATAAGGGGAATTTCTGCCTTTTTGCCTGAAAATAGAGGGAATGTATACTTTTTGCCATAAAAAAGAGAAATTTCTTCATTTTTACCCCAAAATAAGGGGATTTGCCGCCTTTTTGACTCAAAATAAGTGCAATTTCTGAATTTTCACAAAAATATACGGAATTTCTGTCTTTTTGCCCCAAAATAACGGGAATTTCTGATTTTTGCCCTGAAATAAGTTAAATTTCTAAAATTTTTCCCCAAAATAAGGGAAATGTCTGCATTTTGACCCAAAATAAGAAGAATTTCTGACTTTTTGCCCCAAAATAAGGGGAATTTCAGCCTTTTTATCTCAAAATAAGAGGAATTTCTGCATTTTTGCCACAAAATATGGGAAATTTCTGCCTCTGCCCAAAATAAGAAAAATTTCTACAATTTTGTACCAAAATAAAAGAAATTTCTGCCTTTTCCCACAAAATAAGAAAATTTCTGTTATTTTCCCTGAAATAAGAGAAATTTCTGCAATTTTGCCACAAAATAAGTGAAATTTCTGCAATTTTGCCCCAAAATAAGGGAAATTTCTGGAATTTTGCCCCAAAATAAGTGGAATTTATGAGTTTTGCCCCAAAATAAGGAAAATTTCTGTTTTTTTGCACAAACATATAGGGAATTTCTGCCTGTTTGCCCCACAATTAGGGGAATTTCGGCAATTTTGCTCCAAAATACGGGGAAGTTCTGCCTTTTTGCCAGAAAATAAGAAGAATGCATACCTTTTTGCCATAAAAAATGGAAATTTCTTCATTTTTGCAACAAAATAAGGGGAATTTCTGCTTTTTTTCCTCTAAATAAGTGGAATTTCTGTCTTTCCCCCAAACAAAGGGAATTTCTTTTTTTTTGCCCCAAAATAAAAAAAATTTCTGACTTATTACCCTGAAATAAGTGAAATTTCTGCAATTTTCCCCCAAAATAAGGGAAATTTCTGCCTTTTGGCCCCCAAATAAGGGGAATTTCAGCCTGTTTACCTCAAAATAAGTGAAATTTCTGCAATTTTGCCCCAAAATAAGTGAAATTTCTGCAATTTGGCCCCAAAATAAGTGAAATTACTGAAATTTTTCCCCAAAATAAGTGGAATTTCTGAGTTTTGCCCCAAAATAAGGAGAATTTTTGTCTTTTTTGCCCCCAAATAAGAAAAATTTCTGGCATATTACCCTTAAATAAGTGAAATTTCTGCAATTTTTCCCCAAAATAAGGAAAATATCTGCTTTTTTGCCCCCAAATAAAGGGAATTTCAGCCTTTTTACCTCAAAATAATGGTTATTTCTGTATTTTTGCCCCAAAATATGGGAAATTTCTGCCTTTTTGCCCCAAAATAAGAAAAATTCTGCTTTTTTCCCCTGAAATAAGTGAAATTTCGGCAATTTTGCCCCATAATAAGTGAAATTTCTGCAATTTTGCCCCAAAATAAGGGAAATTTCTACCTTTTTGCCCCCAAATAAGGGGAATTTCAGCATTTTTACCTCAAAATAAGGGGAATTTCTGCATTTTTGCCACAAAATATTAGGAATTTCTGACTTTTTACTCCAAAAAAGAAAATTTCTGCCTTTTTTTCTGAAATAAGTGAAATTTCTGCAATTTTGCCACAAAGTAAGTGAAATTTCTGCAATTTTGCCCTAAAATAAGAAAAATTTCATGAATTTTGCCCCAAAATAAGTGGAATTTCTGAGTTTTGCCTCAAAATAAGGAGAATTTCTGTATTTTGCCCCAACATATAGAGAATTTCTGCCTTTTTGCCCCACAATTAGGAGATTTTCTGCGCTTTTGCTCCAAAATACGGGGAATTTCTGCCTTTTTGCCCGAAAATAAGGGGAATGCATACTTTTTTGCCATAAAAAAGGGAAATGTCTTCATTTTTGCTCCAAAATAAGGGGAATTTCTGCCTTTTTGCCTCTAAATAAGTGGAATTTCTGTCTTTTTCCCCCAAAACTAAGGGAATTTCTGTCTTTTTTGCCCAAAAATAAGGAAAATTTCTGACTTATTACCATGAAATAAGTGAAATTTCTGCAATTTTCCCCCTAATAAGGGAAATTTCTGCCTTTTTGCCCTGAAATATGTGAAATATCTGCAATTTTAACCCAAAATATGGTGAATTTCTGCCTTTTTGCCCCAAAATAATGGGATTTTCTGCCTTTTTGCCCCAAAATAAGAAAAATTTTTGCTTTTTTTCTCTGAAATAAGTGAAATTTCTGCAATTTTGCCCTAAAATAAGGGAAATTTCTGCAATTTTTTCCCCATAATATGGGAAATTTCTGCAATTTTGCCTCAAAATAATGGGAATTTCTGTTTTTTGACCACAAATAAGGAAAATTTCTGCAATTTGGCCCTAAAATAAGAGGAATTTCTGCCTTTTGCCCCAAAATAAGGAGAATATCTGCCTTTTTGCCCCAAAATAAAGAAAATTACTGTATTTTTTACCACAAAATAAGTGAATTTCTGCAATTTTGCTCCAAAATACGGGGATTTTCTGCCTTTTTCGCCGAAAATAAGGGGAATTTATGCCACTTTGCCGTGAAATAAGTGAAATTTTTGCCTTTTCACCAAAAATAAACGAAATTTCTGTATTTTTGCCCCAAAATAAGGGGAATTTCTGACTTTTTTCCCGAAAATAAGGGAAATTTTAGCCTTTTTACCTCAAAATAAGGGGAATTTCTTCCTTTTTGCCACCAAATAAGAAAATTTCTACCTTTTTTCTGTAATAAGTGAAATTTTTGCAATTTTGCCCCAAAATAAAAGAAATTTCTGCAATTTTGCTCAAATGTAAAGGAAATTTCTGCAATTTTGCCCCAAATTAAGGGGAATTTCTGACTTTTTAATCCCGAAAAAAGGAAATTTTCTGTCTTTTTGCTCCAAAATAAGGAGAATTTCTGACTTTTTGCCAGAAAATTATGAGAATTTCTGCAATTTTGCTTCAAAATATGGGGAATTTCTTCCTTTAATCCCCAAAATAAAGGAATTTCTGCATTTTCCCCCAATATTTGGGTAATTTCTGCATTTTACCTCTAAATAAAGGGAATTTCTGCATTTTACCTCAAAATAAGAAGAATTTCTGCCTTTTGCCCCAAAATATGGGGAATTTCTGCCTTTTTGTTCCAAAATAAGGAAAATTTCTTCAATTTTGTACCATAATAAAAGAAATTTCTACTTTTTGCCCCAAAATAATGGGAATTTCTGAATTTTTGCCTTGAAATAAATGAAATTTCTACTATTTTGCCCGAAAATAAGGGAAATTTGTGCCTTTTTGCTTCAAAATAAAAGGAATTTCTGCCTTTGCCCCAAAATATGTGGAATTTCACCATTTTACCTCAAAATAAGGGGAATTTCAGCAGTTTTGCACCAAAATATGGACAATTTCTGCTTTTTTGCCCCAAAATAAATAGAATTTCTGCATTTTTGCCACAAAATATTAAGAATTTCTACATTTTTGCCCCAAAATAAGGAAAATTTCTGCCTTTTTTCCCTGAAATAAGTGAAATTTGTGCAATTTTGCCCCAAAATAAGAGAAATTTTGGATTTTTTCCCCAAAATAAGTGGAATTTCTGAATTATGCCTTTAAATAAGTAGAATTTCTGTCTTTTTGCCCCAACATATTAGGAATTTCTGCATTTTTGCCCAACAATTAGGGGAATTTCTGCAATTTTGCTCCAAAATACGGGGAATTTCTGCCTTTTTGCCCGAAAATAAGGGGAATGCATAACTTTTTGCCATAAAAAAGGGAAATTTTTTCATTTTTGCTCCAAAATAATGGGAATTTCTGCCTTTTTGCCTCTAAATAAGTTGAATTTCTGTCTTTTTCCCCCAAAACAAAAGGAATTTTTGTCTTTTTTGCCCCAAAATAAAAGGAATTTCTGACTTATTACCATGAAATAAGTGAAATTTCTGCAATTTTGCCCCAAAATAAGGGAAATTTCTGCCTTTTTGCCCTGAAATATGTGAAATTTCTGCAATTTTACCCCAAAATAAGTCGAATTTCTGCCTTTTTGCCCCAAAATAATGGGAATTTCTGCCTTTTGCCCCAAAATAAGAAAAATTTTTGCGTTTTTTTTCTGAAATAAGTGAAATTTCTGCAATTTTGCCCTAAAATAAGGAAAATTTCTGCAATTTTTTTTCAATAACAAAAAAAATTTCTTCAATTTTGCCCCAAAATTAGGGGAATTTCTCCCTTTTTGCCCCAAAATAAAAGAAATTTCAGCCTTTTTACCTGAAAATAATTGAAGTTTCTGCAATTTTGCCCCAAATGAGAAAAATTTCTGCAATTTTGCCCCAAAATAAGGTAAATTCCTGCAATTTTGCCCCAAATTAAAGGAAATTTCTTGAATTTTGCCCCAAAATAAGGGGAATTTATGATTTTTGCCCCAAAATAAAGGGAATTTCTGCCTTTTGCCCCTAAATTAGGGGAATTTCTGCAATTTTACCCCAAAATAAGTCGAATTTCTGCCTTTTTGCCCCAAAATAATGGGAATTTCAGCCTTTTTGCCCCAAAATAAGCAAAATTTTTGCTTTTTTTCTCTGAAATAAGTGAAATTTCTGCAATTTTGTTCTAAAATAAAGAAAATTTCTGCAATTTTTCCCCATAATGAGAGAAATTTTTGCAATTTTGCCCCAAAATAAGAGAAATTTCTCCCTTTTTGCCCCAAAATAAAGGATATATCAACTCTTATTCCTGAAAATAAGTGAAATTTCTGCAATTTTGCCCCAAATAAGGGAAATTTCTGCAATTTTGCCCAAAAATAAAGGGAATTTCTTGAATTTTGACCCAAAATTAAGAGAGTTTCTGATTTTTGCCCCAAAATTAGGGGATTTTCTGCAATTTTGCTCCGAAATACGGGGAATTTCTGCCTTTTTGCTCCAAAATACAGGGAATTTCTGCGTTTTTGCCGGAAAATAATAGGAATGCATACCTTTTTGCCATAAAAAAATGAAATTTCTTCATTTTTGCTCCAAAATAAGGGGAATTTCTGCTTTTTGCCTCTTAATAAGTGGAATTTCTGTCTTTTTCCCACAAAACAAAGGGAATTTCTCTCTTTTTTGCCCCAAAATAAGAGGAATTTCTGACTCATTACCCTGAAATAAGTGAAATTTCTGCAATTTTGCCCCAAAATAAGGGAAATTTCTGCCTTTTTGCCCCCAAATAAGGGGAATTCAGCCTTTTTACCTCAAAAGAGGAATTTCTGCATTTTTGCCACAAAATATTAGGAATTTCTGTTATTTTGCCCCAAAATAAGGAAAATTTCTGACTTTTTTCCCTGAAATAAGTGAAATTTCTGCAATTTTGCCCCAAAATAAGTGAAATTTCTACAATTTTGCCCCAAAATAAAGGAAATTTCTGGAATTTTGCCCCAAAAGAAGTGGAATTTCTGAGTTTTGCCCCAAAATAAGGAGAATTTCTGTTATTTTGCCCCAACATATAGGGAATTTCTGCCTTTTGCCCCAGAATTAGGGGAATTTCTGCAATTTTGCTCCAAAATACGAAGAATTTCTGCCTTTTTTCCCAAAAATAAGGGAAATGCATATCTTTTTGTCATAAAAAAGGGAAATTTCTTCATATTTGCTCCAAAATAATGGGAATTTCTCCCTTTTTGACTCTAAATAAGTGGAATTTCTCTCTTTTTTCCCCAAAACAACGGGAATTTCTGTATTTTTAGCCCCAAAATAAGGGGGAATTTCTGACTTATTACCATGAAATAAGTGAAATTTCTGCAATTTTGCCCCCAAAAACGGGAAATTTCTGCCTTTTTGCCCTGAAATATGTGAAATTTCTGCAATTTTACCGCAAAATAAGGTGAATTTCTGCCTTTTTGCCCTAAAATAATGAGATTTTCTACCTTTTTGCCCCAAAATAAGAAAAATTTTTGCTTTATTTCTCTGAAATAAGTGAAATTTCTGGAATTTTGTCCTAAAATAAGGGAAATTTCTGCAATTTTTTCCCATAACAAAAGAAATTTCTGCAATTTTGCCACAAAATAACGGGAATTTCTCTTTTTTGCCCCAAAATAAAGAAAATTTCCGCCTTTTTACCTGAAAATAAGCGAATTTTATGCAATTTTGCCCCAAATTAAGCAAATTTCTGCAATTTTGCCCCAAAATAAGGAAAATTCCTGCAATTTTACCCCAAAATAAAGGAAATTTCTTGAATTTTGCCCCAAAATAAGGGGAATGTCTGAATTTTGTCCCAAAATAAAGGGAATTTCTGCCTTTTGCCCCAAAATTAGGGGAATTTCTGCAATTTTGCTCCAAAATACGGGGAATTTCTGCCTTTTTGCCAGAAAATAATGGGAATGCATACCTTTTTGCCATAAAAAGGAAAATTTCTTCATTTTTGCTCCAAAATAAGGGGAATTTCTGCATTTTTGCCTCTAACTAAGTGGAATTTCTGTCTTTTTCCCCCAAAACAAAGAGAATATTTGTCTTTTTTGCCCCAAAATAAGGGGAATTTCTGACTTATTACCCTGAAATAAGTGAAATTTCTGCAATTTTGCCCCAAAATAAGGGAAATTTCTGCAATTTTGCCCCAATGTAAAGGAAATTTCTGCAATTTTGCCCCAAAATAAGGGGAATTTCTGCCTTTTTGCCTCTAAATAAGTGGAATTTCTATCTTATTCCCCCAAAACAACGGGAATTTCTATATTTTTTGCCCCAAAATAAGCGGGAATTTCTGACTTATTACCCTGAAATAAGTGAAATTTCTGCAATTTTGCCCTAAAATAAGGGAAATTTCTGCAATTTTTCCATAATATGGGAAATTTCTGCAATTTTGCCCCAAAATAAGGGGAATTTCTCTTTTTTTGCCCGAAAATAAAGGAAATTTCAGCCTTTTTACTTGAAAATAAGTGAATTTTATGCAATTTTGACCCAAATAAAGTAAATTTCTGCTATTTTGCCCCAAAATAAGGTAAATTCCTGCAATTTTGCCCCAAAATAAAGTAAATTTTTTGAATTTTGCCCCAAAATAAGGGGAATTTCTGATTTTTGTCACAAAATAAAGGGAATTTCTGCATTTTGCCCCAAAATTAGGGCAATTTCTGCAATTTTGCTCCAAAATACGGGGTATTTCTGCCTTTTTGCACGAAAATAATAGGAATGCATACCTTTTTGCCATAAAAAGGAAAATTTCTTCATTTTTGCTCCAAAATAAGGGGAATTTCTGCATTTTTGCCTCTAACTAAGTGGAATTTCTGTCTTTTTCCCCCAAAACAAAGGGAATTTCTGTCTTTTTTGCCCCAAAATAAGGGGAATTTCTGACTTATTACCCTGAAATAAGTAAAATTTCTGCAATTTTGCCCCAAAATAAGGGAAATTTCTGCAATTTTGCCACAATGTAAAGGAAATTTCTGCAATTTTGCCCCAAAATAAGGGGAATTTCTGACTTTTTGCTCCCGAAAAAAGGAAATTTTCTGTCTTTTTGCTCCAAAATAAGGAGAATTTCTGACTTTTTGCCAGAAAATTATGAGAATTTCTGCAATTTTGCTTCAAAATACGAGGAATTTCTGCCTTTTATCCCCAAAATAAAGGAATTTCTGCATTTTCCCCCAATATTTGGGTAATTTCTGCATTTTACCTCTAAATAAAGGGAATTTCTGCATTTTACCTCAAAATAAGAAGAATTTCTGCCTTTTGCCCCAAAATATGGGGAATTTCTGCTTTTTTGTTTCAAAATAAGGAAAATTTCTTCAATTTTGTACCATAATAAAAGAAATTTCTACTTTTTGCCCCAAAATAATGGGAATTTCTGAATTTTTGCCTTGAAATAAATGAAATTTCTACTATTTTGCCCGAAAATAAGGGAAATTTGTGCCTTTTTGCTTCAAAATAAAAGGAATTTCTGCCTTTGCCCCAAAATATGTGGAATTTCAGCATTTTACCTCAAAATAAGGGGAATTTCATCAGTTTTGCACCAAAGTATGGAGAATTTCTGCTTTTTTGCCCCAAAATAAATGGAATTTCTGCATTTTTGCACCAATATTAAAGGAATTACTGCAATTTTGCTCCAAAATACGGGTCATTTCTGCCTTTTTGCCCGAAATTAAGTGGAATTTCTGCCTTTTTGTCCCGAAATAAGTGAAATTTCTTCAATCTTAGCCAAAAATTAGGGATTTCATCTTTTTGCCCCAAAATAAGGGGAATTTCTGCCATTTGGCTTGAAATATTTGAAATTTCTGCAATTTTACTCCAAAATAAGGGGAATTTCTGCCTTTTGTCCCAAAATTAGGGGAATTTCTGCAATTTTGTTCCAAAATACGGGGAATTTCTGCCTTTGTGCCCGAAAATAAAGGGAATGAATACCTTATTGCCATAAAAAAGGGAAATTTCTTCATTTTTGCTCCAAAATAAGAGGAATTTCTGCCATTTTGCCTCTAAATAAGTGGAATTTCTGAGTTTTGCCCCAAAATAAGGAGAATTTCTGTATTTTGCCCCAACATATAGAGAATTTCTGCCTTTTTTCCCCACAATTAGGGGATTTTCTGCAATTTTGCTCCAAAAAACGGGGAATTTCCATCTTTTTGCCCAAAAATAATGGGAATGCATACTTTTTTGCCATAAAAATGGGAATTGTCTTAATTTTTGCTCCAAAATAAGGGAAATTTCTGCCTTTTTGCCTCTAAATAAGTGGAATTTCTGTCTTTTTCCCCCAAAACTAAGGGAATTTCTTTCTTTTTTGCCTCAAAATAAGAAAAATTTCTGACTTATTACCCTGAAATAAGAGAAATTTCTGCAATTTTTCCTCAAAATAAGGTAAATTTCTGCCTTTTTGCCCTGAAATATGTGAAATATTTGCAATTTTAACCCAAAATAAGGTGAATTTCTGCCTTTTTGCTACAAAATAATTGGAATTTCTGCTATTTTGTACCAAAATAAGAAAAATTTTTGCTTTTTTTCTCTGAAATAAGTGAAATTTCTGCAATTTTGCCTTAAAATAAGGGAAATTTCTGCAATTTTTCCCCATAATATGGGAAATTTCTGCAATTTTGCCCCAAAATAAGGGGAATTTCTGTTTTTTGGCCCCAAATAAGGAAAATTTCTGCAATTTTGCCCTAAAATAATGGGAATTTCTGCCTTTTGCCCCAAAATAAGGAGAATATCTGCCTTTTTGCCCCAAAATAAAGAAAATTACTGTATTTTTTCCCCAAAATAAGTGAATTTCTGCAATTTTGCTCCACAATACAGGTATTTTCTGCCTTTTTCGCCAAAAATAAGGGGAATTTCTGCCACTTTGCTGTGAAATAAGTAAAATTTCTGCATTTTTACCCCAAAATAAAGGGAATTTCTGCCTTTTTGCCCCAAAATTAGAGGAATTTCTGCAATTTTGCTCCAAAATACGGGGAATTTCTGCCTTTTTGCCCGAAAAAGAAAGGAATGTATACCTTTTTGCCATAAAAAAGGGAAATTTCTTAATTTTTGCCCTAAAATAAAAGGATTTTCCACCTTTTTGACTCAAAATAAGTGCAATTTCTGCCTTTTCCCCAAAAATAAACAAAATTTCTGTCTTTTTGACCCAAAATAAGGAGAATTTCTGACTTTTTGCCTGAAAATAAGGGAAATTTTAGCCTTTTTACCTCAAAATAAGGGGAATTTCTGCCTTTTTGCCCCAAAATAAGAAAATTTCTACCTTTTTTCTGTAATAAGTGAAATTTTTGCAATTTTGCCGCAAAATAAGGGAAATTTCTGCAATTCTGCTCAAATGTAAAGGAAATTTCTGCAATTTTGCCCCAAAATAAGGGGAATTTCTGACTTTTTGCTCCCGAAAAAAGGAAATTTTCTGTCTTTTTATTCCAAAATAAGGAGAATTTCTGCCTTTTTGCCGAAAAATTATGAGAAATTCTGCAATTTTGCTTCAAAATACGGGAAATTTCTGCCTTTTATTTCCAAAATAAAGGGAATTTCTGCATTTTCCCCCAATATTTGGGTAATTTCTGCATTTTACCTCTAAATAAAGGAAATTTCTGCATTTTACCTCAAAATAAGAAGAATTTCTGCCTTTTGCCCAAAAATATGGGGAATTTCTGCCTTTTAGTTCCAAAATAAGGAAAATTTCTTCAATTTTGTACCATAATAAAAGAAATTTCTACTTTTTGCCCCAAAATAAGGGGAATTTCTGAATTTTTGCCCTGAAATAAATGAAATTTGTGCTATTTTGCCTGAAAATAAGGGAAATTTGTGCCTTTTTGCTTCAAAATAAGGGTAATTTCTGCCTTTGCCCCAAAATATGGGGAATTTCAGCATTTTTCCTCAAAATGAGGGGAATTTCAGCCTTTTTGCACCAAAATATGGAGGATTTCTGCATTTTTGCCCCAAAATAAAAAGAATTTCTGCATTTTTGCACCAATATTAGGGGAATTTCTGCAATTTTGCTCCAAAATACAGGTCATTTCTGCCTTTTTGCCTGAAATTAAGTGGAATTTCTGCCTTTTTGTCCCGAAATAATTGAAATTTATTCAATTTTAGCCAAAAATTAGGGATTTCATCCTTTTGCCTCAAAATAAGGGGAATTTCTGCCAGTTTGCCTGAAATATTTTAAATTTCTGCAATTTTACTCGAAAATAATGGGAGTTTCTGCCTTTTGCCCCAAAATTAGGGGAATTTCTGCAATTTTGCTTTAAAATACGGGGCATTTCTGCCTTTTTGCCCGAAAATAAGGGGAATGCATAACTTTTTGCCATAAAAAAGGTAAATTTCTTAATTTTTACTCCAAAATAAAAGCAATTTCTGCCATTTTGCCTCTAAATAAGTGGAATTTCTGAGTTTTGCCCCAAAATAAAGAGAGTTTCTGTATTTTGCCCAAACATATAGAGAATTTCTGCCTTTTTTCCCCACAATTAGAAGATTTTCTGCAATTTTGCTCCAAAATACGGGGAATTTCTGCCTTTTTTCTGAAAATAAGGGGAATGCATATTTTTTTCCATAAAAATGGAAAATGTCTTCATTTTTGCTCCAAAATAAGGGGAATTTCTGCCTTTTAGCCTCTAAATAAGTGGAATTTCTGTCTTTTTCCCCCAAAACTATAGGAATTTCTGTCTTTTTTACCTCAAAATAAGGAAAATTTCTGACTTATTACCCTGAAATAAGTGAAATTTCTGCAATTTTGCCCCAAAATAAGGGAAATTTCTGCCTTTTTGCCCTGAAATATGTGAAATATTTGCAATTTTAACCCAAAATAAGGTGAATTTCTGCCTTTTTGCCCCAAAATAAAGGAAATTTCTGTTTTTTGCCCCTAAATAAGGGAAATTTCTGCAATTTTGCTTTAAAATAAGAGGAGTTTCTGCCTTTTGCCCCAAAATAAATAAAATTACTGTATTTTTTACCCCAAAATTATGTAAATTTCTGCAATTTTGCTCCAAAATACGGGGACTTTCTGCCTTTTTCGCCGAAAATATGGGGAATTTGTGCGATTTTGCCGCGAAATAAGTGAAATTTCTGCAGTTTTACCGAAAAATAAGGCGAATTTCTGCCTTTTTGCCCCAAAATTAGGGGAATTTCTGCAATTTTGCTTTAAAAAACGGGGAATTTCTGACTTTTTGCCCGAAAATAAAGGGAATGTATAACTTTTTGCCATAAAAAAGGAAAATTTCTTCATTTTTGCCCCAAAATAAGGGGATTTTTCGCATTTTTAATTACTCAAAATACGTGCAATTTCTGCCTTTTTCCCGAAAATAAAGAAATTTTTGTCTTTTTGCCCCAATATAAGGGGAATTTCTGACTTTTTGCCCGACAATAAGGAGAATTTCAGCCTTTTTACCTCAAAATAAGGGGAATTTCTGCAATTTGCCCCAAAATATGAGGAATTTCTGCCTTTTTGCCCCCAAATAAGAATAATTTCTGCAATTTTGAACCAAAATAAAAAAAATTTCTGCCTTTTTGCCCCACAATAAGAAAATTTCTGCCTTTTTCTGAAATAAGTGAAATTTCTGCAATTTTGCCCCAAAATAAGGGAAATTTCTGCAATTTTGCCCAAATGTAAAGGAAATTTCTGCAATTTTGCCCCAAAATAAGGGGAATTTCTGACTTTTTCCTCCCGAAAAAAGAGATTTTCTGTCTTTTTGCCCCAAAATAAGGAGAATTTCTGCCTTTTTGCCTGAATATTATGAGAATTTCTGCAATTTTGCTTCAAAATACGGGGAATTTCTGCCTTTTATCCCAAAAATAAAGAAAATTTCTGCATTTTCCCACAATATTTGGGGAATTTCAGCATTTTACCTCTAAATAAGGGGAATTTCTGCATTTAACCTCAAAATAAAAAAAATTTCTGACTTTTGCCCCAAAATATAGGGAATTTCTGCCTTTTTGTTCCAAAATAAAAATAATTTCTTCAATTTTGTACCATAATAAAAGAAATTTCTGCTTTTTGCCCCAAAATAATGGGAATTTCTGAATTTTTGCCCCGAAATAAATGAAATTTCTGCTATTTTGCCCGAAATTAAGGGATATTTGTGCCTTTTTGCTTCAAAATAAGGGGAATTTCTGCCTTTGCCCCAAAATATGGCGAATTTCAGAATTTTACCTCAAAATAAGGGGAATTTCAGCATTTTTGCACCAAAATATGGAGAATTTCTGCCTTTTTGCCCCAAAATAAAGGGAATTTCTGCATTTTTGCACCAATATTAGGGGAATTTTTGCAATTTTGCTCCAAAATACGGGTCATTTCTGCCTTTTTGCCCGAAATTAAGTGGAATTTCTGCCTATTTGTAACGAAATAAGTGAAATTTCTTCAATTTTAGCCAAAAATTAGGGATTTCATTTTTTGCCCCAAAATAAGGGGAATTATTCCCATTTTGCCCTGAAATATTTGAAATTTCTGCAATTATACCCCAAAATAGGGGGAATTTCTGCCTTTTTCCCCCAAAATAAAGGGAATTTCAGCCTTATTACTTCAAAAAAAGGGAAATTTCTGCCTTTTTGCCACAAAATATAAGGAATTTCTGCCGTTTTGCCCCAAAATAAGGAAAATTTCTGCAATTTTGCCCCAAAATAAGGGAAATTTCTCCCTTTTTCCCCAAAATAAAGGAAATTTCAGACTTTTTACCTGAAAATAAGTGAAATTTTTGCAATTTTGCCCCAAAATAAGGGAAATTTCTGCAATTTTGCCCCAAAGTAAAGGAAATTTCTGAAATTTTGCCTTAAAATAATGAGAATTTCTGACTTTTTGCCCCCGAAAAAGGAGATTTTCTGTCTTTTTGCTTCAAAATGAGGAGAATTTCTGCCTTTTTGTCTGAAAATTATGAGAATTTCTGCCTTTTTGCCCCAAAATAAAGGGAATTTCTGCACTTTTGCACCAATATTAGGGGAATTTCTGCAATTTTGCTCCAAAATATGGGTCATTTCTGCCTTTTTGCCCAAAATTAAGTGGAATTTCTGCCTTTTTGTCCCGAAATAAGTGAAATTTCTTCAATTTTAGTAAAAATTATGGATGTCATTTTTGCCCCAAAATAAGGGGAATTTCTGCCATTTTGCCCTGAAATATTTGAAATTTCTTCAATTTTACCACAAAATAAGGGGAATTTCTGCCTTTTGCCCCAAAATTAGGGGAATTTCTGCAATTTTGCTCCAAAATACGGGGAATTTCTGCCTTTTTTCCCGAAAATAAGGAGAATGCATACCTTTTTGCCATAAAAAAGGAAATTTCTTCATTTTTGCTCCAAAATAAGAGGAATTTTTGCCATTTTGCCTCTAAATAAGTGGAATTTCTGAGTTTTGCCCCAAAATAAAAAGAATTTCTGTCTTTTTGCCCCAAAATATAGAGAATTTCTGCCTTTTTGCCCCGAAATTAGGGGAATTTCTGCAATTTTGCTCCAAAATACGGGGAATTTCTGCATTTTTGCCCGAAAATAAGGGGAATGCATACCTTTTTGCAATAAAAAAGGAAAATTTCTTCATTTTTGCTCCAAAATAAAAGGAATTTCTGCCTTTTTGCCTCTTAATAAGTGGAATTTCTGTCTTTTTCCCCAAAAACAAAGGGAATTTCTGTCTTTTTTGCCACAAATTAAGGAAAATTTCTGACTTATTACCCTGAAATATGTGAAATTTCTGCAATTGTGCCCCAAAATAAAGTAAATTTCTGCAATTTTTCCCCAAAATAAAAAAAATTTCTGCCTTTTTGGCCCCAAATAAGGGAAATTTCAGCCTTTATACCTCAAAATAAGGGAAATTTCTGCATTTTTGCCACAAAATATTAGGAATTTCTGCCTTTTTGCCCCAAAATAAAAAAAAATTTTTGCTTTTTTTCTCTGAAATAACTGAAATTTCTGCAATTTTGCCCTAAAACAAGTGAAATTTATGAGTTTTGCCCCAAAATAAGGAGAATTTCTGTCTTTTTGCCCCAACATATGGGGAATTTCTGCCTTTTTGCCCCACAATTAGGGGAATTTTTGCAATTTTGCTCAAAAATACGGAGAATTTCTCCCTTTTTGCCCGAAAATAAAGGGAATGTATACCTTTTTGCCATAAAAAAGGATAATTTCTTCATTTTTGCCCGAAAATAAGGAAATTTTCCGACTTTTTGACTCAAAATAAGTGCATTTCTGCCTTTTCCCCAAAAATAAACGAAATTTCTGTCTTTTTTCCCCAACATAAGGAGAATTTCTGACTTTTTGCCCGAAAATAAAGGGAATTTCAGCCTTTTTGCCCCAAAATATGGGGAATTTCTGCCTTTTTGCCCCAAAATAAGAAAAATTTCTGCAATTTTGTAACAAAATAATAGAAATTTCTGTTTTTTTTGCCCCAAAATTAGAAAATTTCTGCATTTTTTCTGATATAAGTGAAATTTCTGCAATTTTGACCCAAAATAAGGGAAATTTCTGCAATTTTGCCCAAATGTAAAGGAAATTTCTGCAATTTTGCCCCAAAATAAGGGGAATTTCTGATTTTTTGCCCCCGAAAAAATGAGATTTTCTGTCTTTCTGCCCCAAAATAAGAAGAATTCCTGCCTTTTTGCCTGAAAATTATGAGAATTTCTGCAATTTTGCTTCAAAATACGGGGAATTGCTGCTTTTTAGCATCAAAATAAAGGGAATTTCTGCATTTCCGCCCAATAATTGGAGAATTTCAGCATATTACCTCTAAATAAGGTGAATTTCTGCATTTTACCTCAAAATAAGAAGAATTTCTGCCTTTTGCCCCAAAATATGGGGAATTTCTGCCTTTTTGTTTCAAAATAAGGAAAATTTCTTCAATTTTGTACCATAATCAAAGAAATTTCTGCTTTTTGCCCCAAAATAAGTGGAATTTCTGACTTTTTACCCTAAAATAAATGAAATTTCAGCAATTTTGCCCGAAAATAAGAGAAATTTGTGCCTTTTTGCCCCAAAATGAGGGGAATTTCTGCCTTTTGCCCCAAAATATGGGGAATTTTAGGATTTTACCTCAAAATAAAGGGAATTTCAGGCTTTTTGCACCAAAATATGGAGAATTTCTGCTTTTTTGCCCAAAAATAAAGGGAATTTCTGCATTTTTGCACCAATATTAGGGGAATTTCTGCAATTTTGCTTCAAAATACGGGTCATTTCTGCCTTTTTGCCCGAAATTAAGTGGAATTTCTGCCTTTTTGTCCCGAAATAAGTGAAATTTCTTCAATTTTAGTAAAAATTATGGATTTCATCTTTTTGCCCCAAATATAAGGGGAATTTCTGCCATTTTGCTCTGAAATATTTGAAATTTCTTCAATTTTACCCCAAAATAAGGGGAATTTCTGCCTTTTGCCCCAAAATTAAAGGAATTTCTGCAATTTTGCTCCAAAATACGGGGAATTTCTGCCTTTTTGCCTGAAAATAAAGGGAATGCATACCTTTTTGCCATAAAAAAGGGAAATTTCTTCATTTTTGCTCCAAAATAAGAGGAATTTCTGCCATTTTGCCTCTAAATAAGTGGAATTTCTGAGTTTTGCCCCAAAATAAAAAGAATTTCTGTCATTTTGCCCCAAAATATAGAGAATTTCTTCCTTTTAGCCCCAAAATTAGGGGAATTTCTGCAATTTTGCTCCAAAATAAGGGGAATTTCTGCCTTTTTGACAGAAAATAATGGGAATGCATACCTTTTTGCAATAAAAAAGGAAAATTTCTTCATTTTTGCTCCAAAATAAGGGGAATTTCTGCCTTCTTGCCTCTAAATAAGTGGAATTTCTGTCTTTTTCCCCCAACAAAGAAAATTTCTGTCTTTTTTGCCACAAATTAAGGAAATTTTTTGACTTATTACACTAAAATAAGTGAAATTTATGCAATTTTGCCCCTAAATAAGGTAAATTCCTGCAATTTTGCCACAAAATAAAAAAAATTTCTGCCTTTTTGCCCCCAAATAAGGGAAATTTCAGCCTTTATACCTCAAAATAAGGAAAATTTCTGCATTTTTGCCACAAAATATTAGGAATTTCTGCATTTTTGCCCCAAAATAAGGAAAATTTCTGCTTTTTTCCCTGAAATAAGTGAAATTTCCGCAATTTTGCCCCTAAATTTGTGAAATTTCTGGAATTTTGCCCAAAAGTAAGGGGAATTTCTGATTTTTGCCTTAAAATAAAGGGAATATCTGCCTTTTGCCCCAAAATTAAAGTAATTTCTGCAATTTTGTTCCAAATACGGGGAATTTCTGCTTTTTTGCCCGAAAATAAGGGGAATGCATAACTTTTTGCCATGAAAAAGCGAAATTTCTTCATTTTTGCTCCAAAATAAGGGGAATTTCTGCCTTTTTGCCTCAAAATAAGTGGAATTTCTGTCTTTTTCCCCCCCAAAATAGGTAATTTCTGTCTTTTTTGCCCTGAAATAAAGAAAATTTCTGACTTATTACCCTTTAATAAGTGAAATTTCTGCAATTTTGCCCCAAAATAAGGGAAATTTCTGCCTTCTTGCCCTGACATATGTGAAATTTCTGCAAATTTACCCCAAAAGTAGGTGAATTTCTGCCTTTTTACTCCAAAATAAGGGGAATTTCTGCATTTTTGCCCCAAAATAAGAAAAAATTTTTGCTTTTTTTCTCTGAAATAACTGAAATTTCTGCAATTTTGCCATAAAACAAGTGAAATTTCTGAGTTTTGCCCCAAAATAAGGAGAATTTCTGTCTTTTTGCCCCTACATATGGGGAATTTCTGCCAATTTGCCCCAAAATATGGGGAATTTTAGCATTTTACCTCAAAAGAAGGGGAATTTCAGCCTTTTTGCACCAAAATATGGAGAATTTCTGCTTTTTTGCCCCAAAATAAAGGGAATTTCTGTATTTTTGCACCAATATTAGGGGAATTTCTGCAATTTTGCTCCAAAATACGGAGAATTTCTGCTTTTTTGCCCGAAAATAAAGGGAATGTATACCTTTTTGCCATAAAAAAGGGAAATTTCTTTATTTTTGCCCGAAAATAAGGAAATTTTCTGCCTTTTTGACTCAAAATAAGTGCATTTTTGCCTTTTCCCCAAAAATAAACGAAATTTCTGATTTTTTTCCCCAACATAAGGGAAATTTCTGACATTTTGCCCGAAAATAAAGGGAATTTCATCCTTTTGGCCCCAAAATATGGGGAATTTCTGCCTTTTTGCCCCAAAATAAGAAAAATTTCTGCAATTTTGTAACAAAATAATAGAAATTGTGCCTTTTTGCCCCAAAATAATAAAATTTCTGCATTTTTTCTGATATAAGTGAAATTCTGCAATTTTGACCCAAAATAAGGGAAATTTCTGCAATTTTGCCCAAATGTAAAGGAAATTTCTGCAATTTTGCCCCAAAATAAGGGGAATTTCTGACTTTTTGCCCCCGAAAAAAGGAGATTTTCTGTATTTTTGCCTAAAAATTATGAGAATTTCAGCAATTTTGCTTCAAAATACGGGGAATTTCTGCTTTTTGGCCCCAAAATAAAGGGAATTTCTGCATTTCCGTCCAATATTTGGGGAATTTCAGCATTTTACCTCTAAATAAGGAGAATTTCTGCATTTTACCTCAAAATAAGAAGAATTTCTGCCTTTTGCCCCAAAATATGGGGAATTTCTGCCTTTTTGTTTCAAAATAAGGAAAATTTCTTCAATTTTGTACCATAATCAAAGAAATTTCTGCTTTTTGCCCCAAAATAAGGGGAATTTCTGACTTTTTACCCTGAAATAAATGAAATTTCTGCAATTTTGCCCGAAAATATGGGAAATTTGTGCTTTTTTGTCCCAAAATGAGGGGAATT
This sequence comes from Micromys minutus, assembly GCF_963924665.1. Classification (NCBI taxonomy): domain Eukaryota; kingdom Metazoa; phylum Chordata; class Mammalia; order Rodentia; family Muridae; genus Micromys; species Micromys minutus. The sequence continues at coordinate 1,022,814 of NW_027667967.1, forward strand.
TCTGCCTTTTTGCCCGAAAATAAGGGGAATGCATAACTTTTTGCCATGAAAAAGCGAAATTTCTTCATTTTTGCTCCAAAATAAGGGGAATTTCTGCCTTTTTCCCCCCAAAAATGGGTAATTTCTGTCTTTCTTGCCCCGAAATAAAGAAAATTTCTGACTTATTACCCTTAAATAAGTGAAATTTCTGCAATTTTGCCCCAAAATAAGGGAAATTTCTGCCTTCTTGCCCTGACATATGTGAAATTTCTGCAAATTTACCCCAAAATTAGGTGAATTTCTGCCTTTTTGCTCCAAAATAAGGGGAATTTCTGCATTTTTGCCCCAAAATAAGAAAAAATTTTTGCTTTTTTTCTCTGAAATAACTGAAATTTCTGCAATTTTGCCATAAAACAAGTGAAATTTCTGAGTTTTGCCCCAAAATAAGGAGAATTTCTGACTTTCTGCCCCTACATATGGGGAATTTCTGCCAATTTGCCCCAAAATATGGGGAATTTTAGCATTTTACCTCAAAAGAAGGGGAATTTCAGCCTTTTTGCACCAAAATATGGAGAATTTCTGCTTTTTTGCCCCAAAATAAAGGGAATTTCTGTATTTTTGCACCAATATTAGGAGAATTTCTGCAATTTTGCTCCAAAATACGGAGAATTTCTGCTTTTTTGCCCGAAAATAAAGGGAATGTATACCTTTTTGCCATAAAAAAGGGAAATTTCTTTATTTTTGCCCGAAAATAAGGAAATTTTCTGCCTTTTTGACTCAAAATAATTGCATTTTGCCTTTTCCCCAAAAATAAACTAAATTTCTGATATTTTTCCCCAACATAAGGGAAATTTCTGACATTTTGCCCGAAAATAAAGGGAATTGCAGCCTTTTGGCCCCAAAATATGGGGAATTTCTGCCTTTTTGCCCCAAAATAAGAAAAATTTCTGCAATTTTGTAACAAAATAATAGAAATTTCTGCCTTTTTGCCCCAAAATAATAAAATTTCTGCATTTTTTCTGATATAAGTGAAATTTCTGCAATTTTGCCCCAAAATAAGGGAAATTTCTGCAATTTTGCCCAAATGTAAAGGAAATTTCTGCAATTTTGCCCCAAAATAAGGGGAATTTCTGAATTTTTGCCCCCGAAAAAAGGAGATTTTCTGTATTTTTGCCTAAAAATTATGAGAATTTCAGCAATTTTGCTTCAAAATACGGGGAATTTCTGCTTTTTGGCCCCAAAATAAAGGGAATTTCTGCATTTCCGCCCAATATTTGGGGAATTTCAGCATTTTACCTCTAAATAAGGGGAATTTCTGCATTTTACCTCAAAATAAGAAGAATTTCTGCCTTTTGCCCAAAAATATGGGGAATTTCTGCCTTTTTGTTTCAAAATAAGGAAAATTTCTTCAATTTCGTACCATAATCAAAGAAATTTCTGCTTTTTGCCCCAAAATAAGGGGAATTTCTGACTTTTTACCCCGAAATAAATGAAATTTCTGCAATTTTGCCCAAATATATGGGAAATTTGTGCCTTTTTGTCCCAAAATGAGGGGAATTTCTGCCTTTTTGCCTGAAAATAAGGGGAATGCATAACTTTTTGCCATGAAAAAGCGAAATTTCTTCATTTTTGCTCCAAAATAAGGGGAATTTCTGCCTTTTTGCCTCAAAATAAGTGGAATTTCTGTCTTTTTCCCCCCAAAAATAGGTAATTTTTGTCCTTTTTGCCCCGAAATAAAGAAAATTTCTTACTTATTACCCTTAAATAAGTGAAATTTCTGCAATTTTGCCCCAAAATAAGGGAAATTTGTGCCTTTTTGCCCTGACATATGTGAAATTTCTGCAAATTTACCCCAAAATTAGGTGAATTTCTGCCTTTTTGCTCCAAAATAAGGGGAATTTCTGCATTTTTGCCCCAAAATAAGAAAAAATTTTTGCTTTTTTTCTCTGAAATAACTGAAATTTCTGCAATTTTGCCGTAAAACAAGTGAAATTTCTGAGTTTTGCCCCAAAATAAGGAGAATTTCTGTCTTTTTGCCCCAACATATGGGGAATTTCTGCCAATTTGCCCCAAAATATGGGGAATTTTAGCATTTTACCTCAAAAGAAGGGGAATTTCAGCCTTTTTGCACCAAAATATGGAGAATTTCTGCTTTTTTGCCCAAAAATAAAGGGAATTTCTGTATTTTTGCACCAATATTAGGGGAATTTCTGCAATTTTGCTCCAAAATACGGAGAATTTCTGCTTTTTTGCCCGAAAATAAAGGGAATGTATTACTTTTTGCCATAAAAAATGGAAATTTCTTTATTTTTGCCCGAAAATAAGGAAATTTTCCGCCTTTTTGACTCAAAATAAGTGCATTTTTGCCTTTTCCCCAAAAATAAACGAAATTTCTGATTTTTTCCCCAACATAAAGAAATTTCTGACTTTTTGCCCGAAAATAAAGGGAATTTCAGCATTTTGGCCCCAAAATATGGGGAATTTCTGCCTTTTTGCCCCAAATTAAGAAAAATTTCTGCAATTTTGTAACAAAATAATAGAAATTTCTGCCTTTTTGCCCCAAAATAAGAAAATTTCTGCATTTTTTCTGATATAAGTGAAATTTCTGCAATTTTGACCCAAAATAAGATAAATTTCTGCAATTTTGCCCAAATGTAAAGGAAATTTCTGCAATTTTGCCCCAAAATAAGGGGAATTTCTGACTTTTTGCCCCCGAAAAAAGGAGATTTTCTGTCTTTTTGCCCCAAAATAAGAAGAATTTCTGCCTTTTTGCCTAAAAATTATGAGAATTTCAGCAATTTTGCTTCAAAATACGGGGAATTTCTGCTTTTTGGCCCCAAAATAAAGGGAATTTCTGCATTTCCGCCCAATATTTGGGGAATTTCAGCATTTTACCTCTAAATAAGGGGAATTTCTGCATTTTACCTCAAAATAAGAAGAATTTCTGCCTTTTGCCCCAAAATATGGGGAATTTCTGCCTTTTTGTTTCAAAATAAGGAAAATTTCTTCAATTTTGTACCATAATCAAAAAAATTTCTGCTTTTTGCCCCAAAATAAGGGGAATTTCTGACTTTTTACACTGAAATAAATATAATTTCTGCAATTTTGCCCGAAAATATGGGAAATTTGTGCCTTTTTGTCCCAAAATGAGGGGAATTTCTGCCTTTTGCCCCACAATATGGGGAATTTTAGGATTTTACCTCAAAATAAGGGGAATTTCAGCCTTTTTGCACCAAAATATGGAGAATTTCTGCTTTTTTGCCCCAAAATAAAGGGAATTTCTGCATTTTTGCACCAATATTAAGGGAATTTCTGCAATTTTGCTCCAAAATACGGGTCATTTCTGCCTTTTTGGACAAAATTAAGTGGAATTTCTGCCTTTTTGTCCCGAAATAAGTGAAATTTCCTCAATTTTAGCCAAAAATTATGGATTTCATCTTTTTGCCCCAAAATAAGGGGAATTTCTGCCATTTTGCCCTGAAATATTTGAAATTTCTGCAATTTTACCCCAAAATAAGGGGAATTTCTGCATTTTTCCCCCAAAATAAAGGGAATTTCAGCCTTATTACCTCAAAATAAGGGAAATTTCTGCCTATTTGCCACAAAATATAAAGAATTTCTGCCTTTTAGCCCAAAATAAGGACAATTTCTGCAATTTTGCCCCAAAATAAGGGAAATTTCTCCTTTTTCCCCAAAATAAAGGAAATTTCAACCTTTTTACCTGAAAATAAGTGAAATTTCTGTAATTTTGCCCGAAATAAGGGAAATTTCTGCAATTTTGCCGCAAAATAATGTAAATTCCTGCAATTTTGCCCCAAAATAAAGGAAATTTCTGGAATTTTGCCCCAAAGTAAGGGGAATTTCTGATTTTTGCCCCAAAATAAAGGGAATTTCTGCCTTTTGCCTCAAAATTAGGGGAATTTCTGCAATTTTGCTCCAAAATACGGGGAATTTCTGCCTTTTTGGCCGAAATTAAGTGAAAATTCTGCCTTTTTGTCCTGAAATAAGTGAAATTTCCTCAATTTTAGCCAAAAATTATGGATTTCATAATTTTGCCCCAAAATAAGGGGAATTTCTGCCATTTTGCCCTGAAATATTTGAAATTTCTGCAATGTTACCCCAAAATAAGGGGAATTTCTGCCTTTTTGCCCTGAAATATTTGAAATTTCTGCAATTATACCCCAAAATAATGGGAATTTCTGCCTTTTTCCCCCAAAATAAAGGGAATTTCAGCCTTATTACCTCAAAATAAGGGAAATTTCTGCCTTTGTGCCACAAAATATAAAGAATTTCTGCCTTTTTGCCCCAAAATAAGGAAAATTTCTGCAATTTTGCCCCAAAATAAGGGAAATTTCTCTCTTTTTCCCCAAAATAAAGGAAATTTCAGCCTTTTTACCTGAAAATGAGTGAAATTTCTGTAATTTTGCCCGAAATAAGGGAAATTTCTGCAATTTTGCCCCAAAATAATGTAAATTCCTGCAATTTTGCCCCAAAATAAAGGAAATTTCTGGAATTTTGCCCCAAAGTAGGGGGAATTTCTGATTTTTGCCCCAAAATAAAGGGAATTTCTGCCTTTTGCCTCAAAATTAGTGGAATTTCTGCAATTTTGCTCCAAAATACAGGGAATTTCCTTCTTTTTGCTCGGAAATAAGGGGAATTCATACCTTTTTGCCATAAAAAAGAGAAATTTCTTCATTTTTGCTTCAAAATAAGGGGAATTTCTGCATTTTAGCCTCTAAATAAGTGGAATTTCTGTCTTTTTCCCCCAAAAAGAAGGGAATTTCTGTCTTTTTTGCCCCAAAATAACGAAAATTTCTGACTTATTACCCTGAAATAAGTGAAATTTCTGCAATTTTACCCCAAAATAAGGGAAATTTCTGCCTTTTTGCCCTATAATATGTGAAATTTCTGCAATTTTACCCCAAAATAAGGTGAATTTCTGATTTTGCCCCAAAATAATGGGAATTTCTGCCTTTTTGCCCCAAAATAAGAAAAATTTTTGCTTTTTTTCTCTGAAATAACTGAAATTTCTGCAATTTTGCCCTAAAATAAGTGAAATTTCTGAGTTTTGCCCCAAAATAAGGAGAATTTCTGTCTTTTTGCCCAAACATATAGGGAATTTCTGCCTTTTTGCCCCACAATTATGGGAATTTCTGCAATTTTGCTCCAAAATACGGGGAATTTCTGCCTTTTTGCCCGAAAATAAAGAGAATGTACACCTTTTTGCCATAAAAAAGTGAAATTTCTTCATTTTTGCCAGAAAATAAGGAAATTTTCCACCTTTTTGACTCAAAATAAGTGCAATTTCTGCCTTTTCCCAAACAATAAACAAAATTTCTGTATTTTTGCCCAAACATAAGGGGAATTTCTGACTTTTTGCCCGAAAATAAGGGGAATTTCAGCTTTTTAACCTCAAAATAAGGGGTATTTCTGCTTTTTTGCCCCAAAATATGGGGAATTTCTGCCTTTTTGTTCTAAAATAAGGAAAATATCTTCAATTTTGTACCATAAAAAAAGAAATTTCTGTTTTTTGCCCCAAAATAAGGGAAATTTCTGACATTTTACCCTGAAATAAATGAAATTTCTGCAATTTTGCCCGAAAATTAGGTAAATTTGTGCCTTTTTGCCCCAAAATGAGGGGAATTTCTGCCTTTTGCCCCAAATTATGGGGAATTTTAGGATTTTACCTCAAAATAAAGGAAATTTTAGCCTTTTTGCACCAAAATATGGAGAAATTCTGCCTTTTTGCCCCAAAATAAAGGGAATTTCTGCATTTTTGCACCAATATTAGGGGAATTTCTGCAATTTTGCTCCAAAATACGGGTCATTTCTGCCTTTTTGCCCGAAATAAAGTGGAATTTCTGCCTTTTTGTCCCGAAATAAGTGAAATTTCTTCAATTTTAGCCAAAAATTATGGATTTCATCTCTTTGCCCCAAAATAAGGGGAATTTCTGCCATTTTGCCCTGAATATTTGAAATTTCTGCAACTTTACCCCAAAATAAGGGGAATTTCTGCCTTTTGCCCCAAAATTAGGGGAATTTCTGCAATTTTGCTCCAAAATACAAGGAATTTCTGCCTTTTTGCACGAAAATAAGGGGAATGCATAACTTTTTGCCATAAAAAAAGGAAATTTCTTCATTTTGGCTCCAAAATAAGAGGAATTTCTGCCATTTTGCCTCTTAATAAGTGGAATTTCTGAGTTTTGCCCCAAAATAAAAAGAATTTCTGTCCTTTTGCCCCAAAATATAGAGAATTTCTGCCTTTTTGCCCCAAAATTAGGGGAATTTCTGCAATTTTGCTTCAAAATACGGGGAATTTCTGCATTTTTGCCTGAAAATAAGGGGAATGCATACCTTTTTGCCATAAAAAAGGAAAATTTTTTCATTTTTGCTCCAAAATAAGTGGAAGTTCTGCCTTTTTGCCTCTAAATAAGTGGAATTTATGTCTTTTTCCCCCAAAACAAAGGGCATTTCTGTCTTTTTTGCCACAAATTAAGGAAAATTTCTGACTTATTACCCTGAAATAAGTGAAATTTCTGCAATTTTGCCCCAAAATAAAGTAAATTCCTGCAATTTTGCCCCAAAATAAAAAAAATTTCTGCCTTTTTGCCCCCAAATAAGTTAAATTTCAGCCTTTATACCTCAAAAAAGGGGAATTTCTGCATTTTTGCCACAAAATATTAGGAATTTCTGCCTTTTTGCCCCAAAATAAAAAAAAAATTTGCTTTTTTCCCTGAAATAAGTTAAAATTCTGCAATTTTTTCCCTAAATAAGTGAAATTTCTGCAATTTTGCCCAAAAGTAATGAAAATTTCTGATTTTTGCCCCAAAATAAAGGGAATTTCTGCCTTTTGCCCCAAAATTAGGGGATTTTCTGCAAATTTGTTCCAAATACGGGGAATTTCTGCTTTTGCCCGAAAATTAGGGAAATGCATACCTTTTTGCCATGAAAAAGCGAAATTTCTTCATTTTTGCTCCAAAAAAAGGGGAATTTCGGCCATTTTCCTGAAAATAATTGGAATTTCTGTCTTTTTCCCCCCAAAAAAAGGTAATTTCTGTCTTTTTTGCCCCGAAATATAGAAAATTTCTGACTTATTACCCTGAAATAAGTGAAATTTCTGCAATTTTGCCCCAAAATAAGGTAAATTTCTGCCTTTTTGCCCTGAAATATGTGAAATTTCTGCAAATTTACCCCAAAATTAGGTGAATTTCTGCCTTTTTGCCCCAAAATAATGGGAATTTCTGCATTTTTGCCCCAAAATAAGAAAAATTTTTGCCTTTATTCTCTGAAATAACTGAAATTTCTGCAATTTTGCCCTAAAACAAGTGAAATTTCTGAGTTTTGCCCCAAAATAAGGAGAATTTCTGTCTTTTTGCCCAAAAATATGGGGAATTACTGCCTTTTTGCCCCACAATTAGGGGAATTTCTGCAATTGTGCTCCAAAATATGGAGAATTTCTGCCTTTTTGCCCGAAAATAAAGGGAATGTATACCTTTTTGCCATAAAAAAGGGAAATTTCTTCATTTTTGCCCGAAAATAAGGAAATTTTCCGCCTTTTTGACTCAAAATAAGTGCAATTTCTGCCTTTTTCCAAAAAATAAACGAAATTTCTGTCTTTTTTCCCCAACATAAGAGGAATTTCTGACTTTTTGCCCGAAAATAAGGGGAATTTGAGCCTTTTTGCCCCAAAATATGGGGAATTTCTGCCTTTTGCCCCAAAATAAGACAAATTTCTGCAATTTTGTAACAAAATAATAGAAATTTCTGCCTTTTTGCCCCAAAATAATAAAATTTCTGCATTTTTTCTGATATAAGTGAAATTTCTGCAATTTAGACCCAAAATAAGGGAAATTTCTGCAATTTTGCCCAAATGTAAAATAAATTTCTGCAATTTTGCCCCAAAATAAGGGGAATTTCTGACTTTTTGCCCCCGAAAAAAGGAGATTTTCTGTCTTTTTGCCCCAAAATAAGGAGAATTTCTGCCTTTTTGCCTGAAAATTATGAGAATTTCTGCAATTTTGCTTCAAAATATGGGGAATTTCTGCTTTTTAGCCCCAAAATAAAGGGAATTTCTGCATTTCCGCCGAATATTTGGGGAATTTCAGCATTTTACCTTTAAATAAAGGGAATTTCTGCATTTTACCTCAAAATAAGAAGAATTTCTGCCTTTTGCCCCAAAATATGGGGAATTTCTGCCTTTTTGTTTCAAAATAAGGAAAATTTCTTCAATTTTGTACCATAATCAAAGAAATTTCTGCTTTTTGCCCCAAAATAAGGGGAATTTCTGACTGTTTACCCTGAAATAAATGAAATTTCTGCAATTTTGCCCGAAAATAAGGGAAATTTGTGCCTTTTTGCCCCAAAATGAGGGGAATTTCTGCCTTTTGCCCCAAAATATGGGGAATTTTAGGATTTTACCTCAAAATAAGGGGAATTTCAGCCTTTTTGCACCAAAATATGGAGAATTTCTGCTTTTTTGCCCCAAAATAAAGGGAATTTCTGCATTTTTGCACCAATATTAAGGGAATTTCTGCAATTTTGCTCCAAAATACAGGTCATTTCTGCCTTTTTGCCCGAAATTAAGTGGAATTTCTGCCTTTTTGTCCCGAAATAAGTGAAATTTCCTCCATTTTAGCCAAAAATTATGGATTTCATCTTTTTGCCCCAAAATAAGGGGAATTTCCTCCATTTTGCCCTGAAATATTTGAAATTTCTGCAATTTTACCCCAAAATAATGGGAATTTCTGCCTTTTTCCCCAAAATTAGGCGAATTTCTGCATTTTTACTCCAAAATACGGGGAATTTCTGATTTTTGCCCGAAAATAAGGGGAATGCATACTTTTTTGCCATAAAAAAGGGAAATTTCTTCATTTTTGCTCCAAAATAAGGGGAATTTCTACCTTTTTGCCTCTAAATAAGTGGAATTTCTGTCTTTTTCCTCGAAAACAAAGGGAATTTCTGTCTTTTTTGCCCCAAAATAAGGAAAATTTCTGATTTATTACCCTGAAATAAGTGAATTTTCTGCAATTTTGCCCCAAAATAAGGAAAATTTCTGTCTTTTTGCCCTGAAATATGTGAAATTTCTGCAATTTTACCCCAAAATAAGGGGAATTTCTGCCTTTTTGCCCCAAAATAAAAAAAATTTTTGCATTTTTTCTCTGAAATAACTGAAATTTCTGCAATTTTGCCCTAAAATAAGTGAAATTTCTGAGTTTTGCCCTAAAATAAAGAGAATTTCTGTCTTTTTGCCCCAACATATAGGGAATTTCTGCCTTTTTGCCCCACAATTAGGGGAATTTCTGCAATTTTGCTCCAAAATACGGGGAATTTCTGCCTTTTTGCCCGAAAATAAAGGGAATGTATACCTTTTTGCCATAAAAAAAAGAAATTTCTTCATTTTTGCCCGAAAATAAGGAAATTTTCCGCCTTTTTGACTCAAAATAAGTGCAATTTCTGCCTTTTCTAAAAAATAAACGAAATTTCTTTCTTTTTGCCCCAACATAAGGGGAATTTCTGATTTTTGCCCGAAAATAAGGGAAATTTCAGCCTTTTTGCCCCAAAATATGGGGAATTTCTGCCTTTTTGTCCCAAAATAAGAAAAATTTCTGCAATTTTGTACCAAAATAATAGAAATTTCTGCCTTTTTGCCACAAAATAAGAAAATTTCTGCATTTTTTCTGAAATAAGTGAAATTTCTGCAATTTTGCTCCAAAATAAGGGAAATTTCTGCAATTTTGTCCAAATGTAAAGGAAATTTCTGCAATTTTGCCCCAAAATAAGGGGAATTTCTGACGTTTTGCCTCCTAAAAAAGAAGATTTTCTGTCTTTTTGCCCCAAAATAAGGAGAATTTCTGCCTTTTTGCCTGAAAATTATGAGAATTTCTGCAATTTTGCTTTAAAATACGGGGAATTTCTGCATTTTACCTCAAAATAAGAAGAATTTCTGCCTTTTGCCCCAAAATATGGGGAATTTCTGCCTTTTTGTTCCAAAATAAGGAAAATTTCTTCAATTTTGTACCATAATAAAAGAAATTTCTGCTTTTTGCCCCAAAATAAGGGGAATTTCTGACTTTTTACCCTGAAATAAATGAAATTTCTGCAATTTTGCCCGAAAATAAGGGAAATTTGTGCCTTTTTGCCCAAAAATGAGGGGAATTTCTGCCTTTTGCCCCAAAATATGGGGAATTTCAGCATTTTCCCTCAAAATAAGGGGAATTTCAGCCTTTTTGCACCAAAATATGAAGAAGTTCTGCCTTTTTGCCCCAAAATAAAGGGAATTTCTGCATTTTTGCACCAATATTAGGGGAATTTCTGCAATTTTGCTCCCAAATACAGGTCATTTCTGCCTTTTTGCCCGAAATTAAGTGGAATTTCTGCCTTTTTGTCCCGAAATAAGTGTAATTTCTTCAATTTTTACCAAAAATTATGGATTTCATCTTTTTGCCCCAAAATAAGGGGAATTTCTGCCATTTTGCCTGAAATATTTGAAATTTCTGCAATTTTACCCCAAACTAAGGGGAATTTCGGCCTTTTGCCCCAAATTAGGGGAATTTCTGCACTTTTGCTCCAAAATACAAGGAATTTCTGCCTCTTTGCCTGAAAATAAGGAGAATGCATACCTTTTTGCCATAAAAAAGGGAATTTTTTTTATTTTTGCTCCAAAATAAGAGGAATTTGTGCCATTTTGCCTCTAAATAAGTGGAATTTCTGAGTTTTGGCCCAAAATAAAAAGAATTTCTTTCTTTTTGCCCCAACATATAGGGAATTTCTGCCTTTTTGCCCCAATATTAGGGGCATTTCTGCAATTTTGCTCCAAAATACGGAGATTTTCTGACTTTTTGCCCAAAAATATGGAATGTATACCTTTTTGCCATAAAAAAAGGAAATTTCTTCATTTTTGCCAGAAAATAAGGAAATTTTCCGCCTTTTTCTCAAAATAAGTGCAATTTCTGCCTTTTCCCCAATAATAAACGAAATTTCTGTCTTTTTGCCCCAACATAAGGGGAATTTCTGATTTTTGCCCGAAAATAAGGGGAATTTCAGCCTTTTTGCCTCAAAATATGGGGAATTTCTGCCTTTTTGTCCCAAAATAAGAAAAATTTCTGCAATTTTGTACCAAAATAATAGAAATTTCTGCCTTTTTGCCCCAAAATAAGAAAATTTCTGCATTTTTTCTGAAATAAGTGAAATTTCTGCAATTTTACCCCAAAATAAGGGGAATTTCTGACTTTTTGCCCCCTAAAAAAAGAGATTTTCTGTCTTTTTGCCCCAAAATAAGAAGAATTCCTGACTTTTTGCCTGAAAATTATGAGAATTTCTGCAATTTTGCTTCAAAATATGGCAAATTTCTGCCTTTTAGCACCAAAATAAAAAAAATTTCTGCATTTTCCCCCAATATTTGGATAATTTCTGCATTTTACCTCTAAATAAGGGGAATTTCTGCATTTTACCTCAAAATAAGAAGAATTTCTGCCTTTTGCCCCAAAATATGGGGAATTACTGCCTTTTTGTTCCAAAATAAGGAAAATTTCTTCAATTTTGTACCATAATAAAAGAAATTTCTGCTTTTTGCTTCAAAATAAGGGGAATTTCTGACTTTTTACTCTGAAATAAGTGAAATTTCAGCAATTTTGCCCGAAAATAAGGGAAATTTGTGCCTTTTTGCCCCAAAATGAGGGGAATTTCTACCTTTTGCCCCAAAATATGGGGAATTTCAGCATTTGACCTCAAAATAAGGGGAATTTCAGCCTTTTTGCACCAAAATATGGGGAATTTCTGCCTTTTTGCCCCAAAATAAAGGGAATTTCTACATTTTTGCACCAATATTAAGGGAATTTCTGCAATTTTGCTCCAAAATAAAGGGAATTTCTGCCTTTTTGCCCGAAATTAGGTGGAATTTTTGCCTTTTTGTCCCGAAATAAGTGAAATTTCTTCAATTTTAGCCAAAAATTATGGATTTCATCTTTTTGCCCCAAAATAAGGGGAATTTCTGCCATTTTGCCCCAAAATATTTGAAATTTCTGCAATTTTACCCAAAAATAAGGGGAATTTCTGCCTTTTGCCCCAAAATTAGGGGAATTTCTGCAATTTTGCTCCAAAATACAGGGAATTTCTGCCTTTTTGCCCGAAAATAAAGAGAATGCATACCTTTTTGCCATAAAAAAGGGAAATTTCTTCATTTTTGCTCCAAAATAAGAGGAATTTCTGCCATTTTTCCTCTAAATAAGTGGAATTTCTGAGTTTTGCCCCCAAATAAAAAGAATTTCTGTATTTTTACCTTAACATATAGAGAATTTCTGCCTTTTTGCCCCACAATTAGGGGATTTTCTGAAATTTTGCTCCAAAATACGGGGAATTTCTGCCCTTTTCCCCGAAAATAAGGGGAATGCATACCTTTTTGCCATAAAAAAGGGAAATTTCTTCATTTTTGCTCCAAAATGAGGGGAATTTCTGCCTTTTTTCCTCTAAATAAGTGGAATTTCTGACTTTTTCCCCAAAAACAAAGAGAATTTCTGTCTTTTTTGCCATAAAATAAGGAAAATTTTTGACTTATTACCCTGAAATAAGTGAAATTTCTGCAATTTTGCCCGAAAATAAAGTAAATTCCTGCTATTTTGCCCCAAAATAAAAAAAATTTCTGCCTTTTTGCCCCCAAATACGGGAAATTTCAGCCTTTTTACCTCAAAATAAGGGGAATTTCAGCATTTTTGCCACAAAATATTAGGAATTTGTGCCTTTTTGCCCCAAAATAAAGAAAATTTCTGCCTTTTTTCCCTGAAATAAGTGAAAATTCTGCAATTTTGCCCATAAATAAGATAAATTTCTGCAATTTTGCCCCAAAATAAAGGAAATTTCTGGAATTTTGCCCGAAAGTAAGGGAATTTCTGATTTTTGCCCCAAAATAAAGAGAATTTCTGCCTTTTGCCCTAAAATTAGGGGAATTTCTGCAATTTTGCTCCAAAATACGGTGAATTTCTGCCTTTATTGCCCGAAAATAAGGGGAATGCATACCTTTTTGCTATAAAAAAAGGGAAAATTCTTAATTTTTGCATCTAAATAAATGGAATTTCTGTATTTTTCCCCCCAAAAAAAGGTAATTTCTGTATTTTTGCCCCAAAATAAAGAAAATTTCTGACTTATTACCCTGAAATAAGTGAAATTTCTGCAATTTTGACCCAAAATAAGGGAAATTTCTGTCTTTTTGCTGTGAAATTTCTGCAATTTTACCCCAAAATAAGGTGAATTTCTGCCTTTTTGCCCCAAAATAATGGGAATTTCTGCCTTTTTGCCCAAAAATAAGAAAAATTTTTGCTTTTTTTCTCTGAAATAACTGAAATTTCTGCAATTTTGCCCATAAATAAGTTAAATTTCTGCAATTTTGCCCCAAAATAAAGGAAATTTCTGGAATTTTGGCCCAAATTAAGGGGAATTTCTGATTTTTGCCCAAAAATAAAGAGAATTTCTGCCTTTTGCCCCGAAATTGGAGGAATTTCTGCAATTTTGCTCCAAAATACGGTGAATTTCTGCCTTTTTGCCCGAAAATAAGGGGAATGCATACCTTTTTGCCTTAAAAAATGGAAATTTCTTCATTTTTGCCTCAAACTAATGGGAATTTCTGCTTTTTTGCCTCTAAATAAGTGGAATTTCTGTTTTTTTTCCCTCTCAAAAAAGGTAATTTCTGTATTTTTGCCCCAAAATAAAGAAAATTTCTGACTTATTACCCTGAAATAAGTGAAATTTCTGCAATTTTGCCCCAAAATAAGGGAAATTTCTGTCTTTTTGCCCTGAAATATATGAAATTCCTCAATTTTACCCCAAAATAAGGTGAATTTCTGCCTTTTTGCCCCAAAATAAGGTGAATTTCTGCTTTTGGCCCCAAAATAATGGGAAATTCTGCCTTTTTGACCAAAAATAAGAAAAATTTTTGATTTTTCTATGAAATAAGTGAAATTTCTGCAATTTTGCCCTAAAATAAGGGAAATTTTTGCAATTTTTTCACATAATAAGAAAAATTTCTGCAATTTTGCCCCAAAATAAGGGGAATTTCTTCCTTTTAGCACCAAAACAAAGGAAATTTCAGCCTTTTTACCTGAAAATAAGTGAAATTTCTGCAATTTTGCCCAAAATAAGGGAAATTTCTACAATTTTGCCCCAAAATAAGGTAAATTCCTGCAATTTTGCCCCAAAATAAAGGAAATTTCTGGAATTTTGCCCCAAAATAATGGGAATTTCTGATTTTTGCCCCAAAATAAAGGGAATTTCTGCCTTTTGCCTAAATAAAGGGGAATTTCTGCATTTTTGCTCCAATATACAAGAATTTCTGCCTTTTTGCCCGAAAATAATGGGAAAGCATACCTTTTTGCCATAAAAAGTGAAATTTCTTCATTTTTGCTCCAAAATAAAGGGAATTTCTTCTTTTTTGCCTCTATATAAGTGGAATTTCTGTATTTTTACTTCAAAACAAAGGGAATTTCTGTATTTTTTGCCTCAAAATAAGGTAAATTTCTGACTTATTACCCTGAAATAAGTGAAATTTCTGCAATTTCGCCCCAAAATAAGGGAAATTTCTGCAATTTTGCCCCAATGTAAAGAAAATTTCTGCAATTTTGCTTCAAAATAAGGGGAATTTCTGACTGTGTGCTCCCGAAAAAGAAGATTTTCTGTCTTTTTGCCCCAAAGTAAGGAGAATTTCTGCCTTTTTGCCCGAAAATTGAGAGAATTTCTGCAATTTTGCTTCAAAATATGGGGAATTTCTGCTTTTTATCACGAAAATAAAAGGAATGTACACCTTTTGCCACAAAAAAGGGAAATTTCTTCATTTTTGCCCCAAAATTAGAGCAATTTCTGCCTTTTTACCTCAAAATAAGTGAAATCTCTGGCATTTTACCCAAAAATAAACGGAATTTCTGTCATTTTGCCCCAAAATAAAAGGAATTTTTGAATTATGCCCTGAAATATGTGAAATTTCTGCAATTTTGCCCCAAAATAAAAGAAATTTCTGCATTTTTGCCACAAAATAAGGGGAATTTCTTTCTCTTTGCCCCAAAATAAGGGAAATTTCTGCCTTTTTGCCCCCAAATAAGGGGAATTTCAGCATTTTTACTCAAAATAAGGGGAATTTCTGCATTTTTACCCCAAAATAAGAAAAATTTCTGCCTTTTTTTTAAATAATTGAAATTTCTGCAATTTTGCACCAAATTAAGTGAAATTTCTTCAATTTTGCCCCAAAATAAGGGAAATTTCTGGAATTTTGCCCCAAAATAAGGGGAATTTCTGAATTTTGCCCCAAAATAAGGAGAATTTCTGTGTTTTTGCCCCAACATATAGGGAATTTCTGACTTTTTGCCCCACAATTAGGGGAATTTCTGCAATTTTGCTCCAAAACACAGGGAATTTCTGCCTTTTTGCCCGAAAATAAGGGGAATGCATAACCTTTTTCCATAAACGAGGAAAATTTCTTCATTTTTGCTCCCGAATGAGAAGAATTTCTGCTTTTTTGCCTCTAAATAAGTGGAATTTCTGTCTTTTTCCCCCAAAACAAAGGGAATTTCTGTATTTTTTTGCCCCAAAATAAGGGGAATTTCTGACTTATTACCCTGAAATAAGTGAAATTTCTGCAATTTTGACCCAAAATAAGGGAAATTTCTGCAATTTTGCCCCAAAATACGGGGATTTTCTGCGTTTTTGCTCTGAAATATGTGAAATGTCTGCAATTTTACCCCAAAATAAGGTGAATTTTTGACTTTTTGCCCCAAAATAATGGGAATTTCTTTTTTTTGCCCCAAAATAAGAAAAATTTTTACTTTTTTCTCTGAAATAAGTGAAATTGCTGCAATTTTGCCCTAAAATAAGGAAAATTGCTGCAATTTTTCCCAATAATAATAAAAATTTCTGCAATTTTGCCCCAAAATAAGGGAAATTTCTCCCTTTTTGCCCCAAAATAAAGGAAATTTCAGCCTTTTTACCTGAAAATAAGTGAAATTTCTGCAATTTTGCCGCAAATAAGAAAAATTTCTGCAATTGTGCCCCAAAATAAGGTAAATTCCTTCAATTTTTCCTCAAAATAAAAGAAATTTCTTGAATTTTGCCCCAAAATAAGGGGAATTTATGATTCTTGCCCCAAAATATAGGGAATTTCTTCTTTTTGCCCCAAATTTAGGGGAATTTCTGCAATTTTGCTCCAAAATACGAGGAATTTCTGCCTTTTTGCCCGAAAATAATGGGAATGCATACCTTTTTGCCATAAAAAGGGAAATTTCTTCATTTTTGCTCCAAAATAAGGGGAATTTCTGCCTTCTTGCCTCTAAATAAGTGGAATTTCTTCTTTTTGCCCCAAAACAAAGGGAATTTCTGTCTTTTTTGCCCCAAATTAAAGAGAATTTCTGACTTATTACCCTGTAATAAGTGAAATTTCTGCAATTTTGCCCCAAAATAAGGGATATTTCTGCCTTTTTGCCCCCAAATAAGGGGAATTTCAGCATTTTTACCTCAAAATAAGGGGAATTTCTGCCTTTTTGCCCCAAATTAACAAAATTCCTTTTTTTTCCCTGAAATAAGTGAAATTTCTGCAATTTTGAATAAAATAAGTTAAATTTCTGCAATTTTGCCCCAGAATAAGGGAAATTTCTGGAATTTTGCCCCAAAATAAGTGGAATTTCTGAGTTTTGCCCCAAAATAAGAATTTCTGTCTTTTGCCCCAACATATAGGGAATTTCTGCATTTTTGCCCCACAATTAGGGGAATTTTTGCAATATTGCTCTAAAATACGGGGAATTTCTGCCTTTTTGCCCGAAAATAAGGAGAATGCATACCTTTTTGCCTTAAAAAAGGGAAATTTCTTCATTTTTGCTTCAAAATAAGGGGAATTTCTGCTTTTTTGCCTCTAAATAAGTGGAATTTCTGTCTTTTTTCCCCAAAACAAGGGGATTTTCTGTCTTTTTTGCCCCAAAGTAAAAAAAATTTCTGACTTATTACTCTGAAATAAGTGAAGTTTCTGCAATTTTGCCCCAAAATAATGGAAATTTTTGCCTTTTTGCCCACAAATAAGGGGAATTTCACCCTTTTTACCTCAAAATAAGGGGAATTTCTGCATTTTTGCCACAAAATATTAGGAATTTCTGCCTTTTTTCCCTGAAGTAAGTGAAATTTCTGCAATTTTTCCCCAAAATAAGTGGAATTTCTTAGTTTTGACCCAAAATAATGAGAATTTCTGTGTTTTTGCCCCAACATATAGGGAATTTCTGCCTTTTTGCACCACAATTAGGGGAATTTCTGCAATTATGCTCCAAAATACGGGGAATTTCTGCCTTTTTGCACGAAAATAAGGGGAATGCATAACTTTTTGCCATAAAAAAGGGAAATTTCTTCATTTTTTGCTCCAAAATAAGGGGAATTTCTGCCTTTTTGCTTCTCAATAAGTGGAATTTCTTTCTTTTTCCCCCAAAACAAAGAGAATTTCTGGTTTTTTTGGCCCAAAATAAGGGGAATCTCTGACTTATTACCCTGAAATAAGTGAAATTTCTGCAATTTTGCCTAAAATTAGGGAAATTTCTACCTTTTTGCCCTGAAATATATGAAATTTCTGCAATTTTACCTAAAAATAAGGTGAATTTCTCCTTTTTTGCCCCAAAAAAAATGGGAATTTCTGCGTTTTTGCCCCAAAATAAAGGAAATTTCAGCCTTTTTACCTGAAAATAAGTGAAATTTCTGCAATTTTGCCCCAAATAAGAAAAATTTCTGCAGTTGTGCCCCAAAATAAGGTAAATTCCTTCAATTTTGCCTCAAAATAAAAGAAATTTCTTGAATTTTGCCCCAAAATAAGGGGAATTTATGATTTTTGCCCCGAAATAAAGGGAATTTCTGCCTTTTGCCCCAAATTTAGAGGAATTTCTGCAATTTTGCTCCAAAATACGGGGAATCTGCCTTTTTGCCCGAAAATAATGGGAATGCATACCTTTTTGCCATAAAAAGGAAAATTTCTTCATTTTTGCTCCAAAATAAGGGGAATTTCTGCCTTCTTGCCTCTAAATAAGTGGAATTTCTTCTTTTTGCCCCAAAACAAAGGGAATTTCTGTCTTTTTTGCCCCAAATTAAGGAGAATTTCTGATTTATTACCCTGTAATAAGTGAAATTTCTGCAATTTTGGCCCAAAATATGGGATATTTCTGCCTCTTTGCCCCCAAATAGGGGGATTTTAGCCTTTTTACCTCAAAATAAGGAGAATTTCTGCCTTTTTGCACCAAAATAACAAAATTCCTTTTTTTCCCTAAAATAAGTGAAATTTGTGAAATTTTGCCCAAAATAAGTGAAATTTCTGCAATTTTGCCCCAGAATTAGGGAAATTTCTGGAATTTTGCCCCAAAATAAGTGGAATTTCTGAGTTTTGCCCCAAAATAAGGAGAATTTCTGTCTTTTGCCCCAACATATAGGGAATTTCAGCATTTTTGCCCCACAATTAAGGGAATTTTTGCAATTTTGCTCCAAAATACGAGGAATTTCTGCCTTTTTGCCCGAAAATAAGAAGAATGCATACCCTTTTGCCTTAAAAAAGTGAAATTTCTTCATTTTTGCTTCAAAATAAGGAGAATTTCTGCTTTTTTGCCTCTAAATAATTGGAATTTCTGTCTTTTTTCCCCAAAACAAAGGGATTTTCTTTTTTGCCCCAAAATAAGAAAAATTTTTGACTTATTACTCTGAAATAAGTGAAGTTTCTGCAATTTTGCCCCAAAATAAGGGAAATTTTTGCCTTTTTGCCCAAAAATAAGGGGAATTTCACCCTTTTTACCTCAAAATAAGGGGAATTTCTGCATTTTTGCCACAAAATATTAGGAATTTCTGCCTTTTTTCCCTGAAGTAAGTGAAATTTCTGCAATTTTGCCCCAAAATAAGTGGAATTTCTGAGTTTTGCCCCAAAATAAAGAGAATTTCTGTGTTTTTGCCCCAACATATAGGGAATTTCTGCCTTTTTGCACCACAATTAGGGGAATTTCTGCAATTTTGCTCCAAAATACGGGGAATTTCTGCCTTTTTGCACGAAAAAAAAGGGAATGCATAAATTTTTGCCTTAAAAAAGGGAAATTTCTTCATTTTTGCTCCAAAATAAGGGGAATTTCTGCTTTTTTGCCTCTAAATAAGTGGAATTTCTGTTTCTCCTCTAAAAGAAAGGGATTTTCTGTCTTTTTTGCCCCAAAATCAAGAAATTTTCTGACTTATTACCCTGAAATAATTGAAATTTCTGCAATTTTGCCCCAAAATAAGGGAAATTTCTGCCTTTTTTCCCGCAAATTAAAGGAATTTCAGCCTTTTCACCTCAAAATAAGGGGAATTTCTGCATTTTTGCCACAAAGTATTAGGAATTTCTGCCTTTTTGCTCCAAAATAAGGAAAATTTCTGCCTTTTTCCCTGAAATAAGTGAAATTTCTGCAATTTTGCCCTAAAATAAGTGAAATTTCTGCAATTTTGCCCCAAAATAAGTGGAATTTCTGAGTTTTGCCCCAAAATAAGGGGAATTTCTGTCTTTTTGCCCCAACATATAGAGAATATCTGCATTTTTGCCCCACAATTAGGGGAATTTCTGCAATTTTGCTCCAAAATACGGGGAATTTCTGCCTTTATGCCCGAAAATAAGGGGAATGCATAACTTTATGCCATAAAAAAGGAAAATTTCTTCATTTTTGCTCCAAAATAAGGGTAATTTTTGCCCTTTTGCCTCTAAATAAGTGGAATTTCTGTCTTTTTCCCCTAAAACAAAGGGAATTTCTGCCTTTTTGCCCCAAAATAAGAAAAATTTTTGCTCTTTTCCTCTGAAATAAGTGAAATTTCTGCAATTTTGCCTTAAATTAAGGGAAATTTCTGCAATATATCCCCATAATAAAGGAAATTTCTGCAATTTTGCACCAAATAAGGGAAATTTCTGAAATTGTGCCCCAAAATAAGGTAATTTCCTGCATTTTTTCCCCAAAATAAAGGAAATTTCTGAAATTATACCCCAAAATATGGGGAATTTCTGATTGTTTGTTCCCAAAAAAAAGAGATTTTTCTCTCTTTGTCCAAAAAATAAGCAGAATTTCTGCCTTTTTGCCCGAAAATTATGAGAATTTCTGCAATTTTGCTTCAAAATAAGGGGAATTTCTGCTTTTATCCCGAAAGAAAGGGGAATGCATACCTTTTTTGCCATAAAAAGGTGAATTTCTTCATTTTTGCACAAAATAAAGAGATTTTCTTCCTTTTTGCCTCTAAATAAGTGAAATTTCTGTCTTTTTCCCCCAAAACAAAGGGAATTTCTGTCTTTTTTGCCCCAACATAAGAAGAATTTCTGACTTATTACCCTGAAATAAGTGAAATTTCTGCAATTTTGCCCCAAAATAAAGGAAATTTCTGAAATTTTACCCCAATGTAAAAAAAATTTCTGCAATTTTGCCTCAAAATAAGGGAAATTTCTGACTGTTTGTTCCCAAAAAAAGGAGATTTTCTGTCTTTTTGCCCCAAAATAAGGAGAATTTCTGCCTTTTAGCCCGAAAATTATGAGAATTTCTGCAATTTTGCTTCAAAATACGAGGAATTTCTGCTTTTATCCCGAAAGTAAGGGGAATGCATACCTTTTTGCCATAAAAAGGTGAATTTCTTCATTTTTGCTCCAAAATAAGGGGAATTTCTGCCTTTTTGCCTCTAAATAAGTGTAATTTCTGTCTTTTTCTCCCAAAACCAATTTAATTTCTGTCTTTTTTGCCCCAAAATAATGGGAATTTCTGCCTTTTTGCGCCAAAATAAGAAAAATTTTTGCTTTTTTTCTCTGAAATAAGTGAAATTTCTGCAATTTTGCCTTAAATTAAGGGAAATTTCTGCAATATTTCCACATAATATGGGAAATTTCTGCAATTTTGCTCCAAAATAAGGGGAATTTCTCCCTTTTTGCCCCAAAATAAAGGAAATTTCAGCCTTTTTACCTGAAAATAAGTGAAATTTCTGCAATTTTGCCCCAAATAAGGGAAATTTCTTCAATTTTGCCCCAAAATAAGGTAAATTCCTGAAATTTTGCCCC
The DNA here is from genome assembly GCF_963924665.1 of Micromys minutus. NCBI lineage: Eukaryota > Metazoa > Chordata > Mammalia > Rodentia > Muridae > Micromys > Micromys minutus. The sequence continues at coordinate 1,043,833 of NW_027667967.1, forward strand.
AAAATAAAGGAAATTTTTTGAATTTTTCCCCAAAAGAAGGGGAATTTCTGATTTTTGCCACAAAATAAAGGGAATTTCTGCCTTTTGCCCCAAAATTAGGGAATTTCTGCCTTTTTGCCCGAAAATTATGAGAATTTCTGCAATTTTGCTTCAAAATACGGGGAATTTCTGCTTTTTATCCCGAATGTAAGGGGAATGTATACCCTTTACCACAAAAAAGGGAAATTACTTCATTTTTGCCCCAAAATAAGTGAAATTTCTGCCTTTTTACCAAAAAATAAATGGAATTTCTATTTTTTTGCCCCAAAATAAAAGGAATTATTGAATTATGCCCTGAAATAAGTGAAATTTCTGCAATTTTGCCGCAAAATAAAAGAAATCTCTGTCTTTTTGCCCCAAAATAAGGGAAATTTCTGCCTTTTTGCCCCCAATAAAAAAAATTTCAGCATTTTTGCCACAAAATATTAAGAATTTCTACATTTTTGCCCCAAAATAAGGAAAATTTCTGCCTTTTTTTTTGAAATAAGTGAAATTTCTCCAATTTTGCCCTAAAATAAGTGAAATTTCTGCAATATTTTCACAAAATAAAGGAAATTTCTGGAATTTTGCCCCAAAATATGTGGAATTTCTGAGTTTTGCCCCAAAATAAAGAGAGTTTCTGTCTTTTTTCCCCAACATATAGGGAATTTCTGCCTTTTTGCCCCACAATTAGGGGAATTTCTGCAATTTTGCTCCAAAATACAGGGAATTTCTGCCTTTTCCCAAAAATAAAGGGAATGCATAAATTTTTGCCATAAAAAAGGGAAATTTCTTCATTTTTGCTCCAAAATAAGGGGAATTTCTGCCTTTTTGCCTCTAAATAAGTGGAATTTCTGTCTTTTTTCCCCAAAACAAGGGGATTTTCTGTCTTTTTTGCCCCAAAGTAAAAAAAATTTCTGACTTATTACTCTGAAATAAGTGAAGTTTCTGCAATTTTGCCCCAAAATAAGGGAAATTTTTGCCTTTTTGCCCACAAATAAGGGGAATTTCACCATTTTTACCTCAAAATAAGGGGAATTTCTGCATTTTTGCCACAAAATATTAGGAATTTCTGCCTTTTTTCCCTGAAGTAAGTGAAATTTCTGCAATTTTTCCCCAAAATAAGTGGAATTTCTTAGTTTTGACCCAAAATAATGAGAATTTCTGTGTTTTTGCCCCAACATATAGGGAATTTCTGCCTTTTTGCACCACAATTAGGGGAATTTCTGCAATTCTGCTCCAAAATACGGGGAATTTCTGCCTTTTTGCACGAAAATAAGGGGAATGCATAACTTTTTGCCATAAAAAAGGGAAATTTCTTCATTTTTTGCTCGAAAATAAGGGGAATTTCTGCCTTTTTGCTTCTCAATAAGTGGAATTTCTTTCTTTTTCCCCCAAAACAAAGAGAATTTCTGGTTATTTTGGCCCAAAATAAGGGGAATCTCTGACTTATTACCCTGAAATAAGTGAAATTTCTGCAATTTTGCCTCAAATTAGGGAAATTTCTACCTTTTTGCCCTGAAATATATGAAATTTCTGCAATTTTACCTAAAAATAAGGTGAATTTCTCCTTTTTTGCCCCCAAAAAATGGGAATTTCTGCGTTTTTGCCCCAAAATAAAGGAAATTTCAGCCTTTTTACCTGAAAATAAGTGAAATTTCTGCAATTTTGCCCCAAATAAGAAAAATTTCTGCAGTTGTGCCCCAAAATAAGGTAAATTCCTTCAATTTTGCCTCAAAATAAAAGAAATTTCTTGAATTTTGCCCCAAAATAAGGGGAATTTATGATTTTTGCCCCGAAATAAAGGGAATTTCTGCCTTTTGCCCCAAATTTAGAGGAATTTCTGCAATTTTGCTCCAAAATACGGGGAATCTGCCTTTTTGCCCGAAAATAATGGGAATGCATACCTTTTTGCCATAAAAAGGAAAATTTCTTCATTTTTGCTCCAAAATAAGGGGAATTTTTGCCTTCTTGCCTCTAAATAAGTGGAATTTCTTCTTTTTGCCCCAAAACAAAGGGAATTTCTGTCTTTTTTGCCCCAAATTAAGGAGAATTTCTGATTTATTACCCTGTAATAAGTGAAATTTCTGCAATTTTGGCCCAAAATATGGGATATTTCTGCCTCTTTGCCCCCAAATAGGGGGATTTTAGCCTTTTTACCTCAAAATAAGGAGAATTTCTGCCTTTTTGCACCAAAATAACAAAATTCCTTTTTTTCCCTAAAATAAGTGAAATTTGTGAAATTTTGCCCAAAATAAGTGAAATTTCTGCAATTTTGCCCCAGAATTAGGGAAATTTCTGGAATTTTGCCCCAAAATAAGTGGAATTTCTGAGTTTTGCCCCAAAATAAGGAGAATTTCTGTCTTTTGCCCCAACATATAGGGAATTTCAGCATTTTTGCCCCACAATTAAGGGAATTTTTGCAATTTTGCTCCAAAATACGAGGAATTTCTGCCTTTTTGCCCGAAAATAAGAAGAATGCATACCCTTTTGCCTTAAAAAAGTGAAATTTCTTCATTTTTGCTTCAAAATAAGGAGAATTTCTGCTTTTTTGCCTCTAAATAATTGGAATTTCTGTCTTTTTTCCCCAAAACAAAGGGATTTTCTTTTTTGCCCCAAAATAAGAAAAATTTTTGACTTATTACTCTGAAATAAGTGAAGTTTCTGCAATTTTGCCCCAAAATAAGGGAAATTTTTGCCTTTTTGCCCAAAAATAAGGGGAATTTCACCCTTTTTACCTCAAAATAAGGGGAATTTCTGCATTTTTGCCACAAAATATTAGGAATTTCTGCCTTTTTTCCCTGAAATAAGTGAAATTTCTGCAATTTTGCCCCAAAATAAGTGGAATTTCTGAGTTTTGCCCCAAAATAAAGAGAATTTCTGTGTTTTTGCCCCAACATATAGGGAATTCCTGCCTTTTTGCACCACAATTAGGGGAATTTCTGCAATTTTGCTCCAAAATACGGGGAATTTCTGCCTTTTTGCACGAAAAAAAAGGGAATGCATAACTTTTTGCCTTAAAAAAGGGAAATTTCTTCATTTTTGCTCCAAAATAAGGGGAATTTCTGCTTTTTTGCCTCTAAATAAGTGGAATTTCTGTTTCTCCTCTAAAAGAAAGGGATTTTCTGTCTTTTTTGCCCCAAAATCAAGAAATTTTCTGACTTATTACCCTGAAATAATTGAAATTTCTGCAATTTTGCCCCAAAATAAGGGAAATTTCTGCCTTTTTTCCCGCAAATTAAAGGAATTTCAGCCTTTTCACCTCAAAATAAGGGGAATTTCTGCATTTTTGCCACAAAGTATTAGGAATTTCTGCCTTTTTGCTCCAAAATAAGGAAAATTTCTGCCTTTTTCCCTGAAATAAGTGAAATTTCTGCAATTTTGCCCTAAAATAAGTGAAATTTCTGCAATTTTGTCCCAAAATAAGGGGAATTTCTGGAATTTTGCCCCAAAATAAGTGGAATTTCTGAGTTTTGCCCCAAAATAAGGGGAATTTCTGTCTTTTTGCCCCAACATATAGAGAATATCTGCATTTTTGCCCCACAATTAGGGGAATTTCTGCAATTTTGCTCCAAAATACGGGGAATTTCTGCCTTTATGCCCGAAAATAAGGGGAATGCATAACTTTATGCCATAAAAAAGGGAAATTTCTTCATTTTTGCTCCAAAATAAGAAGAATTTCTGCTTTTTTGCCTCTAAATAAGTGGAATTTCTGTCTTTTTCCCCCAAAACAAAGGGAATTTCTGGCTTTTTGCCCCAAAATAAAAAAAATTTTTGCTCTTTTTCTCTGAAATAAGTGAAATTTCTGCAATTTTGCCTTAAATTAAGGGAAATTTCTGCAATATATCCCCATAATAAAGGAAATTTCTGCAATTTTGCACCAAATAAGGGAAATTTCTAAAATTGTGCCCCAAAGTAAGGTAAATTCCTGCATTTTTTCCCCAAAATAAAGGAAATTTCTGAAATTATACCACAAAATATGGGGAATTTCTGATTGTTTGTTCCCAAAAAAAAGAGATTTTCTCTCTTTGTCCAAAAAATAAGCAGAATTTCTGCCTTTTTGCCCGAAAATTATGAGAATTTCTGCAATTTTGCTTCAAAATAAGGGGAATTTCTGCTTTTATCTCGAAAGAAAGGGGAATGCATACCTTTTTGCCATAAAAAGGTGAATTTCTTCATTTTTGCACAAAATAAAGAGATTTTCTTCCTTTTTGCCTCTAAATAAGTGAAATTTCTGTCTTTTTCCCCCAAAACAAAGGGAATTTCTGTCTTTTTTGCCCCAACATAAGAAGAATTTCTGACTTACTACCCTGAAATAAGTGAAATTTCTGCAATTTTGCCCCAAAATAAAGGAAATTTCTGCAATTTTGCCCGAAAATAAGGTAAATTCCTGCAATTTTGCCCCAAAATAAAGGAAATTTCTGGAATTTTGCCCCAAAATAATGGGAGTTTCTGATTTTTGCCCCAAAATAAACGGAATTTCTGCCTTTTGCCGAAAAATAAGGGGAATTTCTGCATTTTTGCTCCAAAATACGGGGAATTTCTGCCTTTTTGCCCGAAAATAATGGGAATGCATACCTTTTGCCATAAAAAGTGAAATTTCTTCATTTTTGCTCCCAAATAAAGGGAATTTCTTCCTTTTTGCCTCTATATAAGTGGAATTTCTGTCTTTTTCCCCCAAAACAAAGGGAGTTTCTGTCTTTTTTGCCTCAAAATAAGGGGAATTTCTGACTTATTACCCTAAAATAAGTGAAATTTCTGCAATTTCGCCCCAAAATAAGGGAAATGTCTACAATTTTGCCACAATGTAAAGGAAATTTCTGCAATTTTGCCTCAAAATAAGGGGAATATCTGACTGTTTGCTCCCGAAAAAGGAGATTTTCTGTCTTTTTGCCCCAAAATAAGGAGAATTTCTGCATTTTTGCCCGCAAATTGAGAGAATTTCTGCAATTTTGCTTCAAAATACGGGGAATTTCTGCTTTTTATCCCTAAAGTAAGGGGAATGTATAACTTTTGCCACAAAAAAGATAAATTTCTTCATTTTTGCCCCAAAATTAGAGCAATTTCTGCCTTTTTACCTCAAAATAAGTGAAATTTCTGCCTTTTTACCCAAAAATAAACGGAATTTCTGTCATTTTGCCCCAAAATATAAGAAATTTTTAAATTATGCCCTGAAATATGTGAAATTTCTGCAATTTTGCCACAAAATAAGGGGAATTTCTGTCTCTTTGCCCCAAAATAAGGGAAATTTCTGCCTTTTTGCACGAAAATAAGGGGAATTTCAGCATTTTTAACTCAAAATAAGGGGAATTTCTGCATTTTTGCCCCAAAATAAAGAAAATTTCTGCATTTTTTCCTTAAAATAAGTGAAATTTCTGCAATTTTGCCGCAAAATAAGTGAAATTTCTGCAATTTTGCCCCAAAATAAGGGAAATTTCTAGAATTTTGCCCCAAAATAAAAAGAATTTCTGAGTTTTGCCCCAAAATAAGGAGAATTTCTGTCTTTTTGCCCCAACATATAGGGAATTTCTGCCTTTTTGCCCCACAATTAGGGGAATTTCTGCAATTTTGCTCCAAAATACAGGGAATTTCTGCCTTTTTGCCCGAAAAATAATGGGAATGCATAACCTTTTGCCATAAACGAGGAAAATTTCTTCATTTTTGCTCCAAAATAAGAAGAATTTCTGCTTTTTTGCCACTAAATAAGTGGAATTTCTGTCTTTTTTCCCCCCAAAAAAAGGGAATTTCTGTATTTTGCCCCAAAATAAGGGGAAGTTCTGACTTATTATCCTGAAATAAGTGAAATTTCTGCAATTTTGCCCAAAAATAAGGGAAATTTCTGCCTTTTTGCCCTGAAATATGTGAAATTTCTGCAATTTTTCCCAAAATAAAGTGAATTTCTGCCTTTTTGCCCCAAAATAATGGGAATTTCTGCCTTTTTGCCTCAAAAAGAGAAAAATTTTTGCTTTTTTTCTCTGAAATAAGTGAAATTGCTGCAATTTTGCCCTAAAATAAGGAAAATTTCTGCAATTTTTCCCAATAATAAGAGAAATTTCTGAAATTTTACCCCAAAATAAGGGGAATTTCTCCCTTTTGGCTCCAAAATAAAGGAAATTTCAGCCTTTTTACCTGAAAATAAGTGAAATTTCTGCAATTTTGCCTAAAATAAGAAAAATTTCTTCAATTTTGCCCCAAAATAAGGTAAATTCCTGCAATTTTGCGCCAAAATAAAAGAAATTTCTTGAATTTTGCCCCAAAATAAGGGGAATTTATGATTTTCGCCCCAAAATAAAGAAAATTTTTTCCTTTTGCCCCAAATTTAGGGGAATTTCTGCAATTTTGCTCCAAAATACGGGGAATCTGCCTTTTTGCCCGAAAATAATGGGAATGCATACCTTTTTGCCATAAAAAGGGAAATTTCTTCATTTTTGCTCCAAAATAAGGGGAATTTCTGCCTTCTTGCCTCTAAATAAGTGGAATTTCTTCTTTTTCCCCCAAAACAAAGAGAATTTCTGTCTTTTTTGCCACAAATTAAGGGGAATTTCTGACTTATTACCCTGTAATAAGTGAAATTTCTGCAATTTTGCCTCAAAATAAGGGATATTTCTGCCTTTTTGCCCCCAAATAAGGGGAATTTCAGCCTTTTTACCTCAAAATAAGGGGAATTTTTGCCTTTTTGCCCCAAAATAACAAAATTCCTTTTTTTCCTGAAATAAGTGAAATTTCTGCAATTTTGCCCAAAATAAGTGAAATTTCTGCAATTTTGCCCCAGAATAAGGGAAATTTCTGGAATTTTGCCCCAAAATAAGTGGAATTTCTGAGTTTTGCCCCAAAATAAGGAGAATTTCTGTCTTTTGCCCCAACATATAGGGAATTTCTGCATTTTTGCCCCTCAATTAGGGGAATTTTTGCAATTTTGCTCCAAAATACGGGGAATTTCTGCCTTTTTGCCCGAAAATAAGAAGAATGCATAACTTTTTTCCTTAAAAAAGGGAAATTTCTTCATTTTTGCTTCAAAATAAGGGGAATTTCTGCTTTTTTGCCTCTAAATAAGTGGAATTTCTGTTTTTTTTCCCCAAAACAAAGGGATTTTCTTTTTTGCCCCAAAATAAGAAAAATTTCTGACTTATTACTCTGAAATAAGTGAAGGTTCTGCAATTTTGTCCCAAATAAGGGAAATTTTTGCCTTTTTGCCCACAAATAAGGGGAATTTCACCCTTTTTACCTCAAAATAAGGGGAATTTCTGCATTTTTGCCACAAAATATTAGGAATTTCTGCCTTTTTTCCCTGAAATAAGTGAAATTTCTGCAATTTTGCCCCAAAATAAGTGGAATTTCTGAGTTTTGCCCCAAAATAAGGAGAATTTCTTTGTTTTTGCCCCAACTATAGGGAATTTCTGCCTTTTTGCACCACAATTAGGGGAATTTCTGCAATTTTGCTCCAAAATACGGGGAATTTCTGCCTTTTTGCACCAAAATAAGGGGAATGCATAACTTTTTGCCTTAAAAAAGGGAAATTTCTTCATTTTTGCTCCAAAATAAGGGGAATTTCTGCTTTTTTGCCTCTAAATAAGTGGAATTTCTGTTTTTCCTCAAAAACAAAGGGATTTTCTGTCTTTTTGCCCCAAAATCAAGAAACTTTCTGACTTATTACCCTGAAATAATTGAAATTTCTGCAATTTTGTTCCAAAATAAGGGAAATTTCAGCCTTTTTTCCCGCAAATTAGGGGAATTTCAGCCTTTTCACCTCAAAATAAGGGGAATTTCTGCATTTTTGCCACAAAGTATTAGGAATTTCTGCCTTTTTGCTCCAAATTAAGGAAAATTTCTGCCTTTTTCCCTGAAATAAGTGAAATTTCTGCAATTTTGCCCTAAAATAAGTGAAATTTCTGCAATTTTGTCCCAAAATAAGGGGAATTTCTGGAATTTTGCCCCAAAATAAGTGGAATTTCTGAGTTTTGCCCCAAAATAAAGAGAATTTCTGTCTTTTTGCCCCAACATATAGAGAATATCTGCATTTTTGCCCCACAATTAGGGGAATTTCTGCAATTTTGCTCCAAAATACGGGGAATTTCTGCCTTTATGCCCGAAAATAAGGGGAATGCATAACTTTATGCCATAAAAAAGGAAAATTTCTTCATTTTTGCTCCAAAATAAGGGTAATTTTTGCCCTTTTGCCTCTAAATAAGTGGAATTTCTGTCTTTTTCCCCTAAAACAAAGGGAATTTCTGCCTTTTTGCCCCAAAATAAGAAAAATTTTTGCTCTTTTCCTCTGAAATAAGTGAAATTTCTGCAATTTTGCCTTAAATTAAGGGAAATTTCTGCAATATATCCCCATAATAAAGGAAATTTCTGCAATTTTGCACCAAATAAGGGAAATTTCTGAAATTGTGCCCCAAAATAAGGTAATTTCCTGCATTTTTTCCCCAAAATAAAGGAAATTTCTGAAATTATACCCCAAAATATGGGGAATTTCTGATTGTTTGTTCCCAAAAAAAAGAGATTTTTCTCTCTTTGTCCAAAAAATAAGCAGAATTTCTGCCTTTTTGCCCGAAAATTATGAGAATTTCTGCAACTTTGCTTCAAAATAAGGGGAATTTCTGCTTTTATCCCGAAAGAAAGGGGAATGCATACCTTTTTTGCCATAAAAAGGTGAATTTCTTCATTTTTGCACAAAATAAAGAGATTTTCTTCCTTTTTGCCTCTAAATAAGTGAAATTTCTGTCTTTTTCCCCCAAAACAAAGGGAATTTCTGTCTTTTTTGCCCCAACATAAGAAGAATTTCTGACTTATTACCCTGAAATAAGTGAAATTTCTGCAATTTTGCCCCAAAATAAAGGAAATTTCTGAAATTTTACCCCAATGTAAAAAAAATTTCTGCAATTTTGCCTCAAAATAAGGGAAATTTCTGACTGTTTGTTCCCAAAAAAAGGAGATTTTCTGTCTTTTTGCCCCAAAATAAGGAGAATTTCTGCCTTTTAGCCCGAAAATTATGAGAATTTCTGCAATTTTGCTTCAAAATACGAGGAATTTCTGCTTTTATCCCGAAAGTAAGGGGAATGCATACCTTTTTGCCATAAAAATGTGAATTTCTTCATTTTTGCTCCAAATAAGGGGAATTTCTGCCTTTTTGCCTCTAAATAAGTGTAATTTCTGTCTTTTTCTCCCAAAACCAATTTAATTTCTCTCTTTTTTGCCCCAAAATAATGGGAATTTCTGCCTTTTTGCCCCAAAATAAGAAAAAATTTTGCTTTTTTTCTCTGAAATAAGTGAAATTTCTGCAATTTTGCCTTAAATTAAGGGAAATTTCTGCAATATTTCCACATAATATGGGAAATTTCTGCAATTTTGCTCCAAAATAAGGGGAATTTCTCCCTTTTTGCCCCAAAATAAAGGAAATTTCAGCCTTTTTACCTGAAAATAAGTGAAATTTCTGCAATTTTGCCCCAAATAAGGGAAATTTCTTCAATTTTGCCCCAAAATAAGGTAAATTCCTGAAATTTTGCCCCAAAATAAAGGAAATTTCTTGAATTTTTCCCCAAAAGAAGGGGAATTTCTGCTTTTTGCCCCAAAATAAAGGGAATTTCTGCCTTTTGCCCCAAAATTAGGGAATTTCTGCCTTTTTGCCTGAAAATTATGAGAATTTCTGCAATTTTCCTTCAAAATACGGGGAATTTCTGCTTTTTATCCCGAATGTAAGGGGAATGTATACCTTTTACCACAAAAAAGGGAAATTACTTCATTTTTGCCACAAAATAAGAGGAATTTCTGTCTTTTTACCTCAAAAAAACTGAAATTTCGGCCTTTTTACCAAAAAATAAATGGAATTTCTATTTTTTTGCCCCAAAATAAAAGGAATTATTGAATTATGCCCTGAAATAAGTGAAATTTCTGCAATTTTGCCTTAAATTAAGGGAAATTTCTGCAATATTTCCACATAATATGGGAAAGTTCTGCAATTTTGCTCCAAAATAAGGGGAATTTCTCCCTTTTTGCCCCAAAATAAAGGAAATTTCAGCCTTTTTACCTGAAAATAAGTGAAATTTCTGCAATTTTGCCCCAAATAAGGGAAATTTCTTCAATTTTGCCCCAAAATAAGGTAAATTCCTGAAATTTTGCCCCAAAATAAAGGAAATTTCTTGAATTTTTCCCCAAAAGAAGGGGAATTTCTGATTTTTGCCACAAAATAAAGGGAATTTCTGCCTTTTGCCCCAAAATTAGGGAATTTCTGCCTTTTTGCCCGAAAATTATGAGAATTTCTGCAATTTTGCTTCAAAATACGGGGAATTTCTGCTTTTTATCCCGAATGTAAGGGGGATGTATACCTTTTACCACAAAAAAGGGAAATTACTTCATTTTTGCCCCAAAATAAGAGGAATTTCTGCCTTTTTACCTCAAAAAAAGTGAAATTTCTGCCTTTTTACCAAAAAATAAATGGAATTTCTATTTTTTTGCCCCAAAATAAAAGGAATTATTGAATTATGCCCTGAAATAAGTGAAATTTCTGCAATTTTGCCGCAAAATAAAAGAAATTTCTGTCTTTTTGCCCCAAAATAAGGGAAATTTCTGCCTTTTTGCCCCCAAATAAAAAAATTTCAGCATTTTTACCTCAAAATAAAGAGAATTTCTGCATTTTTGCCACAAAATATTAAGAATTTCTGCATTTTTGCCCAAAAATAAGGAAAATTTCTGCCTTTTTTTTGAAATAAGTGAAATTTCTCCAATTTTGTCCTAAAATAAGTGAAATTTCTGCAATATTTTCACAAAATAAAGGAAATTTCGGGAATTTTGCCCCAAAATAAGTGGAATTTCTGAGTTTTGCCCCAAAATAAAGAGAGTTTCTGTCTTTTTTCCCCAACATATAGGGAATTTCTGCCTTTTTGCCCCACAATTAGGGGAATTTCTGCAATTTTGCTCCAAAATACGGGGAATTTCTGCCTTTTCCCAAAAATAAAGGGAATGCATAACTTTTTGCCATAAAAAAGGGAAATTTCTTCATTTATGCTCCAAAATAAGGGGAATTTCTGCCTTTTTGCCTTTAAATAAGTGGAATTTCTGTCTTTTTCCCCCAAAACAAAGGGAATTTCTGTCTTTTTTGCCCCAAAATAAGGGGAATTTCTGACTCATTACCCTGAAATAAGTGAAATTTCTGCAATTTTGCCCCAAAATAAGGGAAATTTCTGCAATTTTGCCACAATGTAAAGGAAATTTCTGCAATTTTGCCCCAAAATAAAGGGAATTTCTGACTGTTTGTTCCCAAAAAAAGCATATTTTCTGTTTTTGCCGCAAAATAAGGAGAATTTCTTACTTTTTGCCCGAAAATTATGAGAATTTGTGCAATTTTGCTTCAAAATAAAAGGAATTTCTGCTTTTTATCCCGAAAGTAAGGGGAATGCATAACTTTTTGCCATAAAAATGTAAATTTCTTCATTTTTGCTCCAAAATAAAAGCAATTTCTGACTTTTTGCCTCTAAATAAGTGGAATTTCTGTCTTTTCCTCCAATACAAAGGGAATTTCTTTCTTTTTTGCCCCAAATAAGGGGAATTTCTGACTTATTACTTTGAAATAAGTGAAATTTCTGCAATTTTGCCCCAAAATAAGGGAAATTTCTGCCTCTTTTCCTCCAAATAAAGGGAATTTTAGCCTTTTTACCTCAAAATAAGGGGAATTTCTGCCTTTTTGCCCCAAAATAAGGAAAATTTCTGCCTTTTTTCCCTGAAATAAGTAAAATTTCTGCAACTTTGCCCAAAAATAAGTGAAATTTCTGCAATTTTGCTTTAGAATAAGGGAAATTTCTGGAATTTTGCCCCAAAATAAGGGGAATTTCTGAGTTTTGCCCCAAAATAAGAAGAATTTCTGTTTTTTTGCCCCAACAAATAGGGAATTTCTGCATTTTTGCCCCACAATTAGGAGAATTTCTGCAATTTTGCTCCAAAATACGAGGAATTTCTGCCTTTTTGCCCGAAAATAAGAAGAATGCATACCTTTTTGCCTTAAAAAAGGGAAATTTCTTCATTTTTGCTCCAAAATAAGGGAAATTTCTGCCTTTTTGCCTCTAAATAAGTGGAATTTCTGTCTTTATCCCTCAAAACAAAGGGAATTTCTGTCTTTTTTGCCTCAATATAAGTGGAATTTCTGACTTATTTCCCTGAAATAATTGAAATTTCTGCAATTTTGCCCCAAAATAAGGGAAATTTCTGTCTTTTTGCCCAGAATATGTGAAATTTCTGCAATGTTACCCCAAAATAAGGTGAATTTCTGCCTTTATGCCCCAAAATAAAGGATATTTCAGCCTTTTTACCTGAAAATAAGTGAAATATCTGCAATTTTTCCCCAAATAAGAAAAATCTCTGCAATTTTGCCCCAAAATAAGGTAAATTCCTGCAATTTTGCCCCAAAATAAAGGAAATTTCTTGAATTTTGCCCCCAAATAAGGGGAATTTATGATTTTTGCCCCAAAATAAAGGGAATTTCATCCTTTTGCCCCAAATTTAGGGGAATTTCTGCAATTTTGCTCCAAAATACGGGGAATTTCTGCCTTTTTGCCCGAAAATAATGGGAATGCATTCCTTTTTGCCACAAAAAAAAAATTTTTTTCATTGTTGCTGCAAAATAAGAGAAATTTCTGCCTTTTTACCTCTAAATAAGTGGAATTTCTGTCTTTTTCCCCAAAAACAAAGGGAATTTCTCTCTTTTTTGCCCCAAATTAAGGGGAATTTCTGACTTATTACCCTGAAATAAGAAAATTTCTGCAATTTTGCCGCAAAATAAGGGATATTTCTGCATTTTTGCCCCCAAATAAGGGGAATTTCAGCCTTTTTACCTCAAAATAAGGGGAATTTCTGCCTTTTTGCCTCAAAATAACAAAATTTCTTTTTTTTCCCCTGAAATAAGTGAAATTTCTGCAATTTTGTCCAAAATAAGTGAAATTTCTGCAATTTTGCCCCAGAATAAGGGAAATTTCTGGAATTTCGCCCCAAAATAAGTGGAATTTCTGAGTTTTGCCCCAAAATAAGGAGAATTTCTGTCTTTTTGCCCCAACATATAGGAAATTTCTGCATTTTTGCACCAGAATTAGGGGAATTTTTGCAATTTTGCTTCAAAATACCGCGAATTTCTGCCTTTTTGCCAGATAATAAGAAGAATGCATACCTTTTTGCCTTAAAAAAGAAATATGTCTTCATTTTTGCTTCAAAATAAGGGGAATTTCTGCTTTTTTGCCTCTAAATAAGTGGAATTTCTGTCTTTTTCCCCCAAAACAAAAAGATTTTCTGTCCTTTTTGCCCAAAATAAGAAAAATTTCTGACTTATTACCCTGAAATAAGTGAAATTTCTGCAATTTAGTCCCAAAATAAGGGAAATTTTTGCATTTTTGCACCAAAATAAGGAAAATTTCTGCCTTTTTTCCCTGTAGTAAGTGAAATTTCTGCAATTTGGCCCCAAAATAAGTGGAATTTCTGAGTTTTGCCCCAAAATAAGAAGAATTTCTGTATTTTTGCCTCAACATATAGGAAATTTCTGCCTTTTTGCACCACAATTATGGGAATTTCTGCATTTTTGCTCCAAAATACGGGGAATTTCTGCCATTTTGCCTGAAAATAAGTGGAATGCATAACTTTTTGCCATAAACAAGGGAAATTTCTTCATTTTTGCTTCAAAATTAAGGGAATTTCTGCCTTTTTGCTTCTCAATAAGTGGAATTTCTGTCTTTTTCCTCCAAAACAAAGGTAATTTCTGTCTTTTTTGCCACAAAATACGGGGAATTTCTGACTTATTACTCTGAAATAAGTGAAATTTCTGATATTTTGCCCCAAAATAAGGGAAATTTTTTTAATTTTACTTCAAAATAAGGTGAATTTCTGTTTTTTGCCCCAAAATAATGGGAATTTCCTCCTTTTTGCCCGAAAATAAGAAGAATGCATACATTTTTGCCTTAAAAAAGTGAACTTTCTTCATTTTTTCCCAAAATAACGGGAATTTCCGCTTTTTTGCCTCTAAATAAGTGGAATTTCTGTCTTTTTCCCCCCAAAAAAGGGATTTTCTTTCTTTTTTGCCCCAAAATGAGCAAAATTTATGACTTATTACCCTGAAATAAGTGAAATTTCTGCAATTTTGCCCCAACATAAGGAAAATTTCAGACTTTTTGCCGCCAAATAAGGGGAATTTCAGCCTTTTTACCTCAAAATAAGGGGAATTTCTGCCTTTTTGCCCCAAAATAACAAAATTTCTTTTTTTTCCCCTGAAATAAGTGAAATTTCTGCAATTTTGTCCAAAATAAGTGAAATTTCTGCAATTTTGCCCCAGAATAAGGGAAATTTCTGGAATTTTGCCCCAAAATAAGTGGAATTTCTGAGTTTTGCCCCAAAATAAGGAGAATTTCTGTCTTTTTGCCCCAACATATAGGGAATTTCTGCATTTTTGCACCAGAATTAGGGGAATTTTTGCAATTTTGCTCCAAAATACCGCGAATTTCTGCCTTTTTGCCAGATAATAAGAAGAATGCATAACTTTTTGCCTTAAAAAAGAAAAATGTCTTCATTTGTGCTTCAAAATAAGGGAAATTTCTGCTTTTTTGCCTCTAAATAAGTGGAATTTCTGTCTTTTCCCCCCAAAACAAAAAGATTTTCTGTCCTTTTTGCCCAAAATAAGAAAAATTTCTGACTTATTACCCTGAAATAAGTGAAATTTCTGCAATTTAGCCCCCAAATAAGAGAAATTTTTGCCTTTTTGCACCAAAATAAGGAAAATTTCTGCCTTTTTTCCTTAAAGTAAGTGAAATTTCTGCAATTTTGCTCCAAAATAAGTGGAATTTCTGAGTTTTGCCCCAAAATAAGAAGAATTTCTGTATTTTTGCCTCAACATATAGGAAATTTCTGCCTTTTTGCACCACAATTATGGGAATTTCTGCAATTTTGCTCCAAAATACGGGGAATTTCTGCCATTTTGCCTGAAAATAAGTGGAATGCATAACTTTTTGCCATAAACAAGGGAAATTTCTTCATTTTTGCTTCAAAATTAAGGGAATTTCTGCCTTTTTGCTTCTCAATAAGTGGAATTTCTGTCTTTTTCCTCCAAAACAAAGGTAATTTCTGTCTTTTTTGCCCCAAAATACGGGGAATTTCTGACTTATTACTCTGAAATAAGTGAAATTTCTGCTATTTTGCCCCAAAATAAGGGAAATTTTTTCAATTTTACCTCAAAATAAGGTGAATTTCTGTTTTTTGCCCCAAAATAATGGGAATTTCCTCCTTTTTGCCCGAAAATAAGAAGAATGCATACATTTTTGCCTTAAAAAAGGGAAATTTCTTCAATTTTTTCCAAAATAACGGGAATTTCCGCTTTTTTGCCTCTAAATAAGTGGAATTTCTGTCTTTTTCCCTCCAAAAAAGGGATTTTCTTTCTTTTTTGCCCCAAAATGAGCAAAATTTATGACTTATTACCCTGAAATAAGTGAAATTTCTGCAATTTTGCCCCAAGATAAGGGAAATTTCTGACTTTTTGCCGCCAAATAAGGGGAATTTAAGCCTTTTTACCTCAAAATAAGGGGAATTTCTGCATTTTTGCCACAAAATATTAGGAATTTTTGCTTTTTGCCCCAAAATAAAGAAAATTTCTGCCTTTTTTCCCTGAAATAAGTTAAATTTCTGAAATTTTGCCCCAAAATAAGTGAAATTTCTGCAATTTTGCCCCAAATTAAGGGAAATTTCTGGAATTTTACCCCAAAATAAGTGGAATTTATGAGTTTTGCCCCAAAATAAGGAGAATTTCTGTCTTTTTGCCCCAACATATAGGGAATTTCTATCTTTTTGCCCCACAACTAGGGGAATTTCTGCAATTTTGCTCCAAAATACAGGGAATTTCTGCCTTTTTGCCCGAAAAAAAGGGGAATGCATAACTTTTTGCGATAAAAAAGGGAAATTTCTTCATTTTTGCTCCAAAATAAGGGAAATTTCTGGCTATTTGCCTCTAAATAAGTGGAATTTCTGTCTTTTTCCCTCAAAACAAAGGGAATTTCTGTCTTTTTTGCCTCAATATAAGTGGAATTTCTGACTTATTTCCCTAAAATAAGTGAAATTTCTGCAATTTTGCCCCAAAATAAGGGAAATTTCTGACTTTTTGCCCAGAAATATGTGAAATTTCTGCAATTTTTCCCCAAAATAAGGTGAATTTCTGCCCCTTTGCCCCAAAATAATGGGAATTTCTGACTTTTTGCCCCAAAATAAGAAAAATTTTTGCTTTTTTTCTCTGAAATAAGTGAAATTTCTGCAATTTTGTCCTAAAATAAGAAAAATTTCTGCAATTTTTCCCAATAATAAAGGAAATTTCTGCAATTTTGCCCCAAAATACATAGAATTTCTTCCTTTTTGCCCCAAAATAAAGGAAATTTCAGCCTTTTTACCTAAAAATAAGTGAAATTTCTGCAATTTTGCCCCAAATAAGAAAAATTTCTGCAATTTTGCCCCAAAATAAGGTAAATTCCTGCAATTTTGCCCCAAAATAAAGGAAATTTCTTGAATTTTGCCCCAAAATAAGGGGTATTTCTGATTTTTCCCCAAATAAAGGGAATTTCTGCCTTTTGCCCCAAATTTAGGGGAATTTCTGCAATTTTGCTCCAAAATACGGGGAATTTCTGCCTTTTTGCCCGAAAATAATGGCAATGCATACCTTTTTGCCATAAAAAGGGAAATTTCTTCATTGTTGCTTTAAAATAAGGGAAATTTCTGCCTTTTTGCCTCTAAATAAGTGGTATTTATGTCTTTTTCCCCCAAAACAAAGGGAATATCTGTCTTTTTTGCCCCAAATTAAGGGGAATTTCTGACTTATTACCCTGAAATATGTGAAATTTCTGCAATTTTGCCCCAAAATAAGGGATATTTCTGCCTTTTTGCCCCCAAATAAGGGGAATTTCAACCTTTTTACCTCAAAATAAGGGGAATTTCTCCCTTTTTGCCCCAAAATAACAAAATTTCTTTTTTGCAATTTTGCTCCAAAATACGAGGGATTTCTGACTTTTTGCAAGATAATGAGAAGAATGCATACCTTTTTGCCTTAAAAAAGGGAAATTTCTTCATTTGTGCTTCAAAATAAGGGGAATTTCTGCTTTTTTGCCTCTAAATAAGTGGAATTTCTTTCTTTTTCCCCCAAAACAAAGGGGTTTTCTTTCTTTTTTACCCCAAAATAAGAAAAATTTCTGACTTATTACCCTGAAATAAGTGAAATTTCCGCAATTTTGCCCCAAAATAAGGGAAATTTTTGCCTTTTTGCCCACAAATAAGGGGAATTTCACCCTTTTTACCTCAAAATAAGGGGAATTTCTGCATTTTTGCCACAAAATATTAGGAATTTCTGCATTTATGCCCCAAAATAAGGAAAATTTCTGCCTTTTTTACCTGAAGTAAGTGAAATTTCTGCAATTTTGCCCCAAAATACGTGGAATTTCTGAGTTTTTCTCCAAAATAAGGAGAATTTCTGTCTTTTTGCCCCAACATATAGGGAATTTCTGCCTTTTTGCACCACAATTAGGGGAATTTCTGCAATTTTGCTCCAAAATACGGGGAATTTCTGCAATTTTGCTCCAAAATACGGGGAATTTCTGCCATTTTGCCTGAAAATAAGTGGAATGCATAACTTTTTTCCATAAAAAAGGGAAATTTCTTCATTTATGCTCCAAAATAAGGGGAATTTCTGACTTTTTGCTTCTCAATAAGTGGAATGTCTGTTTTTTCCCCCAAAACAAAGAGAATTTCTGTCTTTTTTGCCCCAAAATAATGGGAATTTCTGACTTATTGCCATGAAATAAGTGAAATTTCTGCAATTTTGCCCCAAAATAAGGGAAATTTCTGCCTTTTTGTCCTGAAATATGTGAAATTTCTGCAATTTTACCTCAAAATAAAGTGAATTTCTGCTTTTTTGCCCCAAAATAATGGGAATTTCTGCCTTTGTGCCCCAAAATAAGAAAAACTTTTGCTTTTTTTCTCTGAAATAAGTAAAATTTCTGCAATTTTGCCCTAAAATAAGGGAAATTTTTGCAATTTTTTTACATAATAAGAAAAAATTCTGCAATTTTGCCCCAAAATAAGGGGAATTTCTTCTTTTTTGCCCCAAAACAAAGGAAATTTCAGCCTTTTTACCTGAAAATAAGTGAAATTTCTGCAATTTTGCCCCAAATAAGGGAAATTTCTGCAATTTTGCCCGAAAATAAGGTAAATTCCTGCAATTTTGCCCCAAAATAAAGGAAATTTCTGGAATTTTGCCCCAAAATAATGGGAGTTTCTGATTTTTGCCCCAAAATAAACGGAATTTCTGCCTTTTGCCGAAAAATAAGGGGAATTTCTGCATTTTTGCTCCAAAATACGGGGAATTTCTGCCTCTTTGCCCGAAAATAATGGGAATGCATACCTTTTGCCATAAAAAGTGAAATTTCTTCATTTTTGCTCCCAAATAAAGGGAATTTCTTCCTTTTTGCCTCTATATAAGTGGAATTTCTGTCTTTTTCCCCCAAAACAAAGGGAGTTTCTGTCTTTTTTGCCTCAAAATAAGGGGAATTTCTGACTTATTACCCTAAAATAAGTGAAATTTCTGCAATTTCGCCCCAAAATAAGGGAAATGTCTGCAATTTTGCCACAATGTAAAGGAAATTTCTGCAATTTTGCCTCAAAATAAGGGGAATATCTGACTGTTTGCTCCCGAAAAAGGAGATTTTCTGTCTTTTTGCCCCAAAATAAGGAGAATTTCTGCATTTTTGCCCGCAAATTGAGAGAATTTCTGCAATTTTGCTTCAAAATACGGGGAATTTCTGCTTTTTATCCCTAAAGTAAGGGGAATGTATAACTTTTGCCACAAAAAAGATAAATTTCTTCATTTTTGCCCCAAAATTAGAGCAATTTCTGCCTTTTTACCTCAAAATAAGTGAAATTTCTGCCTTTTTACCCAAAAATAAACGGAATTTCTGTCATTTTGCCCCAAAATATAAGAAATTTTTAAATTATGCCCTGAAATATGTGAAATTTCTGCAATTTTGCCACAAAATAAGGGGAATTTCTGTCTCTTTGCCCCAAAATAAGGGAAATTTCTGCCTTTTTGCACGAAAATAAGGGGAATTTCAGCATTTTTAACTCAAAATAAGGGGAATTTCTGCATTTTTGCCCCAAAATAAAGAAAATTTCTGCATTTTTTCCTTAAAATAAGTGAAATTTCTGCAATTTTGCCGCAAAATAAGTGAAATTTCTGCAATTTTGCCCCAAAATAAGGGAAATTTCTAGAATTTTGCCCCAAAATAAAAAGAATTTCTGAGTTTTGCCCCAAAATAAGGAGAATTTCTGTCTTTTTGCCCCAACATATAGGGAATTTCTGCCTTTTTGCCCCACAATTAGGGGAATTTCTGCAATTTTGCTCCAAAATACAGGGAATTTCTGCCTTTTTGCCCGAAAAATAATGGGAATGCATAACCTTTTGCCATAAACGAGGAAAATTTCTTCATTTTTGCTCCAAAATAAGAAGAATTTCTGCTTTTTTGCCACTAAATAAGTGGAATTTCTGTCTTTTCCCCCCCCAAAAAAGGGAATTTCTGTATTTTGCCCCAAAATAAGGGGAAGTTCTGACTTATTACCCTGAAATAAGTGAAATTTCTGCAATTTTGCCCAAAAATAAGGGAAATTTCTGCCTTTTTGCCCTGAAATATGTGAAATTTCTGCAATTTTTCCCAAAATAAAGTGAATTTCTGCCTTTTTGCCCCAAAATAATGGGAATTTCTGCCTTTTTGCCTCAAAAAGAGAAAAATTTTTGCTTTTTTTCTCTGAAATAAGTGAAATTGCTGCAATTTTGCCCTAAAATAAGGAAAATTTCTGCAATTTTTCCCAATAATAAGGGAAATTTCTGAAATTTTACCCCAAAATAAGGGGAACTTCTCCCTTTTGGCTCCAAAATAAAGGAAATTTCAGCCTTTTTACCTGAAAATAAGTGAAATTTCTGCAATTTTGCCTAAAATAAGAAAAATTTCTTCAATTTTGCCCCAAAATAAGGTAAATTCCTGCAATTTTGCGCCAAAATAAAAGAAATTTCTTGAATTTTGCCCCAAAATAAGGGGAATTTATGATTTTCGCCCCAAAATAAAGAAAATTTTTTCCTTTTGCCCCAAATTTAGGGGAATTTCTGCAATTTTGCTCCAAAATACGGGGAATCTGCCTTTTTGCCCGAAAATAATGGGAATGCATACCTTTTTGCCATAAAAAGGGAAATTTCTTCATTTTTGCTCCAAAATAAGGGGAATTTCTGCCTTCTTGCCTCTAAATAAGTGGAATTTCTTCTTTTTCCCCCAAAACAAAGAGAATTTCTGTCTTTTTTGCCACAAATTAAGGGGAATTTCTGACTTATTACCCTGTAATAAGTGAAATTTCTGCAATTTTGCCTCAAAATAAGGGATATTTCTGCCTTTTTGCCCCCAAATAAGGGGAATTTCAGCCTTTTTACCTCAAAATAAGGGGAATTTTTGCCTTTTTGCCCCAAAATAACAAAATTCCTTTTTTTCCTGAAATAAGTGAAATTTCTGCAATTTTGCCCAAAATAAGTGAAATTTCTGCAATTTTGCCCCAGAATAAGGGAAATTTCTGGAATTTTGCCCCAAAATAAGTGGAATTTCTGAGTTTTGCCCCAAAATAAGGAGAATTTCTGTCTTTTGCCCCAACATATAGGGAATTTCTGCATTTTTGCCCCTCAATTAGGGGAATTTTTGCAATTTTGCTCCAAAATACGGGGAATTTCTGCCTTTTTGCCCGAAAATAAGAAGAATGCATAACTTTTTTCCTTAAAAAAGGGAAATTTCTTCATTTTTGCTTCAAAATAAGGGGAATTTCTGCTTTTTTGCCTCTAAATAAGTGGAATTTCTGTTTTTTTTCCCCAAAACAAAGGGATTTTCTTTTTTGCCCCAAAATAAGAAAAATTTCTGACTTATTACTCTGAAATAAGTGAAGGTTCTGCAATTTTGTCCCAAATAAGGGAAATTTTTGCCTTTTTGCCCACAAATAAGGGGAATTTCACCCTTTTTACCTCAAAATAAGGGGAATTTCTGCATTTTTGCCACAAAATATTAGGAATTTCTGCCTTTTTTCCCTGAAATAAGTGAAATTTCTGCAATTTTGCCCCAAAATAAGTGGAATTTCTGAGTTTTGCCCCAAAATAAGGAGAATTTCTTTGTTTTTGCCCCAACTATAGGGAATTTCTGCCTTTTTGCACCACAATTAGGGGAATTTCTGCAATTTTGCTCCAAAATACGGGGAATTTCTGCCTTTTTGCACCAAAATAAGGGGAATGCATAACTTTTTGCATTAAAAAAGGGAAATTTCTTCATTTTTGCTCCAAAATAAGGGGAATTTCTGCTTTTTTGCCTCTAAATAAGTGGAAATTCTGTTTTTCCTCAAAAACAAAGGGATTTTCTGTCTTTTTGCCCCAAAATCAAGAAACTTTCTGACTTATTACCCTGAAATAATTGAAATTTCTGCAATTTTGTTCCAAAATAAGGGAAATTTCAGCCTTTTTTCCCGCAAATTAGGGGAATTTCAGCCTTTTCACCTCAAAATAAGGGGAATTTCTGCATTTTTGCCACAAAGTATTAGGAATTTCTGCCTTTTTGCTCCAAATTAAGGAAAATTTCTGCCTTTTTCCCTGAAATAAGTGAAATTTCTGCAATTTTGCCCTAAAATAAGTGAAATTTCTGCAATTTTGTCCCAAAATAAGGGGAATTTCTGGAATTTTGCCCCAAAATAAGTGGAATTTCTGAGTTTTGCCCCAAAATAAAGAGAATTTCTGTCTTTTTGCCCCAACATATAGAGAATATCTGCATTTTTGCCCCACAATTAGGGGAATTTCTGCAATTTTGCTCCAAAATACGGGGAATTTCTGCCTTTATGCCCGAAAATAAGGGGAATGCATAACTTTATGCCATAAAAAAGGAAAATTTCTTCATTTTTGCTCCAAAATAAGGGTAATTTTTGCCCTTTTGCCTCTAAATAAGTGGAATTTCTGTCTTTTTCCCCTAAAACAAAGGGAATTTCTGCCTTTTTGCCCCAAAATAAGAAAAATTTTTGCTCTTTTCCTCTGAAATAAGTGAAATTTCTGCAATTTTGCCTTAAATTAAGGGAAATTTCTGCAATATATCCCCATAATAAAGGAAATTTCTGCAATTTTGCACCAAATAAGGGAAATTTCTGAAATTGTGCCCCAAAATAAGGTAATTTCCTGCATTTTTTCCCCAAAATAAAGGAAATTTCTGAAATTATACCCCAAAATATGGGGAATTTCTGATTGTTTGTTCCCAAAAAAAAGAGATTTTTCTCTCTTTGTCCAAAAAATAAGCAGAATTTCTGCCTTTTTGCCCGAAAATTATGAGAATTTCTGCAATTTTGCTTCAAAATAAGGGGAATTTCTGCTTTTATCCCGAAAGAAAGGGGAATGCATACCTTTTTTGCCATAAAAAGGTGAATTTCTTCATTTTTGCACAAAATAAAGAGATTTTCTTCCTTTTTGCCTCTAAATAAGTGAAATTTCTGTCTTTTTCCCCCAAAACAAAGGGAATTTCTGTCTTTTTTGCCCCAACATAAGAAGAATTTCTGACTTATTACCCTGAAATAAGTGAAATTTCTGCAATTTTGCCCCAAAATAAAGGAAATTTCTGAAATTTTACCCCAATGTAAAAAAAATTTCTGCAATTTTGCCTCAAAATAAGGGAAATTTCTGACTGTTTGTTCCCAAAAAAAGGAGATTTTCTGTCTTTTTGCCCCAAAATAAGGAGAATTTCTGCCTTTTAGCCCGAAAATTATGAGAATTTCTGCAATTTTGCTTCAAAATACGAGGAATTTCTGCTTTTATCCCGAAAGTAAGGGGAATGCATACCTTTTTGCCATAAAAATGTGAATTTCTTCATTTTTGCTCCAAATAAGGGGAATTTCTGCCTTTTTGCCTCTAAATAAGTGTAATTTCTGTCTTTTTCTCCCAAAACCAATTTAATTTCTCTCTTTTTTGCCCCAAAATAATGGGAATTTCTGCCTTTTTGCCCCAAAATAAGAAAAAATTTTGCTTTTTTTCTCTGAAATAAGTGAAATTTCTGCAATTTTGCCTTAAATTAAGGGAAATTTCTGCAATATTTCCACATAATATGGGAAATTTCTGCAATTTTGCTCCAAAATAAGGGGAATTTCTCCCTTTTTGCCCCAAAATAAAGGAAATTTCAGCCTTTTTACCTGAAAATAAGTGAAATTTCTGCAATTTTGCCCCAAATAAGGGAAATTTCTTCAATTTTGCCCCAAAATAAGGTAAATTCCTGAAATTTTGCCCCAAAATAAAGGAAATTTCTTGAATTTTTCCCCAAAAGAAGGGGAATTTCTGATTTTTGCCCCAAAATAAAGGGAATTTCTGCCTTTTGCCCCAAAATTAGGGAATTTCTGCCTTTTTGCCTGAAAATTATGAGAATTTCTGCAATTTTCCTTCAAAATACGGGGAATTTCTGCTTTTTATCCCGAATGTAAGGGGAATGTATACCTTTTACCACAAAAAAGGGAAATTACTTCATTTTTGCCACAAAATAAGAGGAATTTCTGTCTTTTTACCTCAAAAAAACTGAAATTTCGGCCTTTTTACCAAAAAATAAATGGAATTTCTATTTTTTTGCCCCAAAATAAAAGGAATTATTGAATTATGCCCTGAAATAAGTGAAATTTCTGCAATTTTGCCTTAAATTAAGGGAAATTTCTGCAATATTTCCACATAATATGGGAAATTTCTGCAATTTTGCTCCAAAATAAGGGGAATTTCTCCCTTTTTGCCCCAAAATAAAGGAAATTTCAGCCTTTTTACCTGAAAATAAGTGAAATTTCTGCAATTTTGCCCCAAATAAGGGAAATTTCTTCAATTTTGCCCCAAAATAAGGTAAATTCCTGAAATTTTGCCCCAAAATAAAGGAAATTTCTTGAATTTTTCCCCAAAAGAAGGGGAATTTCTGATTTTTGCCACAAAATAAAGGGAATTTCTGCCTTTTGCCCCAAAATTAGGGAATTTCTGCCTTTTTGCCCGAAAATTATGAGAATTTCTGCAATTTTGCTTCAAAATACGGGGAATTTCTGCTTTTTATCCCGAATGTAAGGGGGATGTATACCTTTTACCACAAAAAAGGGAAATTACTTCATTTTTGCCCCAAAATAAGAGGAATTTCTGCCTTTTTACCTCAAAAAAAGTGAAATTTCTGCCTTTTTACCAAAAAATAAATGGAATTTCTATTTTTTTGCCCCAAAATAAAAGGAATTATTGAATTATGCCCTGAAATAAGTGAAATTTCTGCAATTTTGCCGCAAAATAAAAGAAATTTCTGTCTTTTTGCCCCAAAATAAGGGAAATTTCTGCCTTTTTGCCCCCAAATAAAAAAATTTCAGCATTTTTACCTCAAAATAAAGAGAATTTCTGCATTTTTGCCACAAAATATTAAGAATTTCTGCATTTTTGCCCAAAAATAAGGAAAATTTCTGCCTTTTTTTTGAAATAAGTGAAATTTCTCCAATTTTGTCCTAAAATAAGTGAAATTTCTGCAATATTTTCACAAAATAAAGGAAATTTCGGGAATTTTGCCCCAAAATAAGTGGAATTTCTGAGTTTTGCCCCAAAATAAAGAGAGTTTCTGTCTTTTTTCCCCAACATATAGGGAATTTCTGCCTTTTTGCCCCACAATTAGGGGCATTTCTGCAATTTTGCTCCAAAATACGGGGAATTTCTGCCTTTTCCCAAAAATAAAGGGAATGCATAACTTTTTGCCATAAAAAAGGGAAATTTCTTCATTTATGCTCCAAAATAAGGGGAATTTCTGCCTTTTTGCCTTTAAATAAGTGGAATTTCTGTCTTTTTCCCCCAAAACAAAGGGAATTTCTGTCTTTTTTGCCCCAAAATAAGGGGAATTTCTGACTCATTACCCTGAAATAAGTGAAATTTCTGCAATTTTGCCCCAAAATAAGGGAAATTTCTGCAATTTTGCCACAATGTAAAGGAAATTTCTGCAATTTTGCCCCAAAATAAAGGGAATTTCTGACTGTTTGTTCCCAAAAAAAGCATATTTTCTGTTTTTGCCGCAAAATAAGGAGAATTTCTTACTTTTTGCCCGAAAATTATGAGAATTTGTGCAATTTTGCTTCAAAATAAAAGGAATTTCTGCTTTTTATCCCGAAAGTAAGGGGAATGCATAACTTTTTGCCATAAAAATGTAAATTTCTTCATTTTTGCTCCAAAATAAAAGCAATTTCTGACTTTTTGCCTCTAAATAAGTGGAATTTCTGTCTTTTCCTCCAATACAAAGGGAATTTCTTTCTTTTTTGCCCCAAATAAGGGGAATTTCTGACTTATTACTTTGAAATAAGTGAAATTTCTGCAATTTTGCCCCAAAATAAGGGAAATTTCTGCCTCTTTTCCTCCAAATAAAGGGAATTTTAGCCTTTTTACCTCAAAATAAGGGGAATTTCTGCCTTTTTGCCCCAAAATAAGGAAAATTTCTGCCTTTTTTCCCTGAAATAAGTAAAATTTCTGCAACTTTGCCCAAAAATAAGTGAAATTTCTGCAATTTTGCTTTAGAATAAGGGAAATTTCTGGAATTTTGCCCCAAAATAAGGGGAATTTCTGAGTTTTGCCCCAAAATAAGAAGAATTTCTGTTTTTTTGCCCCAACAAATAGGGAATTTCTGCATTTTTGCCCCACAATTAGGAGAATTTCTGCAATTTTGCTCCAAAATACGAGGAATTTCTGCCTTTTTGCCCGAAAATAAGAAGAATGCATACCTTTTTGCCTTAAAAAAGGGAAATTTCTTCATTTTTGCTCCAAAATAAGGGAAATTTCTGCCTTTTTGCCTCTAAATAAGTGGAATTTCTGTCTTTATCCCTCAAAACAAAGGGAATTTCTGTCTTTTTTGCCTCAATATAAGTGGAATTTCTGACTTATTTCCCTGAAATAAGTGAAATTTCTGCAATTTTGCCCCAAAATAAGGGAAATTTCTGACTTTTTGCCCAGAATATGTGAAATTTCTGCAATGTTACCCCAAAATAAGGTGAATTTCTGCCTTTATGCCCCAAAATAAAGGATATTTCAGCCTTTTTACCTGAAAATAAGTGAAATATCTGCAATTTTTCCCCAAATAAGAAAAATCTCTGCAATTTTGCCCCAAAATAAGGTAAATTCCTGCAATTTTGCCCCAAAATAAAGGAAATTTCTTGAATTTTGCCCCCAAATAAGGGGAATTTATGATTTTTGCCCCAAAATAAAGGGAATTTCATCCTTTTGCCCCAAATTTAGGGGAATTTCTGCAATTTTGCTCCAAAATACGGGGAATTTCTGCCTTTTTGCCCGAAAAAAATGGGAATGCATTCCTTTTTGCCACAAAAAAAAAATTTTTTTCATTGTTGCTGCAAAATAAGAGAAATTTCTGCCTTTTTACCTCTAAATAAGTGGAATTTCTGTCTTTTTCCCCAAAAACAAAGGGAATTTCTCTCTTTTTTGCCCCAAATTAAGGGGAATTTCTGACTTATTACCCTGAAATAAGAAAATTTCTGCAATTTTGCCGCAAAATAAGGGATATTTCTGCATTTTTGCCCCCAAATAAGGGGAATTTCAGCCTTTTTACCTCAAAATAAGGGGAATTTCTGCCTTTTTGCCCCAAAATAACAAAATTTCTTTTTTTCCCCTGAAATAAGTGAAATTTCTGCAATTTTGTCCAAAATAAGTGAAATTTCTGCAATTTTGCCCCAGAATAAGGGAAATTTCTGGAATTTCGCCCCAAAATAAGTGGAATTTCTGAGTTTTGCCCCAAAATAAGGAGAATTTCTGTCTTTTTGCCCCAACATATAGGAAATTTCTGCATTTTTGCACCAGAATTAGGGGAATTTTTGCAATTTTGCTTCAAAATACCGCGAATTTCTGCCTTTTTGCCAGATAATAAGAAGAATGCATACCTTTTTGCCTTAAAAAAGAAATATGTCTTCATTTTTGCTTCAAAATAAGGGGAATTTCTGCTTTTTTGCCTCTAAATAAGTGGAATTTCTGTCTTTTTCCCCCAAAACAAAAAGATTTTCTGTCCTTTTTGCCCAAAATAAGAAAAATTTCTGACTTATTACCCTGAAATAAGTGAAATTTCTGCAATTTAGTCCCAAAATAAGGGAAATTTTTGCATTTTTGCACCAAAATAAGGAAAATTTCTGCCTTTTTTCCCTGTAGTAAGTGAAATTTCTGCAATTTGGCCCCAAAATAAGTGGAATTTCTGAGTTTTGCCCCAAAATAAGAAGAATTTCTGTATTTTTGCCTCAACATATAGGAAATTTCTGCCTTTTTGCACCACAATTATGGGAATTTCTGCAATTTTGCTCCAAAATACGGGGAATTTCTGCCATTTTGCCTGAAAATAAGTGGAATGCATAACTTTTTGCCATAAACAAGGGAAATTTCTTCATTTTTGCTTCAAAATTAAGGGAATTTCTGCCTTTTTGCTTCTCAATAAGTGGAATTTCTGTCTTTTTCCTCCAAAACAAAGGTAATTTCTGTCTTTTTTGCCACAAAATACGGGGAATTTCTGACTTATTACTCTGAAATAAGTGAAATTTCTGATATTTTGCCCCAAAATAAGGGAAATTTTTTTAATTTTACTTCAAAATAAGGTGAATTTCTGTTTTTTGCCCCAAAATAATGGGAATTTCCTCCTTTTTGCCCGAAAATAAGAAGAATGCATACATTTTTGCCTTAAAAAAGTGAACTTTCTTCATTTTTTCCCAAAATAACGGGAATTTCCGCTTTTTTGCCTCTAAATAAGTGGAATTTCTGTCTTTTTCCCCCCAAAAAAGGGATTTTCTTTCTTTTTTGCCCCAAAATGAGCAAAATTTATGACTTATTACCCTGAAATAAGTGAAATTTCTGCAATTTTGCCCCAACATAAGGGAAATTTCAGACTTTTTGCCGCCAAATAAGGGGAATTTCAGCCTTTTTACCTCAAAATAAGGGGAATTTCTGCCTTTTTGCCCCAAAATAACAAAATTTCTTTTTTTTCCCCTGAAATAAGTGAAATTTCTGCAATTTTGTCCAAAATAAGTGAAATTTCTGCAATTTTGCCCCAGAATAAGGGAAATTTCTGGAATTTTGCCCCAAAATAAGTGGAATTTCTGAGTTTTGCCCCAAAATAAGGAGAATTTCTGTCTTTTTGCCCCAACATATAGGGAATTTCTGCATTTTTGCACCAGAATTAGGGGAATTTTTGCAATTTTGCTCCAAAATACCGCGAATTTCTGCCTTTTTGCCAGATAATAAGAAGAATGCATAACTTTTTGCCTTAAAAAAGAAAAATGTCTTCATTTGTGCTTCAAAATAAGGGAAATTTCTGCTTTTTTGCCTCTAAATAAGTGGAATTTCTGTCTTTTCCCCCCAAAACAAAAAGATTTTCTGTCCTTTTTGCCCAAAATAAGAAAAATTTCTGACTTATTACCCTGAAATAAGTGAAATTTCTGCAATTTAGCCCCCAAATAAGAGAAATTTTTGCCTTTTTGCACCAAAATAAGGAAAATTTCTGCCTTTTTTCCTTAAAGTAAGTGAAATTTCTGCAATTTTGCTCCAAAATAAGTGGAATTTCTGAGTTTTGCCCCAAAATAAGAAGAATTTCTGTATTTTTGCCTCAACATATAGGAAATTTCTGCCTTTTTGCACCACAATTATGGGAATTTCTGCAATTTTGCTCCAAAATACGGGGAATTTCTGCCATTTTGCCTGAAAATAAGTGGAATGCATAACTTTTTGCCATAAACAAGGGAAATTTCTTCATTTTTGCTTCAAAATTAAGGGAATTTCTGCCTTTTTGCTTCTCAATAAGTGGAATTTCTGTCTTTTTCCTCCAAAACAAAGGTAATTTCTGTCTTTTTTGCCCCAAAATACGGGGAATTTCTGACTTATTACTCTGAAATAAGTGAAATTTCTGCTATTTTGCCCCAAAATAAGGGAAATTTTTTCAATTTTACCTCAAAATAAGGTGAATTTCTGTTTTTTGCCCCAAAATAATGGGAATTTCCTCCTTTTTGCCCGAAAATAAGAAGAATGCATACATTTTTGCCTTAAAAAAGGGAAATTTCTTCAATTTTTTCCAAAATAACGGGAATTTCCGCTTTTTTGCCTCTAAATAAGTGGAATTTCTGTCTTTTTCCCTCCAAAAAAGGGATTTTCTTTCTTTTTTGCCCCAAAATGAGCAAAATTTATGACTTATTACCCTGAAATAAGTGAAATTTCTGCAATTTTGCCCCAAGATAAGGGAAATTTCTGACTTTTTGCCGCCAAATAAGGGGAATTTAAGCCTTTTTACCTCAAAATAAGGGGAATTTCTGCATTTTTGCCACAAAATATTAGGAATTTTTGCTTTTTGCCCCAAAATAAAGAAAATTTCTGCCTTTTTTCCCTGAAATAAGTTAAATTTCTGAAATTTTGCCCCAAAATAAGTGAAATTTCTGCAATTTTGCCCCAAATTAAGGGAAATTTCTGGAATTTTACCCCAAAATAAGTGGAATTTATGAGTTTTGCCCCAAAATAAGGAGAATTTCTGTCTTTTTGCCCCAACATATAGGGAATTTCTATCTTTTTGCCCCACAACTAGGGGAATTTCTGCAATTTTGCTCCAAAATACAGGGAATTTCTGCCTTTTTGCCCGAAAAAAGGGGAATGCATAACTTTTTGCGATAAAAAAGGGAAATTTCTTCATTTTTGCTCCAAAATAAGGGAAATTTCTGCCTATTTGCCTCTAAATAAGTGGAATTTCTGTCTTTTTCCCTCAAAACAAAGGGAATTTCTGTCTTTTTTGCCTCAATATAAGTGGAATTTCTGACTTATTTCCCTAAAATAAGTGAAATTTCTGCAATTTTGCCCCAAAATAAGGG
The DNA here is from genome assembly GCF_963924665.1 of Micromys minutus. NCBI lineage: Eukaryota > Metazoa > Chordata > Mammalia > Rodentia > Muridae > Micromys > Micromys minutus. The sequence continues at coordinate 1,073,773 of NW_027667967.1, forward strand.
AAATTTCTGACTTTTTGCCCAGAAATATGTGAAATTTCTGCAATTTTTCCCCAAAATAAGGTGAATTTCTGCCCTTTTGCCCCAAAATAATGGGAATTTCTGACTTTTTGCCCCAAAATAAGAAAAATTTTTGCTTTTTTTCTCTGAAATAAGTGAAATTTCTGCAATTTTGTCCTAAAATAAGAAAAATTTCTGCAATTTTTCCCAATAATAAAGGAAATTTCTGCAATTTTGCCCCAAAATACATAGAATTTCTTCCTTTTTGCCCCAAAATAAAGGAAATTTCAGCCTTTTTACCTAAAAATAAGTGAAATTTCTGCAATTTTGCCCCAAATAAGAAAAATTTCTGCAATTTTGCCCCAAAATAAGGTAAATTCCTGCAATTTTGCCCCAAAATAAAGGAAATTTCTTGAATTTTGCCCCAAAATAAGGGGTATTTCTGATTTTTCCCCAAATAAAGGGAATTTCTGCCTTTTGCCCCAAATTTAGGGGAATTTCTGCAATTTTGCTCCAAAATACGGGGAATTTCTGCCTTTTTGCCCGAAAATAATGGCAATGCATACCTTTTTGCCATAAAAAGGGAAATTTCTTCATTGTTGCTTTAAAATAAGGGAAATTTCTGCCTTTTTGCCTCTAAATAAGTGGTATTTATGTCTTTTTCCCCCAAAACAAAGGGAATATCTGTCTTTTTTGCCCCAAATTAAGGGGAATTTCTGACTTATTACCCTGAAATATGTGAAATTTCTGCAATTTTGCCCCAAAATAAGGGATATTTCTGCCTTTTTGCCCCCAAATAAGGGGAATTTCAACCTTTTTACCTCAAAATAAGGGGAATTTCTCCCTTTTTGCCCCAAAATAACAAAATTTCTTTTTTTTCCCCTGATATAAGTGAAATTTCTGCAATTTTGCCCAAAATAAGTGAAATTTCTCCAATTTTGCCCCAGAATAAAGGAAATTTCTGGAATTTTGCCCCAAAATATGTGGAATTTCTGAGTTTTGCCCCAAAATACAGAGAATTTCTGTCTTTTTGTCCCAACATATAGGGAATTTCTGCATTTTTGCCCCACAATTAGGGGAATTTTTGCAATTTTGCTCCAAAATACGAGGGATTTCTGACTTTTTGCAAGATAATGAGAAGAATGCATACCTTTTTGCCTTAAAAAAGGGAAATTTCTTCATTTTTGCTTCAAAATAAGGGGAATTTCTGCTTTTTTGCCTCTAAATAAGTGGAATTTCTTTCTTTTTCCCCCAAAACAAAGGGGTTTTCTTTCTTTTTTACCCCAAAATAAGAAAAATTTCTGACTTATTACCCTGAAATAAGTGAAATTTCTGCAATTTTGCCCCAAAATAAGGGAAATTTTTGCCTTTTTGCCCACAAATAAGGGGAATTTCACCCTTTTTACCTCAAAATAAGGGGAATTTCTGCATTTTTGCCACAAAATATTAGGAATTTCTGCATTTATGCCCCAAAATAAGGAAAATTTCTGCCTTTTTTACCTGAAGTAAGTGAAATTTCTGCAATTTTGCCCCAAAATACGTGGAATTTCTGAGTTTTTCTCCAAAATAAGGAGAATTTCTGTCTTTTTGCCCCAACATATAGGGAATTTCTGCCTTTTTGCACCACAATTAGGGGAATTTCTGCAATTTTGCTCCAAAATACGGGGAATTTCTGCAATTTTGCTCCAAAATACGGGGAATTTCTGCCATTTTGCCTGAAAATAAGTGGAATGCATAACTTTTTTCCATAAAAAAGGGAAATTTCTTCATTTATGCTCCAAAATAAGGGGAATTTCTGACTTTTTGCTTCTCAATAAATGGAATGTCTGTTTTTTCTACCAAAACAAAGAGAATTTCTGTCTTTTTTGCCCCAAAATAATGGGAATTTCTGACTTATTGCCATGAAATAAGTGAAATTTCTGCAATTTTGCCCCAAAATAAAGGAAATTTCTGCCTTTTTGTCCTGAAATATGTGAAATTTCTGCAATTTTACCTCAAAATAAAGTGAATTTCTGCTTTTTTGCCCCAAAATAATGGGAATTTCTGCCTTTGTGCCCCAAAATAAGAAAAACTTTTGCTTTTTTTCTCTGAAATAAGTAAAATTTCTGCAATTTTGCCCTAAAATAAGGGAAATTTTTGCAATTTTTTTACATAATAAGAAAAAATTCTGCAATTTTGCCCCAAAATAAGGGGAATTTCTTCTTTTTTGCCCCAAAACAAAGGAAATTTCAGCCTTTTTACCTGAAAATAAGTGAAATTTCTGCAATTTTGCCCCAAATAAGGGAAATTTCTGCAATTTTGCCCGAAAATAAGGTAAATTCCTGCAATTTTGCCCCAAAATAAAGGAAATTTCTGGAATTTTGCCCCAAAATAATGGGAGTTTCTGATTTTTGCCCCAAAATAAACGGAATTTCTGCCTTTTGCCGAAAAATAAGGGGAATTTCTGCATTTTTGCTCCAAAATACGGGGAATTTCTGCCTTTTTGCCCGAAAATAATGGGAATGCATACCTTTTGCCATAAAAAGTGAAATTTCTTCATTTTTGCTCCCAAATAAAGGGAATTTCTTCCTTTTTGCCTCTATATAAGTGGAATTTCTGTCTTTTTCCCCCAAAACAAAGGGAGTTTCTGTCTTTTTTGCCTCAAAATAAGGGGAATTTCTGACTTATTACCCTAAAATAAGTGAAATTTCTGCAATTTCGCCCCAAAATAAGGGAAATGTCTGCAATTTTGCCACAATGTAAAGGAAATTTCTGCAATTTTGCCTCAAAATAAGGGGAATATCTGACTGTTTGCTCCCGAAAAAGGAGATTTTCTGTCTTTTTGCCCCAAAATAAGGAGAATTTCTGCATTTTTGCCCGCAAATTGAGAGAATTTCTGCAATTTTGCTTCAAAATACGGGGAATTTCTGCTTTTTATCCCTAAAGTAAGGGGAATGTATAACTTTTGCCACAAAAAAGATAAATTTCTTCATTTTTGCCCCAAAATTAGAGCAATTTCTGCCTTTTTACCTCAAAATAAGTGAAATTTCTGCCTTTTTACCCAAAAATAAACGGAATTTCTGTCATTTTGCCCCAAAATATAAGAAATTTTTAAATTATGCCCTGAAATATGTGAAATTTCTGCAATTTTGCCACAAAATAAGGGGAATTTCTGTCTCTTTGCCCCAAAATAAGGGAAATTTCTGCCTTTTTGCACGAAAATAAGGGGAATTTCAGCATTTTTAACTCAAAATAAGGGGAATTTCTGCATTTTTGCCCCAAAATAAAGAAAATTTCTGCATTTTTCCTTAAAATAAGTGAAATTTCTGCAATTTTGCCGCAAAATAAGTGAAATTTCTGCAATTTTGCCCCAAAATAAGGGAAATTTCTAGAATTTTGCCCCAAAATAAAAAGAATTTCTGAGTTTTGCCCCAAAATAAGGAGAATTTCTGTCTTTTTGCCCCAACATATAGGGAATTTCTGCCTTTTTGCCCCACAATTAGGGGAATTTCTGCAATTTTGCTCCAAAATACAGGGAATTTCTGCCTTTTTGCCCGAAAAATAATGGGAATGCATAACCTTTTGCCATAAACGAGGAAAATTTCTTCATTTTTGCTCCAAAATAAGAAGAATTTCTGCTTTTTTGCCACTAAATAAGTGGAATTTCTGTCTTTTTCCCCCCAAAAAAAGGGAATTTCTGTATTTTGCCCCAAAATAAGGGGAAGTTCTGACTTATTACCCTGAAATAAGTGAAATTTCTGCAATTTTGCCCAAAAATAAGGGAAATTTCTGCCTTTTTGCCCTGAAATATGTGAAATTTCTGCAATTTTTCCCAAAATAAAGTGAATTTCTGCCTTTTTGCCCCAAAATAATGGGAATTTCTGCCTTTTTGCCTCAAAAAGAGAAAAATTTTTGCTTTTTTTCTCTGAAATAAGTGAAATTGCTGCAATTTTGCCCTAAAATAAGGAAAATTTCTGCAATTTTTCCCAATAATAAGGGAAATTTCTGAAATTTTACCCCAAAATAAGGGGAATTTCTCCCTTTTGGCTCCAAAATAAAGGAAATTTCAGCCTTTTTACCTGAAAATAAGTGAAATTTCTGCAATTTTGCCTAAAATAAGAAAAATTTCTTCAATTTTGCCCCAAAATAAGGTAAATTCCTGCAATTTTGCGCCAAAATAAAAGAAATTTCTTGAATTTTGCCCCAAAATAAGGGGAATTTATGATTTTCGCCCCAAAATAAAGAAAATTTTTTCCTTTTGCCCCAAATTTAGGGGAATTTCTGCAATTTTGCTCCAAAATACGGGGAATCTGCCTTTTTGCCCGAAAATAATGGGAATGCATACCTTTTTGCCATAAAAAGGGAAATTTCTTCATTTTTGCTCCAAAATAAGGGGAATTTCTGCCTTCTTGCCTCTAAATAAGTGGAATTTCTTCTTTTTCCCCCAAAACAAAGAGAATTTCTGTCTTTTTTGCCACAAATTAAGGGGAATTTCTGACTTATTACCCTGTAATAAGTGAAATTTCTGCAATTTTGCCTCAAAATAAGGGATATTTCTGCCTTTTTGCCCCCAAATAAGGGGAATTTCAGCCTTTTTACCTCAAAATAAGGGGAATTTTTGCCTTTTTGCCCCAAAATAACAAAATTCCTTTTTTTCCTGAAATAAGTGAAATTTCTGCAATTTTGCCCAAAATAAGTGAAATTTCTGCAATTTTGCCCCAGAATAAGGGAAATTTCTGGAATTTTGCCCCAAAATAAGTGGAATTTCTGAGTTTTGCCCCAAAATAAGGAGAATTTCTGTCTTTTGCCCCAACATATAGGGAATTTCTGCATTTTTGCCCCTCAATTAGGGGAATTTTTGCAATTTTGCTCCAAAATACGGGGAATTTCTGCCTTTTTGCCCGAAAATAAGAAGAATGCATAACTTTTTTCCTTAAAAAAGGGAAATTTCTTCATTTTTGCTTCAAAATAAGGGGAATTTCTGCTTTTTTGCCTCTAAATAAGTGGAATTTCTGTTTTTTTTCCCCAAAACAAAGGGATTTTCTTTTTTGCCCCAAAATAAGAAAAATTTCTGACTTATTACTCTGAAATAAGTGAAGGTTCTGCAATTTTGTCCCAAATAAGGGAAATTTTTGCCTTTTTGCCCACAAATAAGGGGAATTTCACCCTTTTTACCTCAAAATAAGGGGAATTTCTGCATTTTTGCCACAAAATATTAGGAATTTCTGCCTTTTTTCCCTGAAATAAGTGAAATTTCTGCAATTTTGCCCCAAAATAAGTGGAATTTCTGAGTTTTGCCCCAAAATAAGGAGAATTTCTTTGTTTTTGCCCCAACTATAGGGAATTTCTGCCTTTTTGCACCACAATTAGGGGAATTTCTGCAATTTTGCTCCAAAATACGGGGAATTTCTGCCTTTTTGCACCAAAATAAGGGGAATGCATAACTTTTTGCCTTAAAAAAGGGAAATTTCTTCATTTTTGCTCCAAAATAAGGGGAATTTCTGCTTTTTTGCCTCTAAATAAGTGGAATTTCTGTTTTTCCTCAAAAACAAAGGGATTTTCTGTCTTTTTGCCCCAAAATCAAGAAACTTTCTGACTTATTACCCTGAAATAATTGAAATTTCTGCAATTTTGTTCCAAAATAAGGGAAATTTCAGCCTTTTTTCCCGCAAATTAGGGGAATTTCAGCCTTTTCACCTCAAAATAAGGGGAATTTCTGCATTTTTGCCACAAAGTATTAGGAATTTCTGCCTTTTTGCTCCAAATTAAGGAAAATTTCTGCCTTTTTCCCTGAAATAAGTGAAATTTCTGCAATTTTGCCCTAAAATAAGTGAAATTTCTGCAATTTTGTCCCAAAATAAGGGGAATTTCTGGAATTTTGCCCCAAAATAAGTGGAATTTCTGAGTTTTGCCCCAAAATAAAGAGAATTTCTGTCTTTTTGCCCCAACATATAGAGAATATCTGCATTTTTGCCCCACAATTAGGGGAATTTCTGCAATTTTGCTCCAAAATACGGGGAATTTCTGCCTTTATGCCCGAAAATAAGGGGAATGCATAACTTTATGCCATAAAAAAGGAAAATTTCTTCATTTTTGCTCCAAAATAAGGGTAATTTTTGCCCTTTTGCCTCTAAATAAGTGGAATTTCTGTCTTTTTCCCCTAAAACAAAGGGAATTTCTGCCTTTTTGCCCCAAAATAAGAAAAATTTTTGCTCTTTTCCTCTGAAATAAGTGAAATTTCTGCAATTTTGCCTTAAATTAAGGGAAATTTCTGCAATATATCCCCATAATAAAGGAAATTTCTGCAATTTTGCACCAAATAAGGGAAATTTCTGAAATTGTGCCCCAAAATAAGGTAATTTCCTGCATTTTTTCCCCAAAATAAAGGAAATTTCTGAAATTATACCCCAAAATATGGGGAATTTCTGATTGTTTGTTCCCAAAAAAAAGAGATTTTTCTCTCTTTGTCCAAAAAATAAGCAGAATTTCTGCCTTTTTGCCCGAAAATTATGAGAATTTCTGCAATTTTGCTTCAAAATAAGGGGAATTTCTGCTTTTATCCCGAAAGAAAGGGGAATGCATACCTTTTTTGCCATAAAAAGGTGAATTTCTTCATTTTTGCACAAAATAAAGAGATTTTCTTCCTTTTTGCCTCTAAATAAGTGAAATTTCTGTCTTTTTCCCCCAAAACAAAGGGAATTTCTGTCTTTTTTGCCCCAACATAAGAAGAATTTCTGACTTATTACCCTGAAATAAGTGAAATTTCTGCAATTTTGCCCCAAAATAAAGGAAATTTCTGAAATTTTACCCCAATGTAAAAAAAATTTCTGCAATTTTGCCTCAAAATAAGGGAAATTTCTGACTGTTTGTTCCCAAAAAAAGGAGATTTTCTGTCTTTTTGCCCCAAAATAAGGAGAATTTCTGCCTTTTAGCCCGAAAATTATGAGAATTTCTGCAATTTTGCTTCAAAATACGAGGAATTTCTGCTTTTATCCCGAAAGTAAGGGGAATGCATACCTTTTTGCCATAAAAATGTGAATTTCTTCATTTTTGCTCCAAATAAGGGGAATTTCTGCCTTTTTGCCTCTAAATAAGTGTAATTTCTGTCTTTTTCTCCCAAAACCAATTTAATTTCTCTCTTTTTTGCCCCAAAATAATGGGAATTTCTGCCTTTTTGCCCCAAAATAAGAAAAAATTTTGCTTTTTTTCTCTGAAATAAGTGAAATTTCTGCAATTTTGCCTTAAATTAAGGGAAATTTCTGCAATATTTCCACATAATAAGGGAAATTTCTGCAATTTTGCTCCAAAATAAGGGGAATTTCTCCCTTTTTGCCCCAAAATAAAGGAAATTTCAGCCTTTTTACCTGAAAATAAGTGAAATTTCTGCAATTTTGCCCCAAATAAGGGAAATTTCTTCAATTTTGCCCCAAAATAAGGTAAATTCCTGAAATTTTGCCCCAAAATAAAGGAAATTTCTTGAATTTTTCCCCAAAAGAAGGGGAATTTCTGCTTTTTGCCCCAAAATAAAGGGAATTTCTGCCTTTTGCCCCAAAATTAGGGAATTTCTGCCTTTTTGCCTGAAAATTATGAGAATTTCTGCAATTTTCCTTCAAAATACGGGGAATTTCTGCTTTTTATCCCGAATGTAAGGGGAATGTATACCTTTTACCACAAAAAAGGGAAATTACTTCATTTTTGCCACAAAATAAGAGGAATTTCTGTCTTTTTACCTCAAAAAAACTGAAATTTCGGCCTTTTTACCAAAAAATAAATGGAATTTCTATTTTTTTGCCCCAAAATAAAAGGAATTATTGAATTATGCCCTGAAATAAGTGAAATTTCTGCAATTTTGCCTTAAATTAAGGGAAATTTCTGCAATATTTCCACATAATATGGGAAATTTCTGCAATTTTGCTCCAAAATAAGGGGAATTTCTCCCTTTTTGCCCCAAAATAAAGGAAATTTCAGCCTTTTTACCTGAAAATAAGTGAAATTTCTGCAATTTTGCCCCAAATAAGGAAAATTTCTTCAATTTTGCCCCAAAATAAGGTAAATTCCTGAAATTTTGCCCCAAAATAAAGGAAATTTCTTGAATTTTTCCCCAAAAGAAGGGGAATTTCTGATTTTTGCCACAAAATAAAGGGAATTTCTGCCTTTTGCCCCAAAATTAGGGAATTTCTGCCTTTTTGCCCGAAAATTATGAGAATTTCTGCAATTTTGCTTCAAAATACGGGGAATTTCTGCTTTTTATCCCGAATGTAAGGGGGATGTATACCTTTTACCACAAAAAAGGGAAATTACTTCATTTTTGCCCCAAAATAAGAGGAATTTCTGCCTTTTTACCTCAAAAAAAGTGAAATTTCTGCCTTTTTACCAAAAAATAAATGGAATTTCTATTTTTTTGCCCCAAAATAAAAGGAATTATTGAATTATGCCCTGAAATAAGTGAAATTTCTGCAATTTTGCCGCAAAATAAAAGAAATTTCTGTCTTTTTGCCCCAAAATAAGGGAAATTTCTGCCTTTTTGCCCCCAAATAAAAAAATTTCAGCATTTTTACCTCAAAATAAAGAGAATTTCTGCATTTTTGCCACAAAATATTAAGAATTTCTGCATTTTTGCCCAAAAATAAGGAAAATTTCTGCCTTTTTTTTGAAATAAGTGAAATTTCTCCAATTTTGTCCTAAAATAAGTGAAATTTCTGCAATATTTTCACAAAATAAAGGAAATTTCGGGAATTTTGCCCCAAAATAAGTGGAATTTCTGAGTTTTGCCCCAAAATAAAGAGAGTTTCTGTCTTTTTTCCCCAACATATAGGGAATTTCTGCCTTTTTGCCCCACAATTAGGGGAATTTCTGCAATTTTGCTCCAAAATACGGGGAATTTCTGCCTTTTCCCAAAAATAAAGGGAATGCATAACTTTTTGCCATAAAAAAGGGAAATTTCTTCATTTATGCTCCAAAATAAGGGGAATTTCTGCCTTTTTGCCTTTAAATAAGTGGAATTTCTGTCTTTTTCCCCCAAAACAAAGGGAATTTCTGTCTTTTTTGCCCCAAAATAAGGGGAATTTCTGACTCATTACCCTGAAATAAGTGAAATTTCTGCAATTTTGCCCCAAAATAAGGGAAATTTCTGCAATTTTGCCACAATGTAAAGGAAATTTCTGCAATTTTGCCCCAAAATAAAGGGAATTTCTGACTGTTTGTTCCCAAAAAAAGCATATTTTCTGTTTTTGCCGCAAAATAAGGAGAATTTCTTACTTTTTGCCCGAAAATTATGAGAATTTGTGCAATTTTGCTTCAAAATAAAAGGAATTTCTGCTTTTTATCCCGAAAGTAAGGGGAATGCATAACTTTTTGCCATAAAAATGTAAATTTCTTCATTTTTGCTCCAAAATAAAAGCAATTTCTGACTTTTTGCCTCTAAATAAGTGGAATTTCTGTCTTTTCCTCCAATACAAAGGGAATTTCTTTCTTTTTTGCCCCAAATAAGGGGAATTTCTGACTTATTACTTTGAAATAAGTGAAATTTCTGCAATTTTGCCCCAAAATAAGGGAAATTTCTGCCTCTTTTCCTCCAAATAAAGGGAATTTTAGCCTTTTTACCTCAAAATAAGGGGAATTTCTGCCTTTTTGCCCCAAAATAAGGAAAATTTCTGCCTTTTTTCCCTGAAATAAGTAAAATTTCTGCAACTTTGCCCAAAAATAAGTGAAATTTCTGCAATTTTGCTTTAGAATAAGGGAAATTTCTGGAATTTTGCCCCAAAATAAGGGGAATTTCTGAGTTTTGCCCCAAAATAAGAAGAATTTCTGTTTTTTTGCCCCAACAAATAGGGAATTTCTGCATTTTTGCCCCACAATTAGGAGAATTTCTGCAATTTTGCTCCAAAATACGAGGAATTTCTGCCTTTTTGCCCGAAAATAAGAAGAATGCATACCTTTTTGCCTTAAAAAAGGGAAATTTCTTCATTTTTGCTCCAAAATAAGGGAAATTTCTGCCTTTTTGCCTCTAAATAAGTGGAATTTCTGTCTTTATCCCTCAAAACAAAGGGAATTTCTGTCTTTTTTGCCTCAATATAAGTGGAATTTCTGACTTATTTCCCTGAAATAAGTGAAATTTCTGCAATTTTGCCCCAAAATAAGGGAAATTTCTGACTTTTTGCCCAGAATATGTGAAATTTCTGCAATGTTACCCCAAAATAAGGTGAATTTCTGCCTTTATGCCCCAAAATAAAGGATATTTCAGCCTTTTTACCTGAAAATAAGTGAAATATCTGCAATTTTTCCCCAAATAAGAAAAATCTCTGCAATTTTGCCCCAAAATAAGGTAAATTCCTGCAATTTTGCCCCAAAATAAAGGAAATTTCTTGAATTTTGCCCCCAAATAAGGGGAATTTATGATTTTTGCCCCAAAATAAAGGGAATTTCATCCTTTTGCCCCAAATTTAGGGGAATTTCTGCAATTTTGCTCCAAAATATGGGGAATTTCTGCCTTTTTGCCCGAAAATAATGGGAATGCATTCCTTTTTGCCACAAAAAAAAAATTTTTTTCATTGTTGCTGCAAAATAAGAGAAATTTCTGCCTTTTTACCTCTAAATAAGTGGAATTTCTGTCTTTTTCCCCAAAAACAAAGGGAATTTCTCTCTTTTTTGCCCCAAATTAAGGGGAATTTCTGACTTATTACCCTGAAATAAGAAAATTTCTGCAATTTTGCCGCAAAATAAGGGATATTTCTGCATTTTTGCCCCCAAATAAGGGGAATTTCAGCCTTTTTACCTCAAAATAAGGGGAATTTCTGCCTTTTTGCCCCAAAATAACAAAATTTCTTTTTTTTCCCCTGAAATAAGTGAAATTTCTGCAATTTTGTCCAAAATAAGTGAAATTTCTGCAATTTTGCCCCAGAATAAGGGAAATTTCTGGAATTTCGCCCCAAAATAAGTGGAATTTCTGAGTTTTGCCCCAAAATAAGGAGAATTTCTGTCTTTTTGCCCCAACATATAGGAAATTTCTGCATTTTTGCACCAGAATTAGGGGAATTTTTGCAATTTTGCTTCAAAATACCGCGAATTTCTGCCTTTTTGCCAGATAATAAGAAGAATGCATAACTTTTTGCCTTAAAAAAGAAATATGTCTTCATTTTTGCTTCAAAATAAGGGGAATTTCTGCTTTTTTGCCTCTAAATAAGTGGAATTTCTGTCTTTTTCCCCCAAAACAAAAAGATTTTCTGTCCTTTTTGCCCAAAATAAGAAAAATTTCTGACTTATTACCCTGAAATAAGTGAAATTTCTGCAATTTAGTCCCAAAATAAGGGAAATTTTTGCATTTTTGCACCAAAATAAGGAAAATTTCTGCCTTTTTTCCCTGTAGTAAGTGAAATTTCTGCAATTTGGCCCCAAAATAAGTGGAATTTCTGAGTTTTGCCCCAAAATAAGAAGAATTTCTGTATTTTTGCCTCAACATATAGGAAATTTCTGCCTTTTTGCACCACAATTATGGGAATTTCTGCAATTTTGCTCCAAAATACAGGGAATTTCTGCCATTTTGCCTGAAAATAAGTGGAATGCATAACTTTTTGCCATAAACAAGGGAAATTTCTTCATTTTTGCTTCAAAATTAAGGGAATTTCTGCCTTTTTGCTTCTCAATAAGTGGAATTTCTGTCTTTTTCCTCCAAAACAAAGGTAATTTCTGTCTTTTTTGCCACAAAATACGGGGAATTTCTGACTTATTACTCTGAAATAAGTGAAATTTCTGATATTTTGCCCCAAAATAAGGGAAATTTTTTTAATTTTACTTCAAAATAAGGTGAATTTCTGTTTTTTGCCCCAAAATAATGGGAATTTCCTCCTTTTTGCCCGAAAATAAGAAGAATGCATACATTTTTGCCTTAAAAAAGTGAACTTTCTTCATTTTTTCCCAAAATAACGGGAATTTCCGCTTTTTTGCCTCTAAATAAGTGGAATTTCTGTCTTTTTCCCCCCAAAAAAGGGATTTTCTTTCTTTTTTGCCCCAAAATGAGCAAAATTTATGACTTATTACCCTGAAATAAGTGAAATTTCTGCAATTTTGCCCCAACATAAGGGAAATTTCAGACTTTTTGCCGCCAAATAAGGGGAATTTCAGCCTTTTTACCTCAAAATAAGGGGAATTTCTGCCTTTTTGCCCCAAAATAACAAAATTTCTATTTTCCCCTGAAATAAGTGAAATTTCTGCAATTTTGTCCAAAATAAGTGAAATTTCTGCAATTTTGCCCCAGAATAAGGGAAATTTCTGGAATTTTGCCCCAAAATAAGTGGAATTTCTTAGTTTTGCCCCAAAATAAGGAGAATTTCTGTCTTTTTGCCCCAACATATAGGGAATTTCTGCATTTTTGCACCAGAATTAGGGGAATTTTTGCAATTTTGCTCCAAAATACCGCGAATTTCTGCCTTTTTGCCAGATAATAAGAAGAATGCATAACTTTTTGCCTTAAAAAAGAAAAATGTCTTCATTTGTGCTTCAAAATAAGGGAAATTTCTGCTTTTTTGCCTCTAAATAAGTGGAATTTCTGTCTTTTCCCCCCAAAACAAAAAGATTTTCTGTCCTTTTTGCCCAAAATAAGAAAAATTTCTGACTTATTACCCTGAAATAAGTGAAATTTCTGCAATTTAGCCCCCAAATAAGAGAAATTTTTGCCTTTTTGCACCAAAATAAGGAAAATTTCTGCCTTTTTTCCTTAAAGTAAGTGAAATTTCTGCAATTTTGCTCCAAAATAAGTGGAATTTCTGAGTTTTGCCCCAAAATAAGAAGAATTTCTGTATTTTTGCCTCAACATATAGGAAATTTCTGCCTTTTTGCACCACAATTATGGGAATTTCTGCAATTTTGCTCCAAAATACGGGGAATTTCTGCCATTTTGCCTGAAAATAAGTGGAATGCATAACTTTTTGCCATAAACAAGGGAAATTTCTTCATTTTTGCTTCAAAATTAAGGGAATTTCTGCCTTTTTGCTTCTCAATAAGTGGAATTTCTGTCTTTTTCCTCCAAAACAAAGGTAATTTCTGTCTTTTTTGCCCCAAAATACGGGGAATTTCTGACTTATTACTCTGAAATAAGTGAAATTTCTGCTATTTTGCCCCAAAATAAGGGAAATTTTTTCAATTTTACCTCAAAATAAGGTGAATTTCTGTTTTTTGCCCCAAAATAATGGGAATTTCCTCCTTTTTGCCCGAAAATAAGAAGAATGCATACATTTTTGCCTTAAAAAAGGGAAATTTCTTCAATTTTTTCCAAAATAACGGGAATTTCCGCTTTTTTGCCTCTAAATAAGTGGAATTTCTGTCTTTTTCCCTCCAAAAAAGGGATTTTCTTTCTTTTTTGCCCCAAAATGAGCAAAATTTATGACTTATTACCCTGAAATAAGTGAAATTTCTGCAATTTTGCCCCAAGATAAGGGAAATTTCTGACTTTTTGCCGCCAAATAAGGGGAATTTAAGCCTTTTTACCTCAAAATAAGGGGAATTTCTGCATTTTTGCCACAAAATATTAGGAATTTTTGCTTTTTGCCCCAAAATAAAGGGAATTTCTGCCTTTTTTCCCTGAAATAAGTTAAATTTCTGAAATTTTGCCCCAAAATAAGTGAAATTTCTGCAATTTTGCCCCAAATTAAGGGAAATTTCTGGAATTTTACCCCAAAATAAGTGGAATTTATGAGTTTTGCCCCAAAATAAGGAGAATTTCTGTCTTTTTGCCCCAACATATAGGGAATTTCTATCTTTTTGCCCCACAACTAGGGGAATTTCTGCAATTTTGCTCCAAAATACAGGGAATTTCTGCCTTTTTGCCCGAAAAAAAGGGGAATGCATAACTTTTTGCGATAAAAAAGGGAAATTTCTTCATTTTTGCTCCAAAATAAGGGAAATTTCTGCCTATTTGCCTCTAAATAAGTGGAATTTCTGTCTTTTTCCCTCAAAACAAAGGGAATTTCTGTCTTTTTTGCCTCAATATAAGTGGAATTTCTGACTTATTTCCCTAAAATAAGTGAAATTTCTGCAATTTTGCCCCAAAATAAGGGAAATTTCTGACTTTTTGCCCAGAAATATGTGAAATTTCTGCAATTTTTCCCCAAAATAAGGTGAATTTCTGCCCTTTTGCCCCAAAATAATGGGAATTTCTGACTTTTTGCCCCAAAATAAGAAAAATTTTTGCTTTTTTTCTCTGAAATAAGTGAAATTTCTGCAATTTTGTCCTAAAATAAGAAAAATTTCTGCAATTTTTCCCAATAATAAAGGAAATTTCTGCAATTTTGCCCCAAAATACATAGAATTTCTTCCTTTTTGCCCCAAAATAAAGGAAATTTCAGCCTTTTTACCTAAAAATAAGTGAAATTTCTGCAATTTTGCCCCAAATAAGAAAAATTTCTGCAATTTTGCCCCAAAATAAGGTAAATTCCTGCAATTTTGCCCCAAAATAAAGGAAATTTCTTGAATTTTGCCCCAAAATAAGGGGTATTTCTGATTTTTCCCCAAATAAAGGGAATTTCTGCCTTTTGCCCCAAATTTAGGGGAATTTCTGCAATTTTGCTCCAAAATACGGGGAATTTCTGCCTTTTTGCCCGAAAATAATGGCAATGCATACCTTTTTGCCATAAAAAGGGAAATTTCTTCATTGTTGCTTTAAAATAAGGGAAATTTCTGCCTTTTTGCCTCTAAATAAGTGGTATTTATGTCTTTTTCCCCCAAAACAAAGGGAATATCTGTCTTTTTTGCCCCAAATTAAGGGGAATTTCTGACTTATTACCCTGAAATATGTGAAATTTCTGCAATTTTGCCCCAAAATAAGGGATATTTCTGCCTTTTTGCCCCCAAATAAGGGGAATTTCAACCTTTTTACCTCAAAATAAGGGGAATTTCTCCCTTTTTGCCCCAAAATAACAAAATTTCTTTTTTTTCCCCCTGATATAAGTGAAATTTCTGCAATTTTGCCCAAAATAAGTGAAATTTCTCCAATTTTGCCCCAGAATAAAGGAAATTTCTGGAATTTTGCCCCAAAATATGTGGAATTTCTGAGTTTTGCCCCAAAATACAGAGAATTTCTGTCTTTTTGTCCCAACATATAGGGAATTTCTGCATTTTTGCCCCACAATTAGGGGAATTTTTGCAATTTTGCTCCAAAATACGAGGGATTTCTGACTTTTTGCAAGATAATGAGAAGAATGCATACCTTTTTGCCTTAAAAAAGGGAAATTTCTTCATTTTTGCTTCAAAATAAGGGGAATTTCTGCTTTTTTGCCTCTAAATAAGTGGAATTTCTTTCTTTTTCCCCCAAAACAAAGGGGTTTTCTTTCTTTTTTACCCCAAAATAAGAAAAATTTCTGACTTATTACCCTGAAATAAGTGAAATTTCTGCAATTTTGCCCCAAAATAAGGGAAATTTTTGCCTTTTTGCCCACAAATAAGGGGAATTTCACCCTTTTTACCTCAAAATAAGGGGAATTTCTGCATTTTTGCCACAAAATATTAGGAATTTCTGCATTTATGCCCCAAAATAAGGAAAATTTCTGCCTTTTTTACCTGAAGTAAGTGAAATTTCTGCAATTTTGCCCCAAAATACGTGGAATTTCTGAGTTTTTCTCCAAAATAAGGAGAATTTCTGTCTTTTTGCCCCAACATATAGGGAATTTCTGCCTTTTTGCACCACAATTAGGGGAATTTCTGCAATTTTGCTCCAAAATACGGGGAATTTCTGCAATTTTGCTCCAAAATACGGGGAATTTCTGCCATTTTGCCTGAAAATAAGTGGAATGCATAACTTTTTTCCATAAAAAAGGGAAATTTCTTCATTTATGCTCCAAAATAAGGGGAATTTCTGACTTTTTGCTTCTCAATAAGTGGAATGTCTGTTTTTTCCCCCAAAACAAAGAGAATTTCTGTCTTTTTTGCCCCAAAATAATGGGAATTTCTGACTTATTGCCATGAAATAAGTGAAATTTCTGCAATTTTGCCCCAAAATAAGGGAAATTTCTGCCTTTTTGTCCTGAAATATGTGAAATTTCTGCAATTTTACCTCAAAATAAAGTGAATTTCTGCTTTTTTGCCCCAAAATAATGGGAATTTCTGCCTTTGTGCCCCAAAATAAGAAAAACTTTTGCTTTTTTTCTCTGAAATAAGTAAAATTTCTGCAATTTTGCCCTAAAATAAGGGAAATTTTTGCAATTTTTTTACATAATAAGAAAAAATTCTGCAATTTTGCCCCAAAATAAGGGGAATTTCTTCTTTTTTGCCCCAAAACAAAGGAAATTTCAGCCTTTTTACCTGAAAATAAGTGAAATTTCTGCAATTTTGCCCCAAATAAGGGAAATTTCTGCAATTTTGCCCGAAAATAAGGTAAATTCCTGCAATTTTGCCCCAAAATAAAGGAAATTTCTGGAATTTTGCCCCAAAATAATGGGAGTTTCTGATTTTTGCCCCAAAATAAACGGAATTTCTGCCTTTTGCCGAAAAATAAGGGGAATTTCTGCATTTTTGCTCCAAAATACGGGGAATTTCTGCCTTTTTGCCCGAAAATAATGGGAATGCATACCTTTTGCCATAAAAAGTGAAATTTCTTCATTTTTGCTCCCAAATAAAGGGAATTTCTTCCTTTTTGCCTCTATATAAGTGGAATTTCTGTCTTTTTCCCCCAAAACAAAGGGAGTTTCTGTCTTTTTTGCCTCAAAATAAGGGGAATTTCTGACTTATTACCCTAAAATAAGTGAAATTTCTGCAATTTCGCCCCAAAATAAGGGAAATGTCTGCAATTTTGCCACAATGTAAAGGAAATTTCTGCAATTTTGCCTCAAAATAAGGGGAATATCTGACTGTTTGCTCCCGAAAAAGGAGATTTTCTGTCTTTTTGCCCCAAAATAAGGAGAATTTCTGCATTTTTGCCCGCAAATTGAGAGAATTTCTGCAATTTTGCTTCAAAATACGGGGAATTTCTGCTTTTTATCCCTAAAGTAAGGGGAATGTATAACTTTTGCCACAAAAAAGATAAATTTCTTCATTTTTGCCCCAAAATTAGAGCAATTTCTGCCTTTTTACCTCAAAATAAGTGAAATTTCTGCCTTTTTACCCAAAAATAAACGGAATTTCTGTCATTTTGCCCCAAAATATAAGAAATTTTTAAATTATGCCCTGAAATATGTGAAATTTCTGCAATTTTGCCACAAAATAAGGGGAATTTCTGTCTCTTTGCCCCAAAATAAGGGAAATTTCTGCCTTTTTGCACGAAAATAAGGGGAATTTCAGCATTTTTAACTCAAAATAAGGGGAATTTCTGCATTTTTGCCCCAAAATAAAGAAAATTTCTGCATTTTTCCTTAAAATAAGTGAAATTTCTGCAATTTTGCCGCAAAATAAGTGAAATTTCTGCAATTTTGCCCCAAAATAAGGGAAATTTCTAGAATTTTGCCCCAAAATAAAAAGAATTTCTGAGTTTTGCCCCAAAATAAGGAGAATTTCTGTCTTTTTGCCCCAACATATAGGGAATTTCTGCCTTTTTGCCCCACAATTAGGGGAATTTCTGCAATTTTGCTCCAAAATACAGGGAATTTCTGCCTTTTTGCCCGAAAAATAATGGGAATGCATAACCTTTTGCCATAAACGAGGAAAATTTCTTCATTTTTGCTCCAAAATAAGAAGAATTTCTGCTTTTTTGCCACTAAATAAGTGGAATTTCTGTCTTTTCCCCCCCCAAAAAAGGCAATTTCTGTATTTTGCCCCAAAATAAGGGGAAGTTCTGACTTATTACCCTGAAATAAGTGAAATTTCTGCAATTTTGCCCAAAAATAAGGGAAATTTCTGCCTTTTTGCCCTGAAATATATGAAATTTCTGCAATTTTTCCCAAAATAAAGTGAATTTCTGCCTTTTTGCCCCAAAATAATGGGAATTTCTGCCTTTTTGCCTCAAAAAGAGAAAAATTTTTGCTTTTTTTCTCTGAAATAAGTGAAATTGCTGCAATTTTGCCCTAAAATAAGGAAAATTTCTGCAATTTTTCCCAATAATAAGGGAAATTTCTGAAATTTTACCCCAAAATAAGGGGAACTTCTCCCTTTTGGCTCCAAAATAAAGGAAATTTCAGCCTTTTTACCTGAAAATAAGTGAAATTTCTGCAATTTTGCCTAAAATAAGAAAAATTTCTTCAATTTTGCCCCAAAATAAGGTAAATTCCTGCAATTTTGCGCCAAAATAAAAGAAATTTCTTGAATTTTGCCCCAAAATAAGGGGAATTTATGATTTTCGCCCCAAAATAAAGAAAATTTTTTCCTTTTGCCCCAAATTTAGGGGAATTTCTGCAATTTTGCTCCAAAATACGGGGAATCTGCCTTTTTGCCCGAAAATAATGGGAATGCATACCTTTTTGCCATAAAAAGGGAAATTTCTTCATTTTTGCTCCAAAATAAGGGGAATTTCTGCCTTCTTGCCTCTAAATAAGTGGAATTTCTTCTTTTTCCCCCAAAACAAAGAGAATTTCTGTCTTTTTTGCCACAAATTAAGGGGAATTTCTGACTTATTACCCTGTAATAAGTGAAATTTCTGCAATTTTGCCTCAAAATAAGGGATATTTCTGCCTTTTTGCCCCCAAATAAGGGGAATTTCAGCCTTTTTACCTCAAAATAAGGGGAATTTTTGCCTTTTTGCCCCAAAATAACAAAATTCCTTTTTTTCCTGAAATAAGTGAAATTTCTGCAATTTTGCCCAAAATAAGTGAAATTTCTGCAATTTTGCCCCAGAATAAGGGAAATTTCTGGAATTTTGCCCCAAAATAAGTGGAATTTCTGAGTTTTGCCCCAAAATAAGGAGAATTTCTGTCTTTTGCCCCAACATATAGGGAATTTCTGCATTTTTGCCCCTCAATTAGGGGAATTTTTGCAATTTTGCTCCAAAATACGGGGAATTTCTGCCTTTTTGCCCGAAAATAAGAAGAATGCATAACTTTTTTCCTTAAAAAAGGGAAATTTCTTCATTTTTGCTTCAAAATAAGGGGAATTTCTGCTTTTTTGCCTCTAAATAAGTGGAATTTCTGTTTTTTTTCCCCAAAACAAAGGGATTTTCTTTTTTGCCCCAAAATAAGAAAAATTTCTGACTTATTACTCTGAAATAAGTGAAGGTTCTGCAATTTTGTCCCAAATAAGGGAAATTTTTGCCTTTTTGCCCACAAATAAGGGGAATTTCACCCTTTTTACCTCAAAATAAGGGGAATTTCTGCATTTTTGCCACAAAATATTAGGAATTTCTGCCTTTTTTCCCTGAAATAAGTGAAATTTCTGCAATTTTGCCCCAAAATAAGTGGAATTTCTGAGTTTTGCCCCAAAATAAGGAGAATTTCTTTGTTTTTGCCCCAACTATAGGGAATTTCTGCCTTTTTGCACCACAATTAGGGGAATTTCTGCAATTTTGCTCCAAAATACGGGGAATTTCTGCCTTTTTGCACCAAAATAAGGGGAATGCATAACTTTTTGCATTAAAAAAGGGAAATTTCTTCATTTTTGCTCCAAAATAAGGGGAATTTCTGCTTTTTTGCCTCTAAATAAGTGGAAATTCTGTTTTTCCTCAAAAACAAAGGGATTTTCTGTCTTTTTGCCCCAAAATCAAGAAACTTTCTGACTTATTACCCTGAAATAATTGAAATTTCTGCAATTTTGTTCCAAAATAAGGGAAATTTCAGCCTTTTTTCCCGCAAATTAGGGGAATTTCAGCCTTTTCACCTCAAAATAAGGGGAATTTCTGCATTTTTGCCACAAAGTATTAGGAATTTCTGCCTTTTTGCTCCAAATTAAGGAAAATTTCTGCCTTTTTCCCTGAAATAAGTGAAATTTCTGCAATTTTGCCCTAAAATAAGTGAAATTTCTGCAATTTTGTCCCAAAATAAGGGGAATTTCTGGAATTTTGCCCCAAAATAAGTGGAATTTCTGAGTTTTGCCCCAAAATAAAGAGAATTTCTGTCTTTTTGCCCCAACATATAGAGAATATCTGCATTTTTGCCCCACAATTAGGGGAATTTCTGCAATTTTGCTCCAAAATACGGGGAATTTCTGCCTTTATGCCCGAAAATAAGGGGAATGCATAACTTTATGCCATAAAAAAGGAAAATTTCTTCATTTTTGCTCCAAAATAAGGGTAATTTTTGCCCTTTTGCCTCTAAATAAGTGGAATTTCTGTATTTTTCCCCTAAAACAAAGGGAATTTCTGCCTTTTTGCCCCAAAATAAGAAAAATTTTTGCTCTTTTCCTCTGAAATAAGTGAAATTTCTGCAATTTTGCCTTAAATTAAGGGAAATTTCTGCAATATATCCCCATAATAAAGGAAATTTCTGCAATTTTGCACCAAATAAGGGAAATTTCTGAAATTGTGCCCCAAAATAAGGTAATTTCCTGCATTTTTTCCCCAAAATAAAGGAAATTTCTGAAATTATACCCCAAAATATGGGGAATTTCTGATTGTTTGTTCCCAAAAAAAAGAGATTTTTCTCTCTTTGTCCAAAAAATAAGCAGAATTTCTGCCTTTTTGCCCGAAAATTATGAGAATTTCTGCAATTTTGCTTCAAAATAAGGGGAATTTCTGCTTTTATCCCGAAAGTAAGGGGAATGCATACCTTTTTTGCCATAAAAAGGTGAATTTCTTCATTTTTGCACAAAATAAAGAGATTTTCTTCCTTTTTGCCTCTAAATAAGTGAAATTTCTGTCTTTTTCCCCCAAAACAAAGGGAATTTCTGTCTTTTTTGCCCCAACATAAGAAGAATTTCTGACTTATTACCCTGAAATAAGTGAAATTTCTGCAATTTTGCCCCAAAATAAAGGAAATTTCTGAAATTTTACCCCAATGTAAAAAAAATTTCTGCAATTTTGCCTCAAAATAAGGGAAATTTCTGACTGTTTGTTCCCAAAAAAAGGAGATTTTCTGTCTTTTTGCCCCAAAATAAGGAGAATTTCTGCCTTTTAGCCCGAAAATTATGAGAATTTCTGCAATTTTGCTTCAAAATACGAGGAATTTCTGCTTTTATCCCGAAAGTAAGGGGAATGCATACCTTTTTGCCATAAAAATGTGAATTTCTTCATTTTTGCTCCAAATAAGGGGAATTTCTGCCTTTTTGCCTCTAAATAAGTGTAATTTCTGTCTTTTTCTCCCAAAACCAATTTAATTTCTCTCTTTTTTGCCCCAAAATAATGGGAATTTCTGCCTTTTTGCCCCAAAATAAGAAAAAATTTTGCTTTTTTTCTCTGAAATAAGTGAAATTTCTGCAATTTTGCCTTAAATTAAGGGAAATTTCTGCAATATTTCCACATAATAAGGGAAATTTCTGCAATTTTGCTCCAAAATAAGGGGAATTTCTCCCTTTTTGCCCCAAAATAAAGGAAATTTCAGCCTTTTTACCTGAAAATAAGTGAAATTTCTGCAATTTTGCCCCAAATAAGGGAAATTTCTTCAATTTTGCCCCAAAATAAGGTAAATTCCTGAAATTTTGCCCCAAAATAAAGGAAATTTCTTGAATTTTTCCCCAAAAGAAGGGGAATTTCTGATTTTTGCCCCAAAATAAAGGGAATTTCTGCCTTTTGCCCCAAAATTAGGGAATTTCTGCCTTTTTGCCTGAAAATTATGAGAATTTCTGCAATTTTCCTTCAAAATACGGGGAATTTCTGCTTTTTATCCCGAATGTAAGGGGAATGTATACCTTTTACCACAAAAAAGGGAAATTACTTCATTTTTGCCACAAAATAAGAGGAATTTCTGTCTTTTTACCTCAAAAAAACTGAAATTTCGGCCTTTTTACCAAAAAATAAATGGAATTTCTATTTTTTTGCCCCAAAATAAAAGGAATTATTGAATTATGCCCTGAAATAAGTGAAATTTCTGCAATTTTGCCGCAAAATAAAAGAAATTTCTGTCTTTTTGCCCCAAAATAAGGGAAATTTCTGCCTTTTTGCCCCCAAATAAAAAAAATTTCAGCATTTTTACCTCAAAATAAAGAGAATTTCTGCATTTTTGCCACAAAATATTAAGAATTTCTGCATTTTTGCCCAAAAATAAGGAAAATTTCTGCCTTTTTTTTGAAATAAGTGAAATTTCTCCAATTTTGTCCTAAAATAAGTGAAATTTCTGCAATATTTTCACAAAATAAAGGAAATTTCGGGAATTTTGCCCCAAAATAAGTGGAATTTCTGAGTTTTGCCCCAAAATAAAGAGAGTTTCTGTCTTTTTTCCCCAACATATAGGGAATTTCTGCCTTTTTGCCCCACAATTAGGGGCATTTCTGCAATTTTGCTCCAAAATACGGGGAATTTCTGCCTTTTCCCAAAAATAAAGGGAATGCATAACTTTTTGCCATAAAAAAGGGAAATTTCTTCATTTATGCTCCAAAATAAGGGGAATTTCTGCCTTTTTGCCTTTAAATAAGTGGAATTTCTGTCTTTTTCCCCCAAAACAAAGGGAATTTCTGTCTTTTTTGCCCCAAAATAAGGGGAATTTCTGACTCATTACCCTGAAATAAGTGAAATTTCTGCAATTTTGCCCCAAAATAAGGGAAATTTCTGCAATTTTGCCACAATGTAAAGGAAATTTCTGCAATTTTGCCCCAAAATAAAGGGAATTTCTGACTGTTTGTTCCCAAAAAAAGCATATTTTCTGTTTTTGCCGCAAAATAAGGAGAATTTCTTACTTTTTGCCCGAAAATTATGAGAATTTGTGCAATTTTGCTTCAAAATAAAAGGAATTTCTGCTTTTTATCCCGAAAGTAAGGGGAATGCATAACTTTTTGCCATAAAAATGTAAATTTCTTCATTTTTGCTCCAAAATAAAAGCAATTTCTGACTTTTTGCCTCTAAATAAGTGGAATTTCTGTCTTTTCCTCCAATACAAAGGGAATTTCTTTCTTTTTTGCCCCAAAATAAGGGGAATTTCTGACTTATTACCCTGAAATAAGTGAAATTTCTGCAATTTTGCCCCAAAATAAGGGAAATTTCTGCCTCTTTTCCCCCAAATAAAGGGAATTTCAGCCTTTTTACCTCAAAATAAGGGGAATTTCTGCCTTTTTGCCCCAAAATAAGGAAAATTTCTGCCTTTTTTCCCTGAAATAAATAAAATTTCTGCAACTTTGCCCAAAAATAAGTGAAATTTCTGCAATTTTGCTTTAGAATAAGGTAAATTTCTGGAATTTTGCCCCAAAATAAGGGGAATTTCTGAGTTTTGCCCCAAAATAAGAAGAATTTATGTTTTTTTGCCCCAACATATAGGGAATTTCTGCATTTTTGCCCCACAATTAAGAGAAGTTCTGCAATTTTGCTCCAAAATACTAGGAATTTCTGCCTTTTTGCCCGAAAATAAGAAGAATGCATACCTTTTTGCCTTAAAAAAGGGAAATTTCTTCATTTTTGCTCCAAAATAAGGGAAATTTCTGCCTTTTTGCCTCTAAATAAGTGGTATTTCTGTCTTTATCCCTCAAAACAAAGGGAATTTCTGTCTTTTTTGCCTCAATATAAGTGGAATTTCTGACTTATTTCCCTGAAATAAGTGAAATTTCTGCAATTTTGCCCCAAAATAAGGGAAATTTCTGACTTTTTGCCCAGAATATGTGAAATTTCTGCAATGTTACCCCAAAATAAGGTGAATTTCTGCCTTTTTGCCCCAAAATAAAGGATATTTCAGCCTTTTTACCTGAAAATAAGTGAAATATCTGCAATTTTTCCCCAAATAAGAAAAATCTCTGCAATTTTGCCCCAAAATAAGGTAAATTCCTGCAATTTTGCCCCAAAATAAAGGATATTTCTTGAATTTTGCCCCAAAATAAGGGGAATTTATGATTTTTGCCCCAAAATAAAGGGAATTTCTGCATTTTGCCCCAAATTTAGGGGAATTTCTGCAATTTTTCTCCAAAATACGGGGAATTTCTGCTTTTTTGCCCGAAAATAATGGGATTGCATTCCTTTTTGCCACAAAAAGGGAAATTTTTTCATTGTTGCTGCAAAATAAGAGAAATTTCTGCCTTTTTACCTCTAAATAAGTGGAATTTCTGTCTTTTTCCCCAAAAACAAAGGGAATTTCTGTCTTTTTTGCCCAAAATTAAGGGGAATTTCTGACTTATTACCCTGAAATAAGAAAATTTCTGCAATTTTGCCGCAAAATAAAGGATATTTCTGCCTTTTTGCCCCCAAATAAGGGGAATTTCAGCCTTTTTACCTCAAAATAAGGGGAATTTCTGCCTTTTTGCCCCAAAATAACAAAATTTCTTTTTTTCCCCTGAAATAAGTGAAATTCCTTCAATTTTGTCCAAAATAAGTGAAATTTCTGCAATTTTGCCCCAGAATAAGGGAAATTTCTGGAATTTTGCCCCAAAATAAGTGGAATTTCTGAGTTTTGCCGCAAAATAAGGAGAATTTCTGTCTTTTTGCCCCAACATATAAGAAATTTCTGCATTTTTGCACCAGAATTAGGGGAATTTTTGCAATTTTGCTCCAAAATACCGCGAATTTCTGCCTTTTTGCCAGATAATAAGAAGAATGCATACCTTTTTGCCTTAAAAAAGAAAAATGTCTTCATTTTTGCTTCAAAATAAGGGGAATTTCTGCTTTTTTTCCTCTAAATAAGTGGAATTTCTGCTCTTTTCCCCAAAACAAAAAGATTTTCTGTCTTTTTTGCCCAAAATAAGAAAATTTTCTGACTTATTACCCTGAAATAAGTGTAATTTCTGCAATTTAGCCCCAAAATAAGGGAAATTTTTGCCTTTTTGCACCAAAATAAGGAAAATTTCTGCCTTTTTTCCCTGAAGTAAGTGAAATTTCTGCAATTTTGCCCCAAAATAAGTGGAATTTCTGAGTTTTGCCCCAAAATAAGAAGAATTTCTGTATTTTTGCCTCAACATATAGGAAATTTCTGCCTTTTTGCACCACAATTTTGGGAATTTCTGCAATTTTGCTCCAAAATACGGGGAATTTCTGCCATTTTGCCTGAAAATAAGTGGAATGCATAACTTTTTGCCATAAACGAGGGAAATTTCTTCATTTTTGCTTCAAATAAGGGAATTTCTGCCTTTTTGCTTCTCAATAAGTGGAATTTCTGTCTTTTTCCCCCAAAACAAAGGTAATTTTTGTCTTTTTTGCCCCAAAATACGGGGAATTTCTGACTTATTACTCTGAAATAAGTGAAATTTCTGCTATTTTGCCCCAAAATAAGGGAAATTTTTTCAATTTTACCTCAAAATAAGGTGAATTTCTGTTTTTTGCCCCAAAATAATGGGAATTTCCTCCTTTTTGCCCGAAAATAAGAAGAATGCATACATTTTTGCCTTAAAAAAGTCAAATTTCTTCATTTTTTTCCAAAATAACGGGAATTACCGCTTTTTTGCCTCTAAATAAGTGGAATTTCTGTCTTTTTCCCCCCAAAAAAGGGATTTTCTTTCTTTTTTGCCCCAAAATGAGCAAAATTTATGACTTATTACCCTGAAATAAGTGAAATTTCTGCAATTTTGCCCCAAAATAAGGGAAATTTCTGACTTTTTGCCGCCAAATAAGGGGAATTTCAGCCTTTTTACCTTAAAATAAGGGGAATTTCTGAATTTTTGCCACAAAATATTAGGAATTTTTGCTTTTTGCCCCAAAATAAAAAAATTTCTGCCTTTTTTCCCTGAAATAAGTGAAATTTCTGCAATTTTGCCCCAAAATAAGTGAAATTTCTGCAATTTTGCCCCAAAATAAGGGAAATTTCTGGAATTTTACGCCAAAATAAGTGGAATTTATGAGTTTTGCCCCAAAATAAAGAGAATTTCTGTCTTTTTGCCCCAACATATAGGGAATTTCTGTCTTTTTGCCCCACAACTAGGGGAATTTCTGCAATTTTGCTCCAAAATACGGGGAATTTCTGATTTCTGCCCGAAAAAAGGGGAATGCATAACTTTTTGCCATAAAAAAGGAAAATTTCTTTATTTTTGCTCCAAAAAAAGGGAAATTTCTGCCTATTTGCCTCTAAATAAGTGGAATTTCTGTATTTTTCCCTCAAAACAAAGGGAATTTCTGTTTTTTTTGCCTCAATATAAGTGGAATTTCTGAATTATTTCCCTGAAATAAGTGAAATTTCTGCAATTTTGCCCCAAAATAAGGGAAATTTCTGACTTTTTGCCCAGAAATATGTGAAATTTCTGCAATTTTACCCCAAAATAAGGTGAATATCTGCCTTTTTGCCCCAAAATAATGGGAATTTCTGCCTTTTTGCCCCAAAATAAAAAAAAATTCTTGCTTTTTTTCTCTGAAATAAGTGAAATTTCTGCAATTTTGTCCTAAAATAAGGAAAATTTCTGCAATTTTTCCCAATAATAAAGGAAATTTCTGCAATTTTGCCCCAAAATACAGGGAATTTCTTCCTTTTTGCCCCAAAATAAAGGAAATTTCAGCCTTTTTACCTAAAAATAAGTGAAATTTCTGCAATTTTGCCTCAAATAAGAAAATTTTCTGCAATTTTGCCCCAAAATAAGGTAAATTCCTGATATTTTGCCCCAAAATAAAGGAAATTTCTTGAATTTTGCCCCAAAATAAGGGGTATTTCTGATTTTTGTCCCAAATAATGGGAATTTCTGCCTTTTGCCCCAAATTTAGGGGAATTTCTGCAATTTTGCTCCAAAATACGGGGAATTTCTGCCTTTTTGCCCGAAAATAATGGGAATGCATACCTTTTTGCCATAAAAAGGGAAATTTTTTCATTGTTGCTTTAAAATAAGGGAAATTTCTGCCGTTTTGCCTCTAAATAAGTGGAATTTATGTCTTTTTCCCCAAAAACAAAGGGAATATCTGTCTTTTTTGCCACAAATTAAGGGGAATTTCTGACTTATTACACTGAAATAAGTGAAATTGCTGCAATTTTGCCCCAAAATAAGGGATATTTCTGCCTTTTTGCCCCCAAATAAGGGGTATTTCAGCCTTTTTACATCAAAATAAGGGGAATTTCTCCCTTTTTGCCCCAAATAACAAAATTTCTTTTTTTTCCCCTGAAATAAGTAAAATTTCTGCAATTTTGCCCAAAATAAGTGAAATTTCTCCAATTTTGCCCCAGAATAAAGGAAATTTCTGGAATTTTGCCCCAAAATATGTGGAATTTCTGAGTTTTGCCCCAAAATAAAGAAAATTTCTGTCTTTTTGCCCCAACATATAGGGAATTTCTGCATTTTTGCCCCACAATTAGGGGAATTTTTGCAATTTTGCTCCAAAATATGGGGAATTTCTGACTTTTTGCAAGATAATGAGAAGAATGCATACCTTTTTGCCTTAAAAAAGGGAAATTTCTTCATTTTTGCTTCAAAATAAGGGGAATTTCTGCTTTTTTGCCTCTAAATAAGTGGAATTTCTGTCTTTTTCCCCCAAAACAAAGGGATTTTCTGTCTTTTTTGCCCCAAAATAAGAAAAATTTCTGACTTATTACCCTGAAATAAGAGATATTTCTGAAATTTTGCCCCAAAATAAGGGAAATTTTTGCCTTTTTGCCCACAAATAAGGGGAATTTCACCCTTTTTACCTCAAAATAAGGGGAATTTCTGCATTTTTGCCACAAAATATTAGGAATTTCTGCATTTATGCCCCAAAATAAGGAAAATTTCTGCCTTTTTTCCCTGAAGTAAGTGAAATTTCTGCAATTTTGCCCCAAAATATGTGGAATTTCTGAGTTTTGCCCCAAAATAAGGAGAATTTCTGCCTTTTTGCCCCACAATTAGGGGAATTTCTGCAATTTTGCTCCAAAATACAGGGAATTTCTGCCTTTTTGCACGAAAATAAGGGGAATGCATAACTTTTTGCCATAAAAAAGGGAAATTTCTTCATTTTTGCTCAAAATAAGGGGAATTTCTGCCTATTTGCTTCTCAATAAGTGGAATTTCTGTCTTTTTCCCCCAAAACAAAGGGAATTTCTGTCTTTTTTGCAAAAAAATAAGGGGAATTTCTGACTTATTACCCAGAAATAAGTGAAATTTCTTCAATTTTGCCCGAAAATAAGGGAAATTTCTGCCTTTTTTCCTTGAAATATGTGAATTTTCGGCAATTTTACCTCAAAATAAGGTGAATTTCTGCTTTTTTGCCCCAAAATAATGGGAATTTCTGCCTTTTTGACCCAAAATAAGAAAAATTTTTGCTTTTTTCTCTGAAATAAGTGAAATTTCTGCAATTTTGCTCTAAAATAAGGGAAATTTTTGTAATTTTTTCACATAAGAAAAATTTCTGCAATTTTGCCCCAAAATAAGGGGAATTTCTTCCTTTTTGCTCCAAAACAAAGGAAATTTCAGCCTTTTTACCTGAAAATAAGTGAAATTTCTGCAATTTTGCCCCAAATAAAAGAAATTTCTGCAATTTTGCCCCAAAATAAGGTAAATTCCTGCAATTTTGCCCCAAAAAATGAAATTTCTGCAATTTTGCCCCAAAATAAGGGAAATTTCTGGAATTTTGCCCCAAAAGAAGGGGAATTTCTGAGTTTTGCCCCAAAATAAGGAGAATTTCTGTGTTTTTGCCCCAACATATAGGGAATTTCTGCCTTTTTGCCCCACAATTAGGGGAATTTCTGCAATTTTGCTCCAAAATACAGGGAATTTCTCCCTTTTTGCCCGAAAATAAGGGGAATGCATAACCTTTTGCCATAAACGAAGAAAATTTCTTCATTTTTGCTCCAAAATAAGAAGAATTTCTGCTTTTTTGCCTCTAAATAAGTGGAATTTCTGTCTTTTTCTCCCAAAACAAAGGGAATTTCTGTATTTTGCCCCAAAATAAGGGGAATTTCTGACTTATTACCCTGAAATAAGTGAAATTTCTGCAATTTTGCCCCAAAATAAAAGAAATTTCTGCCTTTTTGCCCTGAAATATGTGAAATTTCTGCAATTTTACCCCAAAATAAAGTGAATTTCTGCCTTTTTGCCCCAAAATAATGGGAATTTCTGCCTTTTTGCCCAAAAAAGAGAAAAATTTTTGCTTTTTTTCTCTGAAATAAGTGAAATTGCTGCAATTTTGCCCTAAAATAAGGAAAATTTCTGCAATTTGTCCCAATAATAAGGGAAATTTCTGAAATTTTACAACAAAATAAGGGGAATTTCTCCTTTTGGCCCCAAAATAAAGGAAATTTCAGACTTTTTACCTGAAAATAAGTGAAATTTTTGCAATTTTGCCCCAAATAAGAAAAATTTCTTCAATATTGCCCCAAAATAAGGTAAATTCCTGCAATTTTGCGCCAAAATAAAAGAAATTTCTTGAATTTTTCCCCAAAATAAGGGGTATTTCTGATTTTTGGCCCAAAATAAAGGGAATTTCTTCCTTTTGCCCCAAATTTAGGGGAATTTCTACAATTTTGCTCCAAAATACTGGGAATCTGCCTTTTTGCCAGAAAATAATGGGAATGCATACCTTTTTGCCATAAAAAGGGAAATTTCTTCATTTTTGCTCCAAAATAAGGGGAATTTCTGCCTTCTTGCCTCTAAATAAGTGGAATTTCTTTTTTTTCCCCCAAAACAAAGAGAATTTCTGTCTTTTTTGCCACAAATTAAGGGTAATTTCTGACTTATTACCCTGTAATAAGTGAAATTTCTGCAATTTTGCCTCAAAATAAGGGATATTTCTGCCTTTTTGTCCCCAAATAAGGGGAATTTCAGCCTTTTTACCTCAAAATAATGGGAATTTTTGCCTTTTTGCCCCAAAATAACAAAATTCCTTTTTTTCCTGAAATAAGTGAAATTTCTGCACTTTTGCCCAAAATAAGTGAAATTTTTGCAATTTTGCCCCAGAATAAGGGAAATTTTTGGAATTTTGCCCCAAAACAAGTGGAATTTCTGAGTTTTGCCCCAAAATAAGGAGAATTTCTGCTTTTTTTGCCTCTAAATAAGTGGAATTTCTGTCTTTTTCCCCCCAAAAAAAGGGAATTTTTGTATTTTGCCCCAAAATAAGGGGAATTTCTGACTTATTACCATGAAATAAGTGAAATTTTTGCAATTTTGCCCCAAAATAAGGGAAATTTCTGCCTTTTTGCCCTGAAATATGTGAAATTTCTGCAATTTTACCCAAAAATAAAGTGAATTTCTGCCTTTTTGCCCCAAAATAATGGCAATTTCTGCCTTTTTGCCTCAAAAAGAGAAAAATTTTTGCTTTTTTTCTCTGAAATAAGTGAAATTGCTGCAATTTTGCCCTAAAATAAGGAAAATTTCTGCAATTTTTCCCAATAATAAGGGAAATTTCTGAAATTTTACCCCAAAATAAGGGGAATTTCTCCCTTTTGGCCCCAAAATAAAGGAAATTTCAGCCTTTTCACCAGAAAATAAGTGAAATTTCTGCAATTTTGCCCCAAATAAGAAAAATTTCTTCAATTTTGCCCCAAAATAAGGTAAATTCCTGCAATTTTGCGCCAAAATAAAGGAAATTTCTTGAATTTTGCCCCAAAATAAGGGGAATTTATGATTTTTGCCCCAAAATAAAGAAAATTTCTTCCTTTTGCCCCAAATTTAGGGGAATTTCTGCAATTTTGCTCCAAAATACGGGGAATCTGCCTTTTTGCCCGAAAATAATGGGAATGTATACCTTTTTGCCATAAAAAGGGAAATTTCTTCATTTTTGCTCCAAAATAAGGGGAATTTCTGCCTTCTTGCCTCTAAATAAGTGGAATTTCTTCTTTTTCCCCCAAAACAAAGAGAATTTCTGTCTTTTTTGCTACAAATTAAGGGGAATTTCTGACTTATTACCCTGTAATAAGTGAAATTTCTGCAATTTTGCCTCAAAATAAGGGATATTTCTGCCTTTTTGCCCCCAAATAAGGGGAATTTCAGCCTTTTTACCTCAAAATAAGGGGAATTTTTGCCTTTTTGCCCCAAAATAACAAAATTCCTTTTTTTCCTGAAATAAGTGAAATTTCTGCAATTTTGCCCAAAATAAGTGAAATTTCTGCAATTTTGCCCCAGAATAAGGGAAATTTCTGGAATTTTGCCCCAAAATAAGTGGAATTTCTGAGTTTTGCCCCAAAATAAGGAGAATTTCTGTCTTTTGCCCCAACATATAGGGAATTTCTGCATTTTTGCCCCACAATTAGGGGAATTTTTGCAATTTTGCTCCAAAATACGGGGAATTTCTGCTTTTTTGCCCGAAAATAAGAAGAATGCATAACTTTTTTCCTTAAAAAAGGGAAATTTCTTCATTTTTGCTTCAAAATAAGGGGAATTTCTGCTTTTCTGCCTCTAAATAAGTGGAATTTCTGTCTTTTTCCCCCAAAACAAAGGGATTTTCTGTCTTTTTTACCCCAAAATAAGAAAAATTTCTGACTTATTACTCTGAAATAAGTGAAGGTTCTGCAATTTTGCCCCAAAATAAGGGAAATTTTTGCTTTTTTGCCCACAAATAAGGGGAATTTCACCCTTTTTACCTCAAAATAAGGGGAATTTCTGCATTTTTGCCACAAAATATTAGGAATTTCTACATTTTTGCCCTAAAATAAAGAAAATTTCTGCCTTTTTTCTCTGAAGTAAGTGAAATTTCTGCAATTTTGCCCCAAAATATGTGGAATGTCTGAGTTTTGCCCCAAAATAAGGAGAATTTCTGCCTTTTTGCCCCACAATTAGGGGAATTTCTGCAATTTTGCTCCAAAATACAGGGAATTTCTGCCTTTTTGCACGAAAATAAGGGGAATGCATAACTTTTTGCCATAAAAAAGGGAAATTTCTTCATTTTTGCTCCAAAATAAGGGGAATTTCTGCCTTTTTGCTTCTCAATAAGTGGAATTTCTGTCTTTTGTTCCCAAAACAAAGGGAATTTCTGTCTTTTTTGCCAAAAAATAAGGGGAATTTCTGACTTATTACCCAGAAATAAGTGAAATTTCTTCAATTTTGCCCGAAAATAAGGGAAATTTCTGCCTTTTTTCCATTAAATATGTGAATTTTCTGCAATTTTACCTCAAAATAAGGTGAATTTCTGTTTTTGCTCCAAAATAATGGGAATTTCTGCCTTTTTGACCCAAAATAAAAAAATTTTTGCTTTTTTTCTCTGAAATAAGTGAAATTTCTGCAATTTTGCCCCAAATAAGAAAAATTTCTTCAATTTTGCCCCAAAATAAGGTAAATTCTTGCAATTTTGCGCCAAAATAAAGGAAATTTCTTGAATTTTGCCCCAAAATAAGGGGAATTTATGATTTTTGCCCCAAAATAAAGAAAATTTCTTCCTTTTGCCCCAAATTTAGGGGAATTTCTGCAATTTTGCTCCAAAATACGGGGAATCTGCCTTTTTGCCCGAAAATAATGGGAATGTATACCTTTTTGCCATAAAAAGGGAAATTTCTTCATTTTTGCTCCAAAATAAGGGGAATTTCTGCCTTCTTGCCTCTAAATAAGTGGAATTTCTTCTTTTTCCCCCAAAACAAAGAGAATTTCTGTCTTTTTTGCTACAAATTAAGGGGAATTTCTGACTTATTACCCTGTAATAAGTGAAATTTCTGCAATTTTGCCTCAAAATAAGGGATATTTCTGCCTTTTTGCCCCCAAATAAGGGGAATTTCAGCCTTTTTACCTCAAAATAAGGGGAATTTTTGCCTTTTTGCCCCAAAATAACAAAATTCCTTTTTTTCCTGAAATAAGTGAAATTTCTGCAATTTTGCCCAAAATAAGTGAAATTTCTGCAATTTTGCCCCAGAATAAGGGAAATTTCTGGAATTTTGCCCCAAAATAAGTGGAATTTCTGAGTTTTGCCCCAAAATAAGGAGAATTTCTGTCTTTTGCCCCAACATATAGGGAATTTCTGCATTTTTGCCCCACAATTAGGGGAATTTTTGCAATTTTGCTCCAAAATACGGGGAATTTCTGCTTTTTTGCCCGAAAATAAGAAGAATGCATAACTTTTTTCCTTAAAAAAGGGAAATTTCTTCATTTTTGCTTCAAAATAAGGGGAATTTCTGCTTTTCTGCCTCTAAATAAGTGGAATTTCTGTCTTTTTCCCCCAAAACAAAGGGATTTTCTGTTTTTTTTACCCCAAAATAAGAAAAATTTCTGACTTATTACTCTGAAATAAGTGAAGGTTCTGCAATTTTGCCCCAAAATAAGGGAAATTTTTGCCTTTTTGCCCACAAATAAGGGGAATTTCACCCTTTTTACCTCAAAATAAGGGGAATTTCTGCATTTTTGCCACAAAATATTAGGAATTTCTACATTTTTGCCCTAAAATAAAGAAAATTTCTGCCTTTTTTCTCTGAAGTAAGTGAAATTTCTGCAATTTTGCCCCAAAATATGTGGAATTTCTGAGTTTTGCCCCAAAATAAGGAGAATTTCTGCCTTTTTGCCCCACAATTAGGGGAATTTCTGCAATTTTGCTCCAAAATACAGGGAATTTCTGCCTTTTTGCACGAAAATAAGGGGAATGCATAACTTTTTGCCATAAAAAAGGGAAATTTCTTCATTTTTGCTCCAAAATAAGGGGAATTTCTGCCTTTTTGCTTCTCAATAAGTGGAATTTCTGTCTTTTGTTCCCAAAACAAAGGGAATTTCTGTCTTTTTTGCCAAAAAATAAGGGGAATTTCTGACTTATTACCCAGAAATAAGTGAAATTTCTTCAATTTTGCCCGAAAATAAGGGAAATTTCTGCCTTTTTTCCCTGAAATATGTGAATTTTCTGCAATTTTACCTCAAAATAAGGTGAATTTCTGCTTTTTTGCCCCAAAATAATGGGAATTTCTGCCTTTTTGACCCAAAATAAGAAAAATTTTTGCTTTTTTTCTCTGAAATAAGTGAAATTTCTGCAATTTTGCCCTAAAATAAGGGAAATTTTTGAAATTTTTTCACATAAGAAAAATTTCTTCAATTTTGCCCCAAAATAAGGGGAATTTCTTCCTTTTTGCCCCAAAACAAAGGAAATTTCAGCCTTTTTACCTGAAAATAAGTGAAATTTCTGCAATTTTGCCCCAAATAAAAGAAATTTCTGCAATTGTGCCCCAAAATAAGGTAAATTCCTGCAATTTTGCCCCAAAAAATGAAATTTCTGCAATTTTGCCCCAAAATAAGGGAAATTTCTGGAATTTTGCCCCAAAAGAAGGGGAATTTCTGAGTTTTGCCCCAAAATAAGGAGAATTTCTGTGTTTTTGGCCCAACATATAGGGAATTTCTGCCTTTTTGCCCCACAATTAGGGGAATTTCTGCAATTTTGCACCAAAATACAGGGAATTTCTGCTTTTTTGCCCAAAAATAAGGGGAATGCATAACCTTTTGCCATAAACGAAGAAAATTTCTTCATTTTTGCTCCAATATAAGAAGAATTTCTGCTTTTTTGCCTCTAAATAAGTGGAATTTCTGTCTTTTTCTCCCAAACAAATGGAATTTCTGTATTTTGCCCCAAAATAAGGGGAATTTCTGACTTATTACCCTGAAATAAGTGAAATTTCTGCAATTTTGCCCCAAAATAAGGGAAATTTCTGCCTTTTTGCCCTGAAATATGTGAAATTTCTGCAATTTTACCCCAAAATAAAGTGAATTTCTGCCTTTTTGCCCCAAAATAATGGGAATTTCTGCCTTTTTGCCCCAAAAAGAGAAAAATTTTTGCTTTTTTTCTCTGAAATAAGTGAAATTGCTGCAATTTGGCCCTAAAAAAAGGAAAATTTCTGCAATTTTTCCCAATAATAAGGGAAATTTCTGAAATTTTACAACAAAATAAGGGGAATTTCTCCCTTTTGGCCCCAAAATAAAGGAAATTTCAGACTTTTTACCTGAAAATAAGTGAAATTTCTGCAATTTTGCCCCAAATAAGAAAAATTTCTTCAATTTTGCCCCAAAATAAGGTAAATTCCTGCAATTTTGCGCCAAAATAAAAGAAATTTCTTGAATTTTTCCCCAAAATAAGGGGTATTTCTGATTTTTGCCCCAAAATAAAGGGAATTTCTTCCTTTTGCCCCAAATTTAGGGGAATTTCTACAATTTTGCTCCAAAATACTGGGAATCTGCCTTTTTGCCCGAAAATAATGGGAATGCATACCTTTTTGCCATAAAAAGGGAAATTTCTTCATTTTTGCTCCAAAATAAGGGGAATTTCTGCCTTCTTGCCTCTAAATAAGTGGAATTTCTTCTTTTTCCCCCAAAACAAAGAGAATTTCTGTCTTTTTTGCCACAAATTAAGGGGAATTTCTGACTTATTACCCTGTAATAAGTGAAATTTCTGCAATTTTGCCTCAAAATAAGGGATATTTCTGCCTTTTTGTCCCCAAATAAGGGGAATTTCAGCCTTTTTACCTCAAAATAAAAGGAATTTTTGCCTTTTTGCCCCAAAATAACAAAATTCCTTTTTTTCCTGAAATAAGTGAAATTTCTGCAATTTTGCTCAAAATAAGTGAAATTTCTGCAATTTTGCCCCAGAATAAGGGAAATTTCTGGAATTTTGCCCCAAAATAAGTGGAATTTCTGAGCTTTGCCCCAAAATAAGGAGAATTTCTGCTCTTTTGCCTCTAAATAAGTGGAATTTCTGTCTTTTTCCCCCCCAAAAAAGGGAATTTCTGTATTTTGCCCCAAAATAAGGGGAATTTCTGTCTTATTACCCTGAAATAAGTGAAATTTCTGCAATTTTGCCCCAAAATAAGGGAAATTTCTGCCTTTAGCCCTGAAATATGTTTAATTTCTGCAATTTTACCCCAAAATAAAGTAAATTTCTGCCTTTTAGCCCCAAAATAATGGGAATTTCTGCATTTTTGCCTCAAAAAGAGAAAAATTTTTGCTTTCTTTCTCTGAAATAAGTGAAATTGCTGCAATTTTGCCCTAAAATAAGGAAAATTTCTGCAATTTTTCCCAATAATAAGGGAAAATTCTGAAATTTTACCCCAAAATAAGGGGAATTTCTCCCTTTTGGCCCCAAAATAAAGGAAATTTCAGCCTTTTTATATGAAAATAAGTGAAATTTCTGCAATTTTGCCCCAAATAAGAAAAATTTCTTCAATTTTGCCCCAAAATAAGGTAAATTCCTGCAATTTTGCGCCAAAATAAAGGAAATTTCTTGAATTTTGCCCCAAAATAAGGGGTATTTCTGATTTTTGCCCCAAAATAAAGAAAATTTCTTCCTTTTGCCCCAAATTTAGGGGAATTTCTGCAATTTTGCTCCAAAATACGGGGAATCTGCCTTTTTGCCCGAAAATAATGGGAATGTATACCTTTTTGCCATAAAAAGGGAAATTTCTTCATTTTTGCTCCAAAATAAGGGGAATTTCTGCCTTCTTGCCTCTAAATAAGTGGAATTTCTTCTTTTTCCCCCAAAACAAAGAGAATTCCTGTCTTTTTTGCCACAAATTAAGGGGAATTTCTGACTTATTACCCTGTAATAAGTGAAATTTCTGCAATTTTGCCTCAAAATAAGGGATATTTCTGCCTTTTTGCCCCCAAATAAGGGGAATTTCAGCCTTTTTACCTCAAAATAAAAGGAATTTTTGCCTTTTTGCCCCAAAATAACAAAATTTCTTTTTTTCTTGAAATAAGTGAAATTTCTGCAATTTTGCCCAAAATAAGTGAAATTTCTGCAATTTTGCCCCAGAATAAGGGAAATTTCTGGAATTTTGCCCCAAAATAAGTGGAATTTCTGAGTTTTGCCCCAAAATAAGGAGAATTTCTGTCTTTTGCCCCAACATATAGGGAATTTCTGCATTTTTGCCCCACAATTAGGGGAATTTTTGCAATTTTGCTCCAAAATACGGGGAATTTCTGCCTTTTTGCCCGAAAATAAGAAGAATGCATAACTTTTTTCCTTAAAAAAGGGAAATTTCTTCATTTTTGCTTCAAAATAAGGGGAATTTCTGCTTTTTTGCCTCTAAATAAGTGGAATTTCTGTCTTTTTTCCCCAAAACAAAGGGATTTTCTGTCTTTTTTACCCCAAAATAAGAAAAATTTCTGACTTATTACTCTGAAATAAGTGAAGGTTCTGCAATTTTGCCCCAAAATAAGGGAAATTTTTGCCTTTTTGCCCACAAATAAGGGGAATTTCACCCTTTTTACCTCAAAATAATGGGAATTTCTGCATTTTTGCCACAAAATATTACGAATTTCTACATTTTTGCCCTAAAATAAAGAAAATTTCTGCCTTTTTTCTCTGAAGTAAGTGAAATTTCTGCAATTTTGCCCCAAAATATGTGGAATTTCTGAGTTTTGCCCCCAAATAAGGAGAATTTCTGTCTTTTGCCCCAACATATAGGAAATTTCTGCATTTTTGCCCCACAATTAGGGGAATTTTTGCAATTTTGCTCCAAAATACGGGGAATTTCTGCCTTTTTGCCCGAAAATAAGAAGAATGCATAACTTTTTTCCTTAAAAAAGGGAAATTTCTTCATTTTTGCTTCAAAATAAGGGGAATTTCTGCTTTTTTGCCTCTAAATAAGTGGAATTTCTGTCTTTTTTCCCCAAAACAAAGGGATTTTCTGTCTTTTTTACCCCAAAATAAGAAAAATTTCTGACTTATTACTCTGAAATAAGTGAAGGTTCTGCAATTTTGCCCCAAAATAAGGGAAATTTTTGCCTTTTTGCCCACAAATAAGGGGAATTTCACCCTTTTTACCTAAAAATAATGGGAATTTCTGCATTTTTGCCACAAAATATTACGAATTTCTACATTTTTGCCCTAAAATAAAGAAAATTTCTGCCTTTTTTCTCTGAAGTAAGTGAACTTTCTGCAATTTTGCCCCAAAATATGTGGAATTTCTGAGTTTTGCCCCAAAATAAGGAGAATTTCTGTCTTTTTGCCCCAA
The DNA here is from genome assembly GCF_963924665.1 of Micromys minutus. NCBI lineage: Eukaryota > Metazoa > Chordata > Mammalia > Rodentia > Muridae > Micromys > Micromys minutus. The sequence continues at coordinate 1,111,452 of NW_027667967.1, forward strand.
CATATAGGAAATTTCTGCCTTTTTGCCCCACAATTAGGGGAATTTCTGCAATTTTGCTCCAAAATACAGGGAATTTCTGCCTTTTTGCACGAAAATAAGGGGAATGCATAACTTTTTGCAATAAAAAAGAGAAATTTCTTCATTTTTGCTCCAAAATAAGGGGAATTTCTGCCTTTTTGCTTCTCAATAAGTGGAATTTCTGTCTTTTGTTCCCAAAACAAAGGGAATTTCTGTCTTTTTTGCCAAAAAATAAGGGGAATTTCTGACTTATTACCCAGAAATAAGTGAAATTTCTTCAATTTTGCCCGAAAATAAGGGAAATTTCTGCCCTTTTTCCCTGAAATATGTGAAATTTCTGCAATTTTACCTCAAAATAAGGTGAATTTCTGCTTTTTTGCCCCAAAATAATGGGAATTTCTGCCGTTTTGTCCCAAAATAAGAAAAATTTTTGATTTTTTCCCTCTGAAATAAGTGAAATTTCTGCAATTTTGCCCTAAAATAAGGGAAATTTTTGAAATTTTTTCACATAAGAAAAATTTCTGCAATTTTGCCCCAAAATAAGGGGAATTTCTTCCTTTTTGCCCCAAAACAAAGGAAATTTCAGCCTTTTTACCTGAAAATAAGTGAATCATCTGCAATTTTGCTCCAAATAAAAGAAATTTCTGCAATTTTGCCCCAAAATAAGGTAAATTCCTGCAATTTTGCCCCAAAAAATGAAATTTCTGCAATTTTGCCCCAAAATAAGGGAAATTTCTGGAATTTTGCCCCAAAATAAGGGAAATTTCTGAGTTTTGCCCCAAAATAAGGAGAATTTCTGTGTTTTTGCCCCAACATATAGGGAATTTCTGCCTTTTTGCTTCACAATTAGGGGAATTTCTGATATTTTGCTCCAAAATACAGGGAATTTCTGCTTTTTGCCCAATAATAAGGGGAATGCATAACCTTTTGCCATAAACGAGGAAAATTTCTTTATTTTTGCTCCAAAATAAAAAGAATTTCTGCTTTTTTGACTCAAAATAAGTGGAATTTCTGTCTTTTTCCCCCAAAACAAAGGGAATTTCTGTATTTTGCCCCAAAATAAGGGAAATTTCTGAATTATTACCCTGAAATAAGTAAAATTTCTGCAATTTTGCCCCAAAATAAGGGAAATTTCTGCCTTTTTGCCCTGAAATATGTGAAATTTCTGCAATTTTACCCCAAAATAAGGTGAATTTCTGCCTTTTTGCCCCAAAATAATGGGAATTTCTGCCTTTTTGCCCCAAAATAAGAAAAATTTTTGCTTTTTTTCTCTGAAATAAGTGAAATTGCTGCAATTTTGCCGCAAAATAAAAGGAATTTCTCCTTTTTTGCCCCAAACTAAAGGAAATTTCAGCCTTTTTTTCTCAAAAGAAGTGAAATTTCTGCAATTTTTCCCAAAATAAGAAAAATTTCTACAATTTTGCCCCAAAATAAGGTAAATTCCTGCAATTTTGCCCCAAAATAAAGGAAATTTCTTGTATTTTGCCCCAAAATAAGGGGAATTTATGATTTTTGCTTCAAAATAAAGGGAATTTTTGCCTTTTGCCCCAAATTTACGGGAATTTCTGCAATTATGCCCCAAAATATGGGGAATTTCTGCCTTTTTGCCCGGAAATAATGGGAATGCATACCTTTTTGCCATGAAAAGGGAAATTTCTTCATTTTTGCTCCAAAATAAGGGGAATTTCTGCCTTCTTGCCTCTAAATTAGTGGAATTTCTTCTTTTTCCCCCAAAACAAAGGGAATTTCTGTCTTTTTTGCCCCAAATTAAGGGGAATTTCTGACTTATCACCCTGTAATAAGTGAAATTTCTGCAATTTTGCCCAGAATAAGGGATATTTCTGCCTTTTTGCCCCCAAATAAAGGGAATTTCAGCATTTTTACCTCAAAATAAGGGAAATTTCTGCCTTTTTGCCCCATAATAAGAAAAATTTTTGCTTTTTTTCTCTGAAATAAGTGAAATTTCTGCAATTTTGCCCTAAAATAAGGGAAATTTTTGAAATTTTTTCACATAAGAAATATTTCTGCAATTTTGCCCCAAAATATGGGGAATTTCTTCCTTTTTGCCCCAAAACAAAGGAAATTTCAGCCTTTTTACCTGAAAATAAGTGAAATTTCTGCAATTTTGCCCCAAAAAGGGAAATTTCTGCAATTTTGCCCCAAAATAAGGTAAATTCCTGCAATTTTGCCCCCAAAAAAGAAAATTTCTGGAATTTTGCCTCAAAATAATGGGAATTTCTGCCTTTTGCCCAAAAATAAGGGGAATTTCTGCACTTTTGCCCGAAAATAATGGGAATGCATACCTTTTTGCCATAATAAGGGAAATTTCTTCATTTTTGCTCCAAAAATAGTGGAATTTCTGCCTTTTTGCCTCTAAATAAGTGGAATTTCTGTCTTTTTTCCCCAAAAAAAGGGATTTTCTGTCTATTTTGCCTCAAAATAAAAGAAATTTCTGACGTATTACCCTGAAATATGTGAAATTTCTGCAATTTCGCCCCAATATAAGGGAAATTTCTGCAATTTTGCCCCAATGTAAAAGAAATTTCTGCAATTTTGCCCCAAAATTAGGGGAATTTCTGACTGTTTGCTCCCGAAAAAGGAGATTTTCTGTCTTTTTACCCCAAAATAAGGAGAATTTCTGCCTTTTTGCCCGAAAATTGAGAGAATTTCTGCAATTTTGCTTCAAAATACGGAGAATTTCTGCTTTTTATCCCGAAAGTAAGGGGAATATATACCTTTTGCCACAAAAAAAAATTCTTCATTTTTGCCCCAAAATTAGAGCAATTTCTTCCTTTTTACCTCAAAATAAGTGAAATTTCTGCCTTTTTACACAAAAAACGGAATTTCTGTCATTTTGCCCCAAAATAAAAGGAATTTTTGAATTATGCCCTGAAATATGTGAAATTTCTGCAATTTTGCCCCAAAATAAAAGAAATTTTTGCATTTTTGCCACAAAATAAAGGGAATTTCTGTCTCTTTGCCTCAAAATAATGGAAATTTCTGCACTTTTGCCCCCAAATAAGGGGAATTACAGCATTTTTACCCCAAAATAAGGGGAATTTCTGCATTTTTGCCCCAAAATAAGAAAAATCTCTGGCTTTTTTCTTCAAAATTATTGAAATTTCTGCAATTTTGCCCCAAAATAAGTGAAATTTCTGCAATTTTGCCCCAAAATAAGGGAAATTTCTGGAATTTTGCCCCAAAATAAGGGGAATTTCTGAGTTTTGCCCCAAAATAAGGAGAATATCTGTGTTTTTGCCCCAACATATAGGGAATTTCTGCCTTTTTGCCCCACAATTAGGGGAATTTCTGCAATTTTGCTCCAAAATACAGGGAATTTCTGCCTTTTTGCCCAAAAATAAGGGGAATGCATAACCTTTTGCCATAAGCGAGGAAAAAATCTTCATTTTTGCTCCAAAATAAGAAGAATTTCTGTTTTTTGCCTCCAAATAAGTGGAATTTCTGTGTTTTTCCCCGAAAACAAAGGAAATTTCTGTATTTTGCCCCAAAATAAGGGGAATTTCTGACTTATTACCCTGAAATAAGTGAAATTTCTGCAATTTTGCCTTAAAATAAAGGAAATTTCTGCCTTTTTCCCTGAAATATGTGAAATTTCTGCAATTTTACCCCAAAATAAGGTGAATTTCTGCCTTTTTGCCCCAAAATAATGGGAATTTCTGCCTTTTTGTCCCAAAATAAGAAAAATTTTTGCTTTTTTTCTCTGAAATAAGTGAAATTGCTGCAATTTTGCTTTAAATAAGGAAAATTTCTGCAATTTTTTCCAATAATAAGGGAAATTTCTTCAATTTTGCCCCAAAATAAAAGGAATTTCTCCCTTTTTGCCGCAAACTAAAGAAAATTTAAGACTTTTTACCTGAAAATAAGTGAAATTTCTGCAATTTTGCCCCAAATAAAAAAAATTTCTGCAATTTTTCCCCAAAATAAGGGAAATTTCTGCCTTTTTGCCCTGAAATATGTGAAATTTCTGCAATTTTACCTCAAAATAAAGTGAATTTCTGCTTTTTTGCCCCAAAATAATGTGAATTTCTGCCTTTTTGCCCCAACATAAGAAAAACTTTTGCTTTTTTTCTCTGAAATAAGTGAAATTTCTGCAATTTTGCCCTAAAATAAGGGAAATTTTGGCAATTTTCTTACATAATAAGAAAAATTTCTGCAATTTTGCCCCAAAATAAAGGGAATTTCTTCCTTTTTGCCCCAAAACAAAGGAAATTTCAGCCTTTTTACCTGAAAATAAGTGAATTTCTGTATTTTGTCCCAAAATAAGGGGAATTTCTGAATTATTACCCTGAAATAAGTGAAATTTCTGCAATTTTGCCCCGAAATAAGGAAATTTCTGCCTTTTTGCCCCAAAATAAGTGAAATTTCTGCAATTTTACCCCAAAATAAGGTGAATTTCTGCCTTTTTGCCCCAAAATAATGGGAATTTCTGCCTTTTTGCTCCAAACTAAAGGAAATTTCAGCCTTTTTTTCTCAAAAGAAGTGAAATTTCTGCAATTTTGCCCCAAATAAGAAAAATTTCTGCAATTTTGCCCCAAAATAAGGTAAATTCCTGCAATTTTGCCCCAAAATAAAGGAAATTTCTTGAATTTTGCCCCAAAATAAGGGGAATTTATGATTTTTGCCCCAATATAAAGGGAATTTCTGCCTTTTGCCCCAAATTTAGGGGAATTTCTGCAATTTTGACCCAAAATATTGGGAATTTCTGCCTTTTTGCCCAAAAATAATAGGAATGCATACCTTTTTGCCATAAAAAGGGAAATTTCTTCATTTTTGCTCCAAAATAAGGAGAATTTCTGCCTTCTTGCCACTAAATAAGTGGAATTTCTTCTTTTTCCCCCAAAACAAAGGGAATTTCTGTCTTTTTTGCCCCAAATTAAGGGGAATTTCTCACTTATTACCCTGTAATAAGTGAAATTTCTGCAATTTTACCCCAAAATAAGGGATATTTCTTCCTCTTTGCCCCCAAATAAGGGGAATTTCTAACTGTTTGCTCCCGAAAAAGCAGATTTTCTGTCGTTTTGCCCCAAAATAAGGAGAATTTTTGCCTTTTTGCACGAAAATTGAGAGAATTTCTGCAATTTTGCTTCAAAATACGGGGAATCTCTGTTTATTATCCTGAAAGTAAGAGGAATGTATACCTTTTGCCACAAAAAAAGGGAAATGTCTTCATTTTTGTCCCAAAATAAGAGGAATTTCAGCCTTTTTACCTCAAAATAAGTGAAATTTCTGCCTTTTTACCCAAAAATAAACGGAATTTCTGTCTTTTTGCCCCAAAATAAAAGGAATTTTTGAATTATGCCCTGAAATATGTGAAATTTCTGGAATTTTGCCCCAAAATAAAAGAAATTTCTGCATTTTTGCCACAAAATAAGGAGAATTTCTGTTTTTTTGCCCCAAAATAAGGGAAATTTCTGCCTTTTTGCCCCCAAATAAGGGAAATTTCAGCCTTTTTACTTCAAAATAAGGGGAATTTCTGCATTTTTGCCCTAAAATAAGGAAAATTTCTGCCTTTTTTCCCTGAAATAAGTGAAATTTCTGCAATTTTGCCCCAAAATAAGTGAAATTTCTGCAATTTTGCCCCAAAATAACGGAAATTTCTGGAATTTTGCTCCAAAATACGGGGAATTTCTGCATTTTCCCCGAAAATACAGGAAATGCATAAGTTTTTGCCATAAAAGAGGAAAATTTCTTCATTTTTGCTCCAAAACAAGAAGAATTTCGGCTTTTTAGCCTCTAAATAAGTGTAATTTCTGTCTTTTTCCCCCAAAACATAGGGAATTTCTGTCTTTTTTGTCCCAAAATAAGGGAAATTTCTGACTTATTACCCTGAAATAAGTGAAATTTCTGTAATTTTGCCCCAAAATACGGGAAATTTCTACCTTTTTGCCCTGAAATATGTGAAATTTCTGAAATTTTACCCCAAAATAAGGTGAATTTCTGCCTTTTTGCTCCAAATTAATGGGAATTTCTGCCTTTTTGCCCCCAAAAAAGAAAAATTTTTGATTTTTTTCTCTGAAATAAGTGAAATTTCTGCAATTTTGCCCTAAAATAAGGGAAATTTTTGCAATTTTTTTACATAATAAGAAAAATTTCTGCAATTTTGCCCAAAAATAAGGGGAATTTCTTCCTTTTTGCCCCAAAACAAAGGAAATTTCAGACTTTTTACCTTAAAATAAGTGAAATTTCTGCAATTTTGCTCCAAATAAGGGAAATTTCTGCAATTTTGCCCCAAAATAAGGTAAATTCCTGCAATTTTGCCCCAAAATAAAGGAAATTTCTGGAATTTTGCCCCAAAATAATGGGAATTTCTGATTTTTGCCCCAAAATAAATGGAATTTCTGCCTTTTGCCCAAAAATAAGGAGAATTTCTGCATTTTTGCTCCAAAATACGGGGAGTTTCTGCCTTTTTGCCCGAAAATAATGGAATGCATACCTTTTTGTCATAAAAAGTGAAATTTTTTCATTTTTGCTCCAAAATAAAGGGAATTTCTTCCTTTTTGCCTCTATATAAGTGGAATTTCTGTCTTTTTCCCCCAAAACAAAGGGAATTTCTGTCTTCTTTGCCCCAAAATAAGGGGAATTTCTTACTTATTACCCTGAAATAAGTGAAATTTCTGCAACTTTGCCCCAAAATAAGGGAAATTTTTTCAATTTTGCCCCAATGTAAAGGAAATTTCTGCAATTTTGCCCCAAAATAAGGGGAATTTCTAACTGTTTGCTCCCGAAAAAGCAGATTTTCTGTCGTTTTGCCCCAAAATAAGGAGAATTTTTGCCTTTTTGCACGAAAATTGAGAGAATTTCTGCAATTTTGCTTCAAAATACGGGGAATTTCTGTTTATTATCCTGAAAGTAAGAGGAATGTATACCTTTTGCCACAAAAAAAGGGAAATGTCTTCATTTTTGTCCCAAAATAAGAGGAATTTCAGCCTTTTTACCTCAAAATAAGTGAAATTTCTGCCTTTTTACCCAAAAATAAACGGAATTTCTGTCTTTTTGCCCCAAAATAAAAGGAATTTTTGAATTATGCCCTGAAATATGTGAAATTTCTGGAATTTTGCCCCAAAATAAAAGAAATTTCTGCATTTTTGCCACAAAATAAGGAGAATTTCTGTTTTTTTGCCCCAAAATAAGGGAAATTTCTGCCTTTTTGCCCCCAAATAAGGTGAATTTCAGCCTTTTTACTTCAAAATAAGGGGAATTTCTGCATTTTTGCCCTAAAATAAGGAAAATTTCTGCCTTTTTTCCCTGAAATAAGTGAAATTTCTGCAATTTTGCCCCAAAATAAGTGAAATTTCTGCAATTTTGCCCCAAAATAACGGAAATTTCTGGAATTTTGCTCCAAAATACGGGGAATTTCTGCATTTTCCCCGAAAATACAGGAAATGCATAAGTTTTTGCCATAAAAGAGGAAAATTTCTTCATTTTTGCTCCAAAACAAGAAGAATTTCGGCTTTTTAGCCTCTAAATAAGTGGAATTTCTGTCTTTTTCCCCCAAAACATAGGGAATTTCTGTCTTTTTTGTCCCAAAATAAGGGAAATTTCTGACTTATTACCCTGAAATAAGTGAAATTTCTGTAATTTTGCCCCAAAATACGGGAAATTTCTACCTTTTTGCCCTGAAATATGTGAAATTTCTGAAATTTTACCCCAAAATAAGGTGAATTTCTGCCTTTTTGCTCCAAATTAATGGGAATTTCTGCCTTTTTGCCCCCCAAAAAGAAAAATTTTTGATTTTTTTCTCTGAAATAAGTGAAATTTCTGCAATTTTGCCCTAAAATAAGGGAAATTTTTGCAATTTTTTTACATAATAAGAAAAATTTCTGCAATTTTGCCCAAAAATAAGGGGAATTTCTTCCTTTTTGCCCCAAAACAAAGGAAATTTCAGACTTTTTACCTTAAAATAAGTGAAATTTCTGCAATTTTGCTCCAAATAAGGGAAATTTCTGCAATTTTGCCCCAAAATAAGGTAAATTCCTGCAATTTTGCCCCAAAATAAAGGAAATTTCTGGAATTTTGCCCCAAAATAATGGGAATTTCTGATTTTTGCCCCAAAATAAATGGAATTTCTACCTTTTGCCCAAAAATAAGGAGAATTTCTGCATTTTTGCTCCAAAATACGGGGAGTTTCTGCCTTTTTGCCCGAAAATAATGGAATGCATACCTTTTTGTCATAAAAAGTGAAATTTTTTCATTTTTGCTCCAAAATAAAGGGAATTTCTTCCTTTTTGCCTCTATATAAGTGGAATTTCTGTCTTTTTCCCCCAAAACAAAGGGAATTTCTGTCTTCTTTGCCCCAAAATAAGGGGAATTTCTTACTTATTACCCTGAAATAAGTGAAATTTCTGCAACTTTGCCCCAAAATAAGGGAAATTTTTTCAATTTTGCCCCAATGTAAAGGAAATTTCTGCAATTTTGCCCCAAAATAAGGGGAATTTCTAACTGTTTGCTCCCGAAAAAGCAGATTTTCTGTCGTTTTGCCCCAAAATAAGGAGAATTTTTGCCTTTTTGCACGAAAATTGAGAGAATTTCTGCAATTTTGCTTCAAAATACGGGGAATTTCTGTTTATTATCCTGAAAGTAAGAGGAATGTATACCTTTTGCCACAAAAAAAGGGAAATGTCTTCATTTTTGTCCCAAAATAAGAGGAATTTCAGCCTTTTTACCTCAAAATAAGTGAAATTTCTGCCTTTTTACCCAAAAATAAACGGAATTTCTGTCTTTTTGCCCCAAAATAAAAGGAATTTTTGAATTATGCCCTGAAATATGTGAAATTTCTGGAATTTTGCCCCAAAATAAAAGAAATTTCTGCATTTTTGCCACAAAATAAGGAGAATTTCTGTTTTTTTGCCCCAAAATAAGGGAAATTTCTGCCTTTTTGCCCCCAAATAAGGTGAATTTCAGCCTTTTTACTTCAAAATAAGGGGAATTTCTGCATTTTTGCCCTAAAATAAGGAAAATTTCTGCCTTTTTTCCCTGAAATAAGTGAAATTTCTGCAATTTTGCCCCAAAATAAGTGAAATTTCTGCAATTTTGCCCCAAAATAACGGAAATTTCTGGAATTTTGCTCCAAAATACGGGGAATTTCTGCATTTTCCCCGAAAATACAGGAAATGCATAAGTTTTTGCCATAAAAGAGGAAAATTTCTTCATTTTTGCTCCAAAACAAGAAGAATTTCGGCTTTTTAGCCTCTAAATAAGTGGAATTTCTGTCTTTTTCCCCCAAAACATAGGGAATTTCTGTCTTTTTTGTCCCAAAATAAGGGAAATTTCTGACTTATTACCCTGAAATAAGTGAAATTTCTGTAATTTTGCCCCAAAATACGGGAAATTTCTACCTTTTTGCCCTGAAATATGTGAAATTTCTGCAATTTTACCCCAAAATAAGGTGAATTTCTGCCTTTTTGCTCCAAATTAATGGGAATTTCTGCCTTTTTGCCCCCAAAAAAGAAAAATTTTTGATTTTTTTCTCTGAAATAAGTGAAATTTCTGCAATTTTGCCCTAAAATAAGGGAAATTTTTGCAATTTTTTTACATAATAAGAAAAATTTCTGCAATTTTGCCCCAAAATAAGGGGAATTTCTTCCTTTTTGCCCCAAAACAAAGGAAATTTCAGACTTTTTACCTTAAAATAAGTGAAATTTCTGCAATTTTGCTCCAAATTAGGGAAATTTCTGCAATTTTGCCCCAAAATAAGGTAAATTCCTGCAATTTTGCCCCAAAATAAAGGAAATTTCTGGAATTTTGCCCCAAAATAATGGGAATTTCTGATTTTTGCCCCAAAATAAATGGAATTTCTGCCTTTTGCCCAAAAATAAGGAGAATTTCTGCATTTTTGCTCCAAAATACGGGGAGTTTCTGCCTTTTTGCCCGAAAATAATGGAATGCATACCTTTTTGTCATAAAAAGTGAAATTTCTTCATTTTTGCTCCAAAATAAAGGGAATTTCTTCCTTTTTGCCTCTATATAAGTGGAATTTCTGTCTTTTTCCCCCAAAACAAAGGGAATTTCTGTCTTCTTTGCCCCAAAATAAGGGGAATTTCTTACTTATTACCCTGAAATAAGTGAAATTTCTGCAACTTTGCCCCAAAATAAGGGAAATTTTTTCAATTTTGCCCCTATGTAAAGGAAATTTCTGCAATTTTGCCCCAAAATAAGGGGAATTTCTAACTGTTTGCTCCCGAAAAAGCAGATTTTCTGTCGTTTTGCCCCAAAATAAGGAGAATTTTTGCCTTTTTGCACGAAAATTGAGAGAATTTCTGCAATTTTGCTTCAAAATACGGGGAATTTCTGTTTATTATCCTGAAAGTAAGAGGAATGTATACCTTTTGCCACAAAAAAAGGGAAATGTCTTCATTTTTGTCCCAAAATAAGAGGAATTTCAGCCTTTTTACCTCAAAATAAGTGAAATTTCTGCCTTTTTACCCAAAAATAAACGGAATTTCTGTCTTTTTGCCCCAAAATAAAAGGAATTTTTGAATTATGCCCTGAAATATGTGAAATTTCTGGAATTTTGCCCCAAAATAAAAGAAATTTCTGCATTTTTGCCACAAAATAAGGAGAATTTCTGTTTTTTTGCCCCAAAATAAGGGAAATTTCTGCCTTTTTGCCCTTAAATAAGGGGAATTTCAGCCTTTTTACTTCAAAATAAGGGGAATTTCTGCATTTTTGCCCTAAAATAAGGAAAATTTCTGCCTTTTTTCCCTGAAATAAGTGAAATTTCTGCAATTTTGCCCCAAAATAAGTGAAATTTCTGCAATTTTGCCCCAAAATAACGGAAATTTCTGGAATTTTGCTACAAAATACCGGGAATTTCTGCATTTTCCCCGAAAATACAGGAAATGCATAAGTTTTTGCCATAAAAGAGGAAAATTTCTTCATTTTTGCTCCAAAATAAGAAGAATTTCGGCTTTTTAGCCTCTAAATAAGTGGAATTTCTGTCTTTTTCCCCCAAAACATAGGGAATTTCTGTCTTTTTTGTCCCAAAATAAGGGAAATTTCTGACTTATTACCCAGAAATAAGTGAAATTTCTGTAATTTTGCCCCAAAATAAGGGAAATTTCTACCTTTTTGCCCTGAAATATGTGAAATTTCTGCAATTTTACCACAAAATAAGGTGAATTTCTGCCTTTTTGCTCCAAATTAATGGGAATTTCTGCCTTTTTGCCCCAAAAAAAGAAAAATTTTTGATTTTTTTCTTTGAAATAAGTGAAATTTCTGCAATTTTGCCCTAAAATAAGGGAAATTTTTGCAATTTTTTTACATAATAAGAAAAATTTCTGCAATTTTGCCCAAAAATAAGAGGAATTTCTTCCTTTTTGCCCCAAAACAAAGGAAATTTCAGACTTTTTACCTGAAAATAAGTGAAATTTCTGCAATTTTGCTCCAAATAAGGGAAATTTCTGCAATTTTGCCCCAAAATAAAGTAAATTCCTGCAATTTTGCCCCAAAATAAAGGAAATTTCTGGAATTTTGTCCCAAAATAATGGGAATTTCTGATTTTTGCCCCAAAATAAACGGAATTTCTGCCTTTTGCCCAAAAATAAGGGGAATTTCTGCATTTTTGCTCCAAAATACGGGGAGTTTCTGCCTTTTTGCCCGAAAATAATGGAATGCATACCTTTTTGTCATAAAAAGTGAAATTTCTTCATTTTGCTCCAAAATAAAGGGAATTTCTTCCTTTTTGCCTCTATATAAGTGGAATTTCTGTCTTTTTCCCCCAAAACAAAGGGAATTTCTCTTTTTTTGCCTCAAAATAAGGGAAATTTCTGACTTATTACCCTGAAATAAGTGAAATTTCTGCAATTTAGCCCCAAAATAAGGGAAATTTCTGCAATTTTGCCCCAATGTAAAGGAAATTTCTGCAATTTTGCCCCAAAATTAGGGGAATTTCTGACTGTTTGCTCCCGAAAAAGGAGATTTTCTGTTTCTTTACCAAAAAATAAGGAGAATTTCTGCCTTTTTGCCCAAAAATTGAGAGAATTTCTGCAATTTTGCTTCAAAATACGGGGAATTTCTGCTTATTATCCCGAAAGTAAGGGGAATGTATACCTTTTGCCACAAAAAAGGGAAATTTCTTCATTTTTGCCCCAAAATTAGAGCAATTTCTTCCTTTTTACTTCAAAATAAGTGAAATTTCTGCCTTTTTACACAAAAAAATGGAATTTCTGTCATTTTTCCCCAAAATAAAAGGAATTTTTGAATTATGCCCTGAAATATGTGAAATTTCTGCAATTTTGCCCCAAAATAAAAGAAATTTCTGCATTTTTGCCACAAAATAAGGGGGAATTTCGGTCTCTTTGCCCCAAAATAAGGGAAATTTCTGCCTTTTTGCCCCCAAATAAGGGGAATTACAGCATTTTTACCTCAAAATAAGGGGAATTTCTGCATTTTTGCCCCAAAATAAGAAAAATTTCTGGCTTTTTTCTTTAAAATAATTGAAATTTCTGCAATTTTGCACCAAATTAGTGAAATTTCTGCAATTTTGCCCCAAAATAAAAGAAATTTCTGGAATTTTGCCCCAAAATAAGGGGAATTTCTGAGTTTTGCCCCAAAATAAGGAGAATTTCTGTGGTTTTGCCCCAACATATAGGGAATTTCTGCTTTTTTGCCCCACAATTAGGGGAATTTCTGCAATTTTGCTCCAAAATACCGGGAATTTCTGCCTTTTTGCCCAAAAATAAGGGGAATGCATAACCTTTTGCCATAAACGAGAAAAATTTCTTCATTTTTGCTCCAAAATAAGAAGAATGTGTGCTTTTTTGCCTCTAAATAAGTGGAATTTCTGTCTTTTTCCCCCAAAACATAGGGAATTTCTGTATTTTGCCCCAAAATAAGGGGAATTTCTGCCTTTTTGCCCTGAAATATGTGAAATTTCTGCAATTTTACCACAAAATAAGGTGAATTTCTTCATTTTTGCCCCAAAATAATGGGAATTTCTGCCTTTATGCCCCAAAATAAGAAAAATTTTTGCTTTTTTTCTCTGAAATAAGTAAAATTGCTGCAATTTTGCTCTAAAATAAGGAAAATTTTTGCAATTTTTCCCAATAATAAGGGAAATTTCTGCAATTTTGCCCCAAAAATAAGGGGAATTTCTCCCTTTTTGCCCCAAACTAAAGGAAATTGCAGCCTTTTTACCTGTAAATAAGTGAAATTTCTGCAATTTTGCCCCAAATAAGAAAAATTTCTGCAATTTTTCCCCAAAATAAGGTAAATTCCTGCAATTTTGCCCCAAAATAAAGGAAATTTCTTGAATTTTGCCTCAAAATAAGGGGAATTCATGATTTTTGCCCCAAAATAAAGGGAATTTCTGCCTTTTGCCCCAAATTTAGGGGAATTTCTGCAATTTTGCCCCAAAATATGGGGAATTTCTGCCTTTTTGCCCGAAAATAATGGGAATGCATACCTTTTTGCCATAAAAAGGGAAACTTCTTCATTTTTGCTCCAAAATAAGGGGAATTTCTGCTTTTTTGCCTCTAAATAAATGGAATTTCTGTCTTTTGCCCCCAAAACAAAGGGAATTTCTGTCTTTTTTGCCCCAAAATAAGGGGAATTACTGATTTATTACCCTGAAATAAGTGAAATTTCTGCAATTTTGCCCCAAAATAAGGAAAATTTCTGCAATTTTGCCCCAATGTAAACAAAATTTCTGCAATTTTGCCCCAAAATAAGGAGAAATTCTGACTGTTTGCTCCCAAAAAAAGGAGATTTTCTGTCTTTTTGACCCAAAATAAGGAGAATTTCTGCCTTTTTGCCCAAAAATTATGAGAATTTCTGCAATTTTGCTTCAAAATACGGGAAATTTCTTTTTTTAATCCCGAAAGTAAGAGGAATGTATACCTTTTCTCACAAAAAAAGGATTTTCTTCATTTTTGCCCCAAAATAAAAGAAATTTCTGCATTTTTGCCACAAAATAAGGGGAATTTCTGTCTTTTTGCCCCAAAATAAGGGAAATTTCTGCCTTTTTGCCTCCAAATAAGAAGAATTTCGGACTTTTTACCTCAAAATAAGGGGAATTTCTGCATTTTTGCCCCAAAATAAGGAAAATCTCTGGCTTTTTTCCCTAAAATAAGTGAAATTTCTGCAATTTTGCCCCAAAATAAGTGAAATTTCTTCAATTTTGCCCCAAAATAAGGGAAATTTCTGGAATTTTGCCCCAAAATAAGGGGAATTTCTGAGTTTTGCCCCAAAATAAGGAGAATTTCTTTCTTTTTGCCCCAACATATAGGGAATTTCTGCCTTTTTGCCCCACAATTAGGGGAATTTATGCAATTTTGCTCCAAAATACAGGGAATTTCTGCCTTTTACCCCGAAAATAAGGGGAATGCATAATTTTTGAAATAAACGAGAAAAATTTCTTCATTTTTGCTCCAAAATAAGAATTTCTGCTTTTTTGCCTCTAAATAAGTGGAATTTCTGTCTTTTTCCCCCAAAACAAAGGAAATTTCTGTCTTTTTTGCCCCAAAATAAGGGGAATTTCTGACTGTTTGCTCCCAAAAAAGGAGATTTTCTGTCTTTTTACCAAAAAATAAGAATTTCTGCCTTTTTGCCCGAAAATTGAGAGAATTTCTGCAATTTTGCTTCAAAATGCGGGGAATTTCTGCTTTTTATCCGGAAAGTAAGGGGAATGTATACCTTTTGCCACAAAAAAGGGAAATTTCTTCATTTTTGCCCCAAAATTAGAGCAATTTCTTCCTTTTTACTTCAAAATAAGTGAAATTTCTGCCTTTTTACACAAAAATAAACGGAATTTCTGTCATTTGGCCCCAAAATAAAAGGAATTTTTGAATTATGCCCTGAAATATGTGAAATTTCTGCAATTTTGCCCCAAAATAAAAGAAATTTCTGCATTTTTGCCACAAAATAAGGGGAATTTCTGTCTCTTTGCCCCAAAATAAGGGAAATTTCTGCCTTTTTGTCCCCAAATAAGGGGAATTACAGCATTTTTACCTCAAAATAAGGGGAATTTCTGCATTTTTTCCCCAAAGTAAGAAAAATTTCTGGCTTTTTTCCTTAAAATAATTGAAATTTCTGCAATTTTGCCCCAAATTAGTGAAATTTCTGCAATGTTGCCCCAAAATAAGGGAAATTTCTGGAATTTTGCCCCAAAATAAGGGGAATTTCTGAGTTTTGCCCCAAAATAAGGAGAATTTTTGTGTTTTTGCCCAAACATATAGGGAAATTCTGCCTTTTTGCCCCACAATTAGGGGAATTTCTGCAATTTTGCTCCAAAATACAGGGAATTTCTGCCTTTTTGCCCAAAAATAAGGGGAATGCATAACCTTTTGCCATAAACGAGAAAAATCTCTTCATTTTTGCTCCAAAATAAGAAGAATGTCTGCTTTTTTGCCTCTAAATAAGTGGAATTTCTGTCTTTTTCCCCCAAAACAAAGGGAATTTCTGTATTTTGCCCCAAAATAAGGGGAATTTCTGACTTATTACCATGAAATAAGTGAAATTTCTGCAATTTTGCCCCAAAATAAGGGAAATTTCTGCCTTTTTGCACTGAAATATGTGAAATTTCTGCAATTTTACCACAAAATAAGGTAAATTTCTGCCTTTTTGCCCCAAAATAATGGGAATTTCTGCCTTTTTGCCCCAAAATAAGAAAAATTTTTGTTTTTTTCTCTGAAATAAGTAAAATTGCTGCAATTTTGCTCTAAAATAAGGAAAATTTTTGCAATTTTTCCCAATAATAAGGGAAATTTCTGCAATTTTGCCCAAAAATAAGGGGAATTTCTCCCTTTTTGCCCCAAACTAAAGGAAATTTCAGCCTTTTTACCTGAAAATAAGTGAAATTTCTGCAATTTTGCACCAAATAAGAAAAATTTCTGCAATTTTGCCCCAAAATAAGGTAAATTCCTGCAATTTTGCCCCAAAATAAAGGAAATTTCTTGAATTTTGCCCCAAAATAAGGGGAATTTCTGCCTTTTTGCCCGAAAATAATGGGAATGCATACCTTTTTGCCATAAAAAGGGAAACTTCTTCATTTTTGCTCCAAAATAAGGGGAATTTCTGCCTTCTTGCCTCTAAATAAGTGGAATTTCTTGTTTTCCCCCCAAAACAAAGGGAACTTCTGGATGTTTGCCCCAAATTAAAAGGAATTTCTGACTTATTACCCTGTAATAAGTGAAATTTCTGCAATTTTGCCCCAAAATAAGGGATATTTCTGCCTTTTTGCCCCCAAATAAGGGGAATTTCAGCCTTTTTACCTCAAAATAAGTGGAATTTCTGCCTTTTTGCCCCCAAAATAACAAAATTCCTTTTTTTCCCTGAAATAAGTGAAATTTCTGAAATTTTGCTCAAAATAAGTGAAATTTCTGCAATTTTGCCCCAGAATAAGGGAAATTTCTGGAATTTTGCCCCAAAATAAGTGGAATTTCTGAGTTTTGCCCCAAAATAAAGAGAATTTCTGTGTTTTCGCCCCAACATATAGGGAATTTCTGCCTTTTTGCCCCACAATTATGGGAATTTCTGCAATTTTGCTCCAAAATACAGGGAATTTCTGCCTTTTTGCCCGAAAAAAAGGGGAATGCATAACTTTTTGAAATAAACGAGGAAAATTTCTTCATTTTTGCTCCAAAATAAGAAGAATTTCGGCTTTTTAGCCTCTAAATAAGTGGAATTTCTGTCTTTTTCCCCCAAAACAAAGGGAATTTCTGTATTTTTCACCAAAATAAGGGGAATTTCTGACTTATTACCCTGAAATAAGTGAAATTTTTGCAATTTTGCTCCAAAATAAGGGGAATTTCTATCTGTTTGCTCCCGAAAAAGGAGATTTTCTGTCTTTTTGCCCCAAAAGAAGGATAATTTCTGCCTTTTTGCCCGAAAATTGAGAGAATTTCTGCAATTTTGCTTCAAAATACGCGGAATTTCTGCTTATTATCCCGAAAGTAAGGGGAATGTATACCTTTTGCCACAAAAAAGGGAAATTTCTTCATTTTTGCCCCAAAATTAGAGCAATTTCTGCCTTTTTACCTCAAAATAAGTGAAATTTCTGCCTTTTTAAACAAAAATAAACGGAATTTCTGTCATTTTGCCCCAAAATAAAAGGAATTTTTGAATTATGCCCTGAAATATGTGAAATTTCTGCAATTTTTCCCCAAAATAAAAGAAATTTCTGCATTTTTGCCACAAAATAAGGAGAATTTGTGTTTTTTTTTCCCCAAAATAATGGAAATTTCTGCCTTTTTGCCCCCAAATAAAGGGAATTTCAGCCTTTTTACCTCAAAATAAGGGGAATTTCTGCATTTTTGCCCTAAAATAAGGAAAATTTCTGCCTTTTTTCCCTGAAATAAGTGAAATTTCTGCAATTTTGCCCCAAAATAAGTGAAATTTCTGCAATTTTGCCCAAAAATAAGGGAAATTTCTGGAATTTTGCCCCAAAATAAGGGGAATTTCTGAGTTTTGCCCCAAAATAAGGAGAATTTCTGTCTTTTTGCCCCAACATATAGGGAATTTTTGCCTTTTTGCCCCAGAATTAGGGGAATTTCTGCAATTTTGCTCCAAAATACAAGGAATTTCTGCATTTTGCCCGAAAATAGAGGAAATGCATAAGTTTTTGCCATAAAAAAGAAAAATTTCTTCATTTTGCTCCAAAATAAGAAGAATTTCGGCTTTTTAGCCTCTAAATAAGTGGAATTTCTGTCTTTTTCCCCCAAAACAAAGAGAATTTTTGTCTTTTTTGTCCCAAAATAAGGGAGATTTCTGACTTATTACCCTGAAATAAGTGAAATTTCTGCAATTTTGCCCCAAAATAAGGGAAATTTCTACCTTTTTGCCCTGAAATATGTGAAATTTCTGCAATTTTACCCCAAAATAAGGTGGATTTCTGCCTTTTTGCCCCAAAATAATGGGAATTTCTACCTTTTTGCCCCCAAAAAAGAAAAATTTTTGCTTTTTTTCTCTAAAATAAGTGAAATTTCTGCAATTTTGCCCTAAAATAAGGGAAATTTCTGCAATTTTTCCCCATAATAAGGGAAATTTCTGCAATTTTGCCCCAAAATAAGGGGAATTTCTCCCTTATTGCCCCAAAATAAAGGAAATTTCAGCCTTTATACCTGAAAATAAGTAAAATTTCTGCAATTTTGCACCAAATAGGTGAAATTTCTGCAATTTTGACCCAAAATAAGGTAAATTCCTGCAATTTTGCCCCAAAATAAAGAAAATTTCTGGAATTTTGCCCCAAAATAAGGGGAATTTCTGCCTTTTGCCCCAAAATTAGAAGAATTTCTGCAATTTTGCTCTAAAATACAGGGAATTTCTGCCTTTTTGCCTGAAAATAATGGGAATGCATACCTTTTTGCCATAAAAAGGGAAATTTCTTTATTTTTGCTCCAAAATAAGGGGAATTTCTGCCTTTTTGCCTCTAAATAAATGGAATTTCTGTCTTTTGCCCCCAAAACAAAGGGAATTTCTGTCTTTTTTGCCTGAAAATAAGGGGAATTACTGATTTATTACCCTGAAATAAGTGAAATTTCTGCAATTTTGCCCCAAAATAAGGAAAATTTCTGCAATTTTGCCCCAATGTAAACGAAATTTCTGCAATTTTGCCCCAAAATAAGGAGAAATTCTGACTGTTTGCTCCCAAAAAAAGGAGATTTTCTGTCTTTTTGACCCAAAATAAGGAGAATTTCTGCCTTTTTGCCCAAAAATTATGAGAATTTCTGCAATTTTGCTTCAAAATACGGGAAATTTCTGCTTTTAATCCCGAAAGTAAGAGGAATGTATACCTTTTCTCACAAAAAATAAAATTTTCTTCATTTTTGCCCCAAAATAAAAGAAATTTCTGCATTTTTGCCACAAAATAAGGGGAATTTCTGTCTTTTTGCCCCAAAATAAGGGAAATTTCTGCCTTTTTGCCTCCAAATAAGAAGAATTTCGGACTTTTTACCTCAAAATAAGGGGAATTTCTGCATTTTTGCCCCAAAATAAGGAAAATCTCTGGCTTTTTTCCCTAAAATAAGTGAAATTTCTGCAATTTTGCCCCAAAATAAGTGAAATTTCTTCAATTTTGCCCCAAAATAAGGGAAATTTCTGGAATTTTGCCCCAAAATAAGGGGAATTTCTGAGTTTTGCCTTAAAATAAGGAGAATTTCTTTCTTTTTGCCCCAACATATAGGGAATTTCTGCCTTTTTGCCCCACAATTAGGGGAATTTATGCAATTTTGCTCCAAAATACAGGGAATTTCTGCCTTTTACCCCGAAAATAAGGGGAATGCATAATTTTTGAAATAAACGAGAAAAATTTCTTCATTTTTGCTCCAAAATAAGAATTTCTGCTTTTTTGCCTCTAAATAAGTGGAATTTCTGTCTTTTTCCCCCAAAACAAAGGGAATTTTTGTCTTTTTTGCCCCAAAATAAGGGGAATTTCTGACTGTTTGCTCCCGAAAAAGGAGATTTTCTGTCTTTTTACCAAAAAATAAGGAGAATTTCTGCCTTTTTGCCCGAAAATTGAGAGAATTTCTGCAATTTTGCTTCAAAATACGGGGAATTTCTGCTTTTTATCCCGAAAGTAAGGGGAATGTATACCTTTTGCCACAAAAAAGGAAAAGTTCTTCATTTTTGCCCCAAAATTAGAGCAATTTCTTCCTTTTTACTTCAAAATAAGTGAAATTTCTGCCTTTTTACACAAAAATAAACGGAATTTCTGTCATTTTGCCCCAAAATAAAAGGAATTTTTGAATTATGCCCTGAAATATGTGCAATTTCTGCAATTTTGCCCCAAAATAAAAGAAATTTCTGCATTTTTGCCACAAAATAAGGGGAATTTCTGTCTCTTTGCCCCAAAATAAGGGAAATTTCTGCCTTTTTGTCCCCAAATAAGGGGAATTACAGCATTTTTACCTCAAAATAAGGGGAATTTCTGCATTTTTGCCCCAAAATAAGGAAAATCTCTGGCTTTTTTCCCTAAAATAAGTGAAATTTCTGCAATTTTGCCCCAAAATAAGTGAAATTTCTTCAATTTTGCCCCAAAATAAGGGAAATTTCTGGAATTTTGCCCCAAAATAAGGGGAATTTCTGAGTTTTGCCCCAAAATAAGGAGAATTTCTTTCTTTTTGCCCCAACATATAGGGAATTTGTGCCTTTTTGCCCCACAATTAGGGGAATTTATGCAATTTTGCTCCAAAATACAGGGAATTTCTGCCTTTTACCCCGAAAATAAGGGGAATGCATAATTTTTGAAATAAACGAGAAAAATTTCTTCATTTTTGCTCCAAAATAAGAATTTCTGCTTTTTTGCCTCTAAATAAGTGGAATTTCTGTCTTTTTCCCCCAAAACAAAGGGAATTTCTGTCTTGTTTGCCCCAAAATAAGGGGAATTTCTGACTTATTAAATTGAAATAAGTGAAATTTCTGCAATTTTGCCACAAAATAAGAGAAATTTCTTCAATTTTGCCCCAATGTAAAGCAAATATTGGCAATTTTGCCCTAAAATAAGGGGAATTTCTGACTTATTAACCTGAAATAAGTGAAATTTCTGCAATTTTGCCTTAAAATAAGGGAAATTTCTGCAATTTTGCCCCAATGTAAAAAAAAATTCTGCAATTTTGCCCCACAATATGGGGAATTTCTGACTGTTTGCTCCTGAAAAAGGAGATTTTCTGTCTTTTTTCCTCATAATAAAAAGAATTTCTGCCTTTTTGACCAAAAATTGAGAGAATTTATGCAATTTTGCTTCAAAATACGGGGAATTTCTGCTTTTTATCCCGAAAGTAAGGGAAATGTATACCTTTTGCCACAAAAAAGGTAAATTTCTTCATTTTTGCCCCCAAAAAAGAGGAATTTCTGCCTTTTTACCTCAAAATAAGTGAAATTTCTGCCTTTTTACCCCAAAATAAACAGAATTTCTGTCTTTTTGCCCCAAAATAAAAGGAATTTTTGAATTATGCCCTGAAATAAGTGAAATTTCTGCAATTTTGCCCCAAAATAAAAGAAATTTCTGCATTTGTGCCACAAAATAAGGGGAATTTCTGTGTTTTGCCCCCAAATAAGGGGAATTTCAGCCTTTTTACCTCAAAATAAGGGAAATTTCTGCATTTTTGCCCCAAAATAAGGGAAATTTCAGTCTTTTTGCCCCGAAATATGTGAAATTTCTGCAATTTTGCAGCAAAATAAGGTAAATTCCTGCAAGTTTATTCCAATATAAAGGAAATTTCTGGAATTTTGCCCCAAAATAAGGGGAATTTCTGATTTTTGCCCCAAAATAAAGGGAATTTCTGCCTTTTGCCCCAAAATTAGGGGAATTTCTGCAATTTTGCTCCAAAATACGGGGAATGTTTGCCTTTTTGCCCGAAAATAATGGGAATGCATACCTTTTTGCCATAAAAAGAAAAATTTCTTCATTTTTCCTCCAAAATAAGGGGAATTTCTGCCTTTTTGCCTCTAAATAAATGGAATTTCTGTCTTTTGCCCCCAAAACAAAGGGAATTTCTGTCTTTTTTGCCCCAAAATAAGGGGAATTACTGATTTATTACCCTGAAATAAGTGAAATTTCTGCAATTTTGCCCCAAAATAAGGAAAATTTCTGCAATTTTGCCCCAATGTAAACAAAATTTCTGCAAGTTTGCCCCAAAATAAGGAGAAATTCTGACTGTTTGCTCCCAAAAAAAGGAGATTTTCTGTCTTTTTGACCCAAAATAAGGAGAATTTCTGCCTTTTTGCCCAAAAATTATGAG
The DNA here is from genome assembly GCF_963924665.1 of Micromys minutus. Taxonomy (NCBI): domain Eukaryota; kingdom Metazoa; phylum Chordata; class Mammalia; order Rodentia; family Muridae; genus Micromys; species Micromys minutus. Next base: position 1,133,165 of record NW_027667967.1, read on the forward strand.
AATTTCTGCAATTTTGCTTCAAAATACGGGAAATTTCTTCTTTTAATCCCGAAAGTAAGAGGAATGTATACCTTTTCTCACAAAAAAAGGATTTTCTTCATTTTTGCCCCAAAATAAAAGAAATTTCTGCATTTTTGCCACAAAATAAGGGGAATTTCTGTCTTTTTGCCCCAAAATAAGGGAAATTTCTGCCTTTTTGCCTCCAAATAAGAAGAATTTCGGACTTTTTACCTCAAAATAAGGGGAATTTCTGCATTTTTGCCCCAAAATAAGGAAAATCTCTGGCTTTTTTCCCTAAAATAAGTGAAATTTCTGCAATTTTGCCCCAAAATAAGTGAAATTTCTTCAATTTTGCCCCAAAATAAGGGAAATTTCTGGAATTTTGCCCCAAAATAAGGGGAATTTCTGAGTTTTGCCCCAAAATAAGGAGAATTTCTTTCTTTTTGCCCCAACATATAGGGAATTTGTGCCTTTTTGCCCCACAATTAGGGGAATTTATGCAATTTTGCTCCAAAATACAGGGAATTTCTGCCTTTTACCCCGAAAATAAGGGGAATGCATAATTTTTGAAATAAACGAGAAAAATTTCTTCATTTTTGCTCCAAAATAAGAATTTCTGCTTTTTTGCCTCTAAATAAGTGGAATTTCTGTCTTTTTCCCCCAAAACAAAGGAAATTTCTGTCTTTTTTGCCCCAAAATAAGGGGAATTTCTGACTGTTTGCTCCCAAAAAAGGAGATTTTCTGTCTTTTTACCAAAAAATAAGAATTTCTGCCTTTTTGCCCGAAAATTGAGAGAATTTCTGCAATTTTGCTTCAAAATGCGGGGAATTTCTGCTTTTTATCCGGAAAGTAAGGGGAATGTATACCTTTTGCCACAAAAAAGGGAAATTTCTTCATTTTTGCCCCAAAATTAGAGCAATTTCTTCCTTTTTACTTCAAAATAAGTGAAATTTCTGCCTTTTTACACAAAAATAAACGGAATTTCTGTCATTTGGCCCCAAAATAAAAGGAATTTTTGAATTATGCCCTGAAATATGTGAAATTTCTGCAATTTTGCCCCAAAATAAAAGAAATTTCTGCATTTTTGCCACAAAATAAGGGGAATTTCTGTCTCTTTGCCCCAAAATAAGGGAAATTTCTGCCTTTTTGTCCCCAAATAAGGGGAATTACAGCATTTTTACCTCAAAATAAGGGGAATTTCTGCATTTTTTCCCCAAAGTAAGAAAAATTTCTGGCTTTTTTCCTTAAAATAATTGAAATTTCTGCAATTTTGCCCCAAATTAGTGAAATTTCTGCAATGTTGCCCCAAAATAAGAGAAATTTCTGGAATTTTGCCCCAAAATAAGGGGAATTTCTGAGTTTTGCCCCAAAATAAGGAGAATTTTTGTGTTTTTGCCCAAACATATAGGGAAATTCTGCCTTTTTGCCCCACAATTAGGGGAATTTCTGCAATTTTGCTCCAAAATACAGGGAATTTCTGCCTTTTTGCCCAAAAATAAGGGGAATGCATAACCTTTTGCCATAAACGAAAAAAATCTCTTCATTTTTGCTCCAAAATAAGAAGAATGTCTGCTTTTTTGCCTCTAAATAAGTGGAATTTCTGTCTTTTTCCCCCAAAACAAAGGGAATTTCTGTATTTTGCCCCAAAATAAGGGGAATTTCTGACTTATTACCCTGAAATAAGTGAAATTTCTGCAATTTTGCCCCAAAATAAGGGAAATTTCTGCCTTTTTGCACTGAAATATGTGAAATTTCTGCAATTTTACCACAAAATAAGGTAAATTTCTGCCTTTTTGCCCCAAAATAATGGGAATTTCTGCTTTTTGCCCCAAAATAAGAAAAATTTTTGTTTTTTTCTCTGAAATAAGTAAAATTGCTGCAATTTTGCTCTAAAATAAGGAAAATTTTTGCAATTTTTCCCAATAATAAGGGAAATTTCTGCAATTTTGCCCAAAAATAAGGGGAATTTCTCCCTTTTTGCCCCAAACTAAAGGAAATTTCAGCCTTTTTACCTGAAAATAAGTGAAATTTCTGCAATTTTGCACCAAATAAGAAAAATTTCTGCAATTTTGCCCCAAAATAAGGTAAATTCCTGCAATTTTGCCCCAAAATAAAGGAAATTTCTTGAATTTTGCCCCAAAATAAGGGGAATTTCTGCCTTTTTGCCCGAAAATAATGGGAATGCATACCTTTTTGCCATAAAAAGGGAAACTTCTTCATTTTTGCTCCAAAATAAGGGGAATTTCTGCCTTCTTGCCTCTAAATAAGTGGAATTTCTTGTTTTCCCCCCAAAACAAAGGGAACTTCTGGATGTTTGCCCCAAATTAAAAGGAATTTCTGACTTATTACCCTGTAATAAGTGAAATTTCTGCAATTTTGCCCCAAAATAAGGGATATTTCTGCCTTTTTGCCCCCAAATAAGGGGAATTTCAGCCTTTTTACCTCAAAATAAGTGGAATTTCTGCCTTTTTGCCCCCAAAATAACAAAATTCCTTTTTTTCCCTGAAATAAGTGAAATTTCTGAAATTTTGCTCAAAATAAGTGAAATTTCTGCAATTTTGCCCCAGAATAAGGGAAATTTCTGGAATTTTGCCCCAAAATAAGTGGAATTTCTGAGTTTTGCCCCAAAATAAAGAGAATTTCTGTGTTTTCGCCCCAACATATAGGGAATTTCTGCCTTTTTGCCCCACAATTATGGGAATTTCTGCAATTTTGCTCCAAAATACAGGGAATTTCTGCCTTTTTGCCCGAAAAAAAGGGGAATGCATAACTTTTTGAAATAAACGAGGAAAATTTCTTCATTTTTGCTCCAAAATAAGAAGAATTTCGGCTTTTTAGCCTCTAAATAAGTGGAATTTCTGTCTTTTTCCCCCAAAACAAAGGGAATTTCTGTATTTTTCACCAAAATAAGGGGAATTTCTGACTTATTACCCTGAAATAAGTGAAATTTTTGCAATTTTGCTCCAAAATAAGGGGAATTTCTATCTGTTTGCTCCCGAAAAAGGAGATTTTCTGTCTTTTTGCCCCAAAAGAAGGATAATTTCTGCCTTTTTGCCCGAAAATTGAGAGAATTTCTGCAATTTTGCTTCAAAATACGCGGAATTTCTGCTTATTATCCCGAAAGTAAGGGGAATGTATACCTTTTGCCACAAAAAAGGGAAATTTCTTCATTTTTGCCCCAAAATTAGAGCAATTTCTGCCTTTTTACCTCAAAATAAGTGAAATTTCTGCCTTTTTAAACAAAAATAAACGGAATTTCTGTCATTTTGCCCCAAAATAAAAGGAATTTTTGAATTATGCCCTGAAATATGTGAAATTTCTGCAATTTTTCCCCAAAATAAAAGAAATTTCTGCATTTTTGCCACAAAATAAGGAGAATTTGTGTTTTTTTGCCCCAAAATAATGGAAATTTCTGCCTTTTTGCCCCCAAATAAAGGGAATTTCAGCCTTTTTACCTCAAAATAAGGGGAATTTCTGCATTTTTGCCCTAAAATAAGGAAAATTTCTGCCTTTTTTCCCTGAAATAAGTGAAATTTCTGCAATTTTGCCCCAAAATAAGTGAAATTTCTGCAATTTTGCCCAAAAATAAGGGAAATTTCTGGAATTTTGCCCCAAAATAAGGGGAATTTCTGAGTTTTGCCCCAAAATAAGGAGAATTTCTGTCTTTTTGCCCCAACATATAGGGAATTTTTGCCTTTTTGCCCCAGAATTAGGGGAATTTCTGCAATTTTGCTCCAAAATACAAGGAATTTCTGCATTTTGCCCGAAAATAGAGGAAATGCATAAGTTTTTGCCATAAAAAAGAAAAATTTCTTCATTTTGCTCCAAAATAAGAAGAATTTCGGCTTTTTAGCCTCTAAATAAGTGGAATTTCTGTCTTTTTCCCCCAAAACAAAGAGAATTTTTGTCTTTTTTGTCCCAAAATAAGGGAGATTTCTGACTTATTACCCTGAAATAAGTGAAATTTCTGCAATTTTGCCCCAAAATAAGGGAAATTTCTACCTTTTTGCCCTGAAATATGTGAAATTTCTGCAATTTTACCCCAAAATAAGGTGGATTTCTGCCTTTTTGCCCCAAAATAATGGGAATTTCTACCTTTTTGCCCCCAAAAAAGAAAAATTTTTGCTTTTTTTCTCTAAAATAAGTGAAATTTCTGCAATTTTGCCCTAAAATAAGGGAAATTTCTGCAATTTTTCCCCATAATAAGGGAAATTTCTGCAATTTTGCCCCAAAATAAGGGGAATTTCTCCCTTATTGCCCCAAAATAAAGGAAATTTCAGCCTTTATACCTGAAAATAAGTAAAATTTCTGCAATTTTGCACCAAATAGGTGAAATTTCTGCAATTTTGACCCAAAATAAGGTAAATTCCTGCAATTTTGCCCCAAAATAAAGAAAATTTCTGGAATTTTGCCCCAAAATAAGGGGAATTTCTGCCTTTTGCCCCAAAATTAGAAGAATTTCTGCAATTTTGCTCTAAAATACAGGGAATTTCTGCCTTTTTGCCTGAAAATAATGGGAATGCATACCTTTTTGCCATAAAAAGGGAAATTTCTTCATTTTTGCTCCAAAATAAGGGGAATTTCTGCCTTTTTGCCTCTAAATAAATGGAATTTCTGTCTTTTGCCCCCAAAACAAAGGGAATTTCTGTCTTTTTTGCCCGAAAATAAGGGGAATTACTGATTTATTACCCTGAAATAAGTGAAATTTCTGCAATTTTGCCCCAAAATAAGAAAAATTCTGCAATTTTGCCCCAATGTAAACGAAATTTCTGCAATTTTGCCCCAAAATAAGGAGAAATTCTGACTGTTTGCTCCCAAAAAAAGGAGATTTTCTGTCTTTTTGACCCAAAATAAGGAGAATTTCTGCCTTTTTGCCCAAAAATTATGAGAATTTCTGCAATTTTGCTTCAAAATACGGGAAATTTCTGCTTTTAATCCCGAAAGTAAGAGGAATGTATACCTTTTCTCACAAAAAATAAAATTTTCTTCATTTTTGCCCCAAAATAAAAGAAATTTCTGCATTTTTGCCACAAAATAAGGGGAATTTCTGTCTTTTTGCCCCAAAATAAGGGAAATTTCTGCCTTTTTGCCTCCAAATAAGAAGAATTTCGGACTTTTTACCTCAAAATAAGGGGAATTTCTGCATTTTTGCCCCAAAATAAGGAAAATCTCTGGCTTTTTTCCCTAAAATAAGTGAAATTTCTGCAATTTTGCCCCAAAATAAGTGAAATTTCTTCAATTTTGCCCCAAAATAAGGGAAATTTCTGGAATTTTGCCCCAAAATAAGGGGAATTTCTGAGTTTTGCCTTAAAATAAGGAGAATTTCTTTCTTTTTGCCCCAACATATAGGGAATTTCTGCCTTTTTGCCCCACAATTAGGGGAATTTATGCAATTTTGCTCCAAAATACAGGGAATTTCTGCCTTTTACCCCGAAAATAAGGGGAATGCATAATTTTTGAAATAAACGAGAAAAATTTCTTCATTTTTGCTCCAAAATAAGAATTTCTGCTTTTTTGCCTCTAAATAAGTGGAATTTCTGTCTTTTTCCCCCAAAACAAAGGGAATTTTTGTCTTTTTTGCCCCAAAATAAGGGGAATTTCTGACTGTTTGCTCCCGAAAAAGGAGATTTTCTGTCTTTTTACCAAAAAATAAGGAGAATTTCTGCCTTTTTGCCCGAAAATTGAGAGAATTTCTGCAATTTTGCTTCAAAATACGGGGAATTTCTGCTTTTTATCCCGAAAGTAAGGGGAATGTATACCTTTTGCCACAAAAAAGGAAAAGTTCTTCATTTTTGCCCCAAAATTAGAGCAATTTCTTCCTTTTTACTTCAAAATAAGTGAAATTTCTGCCTTTTTACACAAAAATAAACGGAATTTCTGTCATTTTGCCCCAAAATAAAAGGAATTTTTGAATTATGCCCTGAAATATGTGCAATTTCTGCAATTTTGCCCCAAAATAAAAGAAATTTCTGCATTTTTGCCACAAAATAAGGGGAATTTCTGTCTCTTTGCCCCAAAATAAGGGAAATTTCTGCCTTTTTGTCCCCAAATAAGGGGAATTACAGCATTTTTACCTCAAAATAAGGGGAATTTTTGCATTTTTGCCCCAAAATAAGAAAAATTTCTGGCTTTTTTCCTTAAAATAATTGAAATTTCTGCAATTTTGCCCCAAATTAGTGAAATTTCTGCAATTTTGCCCAAAAATAAGGGAAATTTCTGGAATTTTGCCCCAAAATAAGGGGAATTTCTGAGTTTTGCCCCAAAATAAGGAGAATTTCTGTGTTTTTGCCCCAACATATAGGGAATTTCTGCCTTTTTGCCCCACAATTAGGGGAATTTCTGCAATTTTGCTCCAAAATACAGGGAATTTCTGCCTTTTTGCCCAAAAATAAGGGGAATGCATAACCTTTTGCCATAAATGAGAAAAATCTCTTCATTATTGCTCCAAAATAAGAAGAATTTCTGCTTTTTTGCCTCTAAATAAGTGGAATTTCTGTCTTTTTCCCCCAAAACAAAGGGAATTTCTGTATTTTGCCCCAAAATAAGGGGAATTTCTGACTTATTACCCTGAAATAAGTGAAATTTCTGCAATTTTGCCCCAAAATAAGGGAAATTTCTGCCTTTTTGCCTTGAAATATGTGAAATTTCTGCAATTTTACCACAAAATAAGGTAAATTTCTGCCTTTTTGCCCCAAAATAATGGGAATTTCTGCCTTTTTGCCCCAAAATAAGAAAAATTTTTGTTTTTTTCCTCTGAAATAAGTAAAATTGCTGCAATTTTGCTCTAAAATAAGGGAAATTTCTGCAATTTTTCCCCATAATAAGGGAAATTTCTGCAATTTTGCCCAAAAATAAGGAAAATTTCTCCCTTTTTGCCCCAAACTAAAGGAAATTTCAGCATTTTTACCTGAAAATAAGTGAAATTTCTGCAATTTTGCCCCAAATAAGAAAAATTTCTGCAATTTTGCCCCAAAATAAGGTAAATTCCTGCAATTTTGCCCCAAAATAAAGGAAATTTCTTGAATTTTGCCCCAAAATAAGGGGAATTTCTGCCTTTTTGCCCGAAAATAATGGGAATGCATACCTTTTTGCCATAAAAAGGGAAACTTCTTCATTTTTGCTCCAAAATAAGGGGAATTTCTGCCTTCTTGCCTCTAAATAAGTGGAATTTCTTGTTTTTCCCCCAAAACAAAGGGAACTTCTGTCTTTTTTGCCCCAAATTAAGGGGAATTTCTGACTTATTACCCTGTAATAAGTGAAATTTCTGCAATTTTGCCCCAAAATAAGGGATATTTCTGCCTTTTTGCCCCCAAATAAGGGGAATTTCAGCCTTTTTACCTCAAAAAAGTGGAATTTCTGCCTTTTTGCCCCCAAAATAACAAAATTCCTTTTTTTCCCTAAAATAAGTGAAATTTCTGCAATTTTGCTCAAAATAAGTGAAATTTCTGCAATTTTGCCCCAGAATAAGGGAAATTTCTGGAATTTTGCCCCAAAATAAAGAGAATTTCTGTGTTTTCGCCCCAACATATAGGGAATTTCTGCCTTTTTGCCCCACAATTATGGGAATTTCTGCAATTTTGCTCCAAAATACAGGGAATTTCTGCCTTTTTGCCCGAAAAAAAGGGGAATGCATAACTTTTTGAAATAAACGAGGAAAATTTCTTCATTTTTGCTCCAAAATAAGAAGAATTTCGGCTTTTTACCCTCTAAATAAGTGGAATTTCTGTCTTTTTCCCACAAAACAAAGGGAATTTCTGTATTTTTCACCAAAATAAGAAGAATTTCTGACTTATTACCCTGAAATAAGTGAAATTTTTGCAATTTTGCCCCAAAATAAGAGGAATTTCTATCTGTTTGCTCCCGAAAAAGGAGATTTTCTGTCTTTTTGCACCAAAATAAGGAGAATTTCTGCCTTTTTGCACGAAAATTGAGAGAATTTCTGCAATTTTGCTTCAAAATACGGGGAATTTCTGCTTATTATCCCGAAAGTAAGGGGAATGTATACCTTTTGCCACAAAAAAGGGAAATTTCTTCATTTTGCCCCAAAATTAGATCAATTTCTGCCTTTTTACCTCAAAATAAGTGAAATTTCTGCCTTTTTAAACAAAAATAAACGGAATTTCTGTCTTTTTGCCCCAAAATAAAAGGAATTTTTGAATTATGCCCTGAAATATGTGAAATTTCTGCAATTTTGCCCCAAAATAAAAGAAATTTCTGCATTTTTGCCACAAAATAAGGAGAATTTGTGTTTTTTTGCCCCAAAATAAGGGAAATTTCTGCCTTTTTGCCCCCAAATAAGGGGAATTTCAGCCTTTTTACCTCAAAATAAGGGGAATTTCTGCATTTTTGCCCTAAAATAAGGAAAATTTCTGCCTTTTTTTCCCTGAAATAAGTGAAATTTCTGCAATTTTGCCCCAAAATAAGTGAAATTTCTGCAATTTTGCCCCAAAATAAGGGAAATTTCTGGAATTTTGCCCCAAAATAAGAGGAATTTCTGAGTTTTGCCCCAAAATAAGGAGAATTTCTGTCTTTTTGCCTCAACATATAGGGAATTTCTGCCTTTTTGCCCCAGAATTAGGGGAATTCCTGCAATTTTGCTCCAAAATACAAGTAATTTCTGCATTTTGCCCGAAAATAGAGGAAATGCATAAGTTTTTGCCATAAAAAAGGAAAATTTCTTCATTTTTGCTCCAAAATATGAAGAATTTCGGCTTTTTAGCCTCTAAATTAGTGGAATTTCTGTCTTTTTCCCCCAAAACAAAGGGAATTCTTGTCTTTTTTGTCCCAAAATAAGGGAAATTTCTGACTTATTACCCTGAAATAAGTGAAATTTCTGCAATTTTGCCCCAAAATAAGGGAAATTTCTACCTTTTTGCCCTGAAATATGTGAAATTTCTGCAATTTTACCCCAAAATAAGGTGAATTTCTGCCTTTTTGCCCCAAAATAATGGGAATTTCTACCTTTTTGCCCCAAAAAAAGAAAAATTTTTGCTTTTTTTCTCTGAAATAAGTGAAATTTCTGCAATTTTGCCCTAAAATAAGGGAAATTTCTGCAATTTTTCCCCATAATAAGGGAAATTTCTGCAATTTTGCCCCAAAATAAGGGGAATTTCTCCCATATTGCCCCAAAATAAAGGAAATTTCAGCCTTTATACCTGAAAATAAGTAAAATTTCTGCAATTTTGCACCAAATAGGTGAAATTTCTCCAATTTTGCCCCAAAATAAGGTAAATTCCTGCAATTTTGCCCCAAAATAAAGGAAATTTCTGGAATTTTGCCCCAAAATAAGGGGAATTTCTGCCTTTTGCCCCAAAATTATAAGTATTTCTGCAATTTTGCTCCAAAATACAGGGAATTTTTGCCTTTTTGTCTGAAAATAATGGGAATGCATACTTTTTTGCCATAAAAAGGGAAATTTCCTCATTTTTGCTCCAAAATAATGGGAATTTCTGCCTTTTTGCCTCTAAATAAGTGGAATTTCTGTCTTTTTCTCCCAAAACAAAGGGAATTTCTGTCTTTTTTGCCCCAAAATAAGGGGAATTTCTGACTTACTAAATTGAAATAAGTGAAATTTCTGCAATTTTGCAACAAAATAAGAGAGATTTTTGCAATTTTGCCACAATGTAAAGCAAATTTTGGCAATTTTGCCCCAAAATAAGGGGAATTTCTGACTTATTAACCTGAAATAAGTGAAATTTCTGCATTTTTGCCCCAAAATAAGGGAAATTTCTGCCTTTTTGCCCTGAAACATGTGAAATTTCTGTAATTTTACCCCAAAATAAGGTGAATTTCTGAGTTTTTGCCCCAAAATAAGAAAAATTTTTGTTTTTTTCTCTGAAATAAGTGAAATTTCTGCAATTTTGCCCTAAAATAAGGGAAATTTCTACAATTTTTTCCCATAATAAGAGAAATTTCTGCAATTTTGCCCCAAAATAAGGGGATTTTCTCCCTTTTTGCCCCAAAATAAAGAAAATTTCAGACTTTTTACCTGAAAATAAGTGAAATTTCTGCAATTTTTCCTCAAATAAAAGAAATTTCTGCAATTTTGCAGCAAAATAAGGTAAATTCCTGCAATTTTGCCCCAAAATAAAGGAAATTTCTGGAATTTTGCCCCAAAATAAGGGGAATTTCTGATTTTTGCCCCAAACTAAAGGGAATTTCTGCCTTTTGCCCCAAAATTAGGTGAATTTCTGCAATTTTGCTCCAAAATACGGGGAATATCTGCCTTTTTGCCTGAAAATAATAGGAATGCATAACTTTTTGCCATAAAAAGGGAAATTTCTTCATTTTTGCTCCAAAATAAGGGGAATTTCTGCCTTTTGCCTCTAAATAAATGGAATTTCTGTCTTTTTCCCTCAACACATGGGAATTTCTGTCTTTTTGCCCCAAAATAAGGGGAATTAATGATTTATTACCTTGAAATAAGTGAAATTTTTGCAATTTTGCCCCAAAATAAGGAAAATTTCTGCAATTTTGCCCCAATGTAAATGAAATTTCTGCAATTTTGCCCCAAAATAAGGGGAAATTCTGACTGTTTGCTCCCAAAAAAAAGAGATTTTCTGTCTTTTTGCCCCAAAATAAGGAGAATTTCTGCCTTTTTGCCCGAAAATTATGAGAATTTCTGCAATTTTGCTTCAAAATACAGGAAATTTCTACTTTTAATCCCGAAAGTAAGAGGAATGTATACCTTTTCTCACAAAAAAAGGATTTTCTTCATTTTTGCCCCAAAATAAAAGAAATTTCTGCATTTTTGCCACAAAATAAGGGGAATTTCTGTCTTTTTGCCCCAAAATAAGGGAAATTTCTGCCTTTTTGCCTCCAAATAAAAAGAATTTCAGACTTTTTACCTCAAAATAAGGGGAATTTCAGCATTTTTGCCCCAAAATAAGGAAAATTTCTGCCTTTTTTCCCTAAAATAAGTGAAATTTCTGCAATTTTGCCCCAAAATAAGTGAAATTTCTTCAATTTTGCCCCAAAATAAAGAAAATTTCTGGAATTTTGCCCCAAAATAAGGGGAATTTCTGAGTTTTGCCCCAAAATAAGGAGAATTTCTTTTTTTTGCCCCAACATATAGGGAATTTCTGCCTTTTTGCCCCACAATTAGGGGAATTTCTGCAATTTTGCTCCAAAATACAGGGAATTTCTGCCTTTTAGCCCGAAAATAAGGGGAATGCATAATTTTTGAAATAAACGAGAAATATTTCTTCATTTTTGCTCCAAAATAAGAAAAATTTTTGCTTTTTTTCTCTGAAATAAGTGAAATTTCTGCAATTTTGCCCTAAAATAAAGGAAATTTTTGCAATTTTTTCCCATAATAAGGGAAATTTCTGTAGTTTTGCCTTAAAATAAAAGGAATTTCTTCCTTTTTACCCCAAAATAAAGGAAATTTCAGCCTTTTTACCTAAAAATAAGTGAAATTTCTGCAATTTTGCCCCAAAATAAAATAAATTCCTGCAATTTTGCCCCAAAATAAAAAAAAATTTCTGGAATTCTGCCCCAAAATAAGAGGAATTTCTGATTTTTGCCCCAAAATAAAGGGAATTTCTGACTTTTGCCCCAAAATTAGGGGAATTTCTGCAATTTTGCTCGAAAATACGGGGAATTTCTGCCTTTTTGCCCGAAAATAATGGGAATGCATACCTTTTTGCCATAAAAAGGGAAATTTCTTCATTTTTACTCCAAAATAAGGGGAATTTCTGCCTTTTTGCCTCTAAATAAGTGGAATTTCTGCCTTTTTCCTCCAAAACAAAGGGAATTTCTGTCCTTTTTGCCCCAACATATAGGGAATTTCTGCCTTTTGCCCCAAATTTAGGGGAATTTCTGCAATTTTGCCCCAAAATATGGGGAATTTCTGCCTTTTTGCCCGATAATAATGAGAATGCATATCTTTTTGCCATAAAAAGGGAAATTTCTTCATTTTTGCTCCAAAATAAGGGGAATTTCTGCCTTCTTGCCTCTAAATAAGTGGAATTTCTTCTTTTTTCCACAAACAAAGGCAATTTCTGTCTTTTTTGCCCCAAATTAAGGGGAATTTCTGACTTATTACCCTGAAATAAGTGAAATTTCTGCAATTATGCCCCAAAATAAGGGAAATTTCTACATTTTTGCCCTGAAATATGTGAAATTTCTGCAATTTTACCCCAAAATAAGGTGAATTTCTGCCTTTTTGCCCCAAAATAATGGGAATTTCTGCCTTTTTGTTCCAAAATAAGAAAAATTTTTGCTTTTTTTTCTGAAATAAGTGAAATTACTGAAGTTTCGCCCTAAAATAAGGATAATTTCTGCAATTTTTCCCAATAATAAGGGAAATTTCTGCAATTTTACCCCAAAAAAGGAGAATTTCTCCCTTTTTGCCCCAAACTAAAGGAAATTTCAGCCTTTTTACCTGAAAATAAGTGAAATTTCTGCAATTTTGCCCCAAATAAGAAAAATTTCTGCAATTTTGCCCCAAAATAAGGTAAATTCCTGCAATTTTGCCCCAAAATAAAGGAAATTTCTTGAATTTTGCCCCAAAATAAGGGGAATTTATGATTTTTGCCCCAAAATAAAGGGAATTTCTGCCTTTTGCCCCAAATTTAGGGGAATTTCTGCAATTTTGCCCCAAAATATGGGGAATTTCTGCCTTTTTGCCCAAAAATAATGGGAATGCATACCTCTTTGCCATAAAAAGAGAAATTTCTTCATTTTTGCTCTAAAATAAGGGGAATTTCTGCCTTATTGCCTCTAAATAAGTGGAATTTCTTCTTTTTCCTCCAAAACAAAGGGAATTTCTGTCTTTTTTGCCCTAAATTAAGGGGAATTTCTGACTTATTACCCCGTAATAAGTGAAATTGCTGCAATTTTGCCCCAAAATAAGGGATATTTCTGCATTTTTGCCCGCAAATAAGGGGAATTTCAGCCTTTTTCCCTCAAAATAAGGGGAATTTCTACCTTTTTGCCCCAAAATGAGAAAAATTTTTGCTTTTTTTCTCTGAAATAAGTGAAATTTCTGCAATTTTGTCCTAAAATAAGGGAAATTTTTGCAATTTTTTCACATAATAAGAAAAATTTCTGCAATTTTGCCCCAAAATAAGGGGAATTTCTTCCTTTTTGCCTTAAAACAAAGGAAATTTCAGCCTTTTTACCTGAAAATAAGTGAAATTTCTGCAATTTTGCCCCAAATAAGGGAAATTTCTGCAATTTTGCCCCAAAATAAGGTAAATTCCTGCAATTTTGCCCCAAAAAAAGGAAATTTCTGGAACTTTGCCCCAAAATAATGGGAATTTCTGCCTTTTTGCCCAAAAATAATGGGAATGCATACCTTTTTGCCATAAAAAGGGAAATTTCTTCATTTTTGCTCCAAAATAAGGGGAATTTCTGCCTCTTGCCTCTAAATAAGTGGAATTTCTTCTTTTTCCTCCAAAACAAAGGGAATTTCTGTATTTTTTGCCTCTAAATTAAGGGGAATTTCTGACTTATTACCCTGTAATAAGTGAAATTGCTGCAATTTTGCCCCCAAAAAAGGGATATTTCTGCCTTTTTGCCCCCAAATAAGGGGAATTTCAGACTTTTTACCTCAAAATAAGGGGAATTTCTGCCTTTTTGCCCAAAAATAAGATAAATTTTTGCTTTTTTTCTCTGAAATAAGTGAAATTTCTGCAATTTTGCCCTAAAATAAAGGAAATTTTTGCAATTTTTTCACATAATAAGAAAAATTTCTGCAATTTTGCCTTAAAATAAGGGGAATTTCTTTCTTTTTGCCCTAAAACAAAGGAAATTTCAGCCTTTTTACCTGAAAATAAGTGAAATTTCTGCAATGTTGCCCCAAATTAGGGTAATTTCTGCAATTTGCCCCAAAATAAGGTAAATTCCTGCAATTTTGCCCCCAAAAAAGGAAATTTCTGGAATTTTGGCCCAAAATAATGGGAATTTCTGCCTTTTGCCCAAAAATAAGGGGAATTTCTGCACTTTTGCTCCAAAATAGGGGGAATTTCTGCCTTTTTTTCCCGAAAATAATGGGTATGCATACCGTTTTGCCATAAAAAGGGAAATTTCTTCATTTTTGCTCCAAAAATAGGGGAATTTCTGCCTTTTTGCCTCTAAATATGTGGAATTTCTGTCTTTTTCCTCCAAAACAACGGGATTTTCTGTCTTTTTTGCCTCAAAATAAGGGAAATTTCTGACTTATTACCCTTAAATAAGTGAAATTTCTGCAATTTAGCCCCAAAATAAGGGAAATTTCTGCAATTTTGCCCCAATGTAAAGGAAATTTCTGCAATTTTGCCCCAAAATTAGGGGAATTTCTGACTGTTTGCTCCCGAAAAAGGAGATTTTCTGTCTTTTTACCCCAAAATAAGGAGAATTTCTGCCTTTTTGCCCGAAAATTGAGAGAATTTCTGCAATTTTGCTTCAAAATATGGGGAATTTCTGCTTTTTATCCAGAAAGTATGGGGAATGTATACCTTTTGCCACAAAAAAGGGAAATTTCTTCATTTTTGCCCCAAAATTAGAGCAATTTCTGCCTTTTTACCTCAAAATAATTGAAATTTTTTCCTTTTTACACAAAAATAAACAGAATTTCTGTCATTTTGCCCCAAAATAAAAGGAATTTTTGAATTATGCCCTGAAATATGTGAAATTTCTGCAATTTTGCCCCAAAATAAAAGAAATTTCTGCATTTTTGCCACAAAATAAGGGGAATTTCTGTCTCTTTGCCCCAAAATAAAGGAAATTTCTGCGTTTTGCCCCCAAATAAGGGAAATTTCAGCCTTTTTACTTCAAAATAAGGGGAATTTCTGCATTTTTGCCCTAAAATAAGGAAAATTTCTGCCTTTTTTCCCTGAAATAAGTGAAATTTCTGCAATTTTGCCCCAAAATAAGTGAAATTTCTGCAATTTTGCCCCAAAATAACGGAAATTTCTGGAATTTTGCTCCAAAATACGGGGAATTTCTGCATTTTCCCCGAAAATACAGGAAATGCATAAGTTTTTGCCATAAAAGAGGAAAATTTCTTCATTTTTGCTCCAAAACAAGAAGAATTTCGGCTTTTTAGCCTCTAAATAAGTGGAATTTCTGTCTTTTTCCCCCAAAACATAGGGAATTTCTGTCTTTTTTGTCCCAAAATAAGGGAAATTTCTGACTTATTACCCTGAAATAAGTGAAATTTCTGTAATTTTGCCCCAAAATACGGGAAATTTCTACCTTTTTGCCCTGAAATATGTGAAATTTCTGAAATTTTACCCCAAAATAAGGTGAATTTCTGCCTTTTTGCTCCAAATTAATGGGAATTTCTGCCTTTTTGCCCCCAAAAAAGAAAAATTTTTGATTTTTTTCTCTGAAATAAGTGAAATTTCTGCAATTTTGCCCTAAAATAAGGGAAATTTTTGCAATTTTTTTACATAATAAGAAAAATTTCTGCAATTTTGCCCAAAAATAAGGGGAATTTCTTCCTTTTTGCCCCAAAACAAAGGAAATTTCAGACTTTTTACCTGAAAATAAGTGAAATTTCTGCAATTTTGCTCCAAATAAGGGAAATTTCTGCAATTTTGCCCCAAAATAAGGTAAATTCCTGCAATTTTGCCCCAAAATAAAGGAAATTTCTGGAATTTTGCCCCAAAATAATGGGAATTTCTGATTTTTGCCCCAAAATAAATGGAATTTCTGCCTTTTGCCCAAAAATAAGGAGAATTTCTGCATTTTTGCTCCAAAATACGGGGAGTTTCTGCCTTTTTGCCCGAAAATAATGGAATGCATACCTTTTTGTCATAAAAAGTGAAATTTTTTCATTTTTGCTCCAAAATAAAGGGAATTTCTTCCTTTTTGCCTCTATATAAGTGGAATTTCTGTCTTTTTCCCCCAAAACAAAGGGAATTTCTGTCTTCTTTGCCCCAAAATAAGGGGAATTTCTTACTTATTACCCTGAAATAAGTGAAATTTCTGCAACTTTGCCCCAAAATAAGGGAAATTTTTTCAATTTTGCCCCAATGTAAAGGAAATTTCTGCAATTTTGCCCCAAAATAAGGGGAATTTCTAACTGTTTGCTCCCGAAAAAGCAGATTTTCTGTCGTTTTGCCCCAAAATAAGGAGAATTTTTGCCTTTTTGCACGAAAATTGAGAGAATTTCTGCAATTTTGCTTCAAAATACGGGGAATTTCTGTTTATTATCCTGAAAGTAAGAGGAATGTATACCTTTTGCCACAAAAAAAGGGAAATGTCTTCATTTTTGTCCCAAAATAAGAGGAATTTCAGCCTTTTTACCTCAAAATAAGTGAAATTTCTGCCTTTTTACCCAAAAATAAACGGAATTTCTGTCTTTTTGCCCCAAAATAAAAGGAATTTTTGAATTATGCCCTGAAATATGTGAAATTTCTGGAATTTTGCCCCAAAATAAAAGAAATTTCTGCATTTTTGCCACAAAATAAGGAGAATTTCTGTTTTTTTGCCCCAAAATAAGGGAAATTTCTGCCTTTTTGCCCTTAAATAAGGGGAATTTCAGCCTTTTTACTTCAAAATAAGGGGAATTTCTGCATTTTTGCCCTAAAATAAGGAAAATTTCTGCCTTTTTTCCCTGAAATAAGTGAAATTTCTGCAATTTTGCCCCAAAATAAGTGAAATTTCTGCAATTTTGCCCCAAAATAACGGAAATTTCTGGAATTTTGCTCCAAAATACCGGGAATTTCTGCATTTTCCACGAAAATACAGGAAATGCATAAGTTTTTGCCATAAAAGAGGAAAATTTCTTCATTTTTGCTCCAAAATAAGAAGAATTTCGGCTTTTTAGCCTCTAAATAAGTGGAATTTCTGTCTTTTTCCCCCAAAACATAGGGAATTTCTGTCTTTTTTGTCCCAAAATAAGGGAAATTTCTGACTTATTACCCAGAAATAAGTGAAATTTCTGTAATTTTGCCCCAAAATAAGGGAAATTTCTACCTTTTTGCCCTGAAATATGTGAAATTTCTGCAATTTTACCACAAAATAAGGTGAATTTCTGCCTTTTTGCTCCAAATTAATGGGAATTTCTGCCTTTTTGCCCCAAAAAAAGAAAAATTTTTGAATTTTTTCTCTGAAATAAGTGAAATTTCTGCAATTTTGCCCTAAAATAAGGGAAATTTTTGCAATTTTTTTACATAATAAGAAAAATTTCTGCAATTTTGCCCAAAAATAAGGGGAATTTCTTCCTTTTTGCCCCAAAACAAAGGAAATTTCAGACTTTTTACCTGAAAATAAGTGAAATTTCTGCAATTTTGCTCCAAATAAGGGAAATTTCTGCAATTTTGCCCCAAAATAAAGTAAATTCCTGCAATTTTGCCCCAAAATAAAGGAAATTTCTGGAATTTTGTCCCAAAATAATGGGAATTTCTGATTTTTGCCCCAAAATAAACGGAAATTCTGCCTTTTGCCCAAAAATAAGGGGAATTTCTGCATTTTTGCTCCAAAATACGGGGAGTTTCTGCCTTTTTGCCCGAAAATAATGGAATGCATACCTTTTTGTCATAAAAAGTGAAATTTCTTCATTTTTGCTCCAAAATAAAGGGAATTTCTTCCTTTTTGCCTCTATATAAGTGGAATTTCTGTCTTTTTCCCCCAAAACAAAGGGAATTTCTCTTTTTTTTGCCTCAAAATAAGGGAAATTTCTGACTTATTACCCTGAAATAAGTGAAATTTCTGCAATTTAGCCCCAAAATAAGGGAAATTTCTGCAATTTTGCCCCAATGTAAAGAAAATTTCTGCAATTTTGCCCCAAAATTAGGGGAATTTCTGACTGTTTGCTCCCGAAAAAGGAGATTTTCTGTTTCTTTACCAAAAAATAAGGAGAATTTCTGCCTTTTTGCCCAAAAATTGAGAGAATTTCTGCAATTTTGCTTCAAAATACGGGGAATTTCTGCTTATTATCCCGAAAGTAAGGGGAATGTATACCTTTTGCCACAAAAAAGGGAAATTTCTTCATTTTTGCCCCAAAATTAGAGCAATTTCTTCCTTTTTACTTCAAAATAAGTGAAATTTCTGCCTTTTTACACAAAAAAATGGAATTTCTGTCATTTTTCCCCAAAATAAAAGGAATTTTTGAATTATGCCCTGAAATATGTGAAATTTCTGCAATTTTGCCCCAAAATAAAAGAAATTTCTGCATTTTTGCCACAAAATAAGGGGGAATTTCGGTCTCTTTGCCCCAAAATAAGGGAAATTTCTGCCTTTTTGCCCCCAAATAAGGGGAATTACAGCATTTTTACCGCAAAATAAGGGGAATTTCTGCATTTTTGCCCCAAAATAAGAAAAATTTCTGGCTTTTTTCTTTAAAATAATTGAAATTTCTGCAATTTTGCACCAAATTAGTGAAATTTCTGCAATTTTGCCCCAAAATAAAAGAAATTTCTGGAATTTTGCCCCAAAATAAGGGGAATTTCTGAGTTTTGCCCCAAAATAAGGAGAATTTCTGTGGTTTTGCCCCAACATATAGGGAATTTCTGCTTTTTTGCCCCACAATTAGGGGAATTTCTGCAATTTTGCTCCAAAATACCGGGAATTTCTGCCTTTTTGCCCAAAAATAAGGGGAATGCATAACCTTTTGCCATAAACGAGAAAAATTTCTTCATTTTTGCTCCAAAATAAGAAGAATGTGTGCTTTTTTGCCTCTAAATAAGTGGAATTTCTGTCTTTTTCCCCCAAAACAAAGGGAATTTCTGTATTTTGCCCCAAAATAAGGGGAATTTCTGCCTTTTTGCCCTGAAATATGTGAAATTTCTGCAATTTTACCACAAAATAAGGTGAATTTCTTCATTTTTGCCCCAAAATAATGGGAATTTCTGCCTTTATGCCCCAAAATAAGAAAAATTTTTGCTTTTTTTCTCTGAAATAAGTAAAATTGCTGCAATTTTGCTCTAAAATAAGGAAAATTTTTGCAATTTTTCCCAATAATAAGGGAAATTTCTGCAATTTTGCCCCAAAAATAAGGGGAATTTCTCCCTTTTTGCCCCAAACTAAAGGAAATTGCAGCCTTTTTACCTGTAAATAAGTGAAATTTCTGCAATTTTGCCCCAAATAAGAAAAATTTCTGCAATTTTTCCCCAAAATAAGGTAAATTCCTGCAATTTTGCCCCAAAATAAAGGAAATTTCTTGAATTTTGCCTCAAAATAAGGGGAATTCATGATTTTTGCCCCAAAATAAAGGGAATTTCTGCCTTTTGCCCCAAATTTAGGGGAATTTCTGCAATTTTGCCCCAAAATATGGGGAATTTCTGCCTTTTTGCCCGAAAATAATGGGAATGCATACCTTTTTGCCATAAAAAGGGAAACTTCTTCATTTTTGCTCCAAAATAAGGGGAATTTCTGCTTTTTTGCCTCTAAATAAATGGAATTTCTGTCTTTTGCCCCCAAAACAAAGGGAATTTCTGTCTTTTTTGCCCCAAAATAAGAGGAATTACTGATTTATTACCCTGAAATAAGTGAAATTTCTGCAATTTTGCCCCAAAATAAGGAAAATTTCTGCAATTTTGCCCCAATGTAAACAAAATTTCTGCAATTTTGCCCCAAAATAAGGAGAAATTCTGACTGTTTGCTCCCAAAAAAAGGAGATTTTCTGTCTTTTTGACCCAAAATAAGGAGAATTTCTGCCTTTTTGCCCAAAAATTATGAGAATTTCTGCAATTTTGCTTCAAAATACGGGAAATTTCTTCTTTTAATCCCGAAAGTAAGAGGAATGTATACCTTTTCTCACAAAAAAAGGATTTTCTTCATTTTTGCCCCAAAATAAAAGAAATTTCTGCATTTTTGCCACAAAATAAGGGGAATTTCTGTCTTTTTGCCCCAAAATAAGGGAAATTTCTGCCTTTTTGCCTCCAAATAAGAAGAATTTCGGACTTTTTACCTCAAAATAAGGGGAATTTCTGCATTTTTGCCCCAAAATAAGGAAAATCTCTGGCTTTTTTCCCTAAAATAAGTGAAATTTCTGCAATTTTGCCCCAAAATAAGTGAAATTTCTTCAATTTTGCCCCAAAATAAGGGAAATTTCTGGAATTTTGCCCCAAAATAAGGGGAATTTCTGAGTTTTGCCCCAAAATAAGGAGAATTTCTTTCTTTCTGCCCCAACATATAGGGAATTTCTGCCTTTTTGCCCCACAATTAGGGGAATTTATGCAATTTTGCTCCAAAATACAGGGAATTTCTGCCTTTTACCCCGAAAATAAGGGGAATGCATAATTTTTGAAATAAACGAGAAAAATTTCTTCATTTTTGCTCCAAAATAAGAATTTCTGCTTTTTTGCCTCTAAATAAGTGGAATTTCTGTCTTTTTCCCCCAAAACAAAGGAAATTTCTGTCTTTTTTGCCCCAAAATAAGGGGAATTTCTGACTGTTTGCTCCCGAAAAAGGAGATTTTCTGTCTTTTTACCAAAAAATAAGAATTTCTGCCTTTTTGCCCGAAAATTGAGAGAATTTCTGCATTTTTGCTTCAAAATGCGGGGAATTTCTGCTTTTTATCCGGAAAGTAAGGGGAATGTATACCTTTTGCCACAAAAAAAGGGAAATTTCTTCATTTTTGCCCCAAAATTAGAGCAATTTCTTCCTTTTTACTTCAAAATAAGTGAAATTTCTGCCTTTTTACACAAAAATAAACGGAATTTCTGTCATTTTGCCCCAAAATAAAAGGAATTTTTGAATTATGCCCTGAAATATGTGAAATTTCTGCAATTTTGCCCCAAAATAAAAGAAATTTCTGCATTTTTGCCACAAAATAAGGGGAATTTCTGTCTCTTTGCCCCAAAATAAGGGAAATTTCTGCCTATTTGTCCCCAAATAAGGGGAATTACAGCATTTTTACCTCAAAATAAGGGGAATTTCTGCATTTTTTCCCCAAAGTAAGAAAAATTTCTGGCTTTTTTCCTTAAAATAATTGAAATTTCTGCAATTTTGCCCCAAATTAGTGAAATTTCTGCAATGTTGCCCCAAAATAAGGGAAATTTCTGGAATTTTGCCCCAAAATAAAGGGAATTTCTGAGTTTTGCCCCAAAATAAGGAGAATTTTTGTGTTTTTGCCCAAACATATAGGGAAATTCTGCCTTTTTGCCCCACAATTAGGGGAATTTCTGCAATTTTGCTCCAAAATACAGGGAATTTCTGCCTTTTTGCCCAAAAATAAGGGGAATGCATAACCTTTTGCCATAAACGAGAAAAATCTCTTCATTTTTGCTCCAAAATAAGAAGAATGTCTGCTTTTTTGCCTCTAAATAAGTGGAATTTCTGTCTTTTTCCCCCAAAACAAAGGGAATTTCTGTATTTTGCCCCAAAATAAGGGGAATTTCTGACTTATTACCCTGAAATAAGTGAAATTTCTGCAATTTTGCCCCAAAATAAGGGAAATTTCTGCCTTTTTGCACTGAAATATGTGAAATTTCTGCAATTTTACCACAAAATAAGGTAAATTTCTGCCTTTTTGCCCCAAAATAATGGGAATTTCTGCCTTTTTGCCCCAAAATAAGAAAAATTTTTGTTTTTTTCTCTGAAATAAGTAAAATTGCTGCAATTTTGCTCTAAAATAAGGAAAATTTTTGCAATTTTTCCCAATAATAAGGGAAATTTCTGCAATTTTGCCCAAAAATAAGGGGAATTTCTCCCTTTTTGCCCCAAACTAAAGGAAATTTCAGCCTTTTTACCTGAAAATAAGTGAAATTTCTGCAATTTTGCACCAAATAAGAAAAATTTCTGCAATTTTGCCCCAAAATAAGGTAAATTCCTGCAATTTTGCCCCAAAATAAAGGAAATTTCTTGAATTTTGCCCCAAAATAAGGGGAATTTCTGCCTTTTTGCCCGAAAATAATGGGAATGCATACCTTTTTGCCATAAAAAGGGAAACTTCTTCATTTTTGCTCCAAAATAAGGGGAATTTCTGCCTTCTTGCCTCTAAATAAGTGGAATTTCTTGTTTTCCCCCCAAAACAAAGGGAACTTCTGGCTTTTTTGCCCCAAATTAAAAGGAATTTCTGACTTATTACCCTGTAATAAGTGAAATTTCTGCAATTTTGCCCCAAAATAAAGGATATTTCTGCCTTTTTGCCCCCAAATAAGGGGAATTTCAGCCTTTTTACCTCAAAATAAGTGGAATTTCTGCCTTTTTGCCCCCAAAATAACAAAATTCCTTTTTTTCCCTGAAATAAGTGAAATTTCTGCAATTTTGCTCAAAATAAGTGAAATTTCTGCAATTTTGCCCCAGAATAATGGAAATTTCTGGAATTTTGCCCCAAAATAAGTGGAATTTCTGAGTTTTGCCCCAAAATAAAGAGAATTTCTGTGTTTTCGCCCCAACATATAGGGAATTTCTGCCTTTTTGCCCCACAATTATGGGAATTTCTGCAATTTTGCTCCAAAATACAGGGAATTTCTGCCTTTTTGCCCGAAAAAAAGGGGAATGCATAACTTTTTGAAATAAACGAGGAAAATTTCTTCATTTTTGCTCCAAAATAAGAAGAATTTCGGCTTTTTAGCCTCTAAATAAGTGGAATTTCTGTCTTTTTCCCCCAAAACAAAGGGAATTTCTGTATTTTTCACCAAAATAAGGGGAATTTCTGACTTATTACCCTGAAATAAGTGAAATTTTTGCAATTTTGCTCCAAAATAAGGGGAATTTCTATCTGTTTGCTCCCGAAAAAGGAGATTTTCTGTCTTTTTGCCCCAAAAGAAGGATAATTTCTGCCTTTTTGCCCGAAAATTGAGAGAATTTCTGCAATTTTGCTTCAAAATACGCGGAATTTCTGCTTATTATCCCGAAAGTAAGGGGAATGTATACCTTTTGCCACAAAAAAGGGAAATTTCTTCATTTTTGCCCCAAAATTAGAGCAATTTCTGCCTTTTTACCTCAAAATAAGTGAAATTTCTGCCTTTTTAAACAAAAATAAACGGAATTTCTGTCATTTTGCCCCAAAATAAAAGGAATTTTTGAATTATGCCCTGAAATATGTGAAATTTCTGCAATTTTTCCCCAAAATAAAAGAAATTTCTGCATTTTTGCCACAAAATAAGGAGAATTTGTGTTTTTTTGCCCCAAAATAATGGAAATTTCTGCCTTTTTGCCCCCAAATAAAGGGAATTTCAGCCTTTTTACCTCAAAATAAGGGGAATTTCTGCATTTTTGCCCTAAAATAAGGAAAATTTCTGCCTTTTTTCCCTGAAATAAGTGAAATTTCTGCAATTTTGCCCCAAAATAAGTGAAATTTCTGCAATTTTGCCCAAAAATAAGGGAAATTTCTGGAATTTTGCCCCAAAAAAAGGGGAATTTCTGAGTTTTGCCCCAAAATAAGGAGAATTTCTGTCTTTTTGCCCCAACATATAGGGAATTTTTGCCTTTTTGCCCCAGAATTAGGGGAATTTCTGCAATTTTGCTCCAAAATACAAGGAATTTCTGCATTTTGCCCGAAAATAGAGGAAATGCATAAGTTTTTGCCATAAAAAAGAAAAATTTCTTCATTTTGCTCCAAAATAAGAAGAATTTCGGCTTTTTAGCCTCTAAATAAGTGGAATTTCTGTCTTTTTCCCCCAAAACAAAGAGAATTTTTGTCTTTTTTGTCCCAAAATAAGGGAGATTTCTGACTTATTACCCTGAAATAAGTGAAATTTCTGCAATTTTGCCCAAAATAAGGGAAATTTCTACCTTTTTGCCCTGAAATATGTGAAATTTCTGCAATTTTACCCCAAAATAAGGTGGATTTCTGCCTTTTTGCCCCAAAATAATGGGAATTTCTACCTTTTTGCCCCCAAAAAAGAAAAATTTTTGCTTTTTTTCTCTAAAATAAGTGAAATTTCTGCAATTTTGCCCTAAAATAAGGGAAATTTCTGCAATTTTTCCCCATAATAAGGGAAATTTCTGCAATTTTGCCCCAAAATAAGGGGAATTTCTCCCTTATTGCCCCAAAATAAAGGAAATTTCAGCCTTTATACCTGAAAATAAGTAAAATTTCTGCAATTTTGCACCAAATAGGTGAAATTTCTGCAATTTTGACCCAAAATAAGGTAAATTCCTGCAATTTTGCCCCAAAATAAAGAAAATTTCTGGAATTTTGCCCCAAAATAAGGGGAATTTCTGCCTTTTGCCCCAAAATTAGAAGAATTTCTGCAATTTTGCTCTAAAATACAGGGAATTTCTGCCTTTTTGCCTGAAAATAATGGGAATGCATACCTTTTTGCCATAAAAAGGGAAATTTCTTCATTTTTGCTCCAAAATAAGGGGAATTTCTGCCTTTTTGCCTCTAAATAAATGGAATTTCTGTCTTTTGCCCCCAAAACAAAGGGAATTTCTGTCTTTTTTGCCCGAAAATAAGGGGAATTACTGATTTATTACCCTGAAATAAGTGAAATTTCTGCAATTTTGCCCCAAAATAAGGAAAATTTCTGCAATTTTGCCCCAATGTAAACGAAATTTCTGCAATTTTGCCCCAAAATAAGGAGAAATTCTGACTGTTTGCTCCCAAAAAAAGGAGATTTTCTGTCTTTTTGACCCAAAATAAGGAGAATTTCTGCCTTTTTGCCCAAAAATTATGAGAATTTCTGCAATTTTGCTTCAAAATACGGGAAATTTCTGCTTTTAATCCCGAAAGTAAGAGGAATGTATACCTTTTCTCACAAAAAATAAAATTTTCTTCATTTTTGCCCCAAAATAAAAGAAATTTCTGCATTTTTGCCACAAAATAAGGGGAATTTCTGTCTTTTTGCCCCAAAATAAGGGAAATTTCTGCCTTTTTGCCTCCAAATAAGAAGAATTTCGGACTTTTTACCTCAAAATAAGGGGAATTTCTGCATTTTTGCCCCAAAATAAGGAAAATCTCTGGCTTTTTTCCCTAAAATAAGTGAAATTTCTGCAATTTTGCCCCAAAATAAGTGAAATTTCTTCAATTTTGCCCCAAAATAAGGGAAATTTCTGGAATTTTGCCCCAAAATAAGGGGAATTTCTGAGTTTTGCCTTAAAATAAGGAGAATTTCTTTCTTTTTGCCCCAACATATAGGGAATTTCTGCCTTTTTGCCCCACAATTAGGGGAATTTATGCAATTTTGCTCCAAAATACAGGGAATTTCTGCCTTTTACCCCGAAAATAAGGGGAATGCATAATTTTTGAAATAAACGAGAAAAATTTCTTCATTTTTGCTCCAAAATAAGAATTTCTGCTTTTTTGCCTCTAAATAAGTGGAATTTCTGTCTTTTTCCCCCAAAACAAAGGGAATTTTTGTCTTTTTTGCCCCAAAATAAGGGGAATTTCTGACTGTTTGCTCCCGAAAAAGGAGATTTTCTGTCTTTTTACCAAAAAATAAGGAGAATTTCTGCCTTTTTGCCCGAAAATTGAGAGAATTTCTGCAATTTTGCTTCAAAATACGGGGAATTTCTGCTTTTTATCCCGAAAGTAAGGGGAATGTATACCTTTTGCCACAAAAAAGGAAAAGTTCTTCATTTTTGCCCCAAAATTAGAGCAATTTCTTCCTTTTTACTTCAAAATAAGTGAAATTTCTGCCTTTTTACACAAAAATAAACGGAATTTCTGTCATTTTGCCCCAAAATAAAAGGAATTTTTGAATTATGCCCTGAAATATGTGCAATTTCTGCAATTTTGCCCCAAAATAAAAGAAATTTCTGCATTTTTGCCACAAAATAAGGGGAATTTCTGTCTCTTTGCCCCAAAATAAGGGAAATTTCTGCCTTTTTGTCCCCAAATAAGGGGAATTACAGCATTTTTACCTCAAAATAAGGGGAATTTTTGCATTTTTGCCCCAAAATAAGAAAAATTTCTGGCTTTTTTCCTTAAAATAATTGAAATTTCTGCAATTTTGCCCCAAATTAGTGAAATTTCTGCAATTTTGCCCCAAAATAAGGGAAATTTCTGGAATTTTGCCCCAAAATAAGGGGAATTTCTGAGTTTTGCCCCAAAATAAGGAGAATTTCTGTGTTTTTGCCCCAACATATAGGGAATTTCTGCCTTTTTGCCCCACAATTAGGGGAATTTCTGCAATTTTGCTCCAAAATACAGGGAATTTCTGCCTTTTTGCCCAAAAATAAGGGGAATGCATAACCTTTTGCCATAAATGAGAAAAATCTCTTCATTATTGCTCCAAAATAAGAAGAATTTCTGCTTTTTTGCCTCTAAATAAGTGGAATTTCTGTCTTTTTCCCCCAAAACAAAGAAAATTTCTGTATTTTGCCCCAAAATAAGGGGAATTTCTGACTTATTACCCTGAAATAAGTGAAATTTCTGCAATTTTGCCCCAAAATAAGGGAAATTTCTGCCGTTTTGCCTTGAAATATGTGAAATTTCTGCAATTTTACCACAAAATAAGGTAAATTTCTGCCTTTTTGCCCCAAAATAATGGGAATTTCTGCCTTTTTGCCCCAAAATAAGAAAAATTTTTGTTTTTTTCCTCTGAAATAAGTAAAATTGCTGCAATGTTGCTCTAAAATAAGGAAAATTTTTGCAATTTTTCCCAAAAATAAGGGAAATTTCTGCAATTTTGCCCAAAAATAAGGAAAATTTCTCCCTTTTTGCCCCAAACTAAAGGAAATTTCAGGCTTTTACCTGAAAATAAGTGAAATTTCTGCAATTTTGCCCCAAATAAGAAAAATTTCTGCAATTTTGCCCCAAAATAAGGTAAATTCCTGCAATTTTGCCCCAAAATAAAGGAAATTTCTTGAATTTTGCCCCAAAATAAGGGGAATTTCTGCCTTTTTGCCCGAAAATAATGGGAATGCATACCTTTTTGCCATAAAAAGGGAAACTTCTTAATTTTTGCTCCAAAATAAGGGGAATTTCTGCCTTCTTGCCTCTAAATAAGTGGAATTTCTTGTTTTTCCCCCAAAACAAAGGGAACTTCTGTCTTTTTTGCCCCAAATTAAGGGGAATTTCTGACTTATTACCCTGTAATAAGTGAAATTTCTGCAATTTTGCCTCAAAATAAGGGATATTTCTGCCTTTTTGCCCCCAAATAAGGGGAATTTCAGCCTTTTTACCTCAAAATAAGTGGAATTTCTGCCTTTTTGCCCCCAAAATAACAAAATTCCTTTTTTTCCCTGAAATAAGTGAAATTTCTGCAATTTTGCTCAAAATAAGTGAAATTTCTGCAATTTTGCCCCAGAATAAGGGAAATTTCTGGAATTTTGCCCCAAAATAAAGAGAATTTCTGTGTTTTCGCCCCAACATATAGGGAATTTCTGCCTTTTTGCCCCACAATTATGGGAATTTCTGCAATTTTGCTCCAAAATACAGGGAATTTCTGCCTTTTTGCCCGAAAAAAAGGGGAATGCATAACTTTTTGAAATAAACGAGGAAAATTTCTTCATTTTTGCTCCAAAATAAGAAGAATTTCGGCTTTTTAGCCTCTAAATAAGTGGAATTTCTGTCTTTTTCCCCCAAAACAAAGGGAATTTCTGTATTTTTCACCAAAATAAGAAGAATTTCTGACTTATTACCCTGAAATAAGTGAAATTTTTGCAATTTTGCCCCAAAATAAGGGGAATTTCTATCTGTTTGCTCCCGAAAAAGGAGATTTTCTGTCTTTTTGCACCAAAAGAAGGAGAATTTCTGCCTTTTTGCACGAAAATTGAGAGAATTTCTGCAATTTTGCTTCAAAATACGGGGAATTTCTGCTTATTATCCCGAAAGTAAGGGGAATGTATACCTTTTGCCACAAAAAAGGGAAATTTCTTCATTTTGCCCCAAAATTAGATCAATTTCTGCCTTTTTACCTCAAAATAAGTGAAATTTCTGCCTTTTTAAACAAAAATAAACGGAATTTCTGTCTTTTTGCCCCAAAATAAAAGGAATTTTTGAATTATGCCCTGAAATATGTGAAATTTCAGCAATTTTGCCCCAAAATAAAAGAAATTTCTGCATTTTTGCCACAAAATAAGGAGAATTTGTGTTTTTTTGCCCCAAAATAAGGGAAATTTCTGCCTTTTTGCCCCCAAATAAGGGGAATTTCAGCCTTTTTACCTCAAAATAAGGGGAATTTCTGCATTTTTGCCCTAAAATAAGGAAAATTTCTGCCTTTTTTCCCTGAAATAAGTGAAATTTCTGCAATTTTGCCCCAAAATAAGTGAAATTTCTGCAATTTTGCCCCAAAATAAGGGAAATTTCTGGAATTTTGCCCCAAAATAAGGGGAATTTCTGAGTTTTGCCCCAAAAAAAGGAGAATTTCTGTCTTTTTGCCTCAACATATAGGGAATTTCTGCCTTTTTGCCCCAGAATTAGGGGAATTCCTGCAATTTTGCTCCAAAATACAAGTAATTTCTGCATTTTGCCCGAAAATAGAGGAAATGCATAAGTTTTTGCCATAAAAAAGGAAAATTTCTTCATTTTTGCTCCAAAATAAGAAGAATTTCGGCTTTTTAGCCTCTAAATTAGTGGAATTTCTGTCTTTTTCCCCCAAAACAAAGGGAATTCTTGTCTTTTTTGTCCCAAAATAAGGGAAATTTCTGACTTATTACCCTGAAATAAGTGAAATTTCTGCAATTTTGCCCCAAAATAAGGGAAATTTCTACCTTTTTGCCCTGAAATATGTGAAATTTCTGCAATTTTACCCCAAAATAAGGTGAATTTCTGCCTTTTTGCCCCAAAATAATGGGAATTTCTACCTTTTTGCCCCCAAAAAAGAAAAATTTTTGCTTTTTTTCTCTGAAATAAGTGAAATTTCTGCAATTTTGCCCTAAAATAAGGGAAATTTCTGCAATTTTTCCCCATAATAAGGGAAATTTCTGCAATTTTGCCCCAAAATAAGGGGAATTTCTCCCATATTGCCCCAAAATAAAGGAAATTTCAGCCTTTATACCTGAAAATAAGTAAAATTTCTGCAATTTTGCACCAAATAGGTGAAATTTCTGCAATTTTGCCCCAAAATAAGGTAAATTCCTGCAATTTTGCCCCAAAATAAAGGAAATTTCTGGAATTTTGCCCCAAAATAAGGGGAATTTCTGCCTTTTGCCCCAAAATTATAAATATTTCTGCAATTTTGCTCCAAAATACAGGGAATTTTTGCCTTTTTGTCTGAAAATAATGGGAATGCATACTTTTTTGCCATAAAAAGGGAAATTTCCTCATTTTTGCTCCAAAATAATGGGAATTTCTGCCTTTTTGCCTCTAAATAAGTGGAATTTCTGTCTTTTTCCCCCAAAACAAAGGGAATTTCTGTCTTTTTTGCCCCAAAATAAGGGGAATTTCTGACTTACTAAATTGAAATAAGTGAAATTTCTGCAATTTTGCAACAAAATAAGAGAGATTTTTGCAATTTTGCCACAATGTAAAGCAAATTTTGGCAATTTTGCCCCAAAATAAGGGGAATTTCTGACTTATTAACCTGAAATAAGTGAAATTTCTGCATTTTTGCCCCAAAATAAGGGAAATTTCTGCCTTTTTGCCCTGAAACATGTGAAATTTCTGTAATTTTACCCCAAAATAAGGTGAATTTCTGAGTTTTTGCCCCAAAATAAGAAAAATTTTTGTTTTTTTCTCTGAAATAAGTGAAATTTCTGCAATTTTGCCCTAAAATAAGGGAAATTTCTGCAATTTTTTCCCATAATAAGAGAAATTTCTGCAATTTTGCCCCAAAATAAGGGGATTTTCTCCCTTTTTGCCCCAAAATAAAGAAAATTTCAGACTTTTTACCTGAAAATAAGTGAAATTTCTGCAATTTTTCCTCAAATAAAAGAAATTTCTGCAATTTTGCAGCAAAATAAGGTAAATTCCTGCAATTTTGCCCCAAAATAAAGGAAATTTCTGGAATTTTGCCCCAAAATAAGGGGAATTTCTGATTTTTGCCCCAAACTAAAGGGAATTTCTGCCTTTTGCCCCAAAATTAGGTGAATTTCTGCAATTTTGCTCCAAAATACGGGGAATATCTGCCTTTTTGCCTGAAAATAATAGGAATGCATAACTTTTTGCCATAAAAAGGGAAATTTCTTCATTTTTGCTCCAAAATAAGGGGAATTTCTGCCTTTTGCCTCTAAATAAATGGAATTTCTGTCTTTTTCCCTCAACACATGGGAATTTCTGTCTTTTTGCCCCAAAATAAGGGGAATTAATGATTTATTACCTTGAAATAAGTGAAATTTTTGCAATTTTGCCCCAAAATAAGGAAAATTTCTGCAATTTTGCCCCAATGTAAATGAAATTTCTGCAATTTTGCCCCAAAATAAGGGGAAATTCTGACTGTTTGCTCCCAAAAAAAAGAGATTTTCTGTCTTTTTGCCCCAAAATAAGGAGAATTTCTTCCTTTTTGCCCGAAAATTATGAGAATTTCTGCAATTTTGCTTCAAAATACAGGAAATTTCTACTTTTAATCCCGAAAGTAAGAGGAATGTATACCTTTTCTCACAAAAAAAGGATTTTCTTCATTTTTGCCCCAAAATAAAAGAAATTTCTGCATTTTTGCCACAAAATAAGGGGAATTTCTGTCTTTTTGCCCCAAAATAAGGGAAATTTCTGCCTTTTTGCCTCCAAATAAAAAGAATTTCAGACTTTTTACCTCAAAATAAGGGGAATTTCAGCATTTTTGCCCCAAAATAAGGAAAATTTCTGCCTTTTTCCCTAAAATAAGTGAAATTTCTGCAATTTTGCCCCAAAATAAGTGAAATTTCTTCAATTTTGCCCCAAAATAAAGAAAATTTCTGGAATTTTGCCCCAAAATAAGGGGAATTTCTGAGTTTTGCCCCAAAATAAGGAGAATTTCTTTTTTTTGCCCCAACATATAGGGAATTTCTGCCTTTTTGCCCCACAATTAGGGGAATTTCTGCAATTTTGCTCCAAAATACAGGGAATTTCTGCCTTTTAGCCCGAAAATAAGGGGAATGCATAATTTTTGAAATAAACGAGAAATATTTCTTCATTTTTGCTCCAAAATAAGAAAAATTTTTGCTTTTTTTCTCTGAAATAAGTGAAATTTCTGCAATTTTGCCCTAAAATAAAGGAAATTTTTGCAATTTTTCCCCATAATAAGGGAAATTTCTGTAGTTTTGCCTTAAAATAAAAGGAATTTCTTCCTTTTTACCCCAAAATAAAGGAAATTTCAGCCTTTTTACCTAAAAATAAGTGAAATTTCTGCAATTTTGCCCCAAAATAAAATAAATTCCTGCAATTTTGCCCCAAAATAAAAAAAAAAATTTCTGGAATTCTGCCCCAAAATAAGAGGAATTTCTGATTTTTGCCCCAAAATAAAGGGAATTTCTGACTTTTGCCCCAAAATTAGGGGAATTTCTGCAATTTTGCTCGAAAATACGGGGAATTTCTGCCTTTTTGCCCGAAAATAATGGGAATGCATACCTTTTTGCCATAAAAAGGGAAATTTCTTCATTTTTACTCCAAAATAAGGGGAATTTCTGCCTTTTTGCCTCTAAATAAGTGGAATTTCTGCCTTTTTCCTCCAAAACAAAGGGAATTTCTGTCTTTTTTGCCCCAACATATAGGGAATTTCTGCCTTTTGCCCCAAATTTAGGGGAATTTCTGCAATTTTGCCCCAAAATATGGGGAATTTCTGCCTTTTTGCCCGATAATAATGAGAATGCATACCTTTTTGCCATAAAAAGGGAAATTTCTTCATTTTTGCTCCAAAATAAGGGGAATTTCTGCCTCCTTGCCTCTAAATAAGTGGAATTTCTTCTTTTTTCCACAAACAAAGGCAATTTCTGTCTTTTTTGCCCCAAATTAAGGGGAATTTCTGACTTATTACCCTGAAATAAGTGAAATTTCTGCAATTATGCCCCAAAATAAGGGAAATTTCTACATTTTTGCCCTGAAATATGTGAAATTTCTGCAATTTTACCCCAAAATAAGGTGAATTTCTGCCTTTTTGCCCCAAAATAATGGGAATTTCTGCCTTTTTGTCCCAAAATAAGAAAAATTTTTGCTTTTTTTTCTGAAATAAGTGAAATTACTGAAGTTTCGCCGTAAAATAAGGATAATTTCTGCAATTTTTCCCAATAATAAGGGAAATTTCTGCAATTTTACCCCAAAAAAAGGAGAATTTCTCCCTTTTTGCCCCAAACTAAAGGAAATTTCAGCCTTTTTACCTGAAAATAAGTGAAATTTCTGCAATTTTGCCCCAAATAAGAAAAATTTCTGCAATTTTGCCCCAAAATAAGGTAAATTCCTGCAATTTTGCCCCAAAATAAAGGAAATTTCTTGAATTTTGCCCCAAAATAAGGGGAATTTATGATTTTTGCCCCAAAATAAAGGGAATTTCTGCCTTTTGCCCCAAATTTAGGGGAATTTCTGCAATTTTGCCCCAAAATATGGGGAATTTCTGCCTTTTTGCCCAAAAATAATGGGAATGCATACCTCTTTGCCATAAAAAGAGAAATTTCTTCATTTTTGCTCTAAAATAAGGGGAATTTCTGCCTTATTGCCTCTAAATAAGTGGAATTTCTTCTTTTTCCTCCAAAACAAAGGGAATTTCTGTCTTTTTTGCCCTAAATTAAGGGGAATTTCTGACTTATTACCCCGTAATAAGTGAAATTGCTGCAATTTTGCCCCAAAATAAGGGATATTTCTGCATTTTTGCCCGCAAATAAGGGGAATTTCAGCCTTTTTCCCTCAAAATAAGGGGAATTTCTACCTTTTTGCCCCAAAATGAGAAAAATTTTTGCTTTTTTTCTCTGAAATAAGTGAAATTTCTGCAATTTTGTCCTAAAATAAGGGAAATTTTTGCAATTTTTTCACATAATAAGAAAAATTTCTGCAATTTTGCCCCAAAATAAGGGGAATTTCTTCCTTTTTGCCCTAAAACAAAGGAAATTTCAGCCTTTTTACCTGAAAATAAGTGAAATTTCTGCAATTTTGCCCCAAATAAGGGAAATTTCTGCAATTTTGCCCCAAAATAAGGTAAATTCCTGCAATTTTGCCCCAAAAAAAGGAAATTTCTGGAACTTTGCCCCAAAATAATGGGAATTCCTGCCTTTTTGCCCAAAAATAATGGGAATGCATACCTTTTTGCCATAAAAAGGGAAATTTCTTCATTTTTGCTCCAAAATAAGGGGAATTTCTGCCTCTTGCCTCTAAATAAGTGGAATTTCTTCTTTTTCCTCCAAAACAAAGGGAATTTCTGTATTTTTTGCCCTAAATAAAGGGGAATTTCTGACTTATTACCCTGTAATAAGTGAAATTGCTGCAATTTTGCCCCCAAAAAAGGGATATTTCTGCCTTTTTGCCCCCAAATAAGGGGAATTTCAGACTTTTTACCTCAAAATAAGGGGAATTTCTGCCTTTTTGCCCAAAAATAAGATAAATTTTTGCTTTTTTTCTCTGAAATAAGTTAAATTTCTGCAATTTTGCCCTAAAATATAGGAAATTTTTGCAATTTTTTCACATAATAAGAAAAATTTCTGCAATTTTGCCTTAAAATAAGGGGAATTTCTTTCTTTTTGCCCTAAAACAAAGGAAATTTCAGCCTTTTTACCTGAAAATAAGTGAAATTTCTGCAATGTTGCCCCAAATTAGGGAAATTTCTGCAATTTGCCCCAAAATAAGGTAAATTCCTGCAATTTTGCCCCCAAAAAAGGAAATTTCTGGAATTTTGCCCCAAAATAATGGGAATTTCTGCCTTTTGCCCAAAAATAAGGGGAATTTCTGCACTTTTGCTCCAAAATACGGGGAATTTCTGCCTTTTTTTCCCGAAAATAATGGGTATGCATACCGTTTTGCCATAAAAAGGGAAATTTCTTCAGTTTTGCTCCAAAAATAGGGGAATTTCTGCCTTTTTGCCTCTAAATATGTGGAATTTCTGTCTTTTTCCTCCAAAACAAAGGGATTTTCTGTCTTTTTTGCCTCAAAATAAGGGAAATTTCTGACTTATTACCCTTAAATAAGTGAAATTTCTGCAATTTAGCCCCAAAATAAGGGAAATTTCTGCAATTTTGCCCCAATGTAAAGGAAATTTCTGCAATTTTGCCCCAAAATTAGGGGAATTTCTGACTGTTTGCTCCCGAAAAAGGAGATTTTCTGTCTTTTTACCCCAAAATAAGGAGAATTTCTGCCTTTTTGTCCGAAAATTGACAGAATTTCTGCAATTTTGCTTCAAAATACGGGGAATTTCTGCTTTTTATCCAGAAAGTAAGGGGAATGTATACCTTTTGCCACAAAAAAGGGAAATTTCTTCATTTTTGCCCCAAAATTAGAGCAATTTCTACCTTTTTACCTCAAAATAATTGAAATTTCTGCCTTTTTACACAAAAATAAACGGAATTTCTGTCATTTTGCCCCAAAATAAAAGGAATTTTTGAATTATGCCCTGAAATATGTGAAATTTCTGCAATTTTGCCCCAAAATAAAAGAAATTTCTGCATTTTTGCCACAAAATAAGGGGAATTTCTGTCTCTTTGCCCCAAAATAAAGGAAATTTCTGCGTTTTGCCCCCAAATAAGGGAAATTACAGCATTTTACCTCAAAATAAGGGGAATTTCTGCATTTTTGCACCAAAATAAGAAAAATTTCTGGCTTTTTTCCTTAAAATAATTGAAATTTCTGCAATTTTGCCCCAAAATAAGGGAAATTTCTGCAATTTTACCCCAAAATAAGGGAAATTTCTGGAATTTTGCCCCAAAATAAGGGGAATTTCTGAGTTTTGCCCCAAATAAGGAGAATTTCTGTGTTTTTGCACCAACATATAGGGAATTTCTGCCTTTTTGCCCCACAATTAGGGGAATTTCTGCAATTTTGCTCCAAAATACAGGGAATTTCTGCCTTTTTGCCCAAAAATAAGGGGAATGCATAACCTTTTGCCATAAACGAGAAAAAATTCTTCATTTTTGCTCCAAAATAAGAAGAATTTCTGCTTCTTTGCCTCTAAATAAGTGGAATTTCTGTCTTTTTCCCCCAAAACAAAGGAATTTCTGTATTTTGCCCCAAAATAAGGGGAATTTCTGACTTATTACCCTGAAATAAGTGAAATTTCTGCAATTTTGCCCCAAAATAAGGGAAATTTCTACAGTTTTCCCTAAAATATGTGAAATTTCTGCAATTTTACCCCAAAATAAGGTCAATTTCTGCCTTTTTGCCCCAAAATAATGGGAATTTCTGCCTTTTTGCCCCAAAATAAGAAAAATTTTTGCTTTTTTTCTCTGAAATAAGTGAAATTGCTGCAATTTTGCTCTAAAATAAAGTAAATTTCTGCAATTTTTCCCAATAATAAGGGAAATTTCTGCAATTTTGCCCCAAAATAAGGGGAATTTCTCCCTTTTCCCCAAACTAAAGGAAATTTCAGCATTTTTACCTGAAAATAAGTGAAATTTCTGCAATTTTGCCCCAAATAAGAAAAATTTCTGCAATTTTGCCCCAAGATACGGTAAATTCCTGCAATTTTGCCACAAAATTAAGGAAATTTCTGGAATTTTTCCCCAAAATAAGGGGAATTTATGATTTTTGCCCCAAAATAAAGGGAATTTCAGCCTTTTGCCCCAAATTTAGGGGAATTTCTGCAATTTTGCCCCAAAATATGGGGAATTTCTGCCTTTTTGCCCGAAAATAATGGGAATGCATACATTATGCCATAAAAAGGGAAACTTCTTCATTTTTGCTCCAAAATAAGGGGAATTTCTGCCTTCTTGCCTCTAAATAATTGGAATTTCTTCTTTTTCCCCCAAAACAAAGGGAATTTCTGTCTTTTTTGCCCCAAATTAAGGGGAATTCCTGACTTATTACCCTGTAATAAGTGAAATTGCTGCAATTTGCCCCAAAATAAGGGATATTTCTGCCTTTTTGCCCCCAAATAAGGGGAATTTCAGCCTTTTTACCTCAAAATAAGAGGAATTTCTGCCTTTTTGCCCCAAAATAAGAAAAATTTTTGCTTTTTTTCTCTGAAATAAGTGAAATTTCTGCAATTTTGCCCTAAAATAAGGGAAATTTTTGCAATTTTTTCACATAATAAGAAAAATTTCTGCAATTTTGCCCCCAAATAAGGGGAATTTCATCCTTTTTGCACTAAAACAAAGGAAATTTCAGCCTTTTTACCTGAAAATAAGTGAAATTTCTGCAATTTTGCCCCAAATAAGGGAAATTTCTGCAATTTTGCCCCAAAATAAGGTAAATTCCTGCAATTTTGCCCCAAAAAAAGGAAATTTCTGGAATTTTGCCCCAAAATAATGGGAATTTCTGCCTTTTGCCCAAAAATAAGGGGAATTTCTGCACTTTTGCTCCAAAATACGGGGAATTTCTGCCTTTTTGCCCGAAAATAATGGGTATGCATACATTTTTGCGATAAAAAGGGAAATTTCTTCATTTTTGCTCCAAAAAAAGGGGAATTTCTGCCTTTTGCCTCTAAATATGTGGAATTTCTGTCTTTTTCCCCCAAAACAAAGGGATTTTCTGTCTTTTTTGCCTCAAAATAAAGGAAATTTTTGACTTATTACCCTTAAATAAGTGAAATTTCTGCAATTTAGCCCCAAAATAAGGGAAATTTCTGCAATTTTGCCCCAATGTAAAAGAAATTTCTGCAATTTTGCCCCAAAATTAGGGGAATTTCTGACTGGTTGCTCCCGAAAAAGGAGATTTTCTCTCTTTTTACCACAAAATAAGAAGAATTTCTGCCTTTTTGCCCGACAAATGAGAGAATTTCTGCAATTTTGCTTCAAAATACGGGGAATTTCTGCTTTTTATCCCGAAAGTAAGGGGAATGTATACCTTTTGCCACAAAAAAGGGAAATTTCTTCATTTTTGCCCCAAAATTAGAGCAATTTCTGCCTTTTTACCTCAAAATACGTGAAATTTCTGCCTTTTTACACAAAAATAAACAGAATTTCTGTCATTTTGCCCAAAAATAAAAGGAATTTTTGAATTATGCCCTGAAATATGTGAAATTTCTGCAATTTTGCCCCAAAATAAAAGAAATTTTTGCATTTTTGCCACAAAATAAGGGGAATTTCTGTCTCTTTGCCCCAAAATAAAGGAAATTTCTGCGTTTTGCCCCCAAATAAGGGGAATTACAGCATTTTTACCTCAAAATAAAGTAAATTTCTGCATTTTTGCCCCAAAATAAGAAAAATTTCTGGCTTTTTTCCTTAAAAATAATTGAAATTTCTGCAATTTTGCCCCAAAATAAGTGAAATTTCTGCAATTTTGCCCCAAAATAAGTGAAATTTCTGCAATTTTGCCCCAAAATAAGGGAAATTTCTGGAATTTTGCCCCAAAATAAGGGGAATTTCTGAGTTTTGCCCCAAAATAAGGAGAATTTCTGTGTTTTTGCCCCAACATAGAGGGAATTTCTGCCTTTTTGCCCCACAATTATGAGAATTTCTACAATTTTGCTCCAAAATACAGGGAATTTCTGCCTTTTTGCCCAAAAATAAGGGGAATGCATAACCTTTTGCCATAAACGAGAAAAATTTCTTTATTTTTGCTCCAAAATAAGAAGAATTTTGTTTTTTGCCTCTAAATAACTGGAATTTCTGTCTTTTTCCCCCAAAACAAAGGGAATTTCTGTATTTTGCCCCAAAATAAGGGGAATTTCTGAGTTTTGCCTTAAAATAAGGAGAATTTCTTTCTTTTTCCCCAACATATAGGGAATTTCTGCCTTTTTGCCCCACAATTAGGGGAATTTATGCAATTTTGCTCCAAAATACAGGGAATTTCTGCCTTTTACCCCGAAAATAAGGGGAATGCATAATTTTTTAAATAAACGAGAAAAATTTCTTCATTTTTGCTCCAAAATAAGAATTTCTGCTTTTTTGCCTCTAAATAAGTGGAATTTCTGTCTTTTTCCCCCAAAACAAAGGGAATTTTTGTCTTTTTTGCCCCAAAATAAGGGGAATTTCTGACTGTTTGCTCCCGAAAAAGGAGATTTTCTGTCTTTTTACCAAAAAATAAGGAGAATTTCTGCCTTTTTGCCCGAAAATTGAGAGAATTTCTGCAATTTTGCTTCAAAATACGGGGAATTTCTGCTTTTTATCCCGAAAGTAAGGGGAATGTATACCTTTTGCCACAAAAAAGGAAAAGTTATTCATTTTTGCCCCAAAATTAGAGCAATTTCTTCCTTTTTACTTCAAAATAAGTGAAATTTCTGCCTTTTTACACAAAAATAAACGGAATTTCTGTCATTTTGCCCCAAAATAAAAGGAATTTTTGAATTATGCCCTGAAATATGTGCAATTTCTGCAATTTTGCCCCAAAATAAAAGAAATTTCTGCATTTTTGCCACAAAATAAGGGGAATTTCTGTCTCTTTGCCCCAAAATAAGGGAAATTTCTGCCTTTTTGTCCCCAAATAAGGGGAATTACAGCATTTTTACCTCAAAATAAGGGGAATTTTTGCATTTTTGCCCCAAAATAAGAAAAATTTCTGGCTTTTTTCCTTAAAATAATTGAAATTTCTGCAATTTTGCCCCAAATTAGTGAAATTTCTGCAATTTTGCCCCAAAATAAGGGAAATTTCTGGAATTTTGCCCCAAAATAAGGGGAATTTCTGAGTTTTGCCCCAAAATAAGGAGAATTTCTGTGTTTTTGCCCCAACATATAGGGAATTTCTGCCTTTTTGCCCCACAATTAGGGGAATTTCTGCAATTTTGCTCCAAAATACAGGGAATTTCTGCCTTTTTGCCCAAAAATAAGGGGAATGCATAACCTTTTGCCATAAATGAGAAAAATCTCTTCATTATTGCTCCAAAATAAGAAGAATTTCTGCTTTTTTGCCTCTAAATAAGTGGAATTTCTGTCTTTTTCCCCCAAAACAAAGAAAATTTCTGTATTTTGCCCCAAAATAAGGGGAATTTCTGACTTATTACCCTGAAATAAGTGAAATTTCTGCAATTTTGCCCCAAAATAAGGGAAATTTCTGCCGTTTTGCCTTGAAATATGTGAAATTTCTGCAATTTTACCACAAAATAAGGTAAATTTCTGCCTTTTTGCCCCAAAATAATGGGAATTTCTGCCTTTTTGCCCCAAAATAAGAAAAAATTTTGTTTTTTTCCTCTGAAATAAGTAAAATTGCTGCAATTTTGCTCTAAAATAAGGAAAATTTTTGCAATTTTTCCCAAAAATAAGGGAAATTTCTGCAATTTTGCCCAAAAATAAGGAAAATTTCTCCCTTTTTGCCCCAAACTAAAGGAAATTTCAGGCTTTTTACCTGAAAATAAGTGAAATTTCTGCAATTTTGCCCCAAATAAGAAAAATTTCTGCAATTTTGCCCCAAAATAAGGTAAATTCCTGCAATTTTGCCCCAAAATAAAGGAAATTTCTTGAATTTTGCCCCAAAATAAGGGGAATTTCTGCCTTTTTGCCCGAAAATAATGGGAATGTATACCTTTTTGCCATAAAAAGGGAAACTTCTTCATTTTTGCTCCAAAATAAGGGGAATTTCTGCCTTCTTGCCTCTAAATAAGTGGAATTTCTTGTTTTTCCCCCAAAACAAAGGGAACTTCTGTCTTTTTTGCCCCAAATTAAGGGGAATTTCTGACTTATTACCCTGTAATAAGTGAAATTTCTGCAATTTTGCCTCAAAATAAGGGATATTTCTGCCTTTTTGCCCCCAAATAAGGGGAATTTCAGCCTTTTTACCTCAAAATAAGTGGAATTTCTGCCTTTTTGCCCCCAAAATAACAAAATTCCTTTTTTTCCCTGAAATAAGTGAAATTTCTGCAATTTTGCTCAAAATAAGTGAAATTTCTGCAATTTTGCCCCAGAATAAGGGAAATTTCTGGAATTTTGCCCCAAAATAAAGAGAATTTCTGTGTTTTCGCCCCAACATATAGGGAATTTCTGCCTTTTTGCCCCACAATTATGGGAATTTCTGCAATTTTGCTCCAAAATACAGGGAATTTCTGCCTTTTTGCCCGAAAAAAAAGGGGAATGCATAACTTTTTGAAATAAACGAGGAAAATTTCTTCATTTTTGCTCCAAAATAAGAAGAATTTCGGCTTTTTAGCCTCTAAATAAGTGGAATTTCTGTCTTTTTCCCCCAAAACAAAGGGAATTTCTGTATTTTTCACCAAAATAAGAAGAATTTCTGACTTATTACCCTGAAATAAGTGAAATTTTTGCAATTTTGCCCCAAAATAAGGGGAATTTCTATCTGTTTGCTCCCGAAAAAGGAGATTTTCTGTCTTTTTGCACCAAAAGAAGGAGAATTTCTGCCTTTTTGCACGAAAATTGAGAGAATTTCTGCAATTTTGCTTCAAAATACGGGGAATTTCTGCTTATTATCCCGAAAGTAAGGGGAATGTATACCTTTTGCCACAAAAAAGGGAAATTTCTTCATTTTGCCCCAAAATTAGATCAATTTCTGCCTTTTTACCTCAAAATAAGTGAAATTTCTGCCTTTTTAAACAAAAATAAACGGAATTTCTGTCTTTTTGCCCCAAAATAAAAGGAATTTTTGAATTATGCCCTGAAATATGTGAAATTTCAGCAATTTTGCCCCAAAATAAAAGAAATTTCTGCATTTTTGCCACAAAATAAGGAGAATTTGTGTTTTTTTGCCCCAAAATAAGGGAAATTTCTGCCTTTTTGCCCCCAAATAAGGGGAATTTCAGCCTTTTTACCTCAAAATAAGGGGAATTTCTGCATTTTTGCCCTAAAATAAGGAAAATTTCTGCCTTTTTTCCCTGAAATAAGTGAAATTTCTGCAATTTTGCCCCAAAATAAGTGAAATTTCTGCAATTTTGCCCCAAAATAAGGGAAATTTCTGGAATTTTGCCCCAAAATAAGGGGAATTTCTGAGTTTTGCCCCAAAAAAAGGAGAATTTCTGTCTTTTTGCCTCAACATATAGGGAATTTCTGCCTTTTTGCCCCAGAATTAGGGGAATTCCTGCAATTTTGCTCCAAAATACAAGTAATTTCTGCATTTTGCCCGAAAATAGAGGAAATGCATAAGTTTTTGCCATAAAAAAGGAAAATTTCTTCATTTTTGCTCCAAAATAAGAAGAATTTCGGCTTTTTAGCCTCTAAATTAGTGGAATTTCTGTCTTTTTCCCCCAAAACAAAGGGAATTCTTGTCTTTTTTGTCCCAAAATAAGGGAAATTTCTGACTTATTACCCTGAAATAAGTGAAATTTCTGCAATTTTGCCCCAAAATAAGGGAAATTTCTACCTTTTTGCCCTGAAATATGTGAAATTTCTGCAATTTTACCCCAAAATAAGGTGAATTTCTGCCTTTTTGCCCCAAAATAATGGGAATTTCTACCTTTTTGCCCCCAAAAAAGAAAAATTTTTGCTTTTTTTCTCTGAAATAAGTGAAATTTCTGCAATTTTGCCCTAAAATAAGGGAAATTTCTGCAATTTTTCCCCATAATAAGGGAAATTTCTGCAATTTTGCCCCAAAATAAGGGGAATTTCTCCCATATTGCCCCAAAATA
Source organism: Micromys minutus (assembly GCF_963924665.1). Taxonomy (NCBI): domain Eukaryota; kingdom Metazoa; phylum Chordata; class Mammalia; order Rodentia; family Muridae; genus Micromys; species Micromys minutus. The sequence continues at coordinate 1,174,432 of NW_027667967.1, forward strand.
AAGGAAATTTCAGCCTTTATACCTGAAAATAAGTAAAATTTCTGCAATTTTGCACCAAATAGGTGAAATTTCTGCAATTTTGCCCCAAAATAAGGTAAATTCCTGCAATTTTGCCCCAAAATAAAGGAAATTTCTGGAATTTTGCCCCAAAATAAGGGGAATTTCTGCCTTTTGCCCCAAAATTATAAATATTTCTGCAATTTTGCTCCAAAATACAGGGAATTTTTGCCTTTTTGTCTGAAAATAATGGGAATGCATACTTTTTTGCCATAAAAAGGGAAATTTCCTCATTTTTGCTCCAAAATAATGGGAATTTCTGCCTTTTTGCCTCTAAATAAGTGGAATTTCTGTCTTTTTCCCCCAAAACAAAGGGAATTTCTGTCTTTTTTGCCCCAAAATAAGGGGAATTTCTGACTTACTAAATTGAAATAAGTGAAATTTCTGCAATTTTGCAACAAAATAAGAGAGATTTTTGCAATTTTGCCACAATGTAAAGCAAATTTTGGCAATTTTGCCCCAAAATAAGGGGAATTTCTGACTTATTAACCTGAAATAAGTGAAATTTCTGCATTTTTGCCCCAAAATAAGGGAAATTTCTGCCTTTTTGCCCTGAAACATGTGAAATTTCTGTAATTTTACCCCAAAATAAGGTGAATTTCTGAGTTTTTGCCCCAAAATAAGAAAAATTTTTGTTTTTTTCTCTGAAATAAGTGAAATTTCTGCAATTTTGCCCTAAAATAAGGGAAATTTCTGCAATTTTTTCCCATAATAAGAGAAATTTCTGCAATTTTGCCCCAAAATAAGGGGATTTTCTCCCTTTTTGCCCCAAAATAAAGAAAATTTCAGACTTTTTACCTGAAAATAAGTGAAATTTCTGCAATTTTTCCTCAAATAAAAGAAATTTCTGCAATTTTGCAGCAAAATAAGGTAAATTCCTGCAATTTTGCCCCAAAATAAAGGAAATTTCTGGAATTTTGCCCCAAAATAAGGGGAATTTCTGATTTTTGCCCCAAACTAAAGGGAATTTCTGCCTTTTGCCCCAAAATTAGGTGAATTTCTGCAATTTTGCTCCAAAATACGGGGAATATCTGCCTTTTTGCCTGAAAATAATAGGAATGCATAACTTTTTGCCATAAAAAGGGAAATTTCTTCATTTTTGCTCCAAAATAAGGGGAATTTCTGCCTTTTGCCTCTAAATAAATGGAATTTCTGTCTTTTTCCCTCAACACATGGGAATTTCTGTCTTTTTGCCCCAAAATAAGGGGAATTAATGATTTATTACCTTGAAATAAGTGAAATTTTTGCAATTTTGCCCCAAAATAAGGAAAATTTCTGCAATTTTGCCCCAATGTAAATGAAATTTCTGCAATTTTGCCCCAAAATAAGGGGAAATTCTGACTGTTTGCTCCCAAAAAAAAGAGATTTTCTGTCTTTTTGCCCCAAAATAAGGAGAATTTCTTCCTTTTTGCCCGAAAATTATGAGAATTTCTGCAATTTTGCTTCAAAATACAGGAAATTTCTACTTTTAATCCCGAAAGTAAGAGGAATGTATACCTTTTCTCACAAAAAAAGGATTTTCTTCATTTTTGCCCCAAAATAAAAGAAATTTCTGCATTTTTGCCACAAAATAAGGGGAATTTCTGTCTTTTTGCCCCAAAATAAGGGAAATTTCTGCCTTTTTGCCTCCAAATAAAAAGAATTTCAGACTTTTTACCTCAAAATAAGGGGAATTTCAGCATTTTTGCCCCAAAATAAGGAAAATTTCTGCCTTTTTCCCTAAAATAAGTGAAATTTCTGCAATTTTGCCCCAAAATAAGTGAAATTTCTTCAATTTTGCCCCAAAATAAAGAAAATTTCTGGAATTTTGCCCCAAAATAAGGGGAATTTCTGAGTTTTGCCCCAAAATAAGGAGAATTTCTTTTTTTTGCCCCAACATATAGGGAATTTCTGCCTTTTTGCCCCACAATTAGGGGAATTTCTGCAATTTTGCTCCAAAATACAGGGAATTTCTGCCTTTTAGCCCGAAAATAAGGGGAATGCATAATTTTTGAAATAAACGAGAAATATTTCTTCATTTTTGCTCCAAAATAAGAAAAATTTTTGCTTTTTTTCTCTGAAATAAGTGAAATTTCTGCAATTTTGCCCTAAAATAAAGGAAATTTTTGCAATTTTTCCCCATAATAAGGGAAATTTCTGTAGTTTTGCCTTAAAATAAAAGGAATTTCTTCCTTTTTACCCCAAAATAAAGGAAATTTCAGCCTTTTTACCTAAAAATAAGTGAAATTTCTGCAATTTTGCCCCAAAATAAAATAAATTCCTGCAATTTTGCCCCAAAATAAAAAAAAAAATTTCTGGAATTCTGCCCCAAAATAAGAGGAATTTCTGATTTTTGCCCCAAAATAAAGGGAATTTCTGACTTTTGCCCCAAAATTAGGGGAATTTCTGCAATTTTGCTCGAAAATACGGGGAATTTCTGCCTTTTTGCCCGAAAATAATGGGAATGCATACCTTTTTGCCATAAAAAGGGAAATTTCTTCATTTTTACTCCAAAATAAGGGGAATTTCTGCCTTTTTGCCTCTAAATAAGTGGAATTTCTGCCTTTTTCCTCCAAAACAAAGGGAATTTCTGTCTTTTTTGCCCCAACATATAGGGAATTTCTGCCTTTTGCCCCAAATTTAGGGGAATTTCTGCAATTTTGCCCCAAAATATGGGGAATTTCTGCCTTTTTGCCCCAAAATAATGGGAATTTCTGCCTTTTTGTCCCAAAATAAGAAAAATTTTTGCTTTTTTTTTCTGAAATAAGTGAAATTACTGAAGTTTCGCCCTAAAATAAGGATAATTTCTGCAATTTTTCCCAATAATAAGGGAAATTTCTGCAATTTTACCCCCAAAAAAGGAGAATTTCTCCCTTTTTGCCCCAAACTAAAGGAAATTTCAGCCTTTTTACCTGAAAATAAGTGAAATTTCTGCAATTTTGCCCCAAATAAGAAAAATTTCTGCAATTTTGCCCCAAAATAAGGTAAATTCCTGCAATTTTGCCCCAAAATAAAGGAAATTTCTTGAATTTTGCCCCAAAATAAGGGGAATTTATGATTTTTGCCCCAAAATAAAGGGAATTTCTGCCTTTTACCCCAAATTTAGGGGAATTTCTGCAATTTTGCCCCAAAATATGGGGAATTTCTGCCTTTTTGCCATAAATAATGGGAATGCATACCTCTTTGCCATAAAAAGAGAAATTTCTTCATTTTTGCTCTAAAATAAGGGGAATTTCTGCCTTATTGCCTCTAAATAAGTGGAATTTCTTCTTTTTCCTCCAAAACAAAGGGAATTTCTGTCTTTTTTGCCCTAAATTAAGGGGAATTTCTGACTTATTACCCCGTAATAAGTGAAATTGCTGCAATTTTGCCCCAAAATAAGGGATATTTCTGCATTTTTGCCCCCAAATAAGGGGAATTTCAGCCTTTTTCCCTCAAAATAAGGGGAATTTCTACCTTTTTGCCCCAAAATGAGAAAAATTTTTGCTTTTTTTCTCTGAAATAAGTGAAATTTCTGCAATTTTGTCCTAAAATAAGGGAAATTTTTGCAATTTTTTCACATAATAAGAAAAATTTCTGCAATTTTGCCCCAAAATAAGGGGAATTTCTTCCTTTTTGCCCTAAAACAAAGGAAATTTCAGCCTTTTTACCTGAAAATAAGTGAAATTTCTGCAATTTTGCCCCAAATAAGGGAAATTTCTGCAATTTTGCCCCAAAATAAGGTAAATTCCTGCAATTTTGCCCCAAAAAAAGGAAATTTCTGGAACTTTGCCCCAAAATAATGGGAATTCCTGCCTTTTTGCCCAAAAATAATGGGAATGCATACCTTTTTGCCATAAAAAGGGAAATTTCTTCATTTTTGCTCCAAAATAAGGGGAATTTCTGCCTCTTGCCTCTAAATAAGTGGAATTTCTTCTTTTTCCTCCAAAACAAAGGGAATTTCTGTATTTTTTGCCCTAAATAAAGGGGAATTTCTGACTTATTACCCTGTAATAAGTGAAATTGCTGCAATTTTGCCCCCAAAAAAGGGATATTTCTGCCTTTTTGCCCCCAAATAAGGGGAATTTCAGACTTTTTACCTCAAAATAAGGGGAATTTCTGCCTTTTTGCCCAAAAATAAGATAAATTTTTGCTTTTTTTCTCTGAAATAAGTTAAATTTCTGCAATTTTGCCCTAAAATATAGGAAATTTTTGCAATTTTTTCACATAATAAGAAAAATTTCTGCAATTTTGCCTTAAAATAAGGGGAATTTCTTTCTTTTTGCCCTAAAACAAAGGAAATTTCAGCCTTTTTACCTGAAAATAAGTGAAATTTCTGCAATGTTGCCCCAAATTAGGGAAATTTCTGCAATTTGCCCCAAAATAAGGTAAATTCCTGCAATTTTGCCCCCAAAAAAGGAAATTTCTGGAATTTTGCCCCAAAATAATGGGAATTTCTGCCTTTTGCCCAAAAATAAGGGGAATTTCTGCACTTTTGCTCCAAAATACGGGGAATTTCTGCCTTTTTTTCCCGAAAATAATGGGTATGCATACCGTTTTGCCATAAAAAGGGAAATTTCTTCATTTTTGCTCCAAAAATAGGGGAATTTCTGCCTTTTTGCCTCTAAATATGTGGAATTTCTGTCTTTTTCCTCCAAAACAAAGGGATTTTCTGTCTTTTTTGCCTCAAAATAAGGGAAATTTCTGACTTATTACCCTTAAATAAGTGAAATTTCTGCAATTTAGCCCCAAAATAAGGGAAATTTCTGCAATTTTGCCCCAATGTAAAGGAAATTTCTGCAATTTTGCCCCAAAATTAGGGGAATTTCTGACTGTTTGCTCCCGAAAAAGGAGATTTTCTGTCTTTTTACCCCAAAATAAGGAGAATTTCTGCCTTTTTGTCCGAAAATTGACAGAATTTCTGCAATTTTGCTTCAAAATACGGGGAATTTCTGCTTTTTATCCAGAAAGTAAGGGGAATGTATACCTTTTGCCACAAAAAAGGGAAATTTCTTCATTTTTGCCCCAAAATTAGAGCAATTTCTACCTTTTTACCTCAAAATAATTGAAATTTCTGCCTTTTTACACAAAAATAAACGGAATTTCTGTCATTTTGCCCCAAAATAAAAGGAATTTTTGAATTATGCCCTGAAATATGTGAAATTTCTGCAATTTTGCCCCAAAATAAAAGAAATTTCTGCATTTTTGCCACAAAATAAGGGGAATTTCTGTCTCTTTGCCCCAAAATAAAGGAAATTTCTGCGTTTTGCCCCCAAATAAGGGAAATTACAGCATTTTACCTCAAAATAAGGGGAATTTCTGCATTTTTGCACCAAAATAAGAAAAATTTCTGGCTTTTTTCCTTAAAATAATTGAAATTTCTGCAATTTTGCCCCAAAATAAGGGAAATTTCTGCAATTTTACCCCAAAATAAGGGAAATTTCTGGAATTTTGCCCCAAAATAAGGGGAATTTCTGAGTTTTGCCCCAAATAAGGAGAATTTCTGTGTTTTTGCACCAACATATAGGGAATTTCTGCCTTTTTGCCCCACAATTAGGGGAATTTCTGCAATTTTGCTCCAAAATACAGGGAATTTCTGCCTTTTTGCCCAAAAATAAGGGGAATGCATAACCTTTTGCCATAAACGAGAAAAAATTCTTCATTTTTGCTCCAAAATAAGAAGAATTTCTGCTTCTTTGCCTCTAAATAAGTGGAATTTCTGTCTTTTTCCCCCAAAACAAAGGAATTTCTGTATTTTGCCCCAAAATAAGGGGAATTTCTGACTTATTACCCTGAAATAAGTGAAATTTCTGCAATTTTGCCCCAAAATAAGGGAAATTTCTACAGTTTTCCCTAAAATATGTGAAATTTCTGCAATTTTACCCCAAAATAAGGTCAATTTCTGCCTTTTTGCCCCAAAATAATGGGAATTTCTGCCTTTTTGCCCCAAAATAAGAAAAATTTTTGCTTTTTTTCTCTGAAATAAGTGAAATTGCTGCAATTTTGCTCTAAAATAAAGTAAATTTCTGCAATTTTTCCCAATAATAAGGGAAATTTCTGCAATTTTGCCCCAAAATAAGGGGAATTTCTCCCTTTTCCCCAAACTAAAGGAAATTTCAGCATTTTTACCTGAAAATAAGTGAAATTTCTGCAATTTTGCCCCAAATAAGAAAAATTTCTGCAATTTTGCCCCAAGATACGGTAAATTCCTGCAATTTTGCCACAAAATTAAGGAAATTTCTGGAATTTTTCCCCAAAATAAGGGGAATTTATGATTTTTGCCCCAAAATAAAGGGAATTTCAGCCTTTTGCCCCAAATTTAGGGGAATTTCTGCAATTTTGCCCCAAAATATGGGGAATTTCTGCCTTTTTGCCCGAAAATAATGGGAATGCATACATTATGCCATAAAAAGGGAAACTTCTTCATTTTTGCTCCAAAATAAGGGGAATTTCTGCCTTCTTGCCTCTAAATAAGTGGAATTTCTTCTTTTTCCCCCAAAACAAAGGGAATTTCTGTCTTTTTTGCCCCAAATTAAGGGGAATTCCTGACTTATTACCCTGTAATAAGTGAAATTGCTGCAATTTGCCCCAAAATAAGGGATATTTCTGCCTTTTTGCCCCCAAATAAGGGGAATTTCAGCCTTTTTACCTCAAAATAAGAGGAATTTCTGCCTTTTTGCCCCAAAATAAGAAAAATTTTTGCTTTTTTTCTCTGAAATAAGTGAAATTTCTGCAATTTTGCCCTAAAATAAGGGAAATTTTTGCAATTTTTTCACATAATAAGAAAAATTTCTGCAATTTTGCCCCCAAATAAGGGGAATTTCATCCTTTTTGCACTAAAACAAAGGAAATTTCAGCCTTTTTACCTGAAAATAAGTGAAATTTCTGCAATTTTGCCCCAAATAAGGGAAATTTCTGCAATTTTGCCCCAAAATAAGGTAAATTCCTGCAATTTTGCCCCAAAAAAAGGAAATTTCTGGAATTTTGCCCCAAAATAATGGGAATTTCTGCCTTTTGCCCAAAAATAAGGGGAATTTCTGCACTTTTGCTCCAAAATACGGGGAATTTCTGCCTTTTTGCCCGAAAATAATGGGTATGCATACATTTTTGCGATAAAAAGGGAAATTTCTTCATTTTTGCTCCAAAAAAAGGGGAATTTCTGCCTTTTGCCTCTAAATATGTGGAATTTCTGTCTTTTTCCCCCAAAACAAAGGGATTTTCTGTCTTTTTTGCCTCAAAATAAAGGAAATTTTTGACTTATTACCCTTAAATAAGTGAAATTTCTGCAATTTAGCCCCAAAATAAGGGAAATTTCTGCAATTTTGCCCCAATGTAAAAGAAATTTCTGCAATTTTGCCCCAAAATTAGGGGAATTTCTGACTGGTTGCTCCCGAAAAAGGAGATTTTCTCTCTTTTTACCACAAAATAAGAAGAATTTCTGCCTTTTTGCCCGACAAATGAGAGAATTTCTGCAATTTTGCTTCAAAATACGGGGAATTTCTGCTTTTTATCCCGAAAGTAAGGGGAATGTATACCTTTTGCCACAAAAAAGGGAAATTTCTTCATTTTTGCCCCAAAATTAGAGCAATTTCTGCCTTTTTACCTCAAAATACGTGAAATTTCTGCCTTTTTACACAAAAATAAACAGAATTTCTGTCATTTTGCCCAAAAATAAAAGGAATTTTTGAATTATGCCCTGAAATATGTGAAATTTCTGCAATTTTGCCCCAAAATAAAAGAAATTTTTGCATTTTTGCCACAAAATAAGGGGAATTTCTGTCTCTTTGCCCCAAAATAAAGGAAATTTCTGCGTTTTGCCCCCAAATAAGGGGAATTACAGCATTTTTACCTCAAAATAAAGTAAATTTCTGCATTTTTGCCCCAAAATAAGAAAAATTTCTGGCTTTTTTCCTTAAAAATAATTGAAATTTCTGCAATTTTGCCCCAAAATAAGTGAAATTTCTGCAATTTTGCCCCAAAATAAGTGAAATTTCTGCAATTTTGCCCCAAAATAAGGGAAATTTCTGGAATTTTGCCCCAAAATAAAGGGAATTTCTGAGTTTTGCCCCAAAATAAGGAGAATTTCTGTGTTTTTGCCCCAACATAGAGGGAATTTCTGCCTTTTTGCCCCACAATTATGAGAATTTCTACAATTTTGCTCCAAAATACAGGGAATTTCTGCCTTTTTGCCCAAAAATAAGGGGAATGCATAACCTTTTGCCATAAACGAGAAAAATTTCTTTATTTTTGCTCCAAAATAAGAAGAATTTTGTTTTTTGCCTCTAAATAACTGGAATTTCTTTCTTTTTCCCCCAAAACAAAGGGATTTTCTGTCTTTTTTGCCTCAAAATAAAGGAAATTTTTGACTTATTACCCTTAAATAAGTGAAATTTCTGCAATTTAGCCCCAAAATAAGGGAAATTTCTGCAATTTTGCCCCAATGTAAAAGAAATTTCTGCAATTTTGCCCCAAAATTAGGGGAATTTCTGACTGGTTGCTCCCGAAAAAGGAGATTTTCTCTCTTTTTACCACAAAATAAGAAGAATTTCTGCCTTTTTGCCCGACAAATGAGAGAATTTCTGCAATTTTGCTTCAAAATACGGGGAATTTCTGCTTTTTATCCCGAAAGTAAGGGGAATGTATACCTTTTGCCACAAAAAAGGGAAATTTCTTCATTTTTGCCCCAAAACTAGAGCAATTTCTGCCTTTTTACCTCAAAATACGTGAAATTTCTGCCTTTTTACACAAAAATAAACAGAATTTCTGTCATTTTGCCCAAAAATAAAAGGAATTTTTGAATTATGCCCTGAAATATGTGAAATTTCTGCAATTTTGCCCCAAAATAAAAGAAATTTTTGCATTTTTGCCACAAAATAAGGGGAATTTCTGTCTCTTTGCCCCAAAATAAAGGAAATTTCTGCGTTTTGCCCCCAAATAAGGGGAATTACAGCATTTTTACCTCAAAATAAAGTAAATTTCTGCATTTTTGCCCCAAAATAAGAAAAATTTCTGGCTTTTTTCCTTAAAAATAATTGAAATTTCTGCAATTTTGCCCCAAAATAAGTGAAATTTCTGCAATTTTGCCCCAAAATAAGTGAAATTTCTGCAATTTTGCCCCAAAATAAGGGAAATTTCTGGAATTTTGCCCCAAAATAAGGGGAATTTCTGAGTTTTGCCCCAAAATAAGGAGAATTTCTGTGTTTTTGCCCCAACATAGAGGGAATTTCTGCCTTTTTGCCCCACAATTATGAGAATTTCTACAATTTTGCTCCAAAATACAGGGAATTTCTGCCTTTTTGCCCAAAAATAAGGGGAATGCATAACCTTTTGCCATAAACGAGAAAAATTTCTTTATTTTTGCTCCAAAATAAGAAGAATTTTGTTTTTTGCCTCTAAATAACTGGAATTTCTGTCTTTTTCCCCCAAAACAAAGGGAATTTCTGTATTTTGCCCCAAAATAAGGGGAATTTCTGACTTATTACCCCGAAATAAGTGAAATTTCTGCAATTTTGCCCCAAAATAAGGGAAATTTTTGCCTTTTTGCCCTGAAATATGTGAAATTACTGCAATTTTACCCCAAAATAAGGTGAATTTCTGCCTTTTTGCCCCAAAATAATGGGAATTTCTGCCTTTTTGCCCCAAAATAAGAAAAATTTTTTTCTTTTTTTTTCTGAAATAAGTGAAATTGCTGCAATTTTGCTCTAAAATAAGGAAAATTTTTGCAATATTTCCCAATAATAAGGGAAATTTCTGCAATTTTGCCCCAAAATAAGGGGAATTTCTCCCTTTTTGCCCCAAACTAAAGGAAATTTCAGCCTTTTTACCTGAAAATAAGTGAAATTTCTGCAATTTTGCCCCAAATAAAAAAAATTTCTGCAATTTTGCCCCAAAATAAGGTAAATTCCTGCAATTTTGCCCCAAAATAAAGGAAATTTCTTGAATTTTGCCTCAATATAAAGGGAATTTATGATTTTTGCCCCAAAATAAAGGGAATTTCTGCTTTTGCCCCTAAAGGAGGGGAATTTCTGCAATTTTGCTCCAAAATACAGGGAATTTCTGCTTTTTTGCCCGAAAATAATGGGAATGCATACCTTTTTGCCATAAAAAGGGAAATTTCTTCATTTTTGCTCCAAAATAAGTGGAATTTCTTCCTTTTTGCCTTTAAATAAGTGTAATTTCTGTCTATTTACCCCAAAACAAAGAAAATTTCTGTATTTTTTGCCCCAAATTAAGGGGAATTTCTGACTTATTACCCTGTAATAAGTAAAATTTCTGCAATTTTGCCACAAAATAAGAAATATTTCTGCCTTTTTGCTCCCAAATAAGGGGAATTTCAGCCTTTTTACCTCAAAATAAGGGGAATTTCTGCCTTTTTTCCCCAAAATAACAAAATTCCTTTTTTCCCTGAAATAAGTGAAATTTCTGCAATTTTGCACAAAATAAATGATATTTCTGCAATTTTGCCCCAGAATAAGGGAAATTTCTGGAATTTTGCCCCAAAATAAGTGGAATTTCTGAGTTTTGCCCCAAAATAAGGAGAATTTCCGTCTTTTGCCCCAACATATAGGGAATTTCTGCATTTTTGCCCCACAATTAGGGGAATTTTTGCAATTTTGCTCCAATATACGTAGAATTTCTGCCTTTTTGAGCGAAAATAAGAAGAATGCATACCTTTTTGCCTTAAAAAAGGGAAATTTCTTCATTTTTGCTTCAAAATAAGGGGAGTTTCTGCTTTTTTGCCTCTAAATAAGTGGAATTTCTGTCTTTTTCCCCCAAAACAAAGGGATTTTCTGTCTTTTTTGCCCCAAAATAAGAAAAATTTCTGACTTATTACTCTGAAATAAGTGAGGTTTCTGCAATTTTGCCCCAAAATAAGGGAAATTTTTGCCTTTTTGCCCACAAATAAGGGGAATTTCACCGTTTTTACCTCAAACTAAGGGGATTATCTGAATTTTTGCCACAAAATATTAGGAATTTCTGCTTTTTGCCCCAAAATAAGTGAAATTTCTGAGTTTTGCCCCAAAATAAGGAGAATTTCTGTTTTTTTGTCCCAACATATAGGGAATTTCTGCCTTTTTGCACCACAATTAGGGGAATTTCTTCAATTTTGCTACAAAATACGGGGAATTTCTGCCTTTTTGCACGAAAATAAGAGGAATGCATAACTTTTTGCCATAAAAAAGGGAAATTTCTTCATTTTTGGTCCAAAATAAAAGGAATTTCTGCCTTTTTGCTTCTCAATAAGTGGAATTTCTGTCTTTTTCCCCCAAAACAAAGGGAATTTCTGGGTTTTTTTGGCCCATAATAATGGGAATTTCTGACTTATTACCCTGAAATAAGTGAAATTTCTGCAATTTTGCCCCAAAATAAGGGAAATTTCTGCTTTTTCTCCCTGAAATCTGTTAAATTTCTGCAATTTTACCTCAAAATAAGGTGAATTTCTCCTTTTTTGCCCCAAAATAATAGGAATTTCTGCCTTTTTGCCCCAAAATAAGAAAAATTTTTGCTTTTTTTCTCTGAAATAAGTGAAATTGCTGCAATTTTGCTCTAAAATAAGAAAAATTTCTGCAATTTTTCCCAATAATAAGGGAAATTTCTGCAATTTTGCTCCAAAATAAGGGGAATTTCTCCCTTTTTGCCCCAAACTAAAGGAAATTTCAGCCTTTTTACCTGAAAATAAGTGAAATTTCTGCAATTTTGCCCCAAATAAAAATTTCTGCAATTTTGCCCCATAATAAGGTAAATTCCTGCAATTTTGCCCCAAAATAAAGGAAATTTCTTGAATTTTTCCCCAAAATAAGGGGACTTTATGATTTTTGCCCCAAAATAAAGGGAATTTCTGCCTTTTGCCCCAAATTTAGGGGAATTTCTGCAATTTTGCCCCAAAATATGGGAAATTTCTGCCTTTTTGCCCGAAAATAATGGGAATGCATACCTTTTTGCCATAAAAAGGGAAATTTCTTCATTTTTGCCGCAAAATAATTGGAATTTCTGCCTTCTTGCCTCTAAATAAGTGGAATTTCTTCTTTTTCCCCCAAAACAAAGGGAATTTCTGTCTTTTTTGCCCCAAATTAAGGGGAATTTGTGACTTATTACCCTGTAATAAGTGAAATTTCTGCAATTTTGCCCCAAAATAAAGGATATTTCTGCCTTTTTGACCCCAAATAAGGGGAATTTCAGCCTTTTTACCTCAAAATAAAGGGAATTTCTGCCTTTTTGCCCCAAAATAACAAAATTCCTTTTTTACCCTGAAATAAGTGAAATTTCTGCAATTTTGCCCAAAATAAGTGATATTTCTGCAATTTTGCCCCAGAATAAGGGAAATTTCTGGAATTTTGTCCCAAAATAAGGGGAATTTCTGAGTTTTGCCCCAAAATAAGGAGAATTTCTGTGTTTTCGCCCCAACATATAGGGAATTTCTGCCTTTTTGCCCCACTATTAGGGGAATTTCTGCAATTTTGCTCCAAAATACAGGGAATCTCTGCCCTTTTGCCCGAAAATAAGGGGAATGCATAACTTTTTGAAATAAACGAGGAAAATTTCTTCATTTTTGCTCCAAAATAAGAAGAATTTCGGCTTTTTAGCCTCTAAATAAGTGGAATTTCTGTCTTTTTCCCCCAAAACAAAGGGAATTTCTGTATTTTTCCCCAAAATAAGGGGAATTTCTGACTTTTTACCCTAAAATAAGTGAAATTTCTGCAATTTTGCCCCAAAATAAGGGAAATTTCTGCCTTTTTGCCCTGAAATATGTGAAATTTCTGCAATTTTACCCCTAAATAAGGTGAATTTCTGCCTTTTTGCCCCAAAATAATGGGAATTTCTGCCTTTTTGTTTCAAAATAAAAAAAAATTTTGCTTTTTTTCTCTGAAATAAGTAAAATTTCTGCAATTTTGCTCTAAAATAAGGGAAACTTCTGCAATTTTTACCCATAGTAAGGGAAATTTCTGAAATTTTGCCCCAAAATAAGAGGAATTTCTCGCTTTTTGCCCCAAAGTAAAGGAAATTTCAGACTTTTTACCTGAAATAAGTGAAATTTCTGCAATTTTGACCCAAATAATGGAAATTTCTGCAATTTTGCCCCAAAGCAAGGTAAATTCCTGCAATTTTGCCCCAAAATAAAGGAAATTTCTGGAATTTTGCCCCAAAATAAGGGGAATTTATGATTTTTGCTCCAAAATAAAGGGAATTTCTGCTTTAGCCCCAAAAAAAGGGGAATTTCTGCAATTTTGCTCCAAAATACAGGGAATTTCTGCTTTTTTGCCCGAAAATAATGGGAATGCATACCTTTTTGCCATAAAAAGGGAAATTTCTTCATTTTTGCTCCAAAATAAGTGGAATTTCTTCCTTTTTGCCTTTAAATAAGTGGAATTTCTGTCTTTTTACCCCAAAACAAAGGGAATTTCTGTCTTTTTTGCCCCAAAATAAGGGGAATTTCAGACTTATTACCCTGAAATAAGTGAAGTTTCTGCAACTTTACCCCAAAATAAGGGAAATTTTTTCAATTTTGCCCGAATGTAAAGGAAATTTCTGCAATTTTGCCCCAAAATAAGGGAAATTTCTGCCTTTTTGCCCTGAAATATGTGAAATTTCTGCAATTTATCCCCAAAATAAGGTGAATTTCTGCCTTTTTGCCCCAAAATAATGGGAATTTCTGCCTTTTTGTTTCAAAATTAGAAAATATTTTGCTTTTTTTCTCTGAAATAATTGAAATTTCTGCAATTTTGCCCTAAAATAAGGGAAATTTCTGCAATTTTTCCCCATAATAAGGGAAATTTCTGAAATTTTGCCCCAAAATAAGAGGAATTTCTTCCTTTTTGCCCCAAAGTAAAGGAAATTTCAGCCTTTTTACTAGAAATAAGTGAAATTTCTGCAATTTTGCCCCAAATAATGGAAATTTCTGCAATTTTGCCCCAAAACAAGGTAAATTCCTGCAATTTTGCCCCAAAATAAAGGAAATTTCTGGAATTTTGCCCCAAAATAAGGGGAATTTATGATTTTTGCCCCAAAATAAAGGGTATTTCTGCCTTTTGCCCCAAAATTAGGGGAATTTCTGCAATTTTGCTTCAAAATACAGGGAATTTCTGCCTTTTTGCCCGAAAATAATGGGAATGCATACCTTTTTGCCATAAAAAGGGAAATTTCTTCATTTTTGCTCCAAAATAAGTGGAATTTCTTCCTTTTTACCTTTAAATAAGTGGAATTTCTGTCTTTTTCCCCCAAAACAAAGGGAATATCTGTCTTTTTTGCCCCCAAAAAAGGGGAATTTCTGACTTATTACCCTGAAATAAGTGAAATTTCTGCAACTTTGCCCCCAAATAAGGGAAATTTTTTCAATTTTGCCCCAATGTAAAGGAAATTTCTGCAATTTTGCCTTAAAATTAGGGGAATTTCTAATTGTTTGCTCCCGAAAAAGAAGATTTTCTGTCTATTGCCCCAAAATAAGGAGAATTTCTGCCTTTTTGCACAAAAATTGAGAGAATTTCTGCAATTTTGCTTCAAAATACGGGGAATTTCTGCTTATTATCCAGAAAGTAAGGGAAATGTATAACTTTTGCCAGAAAAAAAGGGAAATGTCTTCATTTTTGTCCCAAAATAAGAGGAATTTCAGCCTTTTTACCTAAAAATAAGTGAAATTTCTGACTTTTTACCCAAAAATAAACGGAATTTCTGTTTTTTTGCCCCAAAATAAAAGGAATTTTTGAATTATGCCCTGAAATAAGTGAAATTTCTGCAATTTTGCCACAAAATAAGTGAAATTTCTGCAATTTTGCCCCAAAATAAGGGAAATTTCTGGAATTTTGCCCCAACATATAAGGAATTTCTGCCTTTTTGCCCCAGAATTAGGGGAATTTCTGCAATTTTGCTTCAAAATACAAGGAATTTCTGCATTTTGCCCGAAAATATAGGAAATGCATAAGTTTTTGCCATAAAAAAGGAAAATTTCTTCATTTTTGCTCCATAATAAGAAGAATTTCGGCTTTTGAGCCTCTAAATAACTGGAATTTCTGTCTTTTTCCCTCAAAACAAAGGGAATTCCTGTCTTTTCTGTTCCAAAATAAGGGAAATTTCTGATTATTACAATGAAATAAGTGAAATTTCTGCAATTTTGTCCCAAAATAAGGGAAATTTTAACCTTTTTGCCCTGAAATATGTAAAATTTCTGCAATTTTACCCCAAAATAAGGTGAATTTCTGCCTTTTTGCCCCAAAATAATGGGAAATTCTACATTTTTGCCCCAAAATAAGAAAAAATTTTGATTTTTTTCTCTGAAATAAGTGAAATTTCTGCAATTTTGCCCTAAAATAAGGGATATTTGTGCAATTTTTCCCCATAATAAGGGAAATTTCTGCAATTTTGCCCCAAAATAAGGGGAATTTCTCCCTTTTGGCCCCAAAATAAATTTCAGCCTTTTTACCTGAAAATAAGTAAAATTTCGGCAATTTTGCACCAAATAAGTGAAATTTCTGCAATTTTCCCCAAAATAAGGTCAATTCCTGCAATTTTGCCCCAAAATAAAGGAAATTTCTGGAATTTTGCCCCAAAATAAGGGGAATTTCTGCCTTTTGCCCCAAAATTAGAATAATTTCTGCAATTTTGCTCCAAAATATAGGGAATTTCTGCCTTTTTGCCTGAAAATAATGGGAATGCATACATTTTTGCCATAAAAAGGGAAATTTCTTCATTTTTGCTCCAAAATAACGGGAATTTCTGCATTTTTGCCTCTAAATAAGTGGAATTTCTGTCTTTTTCCCCCAAAACAAAGGGAATTTCTGTCTTGTTTGCCTCAAAATAAGGGGAATTTCTGACTTATTACCCTGAAATAAGTGAAATTTCTGCAATTTTGCCACAAATAAGAAAAATTTCTGCAATTTTGCCACAATGTAAAGGAAATTTTGGCAATTTTGCCCCAAAATAAGGGGAATTTCTGACTTATTAACCTGAAATGAGTGAAATTTCTGCAATTTCGCCTTAAAATAAGGGAAATTTCTGCAATTTTTCCCCAATGTAAAAAAAATTTCTGCAATTTTGCCCCACAATATGGGGAATTTCTGACTGTTTGCTCCTGAAAAAGGAGATTCTCTGTCATTTTGCCTCAAAATAAAAAGAATTTCTGCCTTTTTGCCCAAAAATTGAGAGAATTTATGCAATTTTGCTTCAAAATACAAGGAATTTCTGCTTTTTATCCCGAAAGTAAGAGAAATGTATACCTTTTGCCACAAAAAAGGGAAATTTCTTCATTTTTGCCCCCCAAAAAAAGGAATTTCTGCATTTTTACCTCAAAATAAGTGAAATTTCTGCCTTTTTACCCCAAAATAAATAGAATTTCTGTCTTTTTGCCCCAAAATAAAAGGAATTTTTGAATTATGCCCTGAAATAAGTGAAATTTCTGCAAATTTGCCCCAAAATAAAAGAAATTTCTACATTTTTGCCACAAAATAAGGGGAATTTCTGTCTTTTTGCCCCCAAATAAGGGGAATTTCAGCCTTTTTACCTCAAAATAATGGGAATTTCTGCATTTTTGCCCCAAAATAAGGAAAATTTCTGCCTTTTTTCCCTGATATAAGTGAAGTTTCTGCAATTTTGCCCCAAAATAATGGAAATTTCTGCCTTTTTGCCCTGAAATATGTGAAATTTCTGCAATTTTACCTCAAAATAAGGTGAATTTCTGAGTTTTTGCCCCAAAATAAGAAAAATTTTTGTTTTTTTCTCTGAAATAAGTTAAATTTCTGCAATTTTGTCCTAAAATAAGGGAAATTTCTGCAATTTTCCCCATAATAAAGGATATTTCTGCAATTTTGCCCCAAAATAAGGGGATTTTCTTTTTTTTGCCCCAAAATAAAGAAAATTTCAGACATTTTACCTGAAAATAAGTGAAATTTCTGCAATTTTGCCTCAAATAAGAGAAATTTCTGCAATTTTGCACCAAAATAAGGTAAATTCCTGCAATTTTGCCCCAAAATAAAGGAAATTTCTGGAATTTTGCCCCAAAATATTAGGAATTTCTGATTTTTGCCCCAAAATAAAGGGAATTTCTGCCTTTTGCCCCAAAATTAGGGGAATTTCTGCAATTTTGCTCCAAAATACGGGGAATATCTGCCTTTTTGCCCGAAAACAATGGGAATGCATACCTTTTTGCCATAAAAAGTGAAATTTCTTCATTTTTGCTCCAAAATAAGGGGAATTTCTGCCTTTTTGCCTCTAAATAAATGGAATTTATGTCTTTTTCCCCCAAAACAAAGGGAATTTCTGTCTTTTTTGCCCCAAAATAAGGGAAATTACTGACTTATTACCCTGAAATAAGTGAAATTACTGCAATTTTGCCCTAAAATAAAATTTCTGCAATTTTGCCCCAATGTAAACCAAATTTCTGCAATTTTGCCCCTAAATAAGGGGAAATTCTGACTGTTTGCTCCCGAAAAAAGGAGATTTTCTGTCTTTTTGCCCCAAAATAAGGAGAATTTCTGCCTTTTTGCCTGAAAATTATGAGAATTTCTGCAATTTTGCTTCA
Source organism: Micromys minutus (assembly GCF_963924665.1). Classification (NCBI taxonomy): domain Eukaryota; kingdom Metazoa; phylum Chordata; class Mammalia; order Rodentia; family Muridae; genus Micromys; species Micromys minutus. The sequence goes on from NW_027667967.1 coordinate 1,191,956, forward strand.
AAATACGGGGAATTTCTGCTATTAATCCCGAAATTATGAGGAATGTATACCTTTTCCCACAAAAAAAGGATTTTCTTCATTTTTGCCCCAAAATAAAAGAAATTTCTGCATTTTTGCCACAAAATAAGAAAAATTTTTGCTTTTTTTCTCTGAAATAAGTGAAATTGCTGCAATTTTGCTCTAAAATAAGGAAAATTTCTGCAATTTTTCCCAATAATAAGGGAAATTTCTGCAATTTTGCCCCAAAATAAGGGGAATTTCTTCCTTTTTGCCCCAAACTAAAGGAAATTTCAGCCTTTTTACCTGAAAATAAGTGAAATTTCTGCAATTTTGCCCCAAATAAGAAAAATTTCTGCAATTTTGCCCCATAATAAGGTAAATTCCTGCAATTTTGCCCCAAAATAAAAAAAAATTTCTTGAATTCTGTCCCAAAATAAGGGGAATTTATGATTTTTGCCCCAAAATAAATGGAATTTCTGCCTTTTGCCCCAAATTTAGGGGAATTTCTGCAATTTTGCCCCAAAATATGGGAAATTTCTGCCTTTTTGCCCGAAAATAATGGGAATGCATAACTTTTTGCCATAAAAAGGGAAATTTCTTCATTTTTGCTGCAAAATAAGGGGAATTTCTGCCTTCTTGCCTCTAAATAAGTGGAATTTCTTCTTTTTCCCCCAAAACAAAGGGAATTTCTGTCTTTTTTGCCCCAAATTAAGGGGAATTTGTGACTTATTACCCTGTAATAAGTGAAATTTCTGCAATTTTGCCCCAAAATAAAGGATATTTCTGCCTTTTTGACCCCAAATAAAAGGAATTTCAGCCTTTTTACCTCAAAATAAGGGGAATTTCTGCCTTTTTGCCCCAAAATAACAAAATTCCTTTTTTACCCTGAAATAAGTGAAATTTCTGCAATTTTGCCCAAAATAAGTGAAATTTCTGCAATTTTGCCCCAGAATAAGAGAAATTTCTGAAATTTTGACCCAAAATAAAGGGAATTTCTGAGTTTTGCCCCAAAATAAGGAGAATTTCTGTGTTTTCGCCCCAACATATAGGGAATTTCTGCCTTTTTGCCCCACTATTAGGGGAATTTCTGCAATTTTGCTCCAAAATACAGGGAATTTCTGCCCTTTTGCCCGAAAATAAGGGGAATGCATAACTTTTTGAAATAAACGAGGAAAATTTTTTCATTTTTGCTCCAAAATAAGAAGAATTTCGGCTTTTTAGCCTCTAAATAAGTGGAATTTCTGTCTTTTCCCCCAAAACAAAGGGAATTTCTGTATTTTTCCCCAAAATAAGGGGAATTTCTGACTTATTACCCTAAAATAAGTGAAATTTCTGCAATTTTGCCCCAAAATAAGGGAAATTTCTGCCTTTTTGCCCTGAAATATGTGAAATTTCTGCAATTTTACCCCAAAATAAGGTGAATTTCTGCCTTTTTGCCCAAAATAATGGGAATTTCTGCCTTTTTGTTTCAAAATAAAAAAAATTTTGCTTTTTTTCTCTGAAATAAGTGAAATTTCTGCAATTTTGCCCTAAAATAAGGAAAATTTCTGCAATTTTTCCCCATAATAAGTAAAATTTCTGAAATTTTGCCCCAAAATAAGAGGAATTTCTTCTTTTTTGCCCCAAAGTAAAGGAAATTTCAGCCTTTTTACCAGAAATAAGTGAAATTTCTGCAATTTTGCCCCAAAACAAGGTAAATTCCTGCAATTTTGCCCCAAAATAAAGGAAATTTCTGGAATTTTGACCCAAAATAAGGGGAATTTATGATTTTTGCCCCAAAATAAAGGGAATTTCTGCCTTTTGCCCCAAAATTAGGGGAATTTCTGCAATTTTGCTCCAAAATACAGGGAATTTCTGCCTTTTTGCCCGAAAATAATGGGAATGCATACCTTTTTGCCATAAAAAGGGAAATTTCTTCATTTTTGCACCAAAATAAGTGGAATTTCTTCCTTTTTGCCTTTAAATAAGTGGAATTTTTATCTTTTTCCCCCAAAACAAAGGGAATTTCTGTCTTTTTTGCCCCAAAAAAAGGGGAATTTCTGACTTATTACCCTGAAATAAGTGAAATTTCTCCAACTTTGCCCCAAAATAAGGGAAATTTTTTCAATTTTTCCCCAATGTAAAGGAAATTTCTCAATTTTGCCCCAAAATAAGGGGAATTTCTAACTGTTTGCTTTCGAAAAAGGAGATTTTCTGTCTTTTTGCCCCAAAATAAGGAGAATTTCTGCCTTTTTGGACGAAAATTGAGATAATTTCTGCTATTTTGCTTCAAAATACGGGGAATTTCTGCTTATTATCCCGAAAGTAAGGGGAATGTATACCTTTTGCCTCAAAAAATAGGGAAATGTCTTCATTTTTGTCCCAAAATAAGAGGAATTTCAGCCTTTTTACCTAAAAATAAGTGAAATTTCTTACTTTTTACCCAAAAATAAACGGAATTTCTGTTTTTGCCCCAAAATAAAAAGAATTTTTGAATTATGCCCTGAAATATGTGAAATTTCTGCAATTTTGCCCCAAAATAAAAGAAATTTCTGCATTTTTGCCACAAAATAAGGGGAATTTCTGTTTTTTTGCCCCAAAATAAGGGAAATTTCTGCCTTTTTGCCCACAAATAAGGGGAATTTCTGCCTTTTTACCTCAAAATAAGGGGAATTTCTGCATTTTTGCCCTAAAATAAGGAATTTACTGCCTTTTTTTCCTGAAATAAGTGAAATTTCTGCAATTTTGCCCCAAAATAAGTGAAATTTCTGCAATTTTGCCCCAAAATAAGGGAAATTTCTGGAATTTTGCCCCAAAATAAGAGGAATTTCTTAGTTTTGCCCCAAAATAAGGAGAATTTCTGTCTTTTTGCCCCAACATATAGGGAATTTCTGCCTTTTTGCCCCAGAATTAGGGGAATTTCTGCAATTTTGCTTCCAAATACAAGGAATTTCTGCATCTTGCCCGAAAATAGAGGAAATGCATAAGTTTTTGCCATAAAAAAGGAAAATTTCTTCATTTTTGCTCCAAAATAAGAAGAATTTCGGCTCTTTAGCCTCTAAATAAGTGGAATTTCTGTCTTTTTCCCCCAAAACAAAAGGAATTTCTGTCTTTTCTGTCCCAAAATAAGGGAAATTTCTGATTATTACCCTGAAATAAGTGAAATTTCTGCAATTTTGCCCCAAAATAAGGGAAATTTTTACCTTTTTGCCCTGAAATATGTAAAATTTCTGCAATTTTACCCCAAAATAAGGTGAATTTGCCTTTTTGCCCCAAAATATGGGGAATTTCTGCCTTTTGCCCGAAAATAATGGGAATGCATACCTTTTTGCCATAAAATGGATTTTTCTTCATTTTTGCACCAAAATAAGGGGAATTTCTGCCTTCTTGCCTCTAAATAAGTGAATTTCTTCTTTTTCCCCTAAAACAAAGGGAATTTCTGTCTTTTTTGCCCCAAATTAAGAAGAATTTCTGACTTATTACCCTGTTATAAGTTAAATTTCTGCAATTTTGCCCCAAAATAAGAGATATTTCTGCCTTTTTGCCCCCAAATAAGGGGAAATTCAGCCTTTTTACCTCAAAATAAGGGGAATTTCTGCCTTTTTGCCCCAAAATAACAAAATTCCTTTTTTTCCCTGAAATAAGTGAAATTTCTGCAATTTTGCCCAAAATAAGTGAAATTTCTGCAATTTTGCCCCAGAATAAGGGAAATTTCTGGAATTTTGCCCCAAAATAAGTGGAATTTCTGAGTTTTGCCTCAAAATAAGGAGAATTTCTGTCTTTTGCCCCAACATATAGGGAATTTCTGCATTTTTGCCCCACAATTAGGGGAATTTTTGCAATTTTGCTCCAATATACGAGGAATTTCTGCCTTTTTGCCCGAAAATAAGAAGAATGCATACCTTTTTGCCTAAAAAAAGGGAAATTTCTTCATTTTTGCTTCAAAATAATGGGAATTTCTGCTTTTTGGCTCTAAATAAGTGGAATTTCTGTTTTTTTCCCCCAAAACAAAGGGATATTCTGTCTTTTTTGCCCCAAAATAAGAAAAATTTCTAACTTATTACGCTGAAATAAGTGAGGTTTCTGCAATTTTGCCCCAAAATAAGGGAAATTTTTTCCTTTTTGCCCTCAAATAAGAGGAATTTCATCTTTTTTACCTCAAAATAAGAAGAATTTCTGCATTTTTGCCACAAAATATTAGGAATTTCTGCTTTTTTGCCCCAAAATAAGGAAAATTTCTGCCTTTTTTCCCTGAAGTAAGTGAAATTTCTGCAATATTGCCCCAAAATAAGTGGAATTTCTGAGTTTTGCCCCAAAATAAGGAGAATTTCTGTCTTTTTGCCCCAACATATAGAAAATTTCTGCTTTTTTGCACCACAATTAGGGGAATTTCTGCAATTTTGCTCCAAAATACGGGGAATTTCTGCCTTTTTGCACGAAAATAAGAGGAATGCATAACTTTTTGCCATAAAGAAGGGAAATTTCTTCATTTTTGCTCCAAAATAAAAGGAATTTCTGCCTTTATGCTTCTCAATAAGTGGAATTTCTGTCTTTTTCCCCCAAAACAAAGGAAATTTCTGGTTTTTTTGGCCCAAAATAAGGGGAATTTCTGACTTATTACCCTGAAATAAGTGAATTTTCTGCAATTTTGCCCCAAAATAAAGGAAATTTCTGCTTTTTTGCCCTGAAATCTGTGAAATTTCTGCAATTTTACCTCAAAATAAGGTGAATTTCTCATTTTTTGCCCCAAAATAATGGGAATTTCTGCCTTTTTGCCCCAAAATAAGAAAAAATTTTGCTTTTTTTCTCTGAAATAAGTAAATTGCTGCTATTTTGCTCTAAAATAAGAAAAATTTCTGCAATTTTTCCCAATAATATGGGAAATTTCTGCAATTTTGCCCCAAAATAAGGGGAATTTCTTTCTTTTTGCCCCAAACTAAAGGAAATTTCAGCCTTTTTACCTGAAAATAAGTGAAATTTCTGCAATTTTGCCCCAAATAAGAAAAATTTCTGCAATTTTGCCCCATAATAAGGTAAATTCCTGCAATTTTGCCCCAAAATAAAAAAAAATTTCTTGAATTCTGTCCCAAAATAAGGGGAATTTATGATTTTTGCCCCAAAATAAATGGAATTTCTGCCTTTTGCCCCAAATTTAGGGGAATTTCTGCAATTTTGCCCCAAAATATGGGAAATTTCTGCCTTTTTGCCCGAAAATAATGGGAATGCATACCTTTTTGCCATAAAAAGGGAAATTTCTTCATTTTTGCTGCAAAATAAGGGGAATTTCTGCCTTCTTGCCTCTAAATAAGTGGAATTTCTTCTTTTTCCCCCAAAACATAGGGAATTTCTCTCTTTTTTGCCCCAAATTAAGGGGAATTTGTGACTTATTACCCTGTAATAAGTGAAATTTCTGCAATTTTGCCCCAAAATAAAGGATATTTCTGCCTTTTTGACCCCAAATAAGAGGAATTTCAGCCTTTTTACCTCAAAATAAGGGGAATTTCTGCCTTTTTGCCCCAAAATAACAAAATTCCTTTTTTACCCTGAAATAAGTGAAATTTCTGCAATTTTGCCCAAAATAAGTGAAATTTCTGCAATTTTGCCCCAGAATAAGGGAAATTTCTGGAATATTGCCCCAAAATAAGGGGAATTTCTGAGTTTTGCCCCGAAATAAAGAGAATTTCTGTGTTTTCGCCCCAACATATAGGGAATTTCTGCCTTTTTGCCCCACTATTAGGGGAATTTCTGCAATTTTGCTCCAAAATACAGGGAATTTCTGCCCTTTTGCCCGAAAATAAGGGGAATGCATAACTTTTTGAAATAAACGAGGAAAATTTCTTCATTTTTGCTCCAAAATAAGAAGAATTTCGGCTTTTTAGCCTCTAAATAAGTGGAATTTCTGTCTTTTCCCCCAAAACAAAGGGAATTTCTGTATTTTTCCCCAAAATAAGGGGAATTTCTGACTTATTACCCTAAAATAAGTGAAATTTCTGCAATTTTGCCCCAAAATAAGGGAAATTTCTGCTTTTTTGCCCTGAAATATGTGAAATTTCTGCAATTTTACCCCAAAATAAGGTGAATTTCTGCCTTTTTGCCCAAAATAATGGGAATTTCTGCCTTTTTGTTTCAAAATAAAAAAAATTTTGCTTTTTTTCTCTGAAATAAGTGAAATTTCTGCAATTTTGCCCTAAAATAAGGAAAATTTCTGCAATTTTTCCCCATAATAAGTAAAATTTCTGAAATTTTGCCCCAAAATAAGAGGAATTTCTTCTTTTTTGCCCCAAAGTAAAGGAAATTTCAGCCTTTTTACCAGAAATAAGTGAAATTTCTGCAACTTTGCCCCAAAACAAGGTAAATTCCTGCAATTTTGCCCCAAAATAAAGGAAATTTCTGGAATTTTGACCCAAAATAAGGGGAATTTATGATTTTTGCCCCAAAATAAAGGGAATTTCTGCCTTTTGCCCCAAAATTAGGGGAATTTCTGCAATTTTGCTCCAAAATACAGGGAATTTCTGCCTTTTTGCCTGAAAATAATGGGAATGCATACCTTTTTGCCATAAAAAAAGAAATTTCTTCATTTTTGCACCAAAATAAGTGGAATTTCTTCCTTTTTGCCTTTAAATAAGTGGAATTTTTGTCTTTTTCCCCCAAAACAAAGGGAATTTCTGTCTTTTTTGCCCCAAAAAAAGGGGAATTTCCGACTTATTACCCTGAAATAAGTGAAATTTCTCCAACTTTGCCCCAAAATAAGGGAAATTTTTTCAATTTTGCCCCAATGTAAAGGAAATTTCTCAATTTTGCCCCAAAATAAGGGGAATTTCTAACTGTTTGCTTTCGAAAAAGGAGATTTTCTGTCTTTTTGCCCCAAAATAAGGAGAATTTCTGCCTTTTTGGACGAAAATTGAGATAATTTCTGCAATTTTGCTTCAAAATACGGGGAATTTCTGCTTATTATCCCGAAAGTAAGGGGAATGTATACCTTTTGCCTCAAAAAAAAGGGAAATGTCTTCATTTTTGTCCCAAAATAAGAGGAATTTCAGCCTTTTTACCTAAAAATAAGTGAAATTTCTTACTTTTTACCCAAAAATAAACGGAATTTCTGTTTTTGCCCCAAAATAAAAAGAATTTTTGAATTATGCCCTGAAATATGTGAAATTTCTGCAATTTTGCCCCAAAATAAAAGAAATTTCTGCATTTTTGCCACAAAATAAGGGGAATTTCTGTTTTTTTGCCCCAAAATAAGGGAAATTTCTGCCTTTTTGCCCCCAAATAAGAGGAATTTCAGCCTTTTTACCTCAAAATAAGGGGAATTTCTGCATTTTTGCCCTAAAATATAGAAATTTTCTGCCTTTTTTCCCTGAAATAAGTGAAATTTCTGCAATTTTGCCCCAAAATAAGTGAAATTTCTGCAATTTTGCCCCAAAATAAGGGAAATTTCTGAAATTTTGCCCCAAAATAAGGGGAATTTCTGAGTTTTGCCCCAAAATAAGGAGAATTTCTGTCTTTTTGCCCCAACATATAGGGAATTTCTGCCTTTTTGCCCCAGAATTAGGGGAATTTCTGCAATTTTGCTTCAAAATACAAGGAATTTCTGCATCTTGCCCGAAAATAGAGGAAATGCATAAGTTTTTGCCATAAAAAAGGAAAATTTCTTCATTTTTGCTCCAAAATAAGAAGAATTTCGGCTCTTTAGCCTCTAAATAAGTGGAATTTCTGTCTTTTTCCCCCAAAACAAAAGGAATTTCTGTCTTTTCTGTCCCAAAATAAGAAAAATTTCTGATTATTACCCTGAAATAAGTGAAATTTCTGCAATTTTGCCCCAAAATAAGGGAAATTTTTACCTTTTTGCCCTGAAATATGTAAAATTTCTGCAATTTTACCCCAAAATAAGGTGAATTTCTGCCTTTTTGCCCCAAAATATGGGGAATTTCTGCCTTTTGCCAGAAAATAATGGGAATGCATACCTTTTTGCCATAAAATGGGATTTTTCTTCATTTTTGCACCAAAATAAGGGGAATTTCTGCCTTCTTGCCTCTAAATAAGTGAATTTCTTCTTTTTCCCCTAA